>NC_071388.1:163109882-163776612 GCF_022682495.2 Desmodus rotundus | reverse complement strand
CCAGGGAAGATGCAGGGTCAGTTGGGGGGTGGGGGGGGGTGGGGGAGGTACTGCAGGCAAAGCAAACAACAGGGAACGGAGCCAGGAGCAGATTATATTTTTATATCAGAATGATCATGTATGTATGTCATTTACACATTTATGAATTTATGTTTTGACTATATTTTTAATAAGTTCATAATTTTTTGTATGTGAAATATATTAAATATTTACTTTTACTAAATTTTAAAATGTTTTTATTAATTTGGAAAACTTTTAATAAAATAACTTTCAGGAAGCTCTTTACACAAAATAAATACCCCATTCCCAATACTAGTGATGTCGTTTTGCTTTAGAATCATTACTTCTTTTTTTAGGAAGGCCTCTCCTGGCCCCTGAACCCAAGGCCTTCTACATCGGAAATAGTGCATATGCTACCAATCAGAGAGAGTGGCTTGATCTTCAACAAAAACTCGAGAATCAACGATCAGTCTATCAACTCTCATCCTGCCAGTCCATTTGTGACTCATCGGCAAGCATCTCCAGATTTCAGAGTGCCCACGGTGTGCCAGGAAGTACATGCAAGAGCCTGGCATGTTGTTTCTATTCTTTATGACATCTCGTGAGGTAAGTACAGGTAAGGAACCTGCATCCCAGAAGAGTCAGGCATCTGTTCAAGGTTACAGAGCTAGTAAACCCAGGGTCTAGGTGTTCAGCCAAACCAGCCTCCTGCTGCCCATCCCGGCTCCTGCTGCCACAGGCTCCGTGGCTTCCTGAACACTGGCAGGCTGTGACCTGGGGTTCTGTGTTGTTGTCATTGTGCAGGTTTGTTTCTTGTAAGCAAGTCACTGAGTTACTGTGCAGAAGTATGTGTTTTATTCTTTTTTAGACTGGCTTCAGCACTGAATGATTTAAAATACGTAACTTGAACTTAGATACTTTTGAATTGTATCTTTTTAAAAAGCTAATGTCATTTGGTGAGGAACTGTAACTCTGCCCCAGAGAGGAGCAGCAAATATTTTGAACAATATTATAAATTATCATAGGCAGGATATCAAACAAACATATAAAGCTAAAAGTATGAACATTTATTTTTAAATTTTTTTTTAAGTTGCAGGGAATGAAAAGACAAAACATTGGTTCACACTTGCACTGCTAAAGAGAATTTGGTGCCTGATTGTAACACAGGCTGAGCAAAGACCCAGGTCTCATAACCCACTTGGGGTGTTCTGTAAGTGGTGTGGGCTGACCGTCTAGAAACTAGAGCTATGGCACTCTGAAGAGGTGTGATTCCAGTAAAGCGCTTCCAGCAACGTGGTGGCAGAATAAGAAAAGTTAAAATCATTTGTGAAAGTCAGAGAGGAAAGCTTGACATTTCTTGGCAAACACACTTCATGCACATGGTTTCCGCAATGAAGAAATACATCTAAGGCCACATAAGGGTGCTCAGCAGTTGGGTGGTGGGTGCAGTGTGGTCCAGAAAGGAGAGTGCAGCCTGGAAAGAAGACATATTGCAGGTCTAATGGGGCGAGTCCCAAGGGGTAGGCAGCTCTGAGATCTAGGACCTCTTTACCTTGACCTTCTATTGGTTACGTAACTGGCATTGTTACTCTCACTTCTACTCAGCTGGTGGCTTGGCACAGGAATCCCCTTTCAAAATCAAATGGAAAGGGCTGAAGGGTCCCTGCCTGTTCACTTGAGGCTCACTCAGTTGCTAACAGTTCCGAGTGGGCTGCACCTCCTCTGTCCACTGCCATTCCAGCCCCGTTGCTGGATGATTAGGGAGAACCCTGGCTCATATGCAGGTGTGTCCACACCTGCTTCCACATCGGCCTGGACTGCAGTTAGCGCAGTCAAGCCAGGAGCCAGCCTGAATTGTTTGCCTCTTGCTCTAAGGTTTTGGCTTTGCCTAGACAGGAATCTGTGCTCCAGTGAAGCCCTAATGAGGCCCAACTGCAGGTTCCCACACAGACCCACTGAGCCCTGGAAGGCAACCTGAGTGAGTGGCAAAGGGGCACAGCGGTTCTCAGTTATGACTCTGAACTCTCACACCCAGAAACGCTTCACTCTGAGCAGCGTGCTCTCCGACACGGGGGTGGGATTCTGGTTGCAGGTTGCTCCCAGGACAACACCTGCTGTTAACCAGAAGAGGGTCAGCCTGTGCTGACCTGCCCTCGGTGGCTCTTTGCCCTGTCCCCATCTGAGACATGAGGATGATTAATTGAAAACATCCCAGCTAGAAATGCACCACCTTGCCGTGTCTGACTATTCACTTTCATGCATTAATACAACCTCCACATATCCCAGATCCTTTGTGGAAATAACTGGTTTTGAGGAAGAAATCTAAAGCTTTGCTCTAGGCAAAAACAAAGCTCACTGAGACGCATGGTTATGAAATGATCGGATCACATACCAGACCAGGAGAATGGTCCCAATGTGAAAATGCCCCTCAGGCCACCTGAAGGACTATGCCCCATCAGAAAGAGGGGACACACAGCGGTGGATATGCAGTCGCGTCAGCCACTGCTATGTAGTAGGAAGCCCCAGTGGTCCACAGTTTTTATTTTTTAAATATTTATCTGCTCAGTAACCTTCTCTCATAACACACCCTGTCTTCTGGAAGGAGTTCAGCTCCACTGACCACAGGAATGAAAACATGTGACACATTTGGGCCCAGTCAGTGCCTCACACACTTGTTTCCAAAAGTTGGGCAGATAATTCAACCAGGACTAAACAGCATCCTTCCCTGAGATTTTTAAATGATAAGTTGCCTCTTGGATCAGTGAACTAGGTCTCCGTTTGAGTGGCTCAGCAGATCTTGCCCTGGCAAGACATTCAATGGCACTGACAGCCGCTGCACTAAGTGTGGCTGATTCACCCGGGCTTGGGTTTCCTTTTGGTGTTTCATTTTGTTTTTTGGACAATGTGCTGGAACCTGCTCCTTATGACAACTTCGCCATTTCCCTCCAGTTATGAAGCATGTTTTATGGCCACTTATCCTGACCCCTATTCCTTGTAGTCTACCACTCTTCTTCAAAACCACCAACCTTCTTGGCACTGACTATTCACCATTCAATAGGCAAAGGGCCATAGGAAGCTCTGGCTCAGGCTCATTTGTCTGAAAACCTCCTTCAGCCATTTCCATCTCTCGCCCTCAGGTAAGAAATGGGGCCATGCCTCTCATGAGTCTACATCGTCTGAGACATATACAGTCTTTGCAGCTGTCCCTGAAGATGGAAGAAATAATCACGCTCTTAGATATCCCACAAGCCTATCTGATGTGCCTCCCACAACAGCACCCCCACAGGTTGGACCTCAAGTAGAGGAAGACTTAAGAACACTCAAGTCTGACCTTTCACTTTTCTTCCTGTTTCCTGCCTCAGATGAGCTTCCTACTTCACCTTCCTCTTTAATATGAACTGCCCCTATGTCATGTCTTCCTTCTCCTCCCTAAGTGGCACTTGCCCCTCCCTTCCCTGGGAAAACAATGTTGGAAACTCTGCAGAGAAAGAAGGTGAATTTCCAAGATGGGAAAACACATGGGAAATAGCATCATTGTTACTGCAGCAAAAACTCAACAATCTTAAATGAGCCTCCTCGTATTTTATTTGTGCAATAACTATTTACTGTGAAGGCAAACACACAGTCCTTGCCTGCAATAAAATTACAGTCTTATGGGAAGGCCAATAAGTATCCACGAATTACAGTGATCTCAGTACCTGTAATACTGGATCACATGCTCTAATTGTATGTCTTCCCTTAAAAGATGAGAAGTTGTATTTTATTCTGTAGTCCCTAATGCAAAGCCTAACACAATGGTGTTGTTTTAAAAAATGTTGTTATATAGATGAGTCAATGAATGAATGGGAAGGCAAAAGTTGGAAGAACATATGCATAGGGCATTCTATGAATAGACACAAGGGCTCCCCATTTTCACTGACTCGGGGGATGGGGCCCAGTCAAGGAGCCCCCAGAGAAGATGGTGCTTATGCTGAGCCTTGCAGTGGGGCAGGTGTTGGCAGGTGGAGAAGGCACGCTCTGTAGAGTTGCACGGTGATGGGAAGGACCCTGCCACTTCCCAGCAACCGCTTGTTGGACTGGCAAATTGCCTCTGTCCTGGAATGCACGCTGGGGACATAAAGCTGGTGAGTGGGCAATACCTAGACTGTGTGACCATGTAAGCGCCCTCTGAAAGATTTTTACTTTGTGAGGAGAGAGATTTTGTCTGTGTGCTCACCATGGTATCCCTTGCTCTTTAGTCACTTCTTTCCCATCATCCAGCTTGCTTGCGGTTTCAGCCAGCCACGGTTCCATCCTAACCTTAGGTCAGCCTTACAGTTTGTGTCCCTGAAGTGCCTCCACCTCTCCATATTTCCCAACTCAGGTTTCCAGGGACATGGATCAGAGTGACACAGCCCATTTTTTACCACCAGGCCATATTATGGGTGAGCCTGTTGGATGGCTGCTCTGGGTGAGGTGCCAGCCCAGGTCTAATCAGTGTGAGCTTCAGGAACAGGTCACAGGGTACCACCCTGGTCACCTTGACAGAAGGGCTATGATTATGGTATTTCCTTATGAGACTGGAGGGTGAGTCAGTGAAGCAGGCACAGGATTGATATATCCAGTACAGGTCTCAAAAGAGAAAGAAAGAAGCAAGGAACACATCTTATTCCTATGAGCATCCCCAGTGCATACACAGTGCTTCATATATGTTCCATGAATGAATAGGTGAATGAATAAACATATGAGGGAATAAATAAAATTAATGAAGCAGAAGCAAGTGCTACTCAGAAGACAATTACTCTAACAACAGGACAAGAAGGAATCGGGACACCGCTCTGCAGCCGGCCTGAACCAGAGCTGTTCTTGGCACAATCTCGTGTTCCTAAACCCCCGATCTGCCCCTCATAGGATGCCCTCTTGAATAGTAAGCAAGGAAAAACCCTGTCTGCCAGGTAATTCATCCAGAACCTCCCTCTGGCTGTGAATGAAAAGCTTGACCCAAGAGGCCTCTGGAAAGAGAGAGGACTTCAGTTGCACTGCCTAATTAATCTCAGGTTTGGCAAGAGCGACTAGGAGTGTCAAAAATCTCTAGTCAAACAATGCTTTTCCTGAACTTTAACAACAAAGTTGTCAGTGATGTTGAGGAACAAGAAGCCATGATATTATTTAAGAATCTAGTATGCTTGTTTGAGGGACATGGAAGGGAAAGCCATAGGCTTGGACCCAAAAGAAGTGAGTTTGGGTTTGAATTTGACCTTGAACAGTCACTTAAAGTCTAAGGCTCTAACTTTCCTTTATAATAAGGATAATCAGTCCTGTCCTCCCCATACCTCATTAGGTTGTGCTGACGACCAATTTAGACCTTTGTGAAAAGAGTTTGTAAACGCTGAGAGGCTATATAGGTGTAGGAGACTATTGCTAGCATCAACAAGCAATTAAGCAAATGGACTACTAGTGGGAAAATACGCAGGTAAAAAGTCATTAGCTACAAGCAATGCTAACTTGAACTAAGGTAGAAGCAGTGGAATGAAGAAAAGGGACAGGGACCCTCTCTTCATTTTCTGGCCCATATGAAGCATCCAAGTTGTTTAATAAGTGAATGAATGAATTCTAATCAGAAATTTTTTATAAAGAAATCACCTTAGTTATCAAAACATTACCTGCTACAGTAATTTCTGAATTCTGAATTCCACTCCTATATTTGTAACACCAGTGAACTTAGTACACATTTTATTATTGCCTTTATCTCTTTGACTTAATGTATTTGCCAAGTTTTTCATCTCCTCTTCTACACTTGAATCCCTGCAGTACAGGGCCATGTTTTATTAATGATTGAAACCTCTCTTGTTGCCCAGCACACTGTTTAATGTGTAATAAACATGTAATGTTTGATGGATAAATAAATGATTAACCATGTCATCATGGATTAATTTATTACTTCAAATCTTCAAAATAATCTTGCAAGATGGGTATTTTAATTCCCATTTATAGAAGACGAAAGTAAGACTCAGAGAAGTTAACTAATTCAGCCACCCGAGGTCCCATAGCTGGCAGAGGCTGGATTCGAATGGCCTGCTTCAGAGCCTGTGGCGCCTCTGCCTCTTTCCTCAGTGTCCAGTTGGGCGCACCCTTGTGGTTTCCCATTTGTCTCCAAGTTGTTGATCGCCTACCCACCGATGTGCATGTCATGTGCACTTCACTTTTGGGGAGAAGTGAAAGGGCTTCTGGGAGTAAGGGCTTCTGGGAGGCCCATGGGAAGGACTGGGTATATAAGACCTCTTCTGAAAATGATCGGCTTCTCCTGGCCTAAGACCCTCAGGGATCAAGTCCCATACAAACTTGTAAACAAAACAAAGGGGACTAACTGCACATGGCACCGAGCCTGAAGAGAGCTGGCACGCCACCTTGTCCGATGGGGTCTTCATCTCTTCACGACAAGGACAGCATGGACAGGGTGGACAGGGACTCTTGCCTGTCTAACTAGCAAGGCAGCTGGCAAAGACTGTCCAGGAAGGAAGGGAGGCCTCTAGCACTGCTAGGAGCCATGCATATGTAATGTTTGAATGCTGCTCGCCACTGATAAGGGAAAGCAAAATGCTATTCTATGCTTATAGCCTTTTTCATTTTGCTTTTTTACATATCATAAGCATTCCAACCTACCTGGTCCCTCATGCATTGATGCTCAAAAACCAAAAAGAATTTCATATTAGCGATGCTCTTTTGTACTTTAGTAGATCCACCAAATACATGCTTTGTAAGTAATATAAACTATTATTAAATGGTTTTGAATAAAATGACAAATGAAGTATGCGTGGATAGGTGAGATATACTAATATGTCTTGATATGCCCCTGAAGTGATCATCTACCCATGGACCCTGCTCTTGTGTCCCAGTCAGGCCGCCTTCTGGTTCTCAAAGGGCACCCTTCCCTCATCAGTCACGTAGGAGCATCTGTGGGCACCCCATCATCCAGAAATCCCAACCAAATGGGCCTGGGAAAGAGAGGAGAAGCAGGCTTACCTTTACTTTGACAACCTAAGCACACACTTCTAAAACTTTATTTATTTGAAATGAGCCTGAGTTACAGCATAATTCTATACAAAACCTCACTGAGACTAAAAACATGCTTTTTCCAACAAAGTTTGAGCCAAGCCTGGCCTTCATTAAGAAAAAGGCAAGAGTATATGCTATCTATTCAGTCCCTTGCACATCAACTACAGATATTCAAAAGCTCCTATCAGACTCCCTTTAACTACCTTAGCAAACTCCTCCTGGGCAGCTGGAACAAAGACCAACTTCATTCCAAATGGGTCACTGCTAGGGAACGAAGTTTGGCTACATTCCTGGCTTAACCCCCCAGATTGCTACTCCACTCCAGGTCCTCCACCCCAGTTCCATGGGGGTGGAGAGCAGGGCAGGAGGCAGCTGGAGGGAGTGCTAACCTTGAGAGACCGCTGACCTGGGGCCTGCCCCTTACAGCATACAAGGAGCCGTGGGAAATCCCTAGAATCTCAACCTGCCCCTGGCACCTCAAGTGGGAAGCCCAACCTGAGGCTGACAATGGTCCTCTTACCCTCGCTCTTCCCACAGGTGACCTCCTGAGCCTCCTGCGGTTCCCCCCACAATCCCTAAAATGATATCTCGCTGGGCATGCAGATTATTTTCTAGCAGAAGTGCCTTCTGCACCATCCATTCCAGAGACTTCCCCAAGTTGCCCATCTCCTCCACCCCATGCCACCCAGAGAAGAGGATCTGAGCCCATCCAAAGGCCCTGTGAGGAGAGGGGAAGTGGTACACAGAAGGCTCTTCCCCATGCAGCTGAGGTCTACAGACGTGCTGACAGAGAGCAGCTTCCCTTTCCTCCAGGAAGGAGCCAGGCACACAGGAGGTCGTACCCTGACTCCTCACTCAATAGACTTAGAGCTGATGAGGTGACTTGACTTCTCGGAGCCTCACTTTCACAATCAACAAAATGGGAAGGATGGAACCTACTTTACAGGACTGGGGTGAGTCCTGAAGTAAACATAGCATGATAGTTCCCAATGACTGCTGGTAATACTACCATCAGTTTTTATATTTTTGCTTCCATCTTCAGAATGGGACCCCTAACCTAGATTAACAGCATCTCTCACCACTGATAGTAAGCACTCTTAGAACGTACAGGTATCAAGTATGGTGAACATATACTGTCTGTACTCTAATTGAAAACAGGTTGGGTTTCTTCTTGCATAAAATATTAGACAAAACTAGTTGTGGTTTTGTTTGTTTTTTGTTTTGTGTAGATGCGCTTAAGCAGTGCTGCATAAAACAGCAGGAGTTGGGTAAGCCCACATGTTAAATGATGTGACAGTTGCCTGAGCCATGCCTCGAACTTTGAAACTCATAAAGAATCCTAAAGTGACCCCTGAAAGCCCCTAAATTTGGCTGAGTCAAGTTCATCAGTCATCGTACACTTTCTGAGGCATGAGACCAATGGTGAGTCTATCCCTGATCTCCCTTGTAAATGGAGAGACACCCACACCTACAGGAAAGCTGACCATTCAGGGAGGTAGGCAAGTGCCAAAGAGTGGCGCAGGCAATACTCAGATGGTACAGAATATCTCACTATAGCACACGAGGAATTTAGAATCAGACCTTCCCCAGTAGCTTCCATGTCCTGAGCTGATCTTTAGACCTTGAGATCAGTTATGACACTGTGTTTGTGCCCTGCAAGAACGATAACCAAGTTCCTCAAGGGCTTCCTGATGGCACTGGACACGTTTGGAACATAATAGGTGCTCAATAAATTATAAAGTAAATTCACACTTAAGGCTATCAGTTGTCTGATATTTTAGGACAGGCGTGCATAGAGGATAGTGAATGTGCCTGCTCGGGACAAGCTTGTTATTGTTATTGCTACCTTTGAAATTTCTTTGTAGAAATAAAAGACATAATGTCTGTGTATTAATGCTTTTTGGCAGCAGGATGAGGATGAGGAAGGAAGTGAGAGGTGTCTTTGTTTAAAGGAAGCTCAAAGGGTTATAGAGAGAGACATGAGTGGGTCCCGTTCCAAACACTGACAGATGTTCTGCAATTGTTCCTGGCTGCTGGAGACACTGAGATCTGAAGTTCCTGGTTGGCTGCACACCCGCCTGAAGGTGACAAGGAGCGCCATTCATTAGCACCCCCAAACCATTGCCAGAGGCCAGCTTCAGGGGTCCACGCTAGGCCAGCTTCTTTGGGCATGCTGCCTGGCCGTGAGGCCTGGAAAGTTACCTTGATGCTCATATCAGCTTGGCAGAAATGAGGAGGCACCGAGATGTCAGGTGTGCTGCTCTACGTGGCTGTGTCTGTGATCTTCTGGCACTCGTAGCCCAGGCTGGTGGCTTTCCAGCTTGCCCTGGCATGCAGGCCTGGCATTTCAGAAAGTTCTGGCAGCAGAACCTGGAACATAGTACCTTAAAAAAACTGGAGAAGGCTCGTTTCACATTGGCGAAGCTCACCTGGGGCCACCTCCATCTGTCATTCCCTCTCTCTATGGCTCTCCATTTTCACATTCTCTGTAGTGGTCAGAACCTCTATTGTCCTTTGCATGCCCTTGTTGGGAACAGAACCACGGATGGTCTTCCACTGCATTATGAATCCCCCTTCCTTACAGTTTCACAACTGGGCAAGACAGCTGAAGTAATTTCCATAAGGGTTGTGAGCTAAGACTTCAGTGGAAGGCAAATGGTTTAAATGTGCAATGTGTGCATTCCTAACTCCC
This sequence comes from Desmodus rotundus, assembly GCF_022682495.2. NCBI lineage: Eukaryota > Metazoa > Chordata > Mammalia > Chiroptera > Phyllostomidae > Desmodus > Desmodus rotundus. The sequence continues at coordinate 163,766,885 of NC_071388.1, read as the reverse complement.
TGCCACAGTTGGGCTTCCTCTTTCAAGATGCCGCTGGTCTCATACCTTGGAGTGGAGCTGACATCTTCCTTCGTGTGCTCACTATGCCTTTGCAGATGTACAGCTCTTTGTAATTCCCACGCATGTTTAAATGTTCGACCTCCACAAAACTGCAAGCTCCTTGTGGGCAGACACAAGGTCTGATTTATAAGCGAGTCTCCAGGGGTTAGCAAAATGCTGAATGCAAAATATATGCTTGGTAATTGTTGAAGAATGAGTGAATGAATGAACAAATGAATGAATGAATTCACAAATCAGCTTAAATTAAAGCAGGAGTCATTTCTGTGGGATCCACTTGGGGATGATGACAAAACACAAACTGTCTCACATGGACTGGCAGTGAAATTTCCCCAGCTAAAGGGTGGCAGCTGCAGGGCAAGGAGAGGTCTGCCCCAGAAGGCACTTCCGGCCTCAGGGAGGAAGGAGGGCAGGTGACAGGGTCTCCTGAGATTTCTGCAACTTATATTGGTGAGCCTGTTCCCTAAAACCCTCACTGCCTCTCACAGATACCCCTCCTTTCCAAGCTGTCTTTAATATAGTTGAAACGTGTCATATCTCATGCTTAGATTACCACATTTATTTTTTAACTAGGATATCTGAAAGCAACTCTCCATTCAGTTACTCTGCATATCACCTGCCAGGTGTGCTCACCCCACCCCAAGCCTCCATATAGCTGGAGAGCACCATCTAAGGAGTTTAAGCGCTTCCTGTTTCTAGCCTCACTTTACCTCATAGCGCTAGTCAACAAAATAAATTGGCAATACCGGCTCTAGGTACTTATAGCAATGACTTCAACGGACAAGACTCTCAGCCCTTGGGGACCTCACCTTCTATCCGTGTAGCCTTATCTACCCCACCTCCCTTTGCCATCTTTCCCCACCTGCTCCCATCACCTGCACACACCTTTTCATTCCCACCTCCTTGCCTTTGCTCCTGCTGTTTCCTGGCCTGGAGCGGCCTCCCTACCTGAGCCGCACTGATCTGAATCTCTGTCAGGTTTCTCCTGTCCCCACAGGCTTTTCTAACTACCACGGCCCATAGCCATCTCCCACCTTCTCTGAACCCCTGAGGCACTCTCTCAGTCACCATGGCCTCGCTATCTATGTTATGTTGGCCTGGTTTCTGTGCACGCACGTATGCGTTGTGAGGATATGCATGGGTACCTTCTACCATCAGATATGGATGTATTTTCTACCCCTAGAACGTAAACTACCTGCAGCAGGGAAGTGTTTCTCTCTGCCCCCTTCTGGGTCTCGCTCAGCGCTCTGCACGTGCAACTCAATGAGTCCTAACAGAAGCAGGGAAATTAGTTGGCAGTGAACCACTCTGTGGGGCTTTCCCTGAATTCGCTGACTTCTCTCTGTCACTTTGCTGGTTCTTGTCAGCTGAGGCACCTGTGTGGTTCTGTCAGTTTAGGATGATGCCTGGCACCAGAGTGCTGGCAATGGGAGAAGAACTAAGTTTTGAAGGTGTCCTAGGCAGACATTTTCCTTGAACCTTGCTAGAACTGGCCGGGTCCTTCTTCCTTTCGTAACTTCTCTAGAATAGAAACTATATATACTATGAGGCACATTCAAACCAGTGGGAATTCTCTTTTTATCTTTGTGAGGGATGCGGATATTAGAGCAGAGAAAAAAATAAGGAAGCAAGAGGACCTCCAAAGAGCCGGGGTGTGCTCTCCAGAAGTCCATTACACACATGTACACATGTGCTTTCTGCACATGGACACACATATATGCACACACCCACACAACAGCACACAGGCCAGGGAGTCCACAGCTTGCAATGCAGCTAGAACGGAGTCACAGCGTATTCTCAGCAGCATCCCGTCCAGATGGCTGCTCTGGCATAGCCAGACAGGGCCTGCTCCAAACACGCAGGTTGTCCATCCATAACCTCTCCTTCCCAGCAGAACCCACAGCCACCACCATTTCCCACTGTGTAAGGCCACTCCTGCTGCACTCTGCCGAAAGGGAAAAAGGGAAATGGATCACAAACATACCACATACCACTAGCTCAGCAACGTGGACTCCTCCTCTAAACTGGCTTTCTCGTCTGCCAAATATGGCAGCCAAGACCGTTCCTGAGCTGGGAGCAAATCAAAGAAGAGAGGAATTTCAAGGGAAAAAAAATTACAGTCCTTCTAGAAAGCAGGACCCACAATGCTCTGAGGCCACATCTAATTAACTTACAGCCTCTGATGTCAACAGCTTCCAAGGCCGGCATGGTGCGTGCACAAACACATTCCAGGAGAGTCACCACAATCTGGTGTTGACACAGGCTCATAACCGGCAGAGGCAGTAGTTTTCGATTTATGGATGCTGTAAAGCTTTGGCAATATGAATGTTACAATGTGTGGTGTGTTTTTGACAATAAGCAGGAGGTGGGGGGTTAGAGAGTAATGGCTCTGCATTTGGCCATGGACTTAGGCTCATGTGGCCAACCCTGAAATGATTTCTGTTATTGCAAAGCAACTGCAATAGTACCTCCAAACAATGAACCACAGAATGTTATGTGGTTCTTTACTTTCAAACTCTAGACTTCTCCATCAGACCAAAGGTATATTATTAATTCAATAAACATTTTTGCCACTTATCATGTGCCAGGCACACAGTATTGAGTCAGCTCAGTGGGAGCAAAAAAAATGGGCGTGGGGGTAAGTTTACCTCCAGGGGACTCAATAAATGTCAGGTCTCCTTGGAAGAACAACAGTGGAAGGAAAAATAACAAAGGAGACGGACGGTGAACACGGCTCCTCCTATCACCTCAACTGTGTCCACAGATGCAGGTGTGAACGTGCTCACGCAGGCTGCGATTGGAGTAGTGGCTTTTTCATTGTCTAAACCCCAAAGATAATACTGGGCCTGATTATTGACCAAAGTAAAATATCACCAAAAATATTCTTCATTTATTATCATTTACAGACCAAAGCCAACATTTGAGTCTGAGTCTGGGGTTCAAAAGCCTGGGCAATATGGTCCCAAGGTGGTGCAGAAGAGTACCTGTGGCCTTTTTTGTGCAAATGCATGTGTATGTGTGTGCATATGTGTACGTGCTAGCCTGAATCTCTCCAAATAGTTCTCCAACGCAGAGGCAGCCAGGTGGTTGAGAACCATGCAACCAGCAGATCCTTCTAAACACCTACAGTGTGCCAAGCATGCTGCTGAAACACAGAGGCTAAAGGGCAACCTGTGTGGCTCTGTTCATACCCGCTTAAGAATAGAGAGGAGGTAACCTATTTAGATTCATATTCACACACTCATTTTCAGATAATTCCAAATAGGAAAGGCTTTTATCTTTAACAAAGAGAGGGGGAGAGAGGGAGAGTAAAGTTACCACTACCTGTGAGGACGGCTGAAATCCAGAACACTGACAACACCGAGCGCTAACTGAAATGTGGAGCAGCAGGAACTCTCATACATTGCTGGTGGAAATGCAAAATGGTGCAGCCACCTTGGAAGACAGGTTGGCAGTTTCTTCTAAAACTGAACATTTCAGCAACCATACTCCTTGGTATTCATCCAAAAGAGGTGGAAACTTATGTCCAACACAAAAACCTGCACACAAATGTTTAAGGAAGCTTTACTATAATTTAGCCAAAACTTGGAAGCAACCATGAGGTCCTTCAATAGAGGAATGGGTAAATAAACTGTGATACATCCAGAAAATAGAGTATTATTGAATGCTAAAAAGAAATAAGCTATCAAACCATGAAAACACATGGTGGAACCTTAAATGCATATTATCAATTGAAAGAAGCCAATCTAAAAGGTGACATACTCTATGATCCCAACCATATGATATTCTATAGGCAAACTATGGAGACAGTGAAAAGGTCAGTGGTTGCCAAGAGTTTAGGAGACAGAGGACTAAGTATGTGAAATGCAAGGGATATTTAGTGCAGTGAAACTATTCTGTATGATACATACTATAATGGTGGATACATGTCATTATATATTTGTCAAAACCCATAAAAGATACAACAGCAAGAGAGAATTCTAATGTAAACACTGGGCTTTGGATGATAATGGTATGTCAGTGTGGATTCCCAGACTGCAAAATACGTACATTCAGGTGGAAGATGGTAATGGTGGGGGCGTGCCACTGTGTGTTGGGGGTGAGATATGGAAACTGTCTACACTTCCTGCTCAATTTTGTGAATCTAAAACTACTTTTTAAAGTCTAAATAAATAAATAAGAGAAAAATCACATTCCAAGCTGTGAACACTTGAAGAAAGACATGAGTAGATCTGATGCTTAAGTTTCTCAGGAAGGACCCTGAGCAGATGTCTTAGGTTCTTTCTAACATGGAAATATTTTACTTTTTTATGCTAACATTATTCCTCCTGTGAGTGTACAGCCACGTTCAGAACTGGGATAGTGGCTCCAATGAGCCGATATCCAGTCCCAGGATGGGGCCATTGCTCTAACCCAGGGGCTAGACAAGGTCTGAACAGAAGCTCACAGTGACGCTGAAGAGTGGGAATGCTTGAGCAGCCAGAGTAACACGACTGTAGTACAGTCAGTGAAAAAGTACTTCGTAAAAGAGCATAACTGAGATGGCCGTAATTCTATTTGATCTTACATGAAAGACACATGAATTATTAACAGCAGTTGTCTCAGGATGACAGGTTACCATGTGGCTTTTTTATGTTCTGCTTTGTGCATCTCTATGTTCTAAATTTTCTACAATAGATATGTACTATTTTTTTCATCAAAAACAGGAGAAAAATATGAGAGATAATGATCATCCTCAAACAGAGTTGCCATGGAGGGTGTGAGTTTATCAAAATAAAAAATGACCCGCAGAAAAACCCTTTTTCATCTGAACCAGAGCAAGCTTCTGAAGGACTGGGGCACACTTGGGTTAAAATGAACACTGGGCCCATGAAAACATCAGCCCATGTGTGTTATTGTTAAGTCAACTACTTGGCCATAGCAGTAAGGGTCCGCCCGGTTCGTGTCCATCCCAGAAGCAGATGGAGAGTGCCAAGTATTTGAACATGGCAGGTTTTCTCATCAATGCCTAACCTCTTCAAGCATGAAAAGGAAAGGCTCCCTCCAAAGCTACAAAGGGCAAGAATGTAGCTCCAAAACAGATAATAAAAAGGATAGCTGGAGTTACCAGTCCAAGTGAGAGGAGGAAGGTGGGGGCCGGAGACAGAAAGGAAATAAACTTGAACCGCAGCTAGAGATCAAAACCTAACACCTTCCACTTGATGTGATGGCTCTTCCAGGAGCCTGTTAACACCTCATAACTTAACTGACACCCACAGAAGAATCCACTCCACAGGGGAAAACACAACAATCCATACACCCAAACGTGATCATATTCTCTGGAGCAGAACAGACAATCCTTTCCAGAAGGCTCAGCAGCGAAGTAGAAAGATAAAGGGGGGCATTTCTTTAGTGTCCCTCAATATTCCCAGCTGTGGTTTGTCCTTTCAAATCCTCAGTTTCCTGGGAACGCACATTTTTGTACTTTAACAAAGGGCTCCTGTCTGACATGTGAGGCAGTGGGTCCATCTGGAGGGCTAAGGGAGAGTTCACGGATGGGCTGTGAGCCCCTACCAAGAGCTGTGGGATCCACTAACATGGTGAGACACACCCTGAGTCAAGGCCACTACTGAGGTGAAGGGCTCAGTAGAAGATCGGATTATGGGAGGCCAAGTAGGTGTTGTTTCCATCCTGAGCTTTTTTTTTTTTTTTTAATAACCAGAGCTTAAAAATTCTCAGAAGTCGTCTGAATTGGCAGATATCTCATCAGGGTTTAGAGAAGTGGGGTCCGGGCTCAGTATGTGTTTAATAATGGCCATTCTAGATTTCTATCATGTATGAATAATGTTGATCTTCACATCTCCTTTATCCTTCACAACAAAGCTATATGGTAAGTAATATTGTCACTTTTGTTTGTAAAAGAAGAAACTACGTCTTAGGGGAAATGTCTTGCACTAGACAGTAAATAAGCTAGGAAGTAACAGAGCTGGGATTTGAACCAAGATCTTGCTCAGCATTCTGTCCACACTGTCTACCCAAGGGCAGCTGGCACGGTCCTAAGATCCTATAGCTATAAAGGAACTTCCAAGCAGGACTTGGAATGGGAGCCTGGACAGTCTGAGTCTTTTCAGAGCAGGGATCATGTCCTGTTTACCTGTGTCTCAGGGTCTCGTGTGTGGAAGACTCTCATCACACATGGTAAGTGAAGGAATATGAGGGGTCGGAAGACTTGAGGCACTCGGTGGGACTCAGTGCCAGCTTGCCGACTAACAGTATCCCATGCTGGGCTCCAGCAGAAGACATAGCAGTGAAACATCTTAGAGCACTCTCCAAATCAAATGCGGCCTGGTGACTGCAGCTGCGGGCATGCGTGAACCTCCCTCCTTGCCACCTGGGGACTTTCAGAAAAAACCTTGGCTGCTTGTACAATTAGGGCATAGGGAGGTAGAAAGGGAGGGGGGAGACTTGAGCTACTGAATATTGAAGAGGTGATATTTAAATTCCTTTTGTATGATAATACCAAAGATGAGGTTCATACCTGTTTTTAACTTATCAATCTATAGTGGGTATCTTTCTAAATCAGTAAATATGTAGATCTATATCATCATGGTTATTAGCTGTATTGTTCTTCACATTATACAAGAATATAGTAATTTATTTTACTGACATCCTGTTGGTGGTCATTTCTATTGCTCCCCCTGCTTCCTTCCTTCCTTCCTTCCTTCCTTCCTTCCTTCCTTCTTTCCTTCTTTCCTTCTTTCCTTCTTTCCTTCTTTCCTTCTTTCCTTCTTTCCTTCTTTCCTTCTTTCTTTCTTTCTTTCTTTCTTTCTTTCTTTCTTTCTTTCTTTTCCTTCCTTCCTTCCTTCCTTCCTTCCTTCCTTCCTTCCTTCCTTCCTTCCTTCCTTCCTTCCTTCCTTCCTTCCTTCCTTCCTTCTTGCTTTCTTGCTTTCTTGCTATTATAACCATGATGCTGTGAACACCCTTGCAGAGACAATTCCTAAACTTAAAAGGATTAGATGGTCAGAAGAGACCATCTGACTTTCAGCTTGGGGAAGAGAGCCAGGGCAGCTTCACAGCACATACATAATTTGAGCTGGACTTGATGATTAGGTAGAGAATAGTGAATATGAAGTGAAGATGGAGAGAAAGGCAATGAAGTAGATTACCAACCTAGAGCAAATGGACAGAGGTGGGAAAGCATGCGATGTGTGGGGGAGAAGAGAAAAAGGTGTGATGAGATTGGAGCACAGAGTAAATGAAGCAGAGGGTCTGGAAATAGATTCACAAATAGGTTTGTACAAAACTGAGGGGGCTTTGACTGTCGGGCAAAGGGACCTATTAGCGTAGATCAACAAGAGGGTCTCATGGTAACTCGTTCATTTTAGAGATCATCCACCCAGACTTCAGCCCTCAGTGAGTACCACAAAGTCAATTGTCCTGTTACTGGTTGTAAAGGAAAAAGAATGCCCTGAATTCCAGACTGCAAGGTCTGAAAAGAAAATTCACAGACTCAGAAGTTCAGTGATACATGCATGAAAGAACCTTGCATGGACTTGTCACACGGCAACTGTTCAATAAAAACCAACTATTAGTACAAGCAATCATAACAAGAGTTCAAGTCTGGGACTCTGCAGCTAGCAACTTAGCTTTTTTCCTGTTGACTTTGTTCTGCCAGCATTTGTGATTTTACTTCCAATAAAGTTGCATGGGGAGAACACAAGCTTGCTTCAAGGAGAGAACAAGACAAATCCCACACATCGAAGTGGCTATGGGAATTCGTTTTCAGATTGCTTTATCTCTTTAGTATTCAAACCCTCACCATCTGATCATCAAATTCACTCAAGTCTAAACCTGCCTATTTTTTTTCTGTTTGGAGTTTATATTAGAAATTAAGATTTACTGCACTTGCAGATCATTTTTAAGTCTTTTTATGAAAAAAGTAGAGGCAATAGAGACCCACTTGTCCAATGTGTCATTTTAAACATAGTGGGCACGTGGAGGGTGGCAGCTTTATTTATCACCGCACGCCCGCTGGAGTGCGGGTGAATGGGACCGCTTGCTCTGCCGAGCACACAGGGAGCGAGCACGGCACTGAGGCTGCGTTTTCACAGCAGCTCCGTGCTCTTGAATTACGGAAGGATTACACGAAGTTTGAGAGAAGGGAGGCTCTGTTGATTTTCTTCTCTCTTTTGTGAAGATTTGAGGGTGAGAAAAGCCTAGAATAAAGACAGTAAAAAGTCTGCCAGATGATGCTCATTGGAAAATGGGTTGGGAGATTTCTGATTTATTCCCTCTGGTTATTTGCCAAGTCAGAAATCATGATGCAAATAATGACTTCTCTCTCTGGAGGGAGGAATTCATTAGAGTCAGACCCAAAGCCCTGTTGGGCCCTGAAGCACTTGCTTTCACTCCCCACCTGAAGGGCCGCACAGTGTTCCATTTCCATGAATTTGAGAGCTGAAGCCCATGTCTGCTTAATGATGTTATGGTAAATGAACTACATCTTTTGGAGCTGTTTGTCTTTTCTTTTTGCTAATTGTGTCAACTCCAACTGATTTGCAAGCTGGCAGCATTTGATCTCCTTCATTTAAGAAGCTACATTATGCCCTGACTGGTGTGGTCAGTTGGTTGAACCGCCTTCACATAAACCGAAAAGTTGTGGGTTCCATCCCAGTGGGAGCACATACCTAGGTTGCAATTTGATCCCTGGAGGCAATCAGTTGATGTTTCTCTCTTACATCTCTCTCTTTCTCTCCAGAGCCGTCTTCCCAGGAACCGTATTCAAAGGTCTTGGTATAATGTGAGGCTCTCCCTTCAGATCCAACCTCAGCTTAACTCCTCATCCTCATTGGCAGCCGCTGTGCCCCTTGAACAGGTCATGTTCTCTCTGATTCCTGGCCCTTTGCAAATGCTGCTACCTTGGAAAGAGATGCCTATCTGCCTCAGTCAGTAAGAACTATCATAACAAAACTCCACAGATTGGGTGTCTTAAACAACAGAAATTTATTTTCCACAGTTCTGGAATTGGAAGTCCACGATCAGGATGCCAGCATGGTCAGGCTCTCACGAGGCCTTGGCTTGGCTTGCAGATGGCTGCCTTTTCACTTTGTCCTCACAAAGTGAAGGGAGAGAAACCCTCTCTCTTCCTTTTTATAAGGGCACTAATCCCATCACGAGGCCCCACCTTCATGACCTCATCCACCTCTAACAATCTCACAAAGGCTCCATTTCCAAACGCCATCATGTTCAGGGTTGGGGCTTCAACTTGCCAATTTTATGGGGACACAAACATTCAGTTCATAACTCCATCCTACCATCTAATAGGCTTTGCTTCAGATCTTCACTTAAATGCTACCTCTGCTGGGAGTGTTTCCTGAAATGCCCAAGGCTGTGATCTCTCAAAGCAGCCCATGTTTACCTTGCACGTATCACACTGTATTGCAACTATTGGTATACCTGTATGTCTCCTAGCTGGCTGAACTCTTAGAGGTCAGGGATTGCATGTAATTCACTGACGAACCCCTACCACCCAATCTAACACATGTATATAGTAAATAAATGCCTATTGTCTGACTGCATTAGTCAGGGTAATGTTCATTGTTTTTACAACAACAAAAATTTAAGACAAGTTTATTTCTTCATACATTTAACAGTCCAGTGCAGTTGTTCTACGGGGTGATTCAGGGATGCAGGTTCCTTCCATCTTGTGATTCTACTATCCCCTAGGGCTTTAGAGTCCTACTGGAGTCAACAGATGGAAAAGAAAGGATGAAAACAACACACTTACTGCCTAGTCACTTCTGCCTGGAAGTGGCATGCTCTTCTTCCAATCGGATTGCATTGGTAAGAACTGGCCCCAGCTAGATACAAGGGTAGGGGTGGGGGAAGGGCTGAGAAATATGATCCCAAGTAGGCAGCTGCTTCCAACAACCACTCCTTATTATGGAACGAATGAAGTCAAAGATACATTACAGTGGGGAGAATACAGGAATATTGGGACCAAGAGAGAAACCATGTTAATCACCTATCACCCCAATGTCATAAAGGAGAAAGAAGCAAGAGGTTCAGAGGTTCTGGCCCCTAAATCACACTAGTGGAAGAAAACCTGGGGTTTGAATTCAGGTGACCTTAGTTCTTGCCCTAGTTTATTAAATAGAAAAGTCAACCCCCACACACACCTCTCCAAACCTCAATTTTGTCACCTGTAAAATGAGAGTTTTATGCTAAATGCTCCCTAAGATCCAGCCCAGCAAAGGGGCCACAACCAAGACCTTGGAGGATTGTTCTGAGAACGGTACATTCAGGTTCCTGGGATCGCACTTCACAATAAGAAATGAAAATCCACACATTGGTCAGTGAACCACGTTGTGAAGGTGTTTAGAATCAGGTAGATATGACACCGTCCACCTTCCTTCGTGCACCAGAACGGGCCTGGACTTGCCCCTGAGGCCAGTGGGCATGGCCTGAAGGCCTGTGCTGTTCCTCAGGCAGATCTTGGAGCACAGGTAGTGAGAATGAGAGTGAGACCATCTCTATTATGTGAGACGAGAGTTTGAAACCTGATGGTGTCTGATTGCGAGTACGAACCCTGCCCTTTCTTTGTGAACGGTTCTAAGCAGGTATTTCGTACTGTTCAGATGTGCTTTGCTTCTCAAATTTTAAAAACCACCGGGTAGAAAAGACAAAAGAGGACTGACTAGCATGCTGACTTCATTAGGGCCCTATTTTAGAAAACAAAAAAAATAATAAACTTGAATGACAGGAATCTTCAGAAATGAACTTCAAATGAAGGTAAACTTAACTAGCCATTTTTCAGAAGCTACTGAAAAACTTCAAATGTTTTTGGCCCCACGACTTTCTTTTAACTATAATGACTTTCTAGACTCTCATGTAACTAAAGGACTGAGGCTTAAATCCTCAAGTTGCAAATCAGTAAGAATGTGTCCTAGAAGTCTTGCAAGCTTTCATTCTCAATCAGGCCATTGCATTTCCTCAGCAGGAAATGAGAGGGATCCCCAATGTTCTGGAAGCTGTGTGTTCCACTGCATGTAACCCAGTAAACAATCATAATTATCTCTTCTACACATCCCAAACTCCGAGTCCTTTCGCTGTGAAATCCTGTTCTGATTTATGTGCCTTACCTCTTTGCCCTGCACATGTTTTTCCCTCCACAACCCTTGGGAGGAACGTCTCCTTCCCGAGGGGCACTGCGTTGGAAGTCACTGGCAGAGCTCCTCCAGGTTCCCCTTAGCAAGGGAGGCCTCTCCACTCTCCCCCAGCCCCACCATGGCCATGGCACACAATTTACCTTCACCCCAAATCTGGAGCACAAGTCCATAAAGAAAAAAGGGGGAAGCAAGCCGTCTAAAGAGTCTAAATTCTTCTTCATGGAATAAAGCAACATGTTACCGTGGCTTTTGACCTCCAGGGGTTGGATCAGATGGTTTTCCACATGGTTTATTGTGAAAGGTTTTATTGCGCATTCACCTCACAGATCCCCCAACAATTTAATTGCCATAAAAATAGCTAACATATGCGGCAGGTTTTTAAAATGTCCATCCACCACATGGATTTGCTTCTCAGGTGGCCACCGGGAGCTGGCAGCTTCTCCCCCCACACCTGCCTCGGCTTCTCAGTGAGAGGGCTACCGTCGCCCTGACAGGCCGTATCAGATGCGGCTCCCAGGAGAGAAAAGACAGCCTCTGCTTCAATGACCCTCAGAGACATGTTTTGGTTGCCCTTTTTCTTTTTCTATACTGGTGGGAGTTTTACTTATTTGCTTGCTTTTCTACTTTGGGAGGTAAGTGTTTAAAGATATTTCTTTGTGGGCCATAAAAAGTTTGCAGTCCCAGATTCCACAAAGGTAGAGTGAACTAACACGGTCCATGATCACTGACTGTCTCAGTGGGCTGGTGCGATCCTCATACTATCCCTTGTTCTGATGTGTCAGCCACCAATATCCCCAATCTACCTGTTAAAACAGAGGGGGATAAATCTCTGATAGTCTAGAACACAGCGCAAAGCAATGCAATCGTTTCCTTAGCAGGAAGTCATTGTCTTTACATCCCATTAAATAGTAACAACTACACTAAAACCAAAATCATATATGGATGCACTTCTCTTTACATAACAGATGTTATTTCCCAAAGTGAGGCTGTCTACTGAGAAATCCTTTGAGGTCTAGTTAGTTAATGCCCATAGACCCAATAACCAGGTGTGATTTCTCCCTTGACCTCTCTTTTGTCACTTGTTATAATGTCCCCTGGCTATGGGGCACTCAAAGAGCAGCCTCCTAGGGGTCTGAGAATCAGTCTGTTGGCAGCAGTACCCCATCTTTCTCAGTGGCGGTTCTCCCTCCAATTGCCTACAGACTAGTCTGAAGAGGATACTGCCCACCAGAAAAATACCATTATCCATCCCAAAATCCAGCAAGATTTGCTGTGCTTCAGATGCCACAAGGAAGCTAGGAAAGGTCAGGAAAGGCTTCCACCTGTCCCCTCAGAGCTTTGCCTTGTCACCTGGCTTGGGAATCTCCACCTCCACCCAGAGCAATCTCTTTTGGGCAGCCCCATTAGCTTCTGATTTTCATCCCTGTTTCCACAGTCTCTCAAAATTAATTCGAAGGACCATCGAGGGACCCTCCATTCTTTATCCACCTGGTACAACTGGTATTTTTGATCTCCAAGCATCTCCCCTCTAATAACAGCAGGGGGCAGGAAAGCATCGTTTTAGCAGCTGGCAGCAGAATTCACCTGATGAAGATGACTTTTGTTTACTGAAATGTTTTGATTAGCCACTTTGGCTATAGCAAGATGGTCCCTAAGACATGAACTGGATGAGACAAAAAGGTTTATAAAGTGAAAAGAGGTTTTGAGTTTCCAGGAGCAGTGGTGGAGGAAGAGAGGGCCTGAGAAAGGGATAAGCTAGGAGAGAAGAGGTGATGGGAAGGAATGGCCCAGCGAGAGAGAAGGGGGAATCCATGGCTCAAGGAAAAGAGAAAGGGAATGAGGAATGCCCAGTGTGAGACGTGACAGATGGACTGTGTAGACTAGGTGTAGCTAGTCTTCTTAGTGCGAAAGTTGTTTACTCGGCCGTGGACTTTGTGGACGTCTTATATTAAAAGGAGCTGAATTAAATTAATTTGATGAAACAAGCTATAGAATAATGAAGGCCATTATTAATTAATGAAGACCATTTTAATTAGTTCAATATATCCAAATATGTTGCACTTATTGGCACCCAAATGAACTGAAGTTCTTTGTCACACACAGCTACATCTTGTACCTGGGATAAGAGGTATGGTTTCACTGCTTCCCCAACATGATCGTTCTCACACACACTCCCTCTCCCCGGTATTACTACTACTCACTGCCTCAGTACCTGGGAATGGCATTTGGGAGAAAGTAAGGAAAATGAGTGTCTTCCATATTTGCACAGCTATAAGACCTAAAGAGCAGATATGCAACAAGAAATAACATGTAAGAAATATAAAAACTTCAGTGGAAAGTGAAAAATCTGAGTATGAAACATTGATCTGTGTTGCCAGATAAAATAATGCTCAGTTAATTCTGAATTTCAAATAAACAAATAACTTTTTGATATGTTCCAAACATACTTTTCTTATACTAGGTGTCCTGTGGTTTTATTTGCAAAAGCTGGCAAACCCAGAGCAGGAGAATTCTGAAATATATTAGCAATAAAAAAATGTTTTAATGTCATAAAAGAGTATGATTTGGGTAAAGTGAACATCTAGGTCAAATAATATTGTACATTTTTCAGAGGTACTGTATACTAGCTATGAGACACTGTCTTACTGATTATCTAAAAAAAACCCCAAAAAACCCTACCGTACCCTGAAAGGGAATCTTTAAATTTGTAGAGAAACTAATTACTAAAGAGGCAAGGAAATAGCTTCCCCCTCAACTCCCTATCGCTATGGTCAACAAAATGAAATGCAGCTTGGAGACCCCTACCAACAAAGACTGTTCTCACTAGGCCGGCTTAGTCAGCACACGATCAAACTGGGGCCTCCTCCCGACTCTACTACTGCCTGGCGTTCTCAGACAGCAGTAATCATGCTCTGAAAACGCCCAAATTTTATTTTACAAAAGATCTAAGCCATCCACAAAAGCAAAGTAAAACAATAGAAAAATCTTTTCAATTAAAAAAAATGTTGTTACAAAGGTGCTTAATAAAATGCAAGGTATTTTACCTTGTATTAATAAAATACAAGGTAAATGTACTTAATAAAGTTACAGCTTAAAGTGAAATGTGGGAACCTGTTTCATTTTTATTAAAGCTGAATTTATTGCTTTGGTTTATTGGTTTATGTCCTCAGAACTTAATTTAGTCTCTAGATGGTTTGCCCAAAGGGAAGCAGATGGGTCAGCTGTATGTTGAACTACAACAGCCAAAGGGCTGTGATATATGTATTAACTAAGTTGGCCGGTAGCAGCAACCCCCAAATACACAAAAACCATTCAAAAAATTTTTCCAGTTTACTCCCAACTTTGTCAGGATGAACTTTCCACAAACAGACCCTGTGATTTTTTACTTTTGCACTGAAATTCATTCTCTGTCCCTCTGCTCTCTCCCCCGCTCCCCCATCTGCCAGTTTAATACTGCCCACCATTTAAGGCCCCTTTATGCCTGTACGCTGTTGCCTCACTTCCTCAGCCTGTCAGCTCACAATGGCGGCTGCATGACTCCAAGGGGCATTCTGCATATATGTGGGGATGTTTTTCTGCTGTTGTCATGACCTGGCACACATATTATTAAGCTACATTCTACATTCTATTTTACTACATTTTATTAAACTACATTCTATTTTACTAGAAGGCATTTTCCTACATTTCTTCTTTATATTACAGTAGGGGTATTATGTTGATTTTTTTAAAATTTAGGTATGTAGGAAATGTAAAGAAGGGTCAAGAACAGCCATGACACTTCACTTCTGAAAAAGGAAAGTACAGAGGGGGTATGTGCCCAACCCTATTTGGATTTATAATAGAGCTATGTATTTAAGATAATGTTGTATTGGTACAAAACGATAATCTGCAATGGATTAGAATGGAGAGCCCAGAAACAACCCTATGCATATATGGAAATTGTATATTACAGAGGAGACAGATGCAATTGAGATGGACTAAGAGACTGTTCAATAAATAAAGCTAAGGACCTGAATAGTCACAGCAATCTTGAGAAAGAAGAACAAAATTGGAAGTATCACGATACCTGATATCAAACTATACAACAAGGCGAGAGTAATCAAAACAGCACAGTACTGCCATAAAAAAGACACATGGTTCAATGGAACAGAATGGAGAGCCCATAAACCCCATCTATATGGTCAATTAATCTATGACAAAGCAAGAACATCCAATGGGGTAAAGACAGTTCCTTCAATAAATGGTGCTGGGAAAACTGAACAAACACATGCAAAAAAATGAAACTAGACCACTTTCTTACACCAGATACAAAAGTAAACTCAAAATGGACTAAAGATTTAAACCTAAGACTCAAAACCACAAAACTCCTAGATAAACCATAGGCAGTAAACTTTTTGATGTTGCTCTTAGTAATACTTTTTTTGGATATATCTTCTCAGGCAAGGGAAACAAGAGAAAAAAAATAAACGAAACTACATCAAAATAAAAAGTTTTTGCACAACAAAGGAAACCATCAACAAAACAAAAAGACAACCTAGTGAGTGGAAGAAGATATTTGCCAATGACACACCTGATAATGGGTTAATATCCAAAACATATAAAGAACTCACACAACTTAACACCAAAAAGCCCCAAACAATCCAACTTAAAAATGGGCAGAGGACTTGAAGCGACATTTACCCAAAAAAGATATACAGATGGCCCATAGACATATGAAAAGATGCTCAATATCACTAATCATCAGAAAAATGCAAATTAAAAACACAATGAGATATCACCTCACACTCATCAGAATGGCCATCATCAACAAACCAACAAATGGTGAGGGTGTGGAGAGAAGGGAACCCTCATGCACTGTCGGCGGGATTGCAAATTTTTCCAGCCACTGTGGAAAATAGTATGGATTGTGGGGTATGGGTGGGGGCATAAGGGGACTAAGTGGTGATGGAAAAAAATACAATAAAGATAAAATTTTAAAAAATAGTATGGAAGTTCCTAAAAAAGAATTAAAAATAGAACTACCTTATGACATAGCAATTCCATTTCTGGATATTTATTAAAAACACTAAGTCAAAATATATGCACCCCTATGTTCATTGCAGCATTATTTACAATAGCCAAGTGTCCATCAATAGATGACCAGATAAAGAATTAATACATATATGCAATGGAATATAACCAGGCAATAAAAAAGAATGAAATCATACCATTTGCTACAACATGGATGAACCTAGAGAGGATAAGCTAAGTGAAATAAGTCAGGGAGAGGAAGACAAATACCATATGATTTCACTTTTACATGGAATCTAATGAACAAAATAAGCAAACAAAAAAACCCAGAAACAGATACAGAGCACAAACTGATGGTTACTAGATGGGAGGGAAGTTGGGGCCTTGGGTGAAAAAGGTGAAGGGATTAATAAGTACAAATTAGCAGTCACAAAAATAGTCACGGGGATGTCCAGTACAGCATAGCAAATGCAGTCGGTAATAATGTAACGACTAGGTGTAGAGCCAGGTGGGTGCTAGACTTATCTGGGGGATCACTTCATAAATTACATAAGCATCTAGTCACTATCCTACATACATTAAACTGGTATAATACTGAACTTTAACTGTGATTGAAAAATAATAATTGAAAAATTAAAAACTGTTGAAAACCCATAAAATATGAAGCTCAGGAAAAATGGTTATTCATTTGGTAAAAAATTAAACTGAACACCTACCACACATCATTACAAAAGTTGACTTTTGTAAGTCAACGCCAGATAGACTAAAAATTTAAATGCAGAAACAAAACTTTAAAATATATATGTGGATATATCTAATATAGCCTTGAGTAAAAAGAAAAGATGAATAAATCTGACTACGTTGGGTGGCGATGTCATCGGTGATTATTACATTAAAAATACCTAGCAGGATTAGAAGAGGGCCATGTGTGGATCAGTAACAAGAGTATATCAATAATAAAGGATTCTGATTAGTCAGTTCATGCACCTGAGATTTAAGAAAAGAAAAAGAAGGAAGGAAACAAAGACAATTACGGGTGTAGAATGTTGAAAGAAATTATGTGTGTAGATTATTATATATAAATTTTATTTCAAAATAGTAAAGGGGTCCTTGGAAAATATCTGTTCTATAGGGAGAGCAAGGTAACTGAGAGGGCTGCAAACCATTGCTCTAGCCAAAAGAGGGTTTGTTTTTACTATAAATTCTGAACTTCTATGCCAAGTTGTATCACTCAGCAAGGCATTGCACATGCTGTCTGGAGTGTGATTTTTTTTTTTAATGTATTTGTAGTATCTCCCCTGGGCTGTATGTTTCTGGAAGGTTCTGGACTCTCCACAATGCACTCACTAATTTGTTGAATAAACAAAATTTAAGTTGGTGATTTAATTTCTCGAAGAAGTGGGTATAATAAAGATACTAATTTATACCAGATAATGGTCCCTGCAGATTTTGAAGTTCATCAGGCACTAAGGGATACAAAGCTGAAGTATCAGAGACCATCTCCTCCTGGATAACAGCCATTTAACTCAGTAATTTTGTCCCAAGGAATCTCAATAGCTTCATTTTTGTCATAACAATAGTTAAAATGGATTAAATACCTACTACGGACCAGATGATTTGTATTATCTTGAACAAAGAAACTAGTGTGGTCTCTGTTTTAGCAATAAGGCAACTGCAATTCAGGGAGGTTAAGAACCTTTTCCATGGCTATGTCGTTGGTGATGGCGGAACAGGGAATTGACTTCGGATAGAGATATTGAACTAGATTTTATATTGAACTAGCTATCTCTTTCAAAGATATTATGCTGCCGGGGGGCATTTTCATGGCTTGATCAATTTTTTTGTTTATTTCTTTGGGTTTTTTTTTTTCTAGGTCCTTTACTGAAAGAATGCAAGGTCAGCAGGGTTCCGGAACTATACAAGGACAAAACTATCTCTAAGGGTTAAAAGGTACAAAAAGGGCAAAGCACCCGTCCATGGCATCAAGATCCAGAAGTAATAAAAACACTGATGAGCTTATAAAACAAAATAATATTATTAAATTCTTCACTAGGAAAAAGTAACTAAATCAAATGAAGTTTATACATCACCCTCAACTTCTAATACCGTGCATTGTAACCATTCCTGTCCAAACCATATGAAGGCCGAGTCCCAAAACATTCTCCCACATTCAGGCAGCAAGAGTCGTTGGGGTGAATGACATCCTACACACCTGAGACAGAATCTCTGACTTAGGAAGAGAAGCCGCTGGGAGTTCTATTTTGTACAAGGATCTCATAATCTCCTGGCAGAAACAGTGAAGTGCATTCAAAGGCTTAATGAGGTCCCCAGAGTAAAACAAAAGAGGGAGATAAAGCGCTTTGAACTCTTTGGAAGCGTCCCAAGAAGAGACGAGGGTAAGTCATTTGGGAAAATTGATGCAGGTCTAGGAGAATGATGGCAGTGGCAGAAACCAGAGTTGCAGTAGAAGGAATTGGAAAGAAATAAACGGAGTTGACATATTTTAGGGAAGAACTGTCAGAACTTGATTTACTGGATGTGGTGGTGTAGGAGCAAGAGGCGTGAAGGACAGGCTTGGTTTCTGAGCCGGTCCCTTAGTCCACTAGCACAGACCCTGGGAGTGTCTCACAGCTCTCCACAGAGCTATGAGAAAAGCCTGAAAATCTAGTACAGTACTTTCCAGACAGGTGGATGGCTGGTCACCAAAGCCTTCATGGCCACTCTCTGATGGAAAAAGAGTTTGGATGCTTTGCAAGCCAGACAGTGTGTTCAGAGACTGAGGACACCTTTCTTTAAGAAATATCCACTTCTGACCCTTGATTTCAAAGACCTTTCCCACCCAATTTACTATTGGGTTGGCCTAAAAGTTCATTTAGTTTTTTCCATAAAATAAAAGACACATTTTTCATTTTCACCAATAACTTTATTAAAGCGGATATTTTGAGTATGTTGGCTATCTCTCGTGGGGTATGACATTGATTGTCTCAATTAGTGTCTCAGTTTGATTGCTATCAACTCCAACTGGTCTACCTGACCCTGGCATTGTCCAGACAGAAATCTCCAGCATGAAACTTCACAAACCACTGCTGATATGTTCAATCAGTCACAGTGCCTTCTCCATACACTGCACAAATCTTTTTTTGGTGTGTGTTTCAGCTGTGTTTTACCTTTCTTGAAATAATAAAGCATAATATGCCAAAAATATTGCATATTTTCTTCCATCTTCAATACCAAAATGGCTAAACAAAAATGTGCCAATTTTGATAAACTTTTTAATATGTACATTGACATGACAGCTGTCACCATACAATCTAACAAAATTGTTTCGATGACTTTAAAGACAGCTAAGTGCACTAGAGCCATCTTATGGAAAAAAACAGACAAACTTTTTGGCCAACCCAATATTTTCATGGCTATATTACAGAAATGAAAACTAATATAGACAGATATATCCGACCATAAAAGGTACCACTCTTGCAAGAAAGAAGTGATGCTACAAATCATCTCTTACCTCTTGGAAATGAGAGCAATGAAAAATGGTCACGTGAAGTGATTTGGGGAACAGTCCCCTCAGTACATTTGATAGCACATTTCAACTGTGAGCAATGAATTTTTCAACAGCAGTACCCACAACTGTCTTTTCTGCTAATTCCTTTTTATAAACCATAATGTTCTTGTACTCTGCCTAATAAATTAGTTCAGATAAACCTTGAAGTAGAAACTATTTGATCCAACTGGCTCCATGGCATGATGGATAGTGCATTGGACATCTAGACAGAAACTATGTGATTAAAGTAAGATATATCAAGAAGGAAATATGTTAGTATATATTAATAGAGCTGGAACTACCAGAGAAAAAAGATTAAGTTCTCAAGGAAGTTAAATTTCTCACCATCTGAGCATAAATATTCCCAAGTGTAGGTTCAGCATACGGTCTTTTCCAAAAGGGTTAAAAGATTGAGCATAAGCTCCTATCAGTGACCTACATTACAAATTTGGCACTAATTTATTCTTTTCTCCCCTGTTTATGAGATGGGGATGGGGAGGGGGAGGCGAGAGGTAGTGGAAGGAGTACCAGTTCTATTATCATCAATGGACACAGAGGAATAAAAAAATCAAGCTGGACTGCAGAGGAAGCAAGGAAACTGAGCCTCTCAACTGGGCCATCCAGCCTGCAGAAAAGAGTCTGGAATGAACAAGAGACAGAAATAACAATATAGAAAATGATTTTGTAGGGT
Source organism: Desmodus rotundus (assembly GCF_022682495.2). Lineage (NCBI taxonomy): Eukaryota > Metazoa > Chordata > Mammalia > Chiroptera > Phyllostomidae > Desmodus > Desmodus rotundus. The sequence goes on along the minus strand of NC_071388.1, from coordinate 163,746,433 downwards.
TTTTGCCTTTTTTTTTTTTTTACCAAGGAAGATGTTTAACCACAGCTGTGGTTGAAATACTCTATATAAATAAACATTTACCAAAAAGAAGTGCTTATTTTTACAAGAGAAATAAGAAACAATAGTTTCCAATTAGGTTTAAAAGAGAATGCCAAGTAGAATACATGTGGGATTTGAGCATTTCACATTTTGGCAGGAAGAGAGGTAAGCATATAAAGAACCGAGCATCATGCTTTTAGTGTCTACACACTTTGCCGGAACGGAATTCCTCTGTGTGGTAACCATGCCTCTTCTCATGCAGCAAAACCCAGCCTGGGTCCAGCAGTATTTCCTCACAGCCTAACTCCTTTTAATACGGCACATTTTACTGCAACCACCAGAGCTTTCTTATTGCTCGGAATGGTACAATACACTTACTTTTTAATTTTTATTAGTTTTTATTATTTTGTACCTGTTCCAGGTGTTCAACATAATGGTTAGACAGTCATATACTTTACAAAGTGGTCCCCTCGATATTTCAAGTGCCCACCTGGCACCACGCACAGTTATTACAATATCATTGACTATATTCCCTAGCTGTACTTTGCATACCCATGACTGTTTTGTGACTATCAATTTGTACTTCTTAATCCCTTCACCTTTTTCACCCAGTTCCCCAAAGCCCTCTCCTCTGGCAACCACCAGTTTGATCTCTGTATCCATAAATCTGTTTCTATTTTGATTGTTCATTTATTTCGCTTTTTAGATTCCACATATAAGTGAAATCATATGGCCATATATTTACTTTTCGCTATATGTTCCATCTTTTCAAGACTGTGTTGGAAACAATCCTTTATGACATTTTAGAATATCCCATCCTGTTTACTGCTTTCCAGAATTTCTATCATTAATTAAAGGGCATTCTTTTATCATCTCCCCATCTCCCCCCAAAAAGCAAATCTATTCCCCAACTGCCTATCAGAGACAAAATAAAAGTCAGTGTATCACAGCAGCAGCCCTGGTCATGCCAATTTCGCAATGTGATTTGTGCACTCATTTCATTTTGAAAATGACCCTGCCCTCCATCTGTCTAAGCCGAATGTCCTGCTTTTTTCAAGCCAGCACATTCAATAAGGAGGAAGACACAGGCAGCCTCCCTCCTGCTCCACCCGGCTGCCACACTCACAGACAGGTACCAAACAGGGGAACCCCAGCTGATGCCTGTAGAGATCAGAGAAATTGGCGGCAGAACAGACAGTCCTTCTATTTTTCATGTATTTCCAAGAAGCCATTTGAAGGTGAATGCTCTACCTGATGCGTCTCTGGGAAACAGAGAGACAGACTAAAGATACAAAAAGCAGTATCCTCTTTCTACATTCTATCACCTTACCTTGATATAAGAGCAACCTACCCAAGGTAAACAGCTCAAGAAATAAGGATTTAAAATACATAAGGATTTTAAAACATTGAGCCTTTTGGATTATTATTTCTTCCAAGAGATGTGTCAGGCAGGCAGGCATAAAGAAAAGACACCCAATTCCCTAACAATTGAGCAGTGCTGCCCAGCATCTCTCAAACCATGTGCCTCCTTGGGTTAAGACCAAAAAGGACTACAGACAGAGAATGGGTTGGAAATGGCCTCAGAGAAGGATTATAGTGGTCTTCCTTGGATGCTTTCTCTCAGGGCTCCACTTAATCCCTTGAAAATGAATATAGTTTGTCCCTTTCTCAGTTTTCATGCGGAAGGTTCCTTGTCCAGACCCAACCAGAAGAACACGCCTTTGGCAAACTTCTCAGCCATGGAGAAGAATGTATAGGTATATGAAGTCAGTCACTTGCTTGTTTAGCATCCATGCCTTATTAAACTTTCTCTTTAATTATAACAGGGGACTAGGAACTATACCACCTCTTACTAATCACTTCTTAATGTCTGCTCACAGCTGCAACTCAGGCCGGGAAGGTCTGATTCTACTGCTCAAACCAGATTTAATTAATTCATCAGTAACTATTTCCTAATGAATTGACATTTTGATAGCATGACCCAGCTGCTTCTTTTCTCCACCTGTAATATGCAAAATACAGGGTGATTATTAAAATTAGAGATAATACATGTGAATAGTCTAATAGAGTGCTATGCAATATGGTTGCTGTGGGCTCCAGAACATATGCATAGCAAAGATTTATGCGCAGCAATACTATTGAAGAGGAAGATAAGGAAGTTGCATTAAGGTCTTTAATTATATAGCAAAGATGTGCTTGTACTTGGGGCTTTTACTTGGACTATGTTTATTTTGGGTGGTTGTGAGGCTAATGAAAATCAAAGACTATGAAAGACAACCCCTTTACCTCAGGCCACTAGCAGAGCATTGCATGAGACAGATATTTGTACATTATAGTTAATTTTATTATCACGAAAACTGAACATTTACCACTGCCTCACTGGGATAAGCCAGTTTTGTCTTTGGTATCTTTGTCTACTTCTCTGACTGAAAAAAGTATATTCATCTTACACAAAACAGGCTCCAGGTCAGTCTAAACTACGGGTGTGTCTTTTATTGGTGATCCAATACAGTTCTTTAAGATAATCAAGTCCTTAGTTTTTCACTGCCCCATGATAGGCACCATTAAATTCAAAAGGATTCATACAAAAATAGCCCTGAGGTACTAAGATGAAATCTAAAGCATCTATTCCAAATACATGACAAAGGAAAAAAAAATTCAGAATGGTTTCTTGTACAGTCTAACAAATTTCAACAGAGATCTTCAAACTAATAATCTGAGAGAAAAAAATTAAAGTGTAGGCAATTAAAACAATTTTTTTTAACTGAGCCCGGTGTAGTTCAGTTGGTTGAGCATCATCCTGCAAAGTGAAAGGTCACAGGTCAGGGCACATGGTGGGGTTACAGGCCCAGTCCCCAGGTGGGGCATGTGCGAGAGGCAACTGATCGATGTTTCTCTCCCTCTTTTCTCCTCTCTCTACAAGTAAATAAATAAATAAAATCTTTTAAAAACTTTAACTGAAAGAAAATTCCATTTTTTTAATTTATTGATTTTTGAGAGAGAGGGAGGGAGGAAGAGAGATGGATCTGTTGTTCCACCCACCTACGCATTCATTGGTGGACTCCTGCATGGGCCTTGACTGGGGACAGAACCCCAGCTGCTTCCCTAGCGCACCAGATGACCACTCCAACCTACTGAGCCAGGGCAAGAAAATCCAATTTTTATCATCTGAATGATATCCCAGAACATTAAAGCCTGACAAGTACAGGCCTTGTCCGGATAGCTCAGTTAGTTAGAGCATCCCCCCTTAAGCCAAGGTTGCAGGTTGGATACTTGGTCAGGGCACACACAAGAATCAGCCAATGAATGCATACATAAGTGGAACAAATTGATGTTTCTCTCTCTCTCTCTCTCTCTCTCTCAAAAATCAATAAATAAAATATTTCATTAAAGCCTGACAATACGGGCTGTGTATCACACACGCTGGCTAATTAAGTAGGTCTAGAGAGTTAGAAGAGTAACAGTGCATAGGAAAAGAACCCGTTTGATAGTGGGTTTTTGTTGTTTCATGACCAGTGAAATAGAAGCAGAAGCATGGAAACATGGAACATGCTGACAGCTGGGGAGGAGGTGAGAACTGGATGAAAGAAGGTGAAAGGATTAGCCAAAAATCATATATGCACAACCCACAGACAGAGACAACAGTGTGGTGATGGCCAGAGGGAAGTGGAGACAGGGGCTGGGTGATAGCAAGCAAAGGGGGTGGGGTGGGGAATGGGGCGTCTGTAATTGTGTCAGCAATGAAAATAAAGTGAAAAGAAAAAGAAAAAACGAGGTCATAGACTTCTCCAATGTTTCTACTTCGTAGTGAAATTTGCAGGATCAAGGCAGGGTGTAGTAGGACCAGCTTAAACTCTAACAAGGGCTCAGTACCATCCGTAGTTCCAGAAAAGTCCTGCGGGAGACTAGGAAGTAAGGCCAATCCTCTCCCAGTACCAGATGCAACCCAAAACACTCCTTCCTGTTGTTAATGTCCGGAAACTACAAAATAAAGATTTCTAGGCACTGCACTCACTATTCTGTTCTTAGAAACTGTGTCCTCAGGACAGCCTGAAACCAGAACCTAATTCAGGGAGAAACAAAGTTGACATTCCGCTTTCTCCATTCACCTAACTTTCACTGGAACAGTGTGGAACCACACCACACGATGACACCTTGTATAAGGCTCAAAAACGCAAGAAACTTCAAAAGGTAAACCTTCCTTCCCGGCGCCAGGGACCGAGCTGACACTACAGGCAGGCGGCCAACCTGACCTACAACAGGAACACAAAGTAAGCCAACACAAGGTAAGCCAACCTTTATCTTCCAGCCGCAGACGGTAGGTCCTGCAGAGACTACGTCTCCCAGCATGCAGCGCGAACACGTTCCCAGCGGCCGCGCAGGAGACCGCGGCATGCCGGGAGGTGGGGTTTCTTCCGTCTTTGAAGTACCTGGAGGGGTTTATTTTCCCCTCACGAACTAACGACGCTCTCACTCTTGGACTCTTGGGGCGAGTGAGACCAGATATGGATACCCTCACACTAGTGACCACTTTCTAATTCTAGTCTGGTCTTTCCGCTAGAGTAATTTTGGGAAAGCGCAGAAAAAAAATTCTTTACGGTTTTCCGTTTCCGGTAGGCTTGTTGCCTTGGTAACTAGGACGCACAGCAACCCTGGCGGTTATGGCGCGCCTGGGCGGTACGCAGATCCCCGACGGGGAGTTCACCGCCGTGGTGTACCGGCTCATCCGCGATTCCCGCTACGCCGAGGCGGTGCAGCTGCTGGGCGGAGAGCTCCAGCGGATCCCGAGGAGCCGCGCCGGCCTGTCGCTGCTGGGCTACTGCTACTACCGCCTGCAGGAGTTCGCGCTGGCCGCCGAGTGCTATGAGCAGCTGAGCCAGCTGCACCCGGAGCTGGAGCAGTACCGCCTGTACCAGGCCCAGGCCCTGTACAAGGCGTGCCTTTATCCGGAGGCCACCCGGGTCGCCTTCCTCCTCTTGGACAACCCCGCCTACCACAGCCGGGTCCTCCGTCTGCAAGCTGCCATCAAGTACAGCGAGGGCGATCTTCCCGGGGCCAGGAGCCTGGTGGAGCAGCTACTGAGTGGGGAAGGGGGAGAAGACAGTGGGGGTGAGAACGAGTCAGATGGCCAGGTCAACCTAGGTTGTTTGCTCTACAAGGAGGGACAGTACCAAGCTGCATGTTCCAAGTTCTTTGCAGCCCTGCAGGCCTCAGGCTACCGGCCTGACCTTTCCTACAACCTGGCTTTGGCCTATTATAGCAATCGTCAGTATGCCCCAGCTCTGAAGCACATCGCTGACATTGTTGAGCGTGGCATCCACCAGCACCCAGAGCTAGGTGTGGGCATGACCACCGAGGGCATCGATGTTCGCAGTGTTGGCAACACTTTAGTCCTTCACCAGACTGCTCTGGTGGAAGCCTTCAACCTCAAGGCAGCCATAGAATACCAACTGAAAAACCATGAGGCCGCTCAGGAAGCCCTCACTGACATGCCACCCAGGGCAGAGGAAGAGTTGGACCCTGTGACCCTGCACAACCAGGCACTAATGAACATGGATGCCAGACCTACAGAAGGGTTTGAAAAGCTACAGTTTTTGCTCCAACAGAACCCCTTTCCCCCAGAGACCTTTGGCAACCTGTTGCTGCTGTACTGTAAGTATGAGTATTTTGACCTGGCCGCAGATGTCCTGGCAGAGAATGCCCACTTGACTTACAAGTTCCTTACACCCTATCTCTATGACTTCTTGGATGCCATGATCACTTGCCAGACAGCTCCTGAAGAGGCTTTCATTAGGCTTGATGGGCTAGCAGGGACGCTGACTGAGCAGCTTCGGAAACTCACTATACAAGTACAGGAAGCAAGACACAGCAGAGACGATGAAGCTGCCAAAAAGGCAGTGAATGCATATAATGACATCCTGGAGAGATATATTCCCGTGTTGATGGCCCAGGCAAAAATCTACTGGAACCTTGAAAATTATCCAGTGGTAGAAAAGATCTTCCGCAAGTCTGTGGAGTTCTGTAGTGACCATGATGTGTGGAAGCTGAATGTGGCCCATGTTCTGTTCATGCAGGAAAACAAATACAAAGAAGCCATCGGTTTTTATGAGCCCATAGTCAAGAAGCACTATGACAACATCCTGAGTGTCAGTGCTATTGTACTGGCCAACCTCTGTGTTTCATATATTATGACCAGTCAAAATGAAGAAGCCGAGGAGTTGATGAGGAAGATCGAAAAGGAGGAAGATCAGCTCTCCTATGAAGACCCAGACAAGAAAACCTACCATCTCTGCATTGTGAATTTGGTGATAGGAACACTTTACTGTGCCAAAGGAAATTATGACTTCGGGATTTCTCGAGTTATCAAAAGCTTGGAACCTTACAATAAAAAACTGGGAACTGATACCTGGTATTACGCCAAAAGGTGCTTCCTGTCCTTATTAGAAAACATGTCAAAACACACAATCATGCTTCGTGACAGTGTTATCCAAGAATGCATCCGGTTTCTAGAACACTGTGAGCTTTATGGCAGGAACGTACCTGCCGTTATTGAACAACCCCTGGAGGAGGAAAGAATGCATACCGGAAAGAACACGGTCACGTATGAATCCAGACAGTTGAAAGCTTTGATTTATGAGATTATAGGATGGAATATGTAGTCATGTCTGATAATATATCTTAATATACTGTTTTATTTGTATTTAGTTGTTGGCATCTTAACTTTGTTTAATGTTGAACTTTGTATACTTTAAAATTATAATAAAAATAATTTAACCTGTTTTTACAAACTTCACTAAGTGAAATATAACAATTTTAACACATATATATGAAAAGTTCAAAACTGAATGGGGACACTGTTAGATCTTGTAGTGCCTGTGTTCCCTCTCCTTTCTTATCGCTTGTGCTTTGTTGTATTTTGTGAGTCCCCCGAGTGAGGATTACATTTTCCAAAAATTGGGCACTGTCAAGCCTAGAATTCATTGATTAAAGACTTTCTAGGCTTTTAATAACTTTAGGGATTGTGTGTTTTAATCTCACCATCTACCCTCATTATTATATTAATTTATAACTCATACATTTTACATAGCATTTGGGATGTTTTTCCAGGGTTTTTCAATATAGCTGTAATGCTTTATGTAACCAAAATTATTTAGGTCTTTTTTTTTAAGTGTGCAAGATTCAGTGGGAAATCTTGTACTCTTAACTGAATTATGGTGATATGTTATAGAGCATGGTTTTCTTTTGTTCCATTTGTTAATAATCTGAATATATGAACAAGATAGATATACTGTATTTTGCTGTGTCTAATGTGCACTTTTTGTCCACATTTTTGAGGGAAAAATAAGGATGCGCATTATACATGGTAGTACTCATAGATATATAAATGTTTTTAATTCTTTTATTCTTATGTGTTAAAAGTGTACCTCTAGATATCCGTATGCAAAATAATACACTGGAATACAATAATCGGCTTTGTTTCTAAAATAAATAAATAAATCATTGAATTTAAACATTAGAAGATCTTTTTTCCTGAAAGTTTGGGTCAAAAAAGTGGGTGCACATTATACACAGGCATGCGTTATACACGGCAAAATACGGCACTATCGCTGTTTTTCCTAACTCTCATATCTCACAGTGACTCATAGTAGAGGTGCCCTGAAAACTCAGTTCTACTTCTTACCTTTGTGTTTCCTGCATAGGACATGTTAATGCTAGAGTTGTTTGCATTTTGTATCCTTTTGGGTGAGAAAAAATCTACACTATTGCTATGACCCCACCAAACGTGTCTCCTGCCTCCACCACAGATGAAAAGGTCAGTTCTGAAACTTGCGTCTGGCAGATTCACAATGCTACTTTCACGTCCACAACCCTCCCGTGAGAACTCCACTCATTCTGATTAGGCATTTTATTTTCTGTACCATATAAGGTCTTTACTCTTAGTTTCCCTACCCTTTTTCTCTCCATAAATCGGACAATCCCAACTTGCTTAGAAAAAAAAAGTATTAGGTTGAATTATATGAAATTGTTGATTTTCAAAGTTTTCGACCTATACAACTAGCAATTTCTTATGGTTCAACCTAATCTACTGAAAGTTAGTGAACCCCTACTATAACACGATTTTTTTTTCCTTCAAGGAGAAATCACTTAGCCACATAGATACCCACATGAAGTATTCTCAGCATAAATCCTCTGTAACATGACCTCCTGGGCGCTCAAATTCTATTAGATCTATCAGAAATTTTGGCTTATTATGAGGTCCAATGGCCTTGAATTCATAGCATTTTTAATCTTGGTACTATTATTTACCATGTATATTTGTCCCCATATTTGGAGGGCAATCAGTGTCTCATAATCACTTCATTGCATACCATTGCACAGTTCTACCTCTGGGAAATGTTCTTTAACAACTTTTGTACTGAAAGTGTTGTTGCTTCTTTGTGCAGTAGCTCTGTGCCCCTCTCGATTTCATAGCCCCTTAAGAGTTGGAAAGTAAATGAACTGAGATCTTATTTTCAACAACCATGTTAAAATTCAGATTTTATTTTGCACATTTCCTCTAAACTTTTTTCTTAAGAGAAAAAAAAAAAAGCATAAAGTCATGTTAACCACCCAAAAGCAAATGTTTTCCAGATTGCCTTTTGCAAATAGCCCGGCCTTTATTCAGCCACACTTTATTTACCCAGGTGCTGTGTGTTTGTGGTTTGCATCTATGTGTAATTTACTTTTCAGAACATAAAAAGCTTTTCAGAACAGTTTTTAACCCCTTGCTGCTGGGCAGTTGGGGTTTCCTGGTGAGAAATGCATCAGGAAATCCTGACTGCTCCTACTGCTGAGTAAAGGAATAAAGGTCAGTCCTGGCATTTGTCCCCTTTTTTACTGTGGTTCTCTAGAGAGGGACCCTCCAGGATTGATAGATTGCTACCTAGTGACAGCAAAAACTCATGAACCTTGCCTGCTGGAGGGGCCTGGGGTGGTGAAGGCATTCCTAATTCCCCAGACACTTATTTTCCTTTAAGAATACGCTTTTTAAAAACTCGCCTTCAAAGTACTCAGCTCTGCTTATTGATACTAACACGCTAATGACTTTACAATGACTCTATATTTTACCATTTGAATGAAGGCTTTCATTCTTAAAGCTCTGATGAAAAGCTTTGTTCTATACTCTTAAGACAATTATGCACTCAGTGGTAAAAGCCCTTTTCTTCACATAAAAAGTTTTTCCTGTATTTATAAAAATTTTACTCCTTTAAGATTTCTTCGTAATATCTGCATAGCATACAAGTATTTTAAAGGCATCAAATATTATATCCAGTATTTCTTAATATTAGTCAACCTCCCCATCTGCACACATGTTCAGAATATAACCATGTGTTTGTAGACAAGTAGTTATTTTCATTTTCTCAGACATGAACAAGAACTTGACCTTCTGTGCAGAACCACCAAGCAGACTGCACTGATCAGTGATACGACACGCTTGCCAAAGGATTCCTATTCCTCACGGCAGCCCCTCTTCGAATTTGGCTTCAGCTGTGCATGGATGTTTGCACTAACGCTGTTTCCAAAAGTCAGGTGTGCAGTAGTGAACCCTGACCCATTCCTGGACAACCCAAGATGGGAAAACGATGTGAGTTGGAGGTGGGTCATCAGGCAGCGAGGCAGCTGTAATCCTAGGGAATGACTGTCCCTCCCAGAGGGGCTGTATAGGAACCTATAGGTATGGCCTCCCAGACCTCAGAAGAGCAAGCACCTCAGGTGGAATCCATACAGAATTTTCAGTGATAGGTTTGACCCGAGGTTAAATAATCTGTTTGTAGAGGGCCGCTGGGTAGATGCAAAAATAAGCTTACCAGAAAATGTAAAATAAAAAGTGTAAATGGCTTGGAGGGGAGACTTTAATGAGGAACTTTCTGACCCCTCTGCTCTGTCTATAATCCTTGCTTGGGCTTATTTCCACATAGAAGAGGGTCGGCGGTGCTGGAGGTCTCTCCAGGTAAGCAGGGTGTGGCTATCCAAACTACACAGTTTTAAAAGAATAACACCACCAAAGCAAACCTTTTCCTTTCAGGTGAACCTCAGCATTTTCTAATAAATTTTTTTATCTTAGGTCCTCTGTCTTTTTCTGAGTAACTATGGGTGATAGGAAAATATCTGGGAGGTTTGCTTTCCTGGGGGCATTCTCTGCCACACGGAGTAGCTTCTTAGCAACAGTGTGACTTGCACCTCTTTATCTGCCATTCGCTAATTGCCTCTTATCCCTTGTTGACCTGCCTACCACTGTTGAAGTGACATTTGGGTTTTTGTATTCACTTACTGGGTTCTTGGTTGTCTAACCACATAATTACCATTACTGTAGCCACCAGATTCTCAGCTTATACTTTCAATCTAGCTATAAGATTTATGCAACTTTTTGGTTACCTTAATGTAGCTCAAATTGTTAGCAGCAAACTTAACTCTTAAGTTAGCAATTTGAAGGAACTGTGATTTTTCCAAAGAATCTAGATTGGCTATACATTATAATAAAATATTTCTTTAATCTTAAACAGTCCTTTCAATTTCCAGACATTCCAGATGTATAACTTATAGTAACAGGTTATTCTTACTTTTAAGTGCAGCTCAAAGGAATATAACATTAAAGTTATAAAAATGCAAATTGATTAAGTCCATCAAATAAAGCACTTCCTTTTATGAGTTTCATAAAGGCATCAGTGGATTAAACGTTTACAGAGAAAGATAGCAGCTGAGACAAAAGGCTTCCTGGTATTTCTGTGGTATATATTCACGAAGACAGCAGCTTCCACTCCACAGTCAGGAGGAGACTTTACTTCCTCTTCCTGACTATGTAGAGGGGCAGTGACTAGCAATCCCCTTTAAAAAGAGAAATTCTGTATAGAGTGCCCACACAGCACAAGCAGTCTAGAGCAGTGAAGCCGCCAGCGAAGAGGCACTGGACTCGTCAGGCCTGGCTCCCTACCCTAGCAGGGCCACTACCCAACTGCCAACAGCGGGTATAACAAGGCCTCACTAAACCTGTTACTTCACCAGTAAAAAGGGATGATACAGTCATTTCACAGGGGTGTGAAAACAATCATTACATCTTGTGTAGGGTTAGGTGCCTGGTGTGAATTAAAAAGCAAATTATTAATCCAACAATCAATTCTAGGGGAGTATTCAGCAAAAATACATAGACTCAATCAGAAACACTGAGACTGAGAAGGGACCTCAGAGATTTTCTTTTCTTTTTTTTATTGTTGTTCAAGTATAGTTGTTGCCATTTTCCCACCACCACTTTCTCCTGTCCCACCCACCTCCACCTCCCACCCTCAATCCTTCCCCCGTTGTCTTTGTCCATGAATCTTTTATACACATTTCTTGATGACCCTTCCCTTATTTTGCCCCGTTATCCTCCTCCCCCTCCCCTCTGGTTTCTGCCAGTTTGTTCTTTATTTCCACGTCTCGTTCTATCTTGCTCACTTGTTTTGTTGATTAGGTTCCACTTATAGGTGAGATCATATGGTATTTGTCTTTCACTGCCTGGCTTATTTCACTGAGCATAATGCCCCCCAGTTCCATCCATGCTGTTGTGAAGGGTAGGAGCTCCTTTCTTTCTGCTGCATAGTATTCCACTGTGTAAATGTACCACAGTTTTTTGATCCACTCATTTACTGATTTCACAAAAGAAGAAATTAGGCCCAAGCAGGGAAAGTAACATAGTTGGTAGAAAAATATAGAGCATACACAAACTTCCCAGAATAGAACTCTTTCCACTGTTTTTCAACTTTAGAACTCCATCTCCTACTAAACTATTTTACGGCTTTGCAGTGACACATTTCATTTTTATTTTTGATAATTTATTTATTATCAGACAGAGGGGAAGGGAGAGAGGGAGAGAAGCATCAATGTGCGGTTGCCTCTTGCACACCCCCCACTAGGGGGACCTGGCCTGCAACCCAGGCATGTGCTCTGACTGGGAATCAAACTGGCGACCCTTTGGTTCAAAGGCTGGCGCTCAATCCACTCAGCCACACCAGCCAGGGCACATTTCAGCAATTTTTTAAAAGACCACCTTCTCAGCATGGCACAATGAGGTACAAAGGATATGCGGGAATCATGTAACAATGTCAAGTTCAGAATTTGCCCATCAGCCAGTTCTAGGTCCAGTCAACAGATCAAGACTGGAAAATGCAGCAGACAATGAATGGGATTGCGAGTGCACTGAGAGAGAAACGCTCCCACGGGCAAACACGGGCAAAAGTGAACGTGGTGGCAGTGAGGCCTCGCTTGTTTCTCTGATAAGGTAGCGCAGGAAATCGTAGCAGCACACTTTACTAAACGATTTCAGTCTGGTCGCTGACAATGTTAAATGTAGTAATGTAATTGTGTGTTTAATGTCTGGCATACATGTTGATTCATCGGAAATAAGCCTATTTGTGGACAAAATGTGCAAATACGCGGTGCACTACAGCACGTCAAGTGGAAGCGAGGCTGCCTGAACCCTGAGTGCTTTTTCACACACGTGTTACTGGGCCGGCCTGGTGCGGCGCTGCAGACGTGTGCCGTTCCGTGGATGAGAATTCAGGCAAACAGTGCATGTCTCAGTTCTACCGACGACCCAAGGCTGAATGGGACACAAAATATCCTAAGAGCCAAGATTGTGAAGTGTAGAACTAAAACCAGTAAAATACACATCTTAGTGAGGAGAAATATAAGTAATGAGGCTTTTAAAAAATCAGCCTTCAGGGAGATGTGGACAAAATGGCACATGCAGAAAACCCTGTTAAATTCAAGTTCAGGGTGAGATGACAGTGCTGTGCCCACGGAAAATGCAGTTAGTAGTGCACGGATTAAGGAAATCATTGGCACTACCCTGGAACATTCAAGAATATCGAACAGGCACACATAAAGAGGGATCAGGATGGCGGAGGATCGAGTACTGATGGGGGCAAGCGTCGCTGACGAGATCTGGGGGCACAGGAGCTGTCTTTAATCACCGGAGGAGCCGCCCTTCCTCCGGCAGAGCGATGGGAGAATTCTTTATGAATACAGAAGGCTGAAGTTACACTAACGGATGAGAGAGAGAGGTTTCAGTCTAGGAAAAAACCCCCTGAATACCTGAAAACTTCAGAAGTTGGAAGAGGCTTCCTGGAACAATATACCCCCGTTTGGTCTCAACAAAGGTTCAGAAAGAATGGTTACCCGTTTAGGGCCTGAGGGATGGGAAAGGTTAGATAGTCACTTCATGTGTGGGGGGAAAATCAGATTTCTAAGGTTCTTTCAGTCTGAGCTTATATAAGCCAGGTAGAAAATTGCTTTCTTTAACTAAACAGTAAGAGCTAAAATCTTAGTGTTGCAAGTGATTGAAATGTACCAAGTAAAACTGGGTTCAACAGGCCTACTTCAGTCATTCCGGAGCCCAGACAGCTACAAGCTTCCCTCTAGAGCGGGAGCCACAGGCAGGCACAGAATCAGCGTCTGTGCACATGCGCTTCTCTTCTGGAGCGGCCGCTCACGGGTACAGGCTGCACCCTATTCATTCTGAATATACAGGACGCCGTCAGCAAAAGTCACATGGGATCAACATAAAATAAGCAACAATTCTTGTAACACTGAGTGGTTTTGGTATTGTTTTATTTTTTCCCCCAGCACATCTCAAAAATCACACATGGGCATTTGCTTATAGAACAGTACAGTCTAGGAAAAGCAATAAAAGGAGAATGCAAACATACACTGAAAGCACAGTATACAGACTGTGTGGAGCCCTTGTGGAAAACAGTATGGCTCAGTCCGAACTGACAAAGCTACGCTGGAACCTCTCAGGAATTCTCCTTCCCACTGTATACCCACTTTTAGACTATAAACATAAAGAGACGAATTGTTTTTCTATGCATTAGTTACAGCAGCATAATGGCTTACATACGTCGTACAAGTGCTTATCCACATGTAGTTCCCAAAAGATCACTACAGTACTGGCAGGAATATGTACCGCCCTGGAGGAAGACTCAGGATAAGATATTATTCAAGTCAAGTTGCATCAGAGCCAAAGAATTTCACAGGCTAGCAAGAAGGACAAAAATTAAGAAATATAACCTACACGTATTTCTTGCAAGATTTATCATTGTCCAGAAACACAAATATTCATTATTCTGAAGGCACCATCACACAAAAAAAGGGACTAACACACGACGTAAGAAACAGGACCCCCACCCCTCCCCGCACGCACACACAGGCTTGCTCCTCAGGGAGCTGTGTAAGCAAACATCAAAAAGCACGTAGTGGGTCTTCAGGACCAACCCGCCAAGTATGTCCCACCCGCCAAGCCACATCATAGGGCTACTAAGTCAGGGCAGCAGAAATGAAAATGTAAGGCTGAAACCACACAGAAATCCCATCGACAGAGTAGATGTACGTGGGAGCACAGGTCCACCACAGGATGAGCTGAACAGGCTAGAGCAGGCGGGCCCGACCAATGCCGCGCAAGGAGCTGTCAGTGTCTCCACATACAGCTGCCTGATTCCTGGCACAGTTCTGAAGAGGAATAGTGGTGAACTGCTAAACCATCGCTGTCTTTTAAAGACATCCTCTCCCACTCATTTTAAATAATGGCTATTTCATGAAAAAAAAAAATAAATCCCAACAAGGCACTGTGATCTTTTTGGGATATTCTTTAAGTAGCTCAAGAGATAATTATTTATAGAAACTGTATACCAGGATAAGCATTTCCTTCCTTTTGGGTGTGAACAGGACTGCTCGAAGGGTTAAACACCACGGTTCACAGGGAGCTCATGTTGTTCACGAAAGACACTGCCGACAGTAAGATGCCTTAAAAACTAGTACATATACTTAGAAATCCACACTGAAACTTCCCCCCCCTTTTCCTCTCTCCCTTAGATTTGGAAGTTCAGTCTCTGAAAAATGTTCCTAATGATACTTGATGTATTACTTTTTTCCTTGTGGAAAAAAAAGTATAATAATCTCCTTTGAGAACCAAAGAAACCTTTTCGCGTTCACGGAACTCAAGTTACTTAATTCTGTGGCGGTTCTCTGGCGCGAGCGCTCTAGTGTCAGCGACCCGGCTCGGGTTTGCTGAGGAACTGCAGGGAGAAGAGCACAGGAGCGCTCGTGCTCTGAGCATCTGCCAAGACTCCAAGGGCAATGCTCCAGGAGAAAACGAGACCACCTCTTAGGAGTGTGACATTGATTTAAAAAATACTCAGAGTCATAAAACCTAGCTAACAGTATGCTGAGCTGTAAATTGAAATGGATTTAGTTATATTCAGGTTGCACTTGATTATGCTTCATTAATAAAATTATAAGAATTTTCAAATCAGTGAAAATATGAAGATGAAAATGAAAGTTAGAAGAAAAACCCAGATGCAAACAGAACAACAAACAGCTTCACACTCCCTTTAAAGCAAAAGTTCTTAGGCCCACGTCCATTTTATTAACAGTTTAAGTTTCTACAAATTATTGACATTACAAGTAGTTTTTACAGTTAAGTTTCACACTAAAGACACTGTTTGGCTCAAGAAGCAGAAAGCTGAGTAATGTACATCATCCATATCAGACACTGTGTTTCAAGTTAAAAAAAAATCTTTTACGCTTTCTGGATTTTAGCATCAAAGGAAATGTTGTTTTCCTTTTAGGAAATTGAAATTAATAAAAATTTAATGAATATACTGACATGTGGCTCATTTAGAAACAGGAAGCTTTGAGCCACGCAAATCTCCCGTAACTTAGAAAGCCAAAGGCAATTCTGGATTCTCAATCCTAAACTGGCACTTGTTATCTGTGGCTTTTCTCCCACCGAGAGCTAAGCCCTACTTAAAATCAAAGTTGCTAAATATTAAGTGGTAAACAAAAAGCTATTAAAACTGCCTTTAATTCCTATTTCAATGTTTCTTAAAATGTGGACAGGCTTTCCACACTATTCCATTTTGGCTGCCTCAAGCACCAGCACATGCGGTTTGTGAACCAATCCGTACTAACTAACCACATGTGTTCACATTTACTGTACAGGATAGATGCTCAGCAAACCCAGCCCCATTCAACAGCCCAGATTAACACTTCAGTTTGGGATTACAGGGCTTCCCTGATCAGCTATGGTTAAGAAATTGTAGTTATGAAAGAATGTAAGAAAGGAAAATCTCTGGAGCCAACATGCACAAAGGCATTTTCAAGAAGCAAGCTAGGACCTAGCGGTCCCTAAGAGAATATTCTGAAAAAGAGGTGGCCTTGGAACCATCTGTATCTGGTATACTACACACACTGATGGAAGCTCATCCTTTACTTTTATTTTCCAAAATATATCAGCACAGCTATGCACACCAGAAGGCTTCTAGCCTCGTAAGGAACTTTACAGTAATTGTATTACATATAATATGTAAGCATTAGGGAAGAAAACCCAATTCCTCACAAGAGGAAAGAATTTAATCCTTTCTTTGTAGTAATATGTTGGGCACAATAAACACGTGGCTTTTACAATTGTTACTAAACTAAAAAAGCTCAAGTTACTCAGCATAAGACTAAATTCACTTATGTACTGTAGATTGCACCAAACATTAAGGCAACAGTTACTCTAAGGGCCCATAAAGCCTGTTCATATATTGAGTCTTTAGTATCAATGCCATTTCTCACTAGGAGCAAGGTTCCATCCCCACTAAAACCCCAACCCAAATGTGACATCAAATAAAATATCAGAAACATGACTAAGAAAGACAAGTCAGTGTTATGCAGTACTGAAAACCAAAGAGGGTACAACCTTTAACATTTTTAAGTGAACTTATTCAAAATGAGTTAAGAAGCCTCACAGAAACAATGTTCTCCAGGCTTTAACTTTTATGGGGCCATTTTCAGATATTTCGGGAATATGAGGCAAGGTTTAAGTGCTTCTGTGCATACTCAAGAACTCGGCTCTCTACAGACACTAAGTATATGCAGCGGCACCTCTCAGAGCGGGTGTGTGAAAGTGGGGAAATGCTTTCTGATTTACTAAGTCAGAGTGAAACAGTACTGTTCAGGTTCATGTGTTTCAAAATGATCCCCGTAGAAATGATTCCAACTACAAAATGTAGTTATCACTATAAAACCAAGGTTGGGGAATCCCGCAAACATGGGCAAAGGAAAACAAAGACATAAATCACTGATTTCCACAAGGTTCATGCAGAATAGTGAACACAACAATTTCAGGTGTTAAATTTATAGTTTCCTAGTATCAAATACAGATTTCTGAGGTGGTTGAAATCTGAACTCCCTGGGAAAGAATGTTATAACAATCACATGCAACAGAATGGATCTGCTTATGAATCTGTAAGTTTTATTTTTAAAAAATTAATCAGAAACATGTATACACTCCAGTGAGATATTAGTACCATATTAAAATTCTACATTTTGATCACCAATTAGAGAAATCACCTTCATGAATAGATGCATTTTATAAAGCCGAGATTTTTATAATTATAGAGGCAAGTGTAATGTTCTCATCAAGTATCCAACTGTTTCAAATATCAAGGGCTTTAAGCACAGATCTGCTGGAAATTTTATAATTAAAAGTAAATCACCAATGTGGAGAGGCAGCTTCTAATAAATCAATATTTAGTTTTTATTGTTAATCTAATATTTAATTTTGATTTGTTTACAGATTTGTTGTGTATTAGTCTGAGGCCAATTTTATTAATTAAAATCATTTATCATTTTGAAGTCTTAAAAATACCATTTTGTCAACTTTAAATTTTTACTTTTCTGGTTAAGGCTATCTTCACATATAAAAGGTATCAAACTGCCCCAAAATACTCTGGAGCTGCTGCTACATAGACAGTGTGTCCTTTTACAGGATCATCTGTGTTGTGACCTACTGATCAAATATTAATTTAAAAAAATTATCAAAAGTTAGGTATTGCATTAGGAAAAGAATCCATCTCAAAATGTGAGTCATGAGCCTTGACAGTGATTCAAAGTAACCCTTTCACTTATTTTAACATCCAGATTTGAATGTAAAAATGTATGCTAAAGGTGATTAACGTTCTCATTATTTAAGAAACATGATATTTCAAACTTTTGATTATGCTATGTATATCAATACATTACAGGTTTTTAAAATTTAGGTTAAACCAACCAGTAATTCAAAAGAGGTGTTAAGCCATTATTAAAAACTAAACTGAAACTTTACTGTTATATGAAAATTTATCGTGTTGTTTGGGTTAAGTTTTTAAAAAAGATTTTTATTTTTATCACTGAAATTGTTGAAGCTTTCAAATTCAATAGCTGAAAGATGACTATGTTTCTTTAGCCAAACAATCTTCCGACTGGAGACAGAAGTGTAATAAGCAGTCTCCCTTCTCTCCCGTCGCAGCTTCTGCATCTCAGCAACACGGATGTGCAACCACACACATTAGGAGTCTGAGCTGAAGAAAGGCATTCATTTCATGGTAAACCTGTTCTTCACAAGCACTGAGTAATATAAATCAGCTTTTCTTAGAAAACCTATTATGAATGAAATAGGATATAACAATAGGTTATCTCAGGGATACAAATACAACTCAGACGTCAGTAGAAACAGAAACGTGGAGAACAAAAACGTGTCCCCAAACAGAATAATTTGTATATTGATGATTTAAAGTTTTACAATTGTACACTAATTTCAAAAAATAAAAAATAAAGGTAGGCCAAGCACCTTACAGAGCTGAAAACATCCTACATAACAGACGGCCAATACTGGTTTATGAGTCCCCTCCCTCAATGGCCAACTCACACTGCAATGTGCCCTGAAACCCATATGTGTATCGCTCCTCAGCGGGATCCTTCCCAAAGTATCTGCTTCTCGGAGATGTTTTTAAAAAGAGGCTGGATAAGCAATAGGTGACACCAAAATCTGCCTTTGTTCCCAAGAGGAAACGTCAATACGAAACAGCTGGCAGCATCTTCCTCCGCAGTAACAACCGGCAGACTTGTGCTGCCTGACTAAAATTTGAAATGACAACGAAATGAGAGAGACTTCGGAATACCATCTGTCAATCCATAAATGCAGAAACAAAACAAACTACAGAATGAAACAAACTTATTTTAAACCAACAAACAAATGCAGCTGAGATATAGTCCATGATATATATGATTACTGGCATAACAATAGTTGAAGACTTAAAAAAAAAGTGACTTTTTTCATAACAACAGTACTGGATTTATAAAAGGTTTCTGTTTCCAAAGATATTATTGGGGTCCACATATTCCTTGACAGACTTCAGCATCCCAAAGCCGACATCAGAGATACTTTCCTTTAGCCATTGCTTCCGTAACTTGCCCACTGGAAAAACAAAATAAAAAATGCTTCAATATACACTGTGATGCTGGGAACCAATCAATCTTGTGACCACGAATGAACAAACACTGTGTGATAAATGCTTTTATTCAAAAATGAGAAATGTTTTGCTTTATTTGATTTATTGAGCCCACCAGACTATCAAGCTCATTAAGCGCAATGCATTCCCAGGGGAAGCCTGTGCTCCACAGAGTCTCCTTTTTCTGTAAACTATGAAATGAAGACGAAGAAAGCTTGGACTGAGATTATGGCCCATTTTACAAATAACAAAATGAGAAAAATGTGCATTTCAAAAGAATCCCCCTCCTGTCTTAACAACCAAAACAGCCAAAGTTTCAGAGAAAATGAAGTTAACTCAAGAAAAATACTGCACTCAGGTGAATTTCCTGGGTATAATACAGCAAAAATGACAGGATACATATCCACAAAATATTTTAAGGAAAACAAAAGCTTAGGAATTTTTAAGAAAAATCTGAACCCAGAATTTAAGGGAAAAAAAAAAAAGAACCTGGTTATGAAGCTTTTCCATTTGCATTTTCTTTTCATATTACTTTTAAATAAATCTGCATGTTTCCAAATAATGGTTACTTTCCTCCTATTTTACCGAAATTAGAGACTTCTTCAGGTACTAAGTCAGTCAAACACCTGATTCACCTTAAACTTACTCTTCTGCTTTTATACACTGTAAAAAGCATGCTCCCCTTCTTTGTTCTTGGTCCTACTAATTATTTCTGAGAATAATGAGTAATATAAAGGCTAGCAGCATAAATCATCTTTTAAAAAGTACTCAATAAAAAACATAACCTTTCTAAGTAGAACTTTTATAAAGAAAGGATATGTACTTAATCTGTAAAAGAATTCTGAAATGTCAATATGCTTTGGCATTAAAAAGCAAAGCAATATACTGACTTATCTGTGGTGAAATGGATAAATCTTTTAATTTACAAATAGGACTATTTGTAGTTAGTACTTTTCAAATGTATTATTGTAATAATTGAATTCCAATGGTCATTTTCCACAAATGTTCATTAATGACCCAAAGTCATCAACGGTCCTTTAATTGGCCACGGAAATGGGAAACCTTCTTTCATTAAGGTATTCAGCCTGTCATTCTAAAATGTGCTCCCATTTAGCAGGCTGCAGTGATACACCATAGCATCTGCCTTTTGGAAACCTTAAATACCATTTCAAGCTCAATTCAAAGCATCTTTTGTGTCCAGTTCTTCAGAAAACCATCAAACTGTCATTAAAATAATAAATAACATGATACCCTTTGAAAGCAAAATTTGTTTAGCTTCTAAAAATAAAAAAAGCATTGCTGGTGTTAAGATGGGGGGAAATGAGTTACGGTAGGAAAAAAAATCTTAAATTCAAAAAGGAGAAATTTTTTGCTTAAAAGAGCTCTAAAACTAGAAGCCAAGCGGTACAAATTTCTATTTACAGAACCTCTAGCACCTAAAAGATATTCCACCGGGTCCTCCTCCTATCTTCCTAAGGGACAACCCAGCACAACGCTTCAGTCTCAGGCTTTCTCACCTGCAAAAGGACTAAAATCTACAGTCCTTTCACCTCAAACGTACTATGCTTTTAATAACTTTAACAAAGTTACAAATCAGTTATTTCCAGATTTGCTCTAAGGGATTAAAACCCGGCAGAAGCGGCACTGTGATGAGCCACCAGCACTGAGGCAGCTCGGCAGAGGGGCGGAGAGCAGTGAGTGCCAGTCTCCACTGTTAGCTGTAATGTAGCTTCACTGAATGTGTCCTGTGGTCACGGATCTAATTGTGCCGAAAAGACTGCAAACAACTGCTCCAACAAGATGGAGCACATTAGAACCTCAGCAGGATGCCCAACAGCGAGCTTGTCTGCCTGGTTTTACACCTCTAGTAATGATGCAATTCCACAAGGAACTGAACCATCATTTGAGAAGCCACCCAACAGCCACTGCATATTTAATGAAGTTGCTCACCAAGCGCTGGAAAACAGAAGGTGCTTGGCGTGCATCATTAGTTCTGTCAGAAGGATAATTTACACATCTATCTTGTCAAATTTTCTATGGTTTATACTTTTACAATAATCAATCTAACATACATTTGATTAGTGAACTAGAAAGTTTTTAAAAAGGCAGTACAGGCAGCATGGCCGTGGCCTCTCATAAACATATTTAACGAAAGAATTTAACCCCTTTGTGGCAGAGGTCTGCGAGCTTCTGTGAGTGATAACAGAATTTCATCTGAGACCAGAAATCACGGCTCGTGCAATTAAAGGGACTAGAAATCTTCTGGTTTTGCTTAACAATTTAAATCAATACGTTGTAGGATTAAGTGTTCAAACAAAAAACACAACCTAAGTAAAAATGTTCAGTGAGTTTTTGTAATAAGACAATTATTGGAAAGAGCTCTTTATAAAATTCTAAAGAACCTTCTCTGGCTGTCTCAGATGCACTGATAAATTAAAAACAACAACAAAACCCCGAAGGTCCTAATCCCAAAGAAAGATCACATTTCAAAGCAGAAGAGTTTTACTGGAGAGTTGACTGACAGTAACAATGACGGTGCCGCGTGCCCCATCTTTGTTTGTCCTGCCGGGCCCTGAGAAACGAGCGGGCTGCACTGGGCTGGGCACACGCGACACACATGTGCACGCCTCTATAGGAGCCGCTTCAACATTTGCAAACCCCGTTTCAGGAACAGAAATGAGACTCTGTTCCTTACGCAGCATGTCATATTGAAAGACAGGACAACGAATAAAAACAGCAAAAACAGGTGGCCTAAGACGGAAACATTCCTTGTATGTATAGTGATCCACGAAAAGGCACCAATGCATTCATATCACATGAATCCTAATGCTCTTTCCAGGCCTGTATTACCTGAGGTGGGATACTCATGACCACTGACTCAACTATGTTCCTTTAACTTCTGACTTTCTATAGCAGTATAAACCCAGCCTGAGAGAGAACACTGGTGCTACAGAAAGCCAATTCCACCACCTCTGAAAATAAGATAGGAACCCTGTATTCCACAGTTCACAATTGTTATATATATATATAATACCCAAAGTACTTAAGCCTGGTATTTAAGGGTCTCAGAAGCATTTTTAAAGATACAAAAAACATAAGCCAGCCAAATACTAAACATTATAGAAAGCAATGGGGGAAATTCTTTATCTGCTTAAATTAAAAGTGGAGTTCACTTTTTTACAGTTTAATTTCAGATAATGTACATACAGACTGGATGAAACAAGTATTTTGTGTTCTTCTACAATATACACTGTATTTTTGAAAACTTATATTTGGAACAGAAAAAAAATGAAGCTTTTGAGGGTACACTTTGAAATCACAGGTTTTAATCTCCTCTGGATGTTAACATCTCCAAGAAAGAACGCCTTTCTGGTATGACTAACAGCATAAAAGAATGAACAGACACACATGCAAGCCGAGTGGGTAGTGAGTGGTGTATGTGTGATGTGTGGACTCGGGGGTCAGCCCAGCCATCAGAAATTATCTGGAACTACTCTGTGTTCTAAGGGCCTGAAGACTTAGCAGAAACTACCCAGTAGTCCTCTCTTAAAAGTGATAAATCTAGGTTCTACTTGCCAGCGTTCTTTTTAGCTAGATACAGCTAAAACTGTTTGCATTATGAATTTGATTACAAGGTTGAAAAGACTTATTATGTACTTATCATGAAACAGACGGTACATTTAGATGACTGAAGTGAAAGCTCAGAGGTAGAATTTAGCCAAAGTAGAATAAAAGCATCTAACCATTATTGTAACAACAGTATTTTGAAAGCTGCAGTTTGAGCATACTGGATACCTTTAGCACTATAGGTCGTATTTTTAAAACAAAATCTAGATTTAGCTGCTTGTATGAGTGATCCAAGCATCCCCTTCTATTTCAAGATTTAAGTAACGTGACTAACCTCCTGGTGAATTATGTAAGGAACTAGTGCTGGAGGTATACCAACCTCTTGCCAGATGAGGTTCTGGCCCCATGAAGCTTGAGGTACTGATGAAAAGAGAGAAGGACAACAGAGCGTTTCCACTCCTTGAGGTACCTGGGGACCGACTGTGATGAGGTTTCTTTAGAGGGGCAGGAGGCCTCAAGTGGAAAAAAGGATTTAGTTGTCCATTTGTTAGTGCTATAAAGCACATTTTTGTGTGTTTGATTTTGGTGAAGGTACATGCTAAGTGACAGCCAACAAATCTCCAACTGAAGGATGCTGACCCCCAGCCTTTAAAGGTGTCTGAGATGGGATGATGATATTCATGAGGCTGGTTTAAGGCTTACGGGATACTTAAAAGTCATATTTGATTTTTAAGTCATCTGGTGTATTTTCTAATGAAACTTCTGATATCAAGATGCAAAAATTCAAGAATACCATGTTAACAAAGCAATTAATATCTGATATTATAAGATTTTTCTCTTAGTAAATATTTAAAATGCCTTCATGCTAAGGTCTCACCAGTGCAGTTTATACGGTATGTCTAAGATCTTACAGATACTTGAATAGGTCTTTGAGATTATCAAACAGAAAAAAAGTTTAAATTACTAGGGTAATAACAGATCACAAGAGCTGGATTCAGTCTGTCTTCAGAACACAACCTTGTGTCAATTCTGCTCTCTATCCCCAAAAGATGGCTTGACAACCTTGAAGTTTAAACTCTGTGGAAATTAATGCCTATACAACAAAGTCGAAAGCAAGTGAACAGGTCAAATACCAGGAGATAGATAAGGGCAGAGGAGGAGAGAAAACATCATATGGTCCTTGAAGACCAAGCCCGTGTTTTATTCATGCTTGTAGCCCTGCTGTATACCATGTGTATGCCACAGTAAGAACTCAGTAAATGTTAACTGAAATAAAAAATTAACATTGAATCACAGTTATCTATCAGCTATTTTAGATACGGGGTAAGGGTTCAAATACCCAGGAAAAGGAACCTGGGTTTCCTTAATTTACTTTGGTTATATCTGCCTTGCATTCCCTACATTCTGACACAATTTCTTGGATATACTCAGAGCTATTCTACAGTAGCTAAGACTCCTCGGGCTCCATCAGTGCTTCTCAACAGAGGCAAGTCCACACCCGAGACAGTTAGCAATGTGTGGAGACAGTTTCAGTTATCACGACTGGGGCAACACTAGCGGCACTTAGTAAGCAGAGGCTGGATATGATGCTAAAGATACTACAATGCACACAACAGTCCCACAGCGAAGAGCTATCTGGCCAAAAATGGCAACAGTGCCAAGCCTGAGAAATCCTAAACTATATGCTTCCAAGTGTCCACCTCCCAGGAGCCCAAACAATTTCCGTAAAGGCAACACACCTTCACTGCTATAACCAAATGGATTAGCCGCCAAGGGCAGACTGTTGTTGCTAGGTGACCTTGTTCTAAATTTGAGGTTTTTGACCAAAATAAGAGAAATTGTGAGATTTTATCTACTGAGAAAAAACAACCATTAATGGCAAAGATACATTATTTAAAATTAACACTTAAAGACTTGAATCGAATGTCAACTGAAAGACATTTTGTCATTTTCGGCCATTTTTCCAACCAATCTGTTAAAATATGTATGAAATACAGTTTCACGGCACTATCCGGCAGGATTTTCAGTGGTGATGGAAATGTTCTGTATCCACACTGTTTAACACGGTAGCCCCCTAGTCATACGTGAATATCGAGTACTTGAATGGTGGCTGCTCTAAATGAAGAAACAGATTTTTAATTTTAATCAATTTAAATGTAAATAGCCACAGATAGCCAGCTATGTGGCTTTTGTGGTTGATAACACAGAACATTAAAAATAAATTTTACCTAAAGTCAATTTTGACAGATGTTATACTTGAAAATATCTATCAGGGTTAACTGTTTGCCGAGCACATGCTACTAACTATAAAAATTATTCTGTGACAACTTAATCCTGTAGTACATGCATTCTCAGACTAACAAACAGTACTTAGAAGAGTCTGGTACATAAAACTGCTGGGAATAAAAAGTTCTCTTTAAAGATCCGAAGAGAAGTAGTGACATACAATGCACCTAGTCTCTTCCGGTGATACGCCAAGGCAGGAAGCTACGACAGGCGTACGCAGCACATGGGGGGAGATGGCAAAGACAGTGGGCCCCTGCCCTTCCACCATGGCCCAGGAAACTGTAACTGAATGGGTGGGAAGGTGCAGGAATCAATACATTCTTACAACAGATTTTCTGCCAGCTCTCAAATCTGTTTATCCTATGACAGAGCTGAAATTGTTGAAATTGTTAAATGTTTGGCTAAATTATGCGTTAAATTGGCTTTTAGAGTCTGGTTCTGGGAGCCAACAATTTACAACACTGTTTCAGAGAGAAGAAAAATATTATAATCAACTTAAAAGTTTTGTGGGGAAAAAACTAGTCACAAAGAAAAAAAAACAAAGGAAAAAATTTAACTGAAAGGACAAACAAAATTTTTGCTATCTTATAGTAATCTGATAAAGATTCAATATTGGAAAGGCTATATTCATCTGGCAGCTCTAAAAAGACCAAAATCACAGCCAAGATACTGACACTGAAATAGTAGAGACCCGGAACAGCTCCATCACCACAGGGGTCCCTACGCTGCCTGCTTACAATCACGCCTCCCCACATGATTCCTGGAAACCACTAATCTATTCACTATTTCTATAATTTTGACATTTCAAAAATGTTGTAGGAATAACACAAATCTTTTGGGATTGTTGTTTGTTTTTTTCCACTAAGCATAACTCCCTGGAGATTCACCCAAGTTGTTGCGTGCCTTTTTTTTTTTAAATAGTTTTTTTAAAAGATTTTATTTATTTATTTTTAGAGGGGGAGAGAAAAGAGAGGGAGAAACATCAATGTGTGGTTGCCTCTCATGTGCCCCCTACTGGGGACCTGGCCTGAAACCCAGGCATGTGCCCTGACTGGGAATCGAACTACAGACCCCTTGGTTTGCAGGCTGGCACTCAATCCAATGAGCCACATTAGCCAGGGCTGTCGCATGCCTTAATAGCTAATTTCTTCATATTGCTAAGTAGTATTCCACAGTATGGATATACAACTGTTTCGCCACTTACAATAGTACCTCCCTTACCCGCAGGAGGATATATGTTACAGGACCCCCGGTTGAAGCATGAAACCACTGATAGTACAGAACCCTACATATACTAAGTTTTTTCCCATACACACATGCTTTACCACTTAAAAGGAAGCATGTTACAGCTTCTCTGTGGCATACATGGATTGCCAGCATCACTACTCTTGCATTTTGAGGCCATTTTTAAGTAGAATAAGGGTGGCCTGGGAACAAGCACTACAATACCATGGCAGTCTGATGACCGAGATGGCTAAGTGACGACCAGGCAGTCTGTGTACAGTGTGGGATGACTCACGTCCTGGCCAGGATGGAGCAGAGCAGCACGGCACTTCATCATGCTACTCAGAACGGCCTGCAACTTAAAACTTATAAATTATTTCTGGAATTTTCCACTTAATATTTTCAAACCATCATTGACCACAGGTAACTGAAACCATGGGAAAGGGGGACTACTGTACCAGTTAAAGGACATCTAGGCTGTTTGGGGCTATTATGAGTAAAGCTGCTCTGAATATTAATGTACAGGTTTTTTTGTTGTGGACATAAGTTTTTAATTCCCTGGAATAGAACCCCAAGAGTGTTAACTGATGGTTTGAATGGTAGTTGCATGTTTGATTTCATAAGAAACTGCCAAACTGTTTACAGAATGGCTGTACCACTTTCTATTAATACCAGCAACGTATGATTGACCTAATTTCTCCACATCTTCGCCAGCATTGGATATTGTCACTATTCTTTAAGTTTAGCTTTGTATAGGTGTTTGTATTTCACTATTGAGTTTAGAGAGTTCTTTACACATTAGAGACATAAGTATCTGTTGGATACATGGTTTGCGCACATTTTCTCCCACTCTGTTGCCTATCCCTTCATCCTCTTAACAGAGTCCTTCACAGAGCAAACACTTGTAACTTTGATAAGATCCAACTTACTGATTTCTCTTTTAATGAATTGTGAGTTTCAGGACTCTGCCTAGCTCTAGATCCTGGAGATTCACCACCTCCCTTTTTGCCTGGAAGTTTTATTACTTTGTTTTACACTTAAGTCCATTATCTATTTTGAGATAATTTTGGTACAAGGTCAAAGGTTTTTTTTGTTTTTTTGTTTGCCCACAGATGTTCAGTTGTCCCAGCACCATTTGTTGAACAGTCATATATGCTTCCTCCATTGGACTGCCTTTGTACCACAGCCAGAATCAATGGACACAATAGTGCGCGTCTTTTTCTGGGTTCTCTGTTCTGTTCCATTGATCAGGGTCTCTCTCCTCCAATACCACACAGTCTGGATTACCGTAGCTATGTCTTGAAATCAGGTAGATTGATTCCTATGAATTTTTCTTTTTCAAAATTGTTTTAGCAGTCTAGTTCCTTTGCCTTACCATGTAAATTTTAGAATAATCTTTTCTATATCTACTAAAAATATTCCTGAAATTTTGGTAGGAATTGCATTAAACAGATCAATCTGAGGAGAACTGACATATTCACTATGTCCAGTTTTCTACATAGTCTCTCCATTTATTTAGGTCTTGATTTTTTTTATCAGCATTCTATAATTTTCAGAACACAGATCCTGCATATATTTTGTTAGATTTGTGCCTATTTCATTCTCTTTGAAGCAACTGCAAATGGTATTGTAAATATTTTAAATTTCTGTTTCCATATGTTTGTTATTAATACATGTGATTGATTTTTGTGCGTATTCTTGTATTCTGCAATCTTGCTGAGCTTATTTTTGTAGATTCTTTGGGGTTTTCTATGAAGACAATCATGTCATGTATAAATAGCAACAGTTTTATTTTTTCCTTTCCAATCTCTATGTCTTTTATTTCACAATACAGGTTTTTAATAAATGGCCTCAAAGCTGACCTTTTGCTTATTCCTTTGAATAGTCTCTCTTTAAAGTTTCTGATACTACTGGATTCTGTTAAGACCACACAAAATAGCTGGCCCCTAATTATTCTCTGAACAACAGTAAATAATTTTAGTTAGGTAGAGACACCAATACTTAAACTAAGACTGGTTATATTGAATCAAGGCTTTTTACTTCCTGACAAGGACTTAGGTATAACTTTAGCAAATGAACAACTTGAAAACTTAAGTCATAAATTGAAATTAAATATGTGGCTGACATAAACTCTGCTGTTTAAACTGACCAGCTCGTCAGTTACAAAAACAAGCACTATGAAGATTAAGTTAAGCAGGCTTTATATTTCCTACAGCCTCCAGTTCCAGACTACATCTGTTTTCTTTGATACACAAAACCAGAGTTAAAATAGCTCCATTTATCACAGCATGATTGTAGGCAGACAAACCAGCCTGTCTGTTTCCAGATAGTGAAAGCAACTGTTATTAATCACAATTACAGGCCAAACCGTCTAAGAGAAATTGCATCAATATTCTCCCAACCCCCAGCCCTTCTACTCTTGAACTCAAAAATGGCACTGAGAGTGTCACAACACTGCCTGAAGGTCAGTAAATAAAGATGCTGCTATGAGGCCGACCTGAGTTTTAAGTTCAGAATGTGAATTAAGGAAAATCTTTTTACACATAAAGTGATCTCTCAAAAGCTCTATTGTTAAGTTTAGCAGGACAATTAAACTCACTCTTTAAAATTTATGTAGAAAGGTTTCTGGTTTATGAACCTATTCAGGATACCTGAAATTTACAAATTTTTTAGATGATTAACTTCAAGCAGAAAAGCATTTATGAAAACAGACATTTTTCTATACCAAATTTTGTAGTCAACAGCGTAAAGAAAATAATTTCTCTTTCATACAGATTGTACAATAACAGAACTTCCTATACAGTGAGACCAACTGCAGGTTATGAATGAAAATGACATATGACAACTGTTGAGTCATATCCCTTAAATTTGGATCTTTTTCAAACACACTATAATCCTTTCTTCGATGTTTGGGGCAAGGGTTTAAGAATCCAAACCATATACTAGACTTATTGGGGTGAACACTTCGTGAGTTATTATATGTCTAATCACTATGTTATACACCTGAAACTAATATAATATTATATGTCAACTGTACCTGAAAGACAATTTTTTTCATAGTACTTGCTTTATTTTCTTTGGTTACACATGCTTTAAAAGACACGCACAGCCCTAGCCAGGTGGCTCAGTTGGTTGGAGCTTTGTCCAATACAACAGAAGGTTGTGGGTTTGATCCCCAGTCGGTGTGTGTTGTGTACGGGAGGCAACTGACCGATGTTTCTCTCTCACATCAATATTTCTCTCTCTGCCCCCCTTCTAAAATCAGTGAACGTATGCCCAGGTGAAGATTTAAAAAAACAGTTTAAACAATTGCACACATTTGCAAAATATCCAAACATCAGGAATCAGAAAGGTATAAAGCAAGGAGGTTACAGGCTTGAAAGAATATCATAGGCTTCAGAACAAAATCAAACCAATCAAATATTGAAAATTCCTTTGTTCAAAACACAAAGATACTTCATTGGGATAAGTTTTTGTTCGTTTGTTTTCTAAAACACTTTAGGGACAACAAACTTCTTGTGCGCCTGAGGAAGGGCCCGGCTTCTCTTCCTTGAAGGCCTTTTGCAAAATACAGATGCCAGTGTTCACTGGCCTCAATGTTTACCCTCACACACATGCCTGCCATCTGTAGGCGCAACATTCTGGGCCACCCTGGGCAGAACTGGCAGGGGCTACAGAGCATCCAGGATGTGGCTGATTTTGGTGACCAGCTCCTGTCACTTTCCCTGAAGATGAGCTTTACTCTTTCTCTGGTTGTGTCTTTCTTGAGCTTGCCAGCCACCAGCTGCTTAGCTCCTACGGCTGACTTCAGCAGCAGCTCCTTGACCTGTGCATCCGGCTTCTGTGTTTCATTCACTGCCGCAGAGGTCAGAGCACGCTGTCTTTAGCCTGGACTGCAGCACATCAGTATCACTGGCCAAGGCCTTGCGTTCTGTCTCCAGGCTCTTAACATTGTTGAGGGACTGCTTACACTTGCTGATAGTCTCATCAAAGTGACAGTAGGGACCTATTCACTTACTGACCAGGGTCTGCTCTGTGACGCAAGCCACCCTCATCCTGGCTTCTGCGGCGGGTCCCTTTTGATGAAAAAGTGTACCTTGATGTGGACAATGCCTGTGAATAACAAGATGTAGAAAAGGGCCACCAGCAGCAGGGGCTCCTGCAGGGTGAGCACCTTGTTGAATGTGTAGTGCACTATGATGTCCTATTCTACCAGATTTTTCCTTCTTTCTTTTTCTTCTTCTTCTTTTTCTTTTTTGGTTCTACCAGGTTTTTTCCTGTAGGCAACATTCACAGGCAGCCAAATGTGCCCAGGCAGGCATACTGCAGCTCATCTGGGCCATGGCTGATTTCATCAGGACTGTCAACTTGGATATTCCTGACCCTGTGGGCAAGATGAGCTTCACAGTCAGAAAATCTACCACATGCTCATCAATCACCTAGTCCACAAACCTCACCTTCACTACACACTGGTCACCCCAATCATAGCTTGGGAGGGTGTAGCCAACAATGCAACAGGTCTTCCATACTCTAAAAAAGGGAAGTGAGGCCGGATTTCCACCTCTATGGAGTCATCCAAAATAAGGAGGGAAGTGCCAATCCCATTTCTGTAATAACATCCTGGGCAGCGGCAGGGAGGGTGGTCTTGAAAGAGAGGATGGAGGATATAGCCCTATCCGGCTGTCTCTGGTAATCAGAGTCTGTAAAGGCCCTTTAATTACACACAGCCCCTGTGTGCTTCAAGTCCACATTTTCTTCCTCAAAGAGAAACCTCGATGGCTTGGGTCATGTTGGTGATAACAAGGAAAAGGGCTGGAGTTCTCACAACGTACTTTAACAGCATCCTGACTGCAGGCAGGGACGACTCTGAAAAGTCCACAGTGCAGAAGAGTCTGGAACCGTGCAGGGTTCCGCAACTTGGTGTAGCTCTCCATATTTCGGGAGGCAAGCTTCACACGCATCCTTTGTCTTTGACGGATAAGAAGAGTAGAAATAGAATGGTTGCCCTGAAACACCACGAACTGTTTCTCCGATTCAGTCATCTGATTTGAAGATGGCCGAAGCGCAGAGGTATAATCTGTTTCCACAATGGCTGAAATCTCAGTCCCGGGATCGATGGCACTGGGAGCCTCACCACAAAGAATCTCCCATTGTTACCCTTAACTGTGGTTTCTCGTACTTCTAGAGTCGCTCTCTTCCCCATCTTTCCCCTCATGTGCACACAGAGTAGCAGAGGCAGAAGCAGGCAGAAGCAGGGACCTCCATGACCAGGGGAAAAGTATTTTTTTAAATCCTATCTTCCTAGACCTTTTATTTCAGGCTGAGAATGCATGTATCTTTAATGGTCTCTACAGTTTTTCTTTTTGTGTGTGTTGGGGGGTGGGGGATATTTTTTAAAAAGAATATAAACCATACTTTCACTTAGTACTATTACTTTTATTTTTTCGTTAAAGCTACTGTTTTTTAAGTACCTACTATATGCAAGACACTTCAGATGCCTTACATGCATTATTACATTTAAGTCTTACAATAGTCTATGAGGTAGGTACTATTATTCCTGTTTTGCAGATGGGAACACTTCAGCTCAGAGAAGTTATTATCCTCAGGTCACACAACTAGTTAAGTGCAGAATCAAGAGTCAAACACAGATTTCATTCCAAAGCCTATCTTCTTTGCCCTCAGTTTATAAGCCTCTCAAACTTTTACTTGTTTTAAGACAAAGTCTGAATGGAATCTTACATATGTAATGCTTATTATATAATAAGAGATAGCACATTATGTTACACTACTTTTTCAGTGGGGGCAGTAGACTACATTGAGTGAGCATGTGCACTGTGTGGCTGTCAAAATCAAAATGACTGAGCAAATACAGCAACGAATCTGTATCAAATTTTGTGTTAAGCTTGAAGATTCCTCTGTGGAATCTATTGGGATGATTCAGAAGGCTGCACCTATGGGCATCTGATGACTGGCAGCTTCATAACGACAACACACTGGCTCATGCATCACACCTTGTGCAGAGTTTTTTGGCAAAACATCAAATCACCCATGTGACTCAGCCCCTCTACAGTCCAGATTTGGTGCCCTGTGACTTCTGGCTTTTCCCCAAAACTAAAATGACCTTGGAAAGGGAAGAGATTTCAGATCATAGATGAGATTCAGGAAAATACAATGGGGCAGCTGATGGCGATTGGATCTGTGTGAGGTCCCGACGTGCCTACTTTGAAGGAGATTGAGGCGTCATTGTCCTATGTACAATGTTTCTTGTATCTTGTGTATTCTTTTAAAAATGTCCCTATTTTTCATGTTATATGGCTGGGTACCTTCTCTACAGATCTTGGAACCTGAGCCATTTCATGATTAGACTCTATACTCAAACAAGGCCTGATTATTAAACATTTGAAACTAAATTAGCAATGAGACTAATGCCATTCTAACATGAAAAATTCAGAGATATGTGGTAGTTTGCAAAACTTCCCCATGTCTGTGAGCACTTATCTACTCACTTACCATATTCATTGAGCATCTACTATGCAGACCTCCAGTCACGGTTCTAGGGACATGAGAACACAGCCATGGACAAGGTAAAGTCAGTAACCTCACTGAACTTACTCAGATGAGCACAGAAACTACTCAAGAGAACAGGGAAGCCATCTCTAAGACCGTGGCATTTTTGTCAGAGATAGAAATGAAGGGGAAAGTGAGCGATGCAAAAATCTGGGGTGAGAAACAAGACAAAGACCATCAGAAAAAAAGGGAACAAACAGCAGAGGGCTTGAAGGGGAGGAGGGGCTGATACGTTTGAGGAACAGCAAGAAGGCCAATACTGCTAGAGGGAAAAAGTACTAAGAGAGGAGGGCAGAGAGAAAGACTCACTTTGCGTATCCTTGAACGTTCTGGTAAGAACTTCGTGTTTTACTCTGAAGGTGAGGAGAAAACACTGAGTTTTACTAAGATTACTCTGGCGGCAAGGGAAGGAGCAGTAGGGGAGCAAGAGTGGCAGCAGACAGACCAGTTGGGATGCTGTTGCGGTGGTCCTGGTGGTAGTGGGGGCTGATGCCTTGTCTGCTGTTTGGGAGTCAGCAGCATACAGACGGTGCCTGAAGTCCCCCTACTGAGGCAATGACTAGAGGGAGTGAATGAACGCACAGAACGAACTGGCTCAGGGCCGAGCCCTGGTGCGCTCCAATGCTTAGCAGTTTAGAAGCTGAGCTAGCAAAGGGAAGCACTTCACTGTCCCAGCACGCATGAAATATATTTTGTATTCAGGCTCACCTAGTTTCTTCTAAGCAACAAATGAAACCAGGTAGTTTAGCTGGCTTCCATGCAGTCATATTTTTGACCACATAGAAAATAAAAATATGAGAAATGTGATAGAAATAAAAGTATTTCTATTTATAAGAGACAGAACCTCTCAAAAAAATAATATGCAATCAAACCTTGCTATATTCAAGTTACAGCTAGTAATTTCTAAAAATAAATTATTTCATCAAACTTCAGTCTTCGGCAAATAAAGGCCTATAAGCCTAGAACCTAAAAATGCACATGTAACATGATCTGACCTTCATTTGTTTTATTACTTGATATGGCCAACATGTTAGAAACTTACAATGAGGAAGTATAAAACCCAGAAAGTCAAACTGACTTCTGTGCAAGGACTGAGAAAACAATGAAATATCTAGAATGAGGAAATTAAAATTACTCATTTTTTTTAACCTCTGAAGACAGGTAAACTAGTGTCAAAATTAAATAGGGGTTTTATATTTTAAAAGAAAAACAGTAATGTTTAGTATTTCTTTTCATGTACTTTTAAAATCGTATCTCTCTTCAAAGACTGTTCATTTCACTCTTTAGCTTTTTGCCTCTTTTTGCTATTTTAGGGCCTTAAGCAAGAGAACAGGATGCGAAGCAGAAGGACATGAACTGAAGTTCAAATTCTGGCACTCATAACTATTGCTCATACCTTTGGGCAATTTACTATACATTCAGAGTTTTAACATATCTTCATTTGAAAGAAATAATAGCTACTCCACAGCATTTCACGAAGAATTACAGGAGATTAAGTTAGCAGAGTACCTAGCAAATATTTACAGCTTTATAAATGTTTATTCCTTTCCCTGTTCTACCTCCCTTATCTTCACTGTTTCAACATCTGTAGCATTTATGTGTTTATTAAAGTTACCTTTTGAGTGTTTTTCAAAGAAAATGGGAAACTTTTACCTTGGTTAAATTAGCAATGACATAATCCTCCCAGTTTTGATCAGTGGCCTTTTGCAATGTTGTAATATTTTATTTTACTGGACAGTAAGGTTCTTCAGGGAAAGAACTATAATTCTTTGAAACCCTGCTGCCCAAGTGGATCAATAATATAATATGGAAAACACAACAAGGCACTAAGCATACTTTGTATTAAAAAATCATAGGAAGCTATTTATATTATTAACTTTGGGATCAGGAATTGAATCATGATCTTATAGGTAATTGTTTACATCCTTCCAACTGTATTTTTTAAACTTCTCCTTGTATGCATTGATTAATGCAATGGACTATTACCATAGCTTTCACAAATAACAAAATCCAAGTTTCCAAGGAAATAGAGAATCTAAAACCCAATTACCTACATGACAATTAAGCTACTATGTCCTCCATATACAATATTCAGCTATTCTCACCGTCTGGCAGAATCACAGCTCTCTCACAGTTACCCTCCTACATGTGAAACCTGCGTTCCCAACCTTAAAGGAGAAAGTTCCCTGTTGGCTGCTGACATGTACCAACAGGCAAAACTGACTAGAGAAAGGAATATTTTTTTTCTCTAAACAATTAATTATGGCTAAATTATTTTGCCTCCTCCCTCCATGCAATCAATTTAGAATGAAGAATATCATTACTTCATGATAGTAGCTATTTTTACAAGTTCCTTACATATTAATATAGTGGCATCCTGAAAGAGAATATGTAAGAAAGATTTTAAATGATGTATATGGCTGGCTGAGCATTTTAAAGGAAGTTGCCAAAAATCTAAGTATCTTTACAAAATGCCTCATGTTTAAATTTCCCAAATCAGGTGTAGACTTTCAGATTAATCAGAAGCTTCTAACTACACTTGAGAGCTTTCTAATACTCATTTTGCTCCCTTTGTTTTTGCCATTGTAACATTCATTAGAATCTCCACCAAAAGATAACATTGATGAAAGGGAGAGGAAGAGAAGAACAAATTCATTCACTGTAATGCTTATCAGTCAGCAAAGTTAGACATTTATGGATAGGGGTTAAGAAAAAAGTAAGGCAACAGCGATGCTGGGAAATGTCCTCCTAGTTCATTCATCCACATGTGCCATCCTCGCCAGGCCTGGCCGCAAGGATGGCGGAAGAACACAGATCCTCCACAGCTCACTCCTTTCTCTACCAGAATTATTTTATTTATTCTACACACATGTATGAAGGGGTGATGGTGGGGAGGGCACGGGGAGGGCGCACGAATCTAGGTGCTGGTATATAGCAACAAACAAAACAGAACTTCCTGCCAGAGAACCCTCACTTTGCCAAAGGAGGAGATTGCTAATTTTAAGAAGTATAAAATCACACAGGAAAAGAGAGATATAGAGAATCCAGGGCAGGGGCAGGAGCTGAATTTTTTAATTGGTGGTCATTTATCTTTATGCCCCTCCCTAAAAAATATTTTTAAATTTAAAAATCAAATATATTTATTTTCCTAGGCACCAAATTATATTGAAGGACATATTCAGAACAATTTTCTATTAATGGGGACAGATGTATAACCTTGAAAATTTTAATTTTAATGACCAAATAGCCATTGTTTTACTTTTAAAAAAATGCCTCATATAACTTTCATAAGCCTGTTGCTAGTACATAGGTAGAAACATCCTAATCTTTACAGATGTAATCAGTTACCTGATAAAACCTAATATTTACCACAATGATCACCAAGTAACAAAACATCATTAAAATCTTGGGAAAAACTTTTTTTTTGCATCCTGTCTTCATTAACTTACTGAATTTTGGGTAGACGGGACAAACAGCTCATCAGTATATGGTACAACTGATATCCAGCTACATTCCAATAGTAGCTGAAAAACATTTGTGTTGTTTTTCTTTTTTTTTCCCTTTAAAAACTTTTGCTGTAATAGTTAAATACCTGCCAGGCAAGTGAGGTGATTCTTGGCGAACATGAGGTTCCCTGAGAACTGAGAAGGCTGTCTAGGTTCCTACGACGGGGGACCAAAACCCCCCCAAAAAACAAAAACATAATTATCTTCTAAAGGGCAGGCCCCTTGTAGTGCAGGCTTCCCCTGCTAGGTGAGTGTTCTAGAAACCCATCTGTATCAGTGTACCAGCTGGCGTTGTTGTAAGAGGCTGCATTTGACTTCAGTGAATTTTTTTTTGAAGGCTCTTTCAATGCATTTGCCTGTTTCCTGATGGGTGGTTTATGAGTGCTGTATTCAGCAGTTTTGGATCAAAAACCACAAGGCCCCTGTCCCCCACCCTCCCTATTCATCCAATCTCACCCCAACAACTTTTTTTTGGTTTTCCTGGATGAGAAAAGTCCTCAAAAGGAAACCTTTTGCCGATGTGGAAGAGATGAAACAAAAAATGGCAGAAGCACTAAAAGGCATCAAAATCAATGAGTTCAAAAACTGTTTTGAGCAGTGGAAAAAAACATCTTGATAGGTGTATTGCATCAAATGGACAGTACTTTGAAGGTGACTGGAGTTTAAACACGTAAGAATAAATAAATTTTTTATAAATAGATTCCTGTTTTTTGGGTCCCCTCTTGCATCTAAGCAGGCTGGTCTCGTAAACCTTCTGTTGGTTATTACCACAACCTAGACTACACCTCAGTGACAGACATAAAAGCTTCCGAGAAATCTCAGGTGCTCTTGAATTATTCATATTACAACTCTCCCTAGCATTTTATTAAACCAAGTGTTTTTTTCCATTAGGAATATCAGAAATTTCCATTAGGAATATCAAAAGAGAATACCTCCATGGTGATGTGACAGACTCCCTCCGTTGTCAAGGATTTCTTCTCTGGCAGCTGCCTATATTTGGAAACAGTAAACAAATAGATTTCACTTTGAAGTGAGAGTTACGATTCAACTCCCAAAGGAGACACATACTTCCTAGGTTAATAATAAAACAGAAGCTTAATTTTCCTTTCTCTTACATTAACTACATTTAAAAAGCAATTAAAATATATATCCTAGTTTTATAGCTTTTTTTCCAGTGAATAGTCACAATCTACAATACTCACTTCCAGATTCTAGAATAGAAAAAAAGGCAAAGTAATTCAGCAGCACTAAGTTGTCAATGAAAAAATATATTGTGAAGACAAAACCAGGTCCTACTCTAAAGTGAGTATGTCACTGTACCAACAAACATTAGTAACTAACATTCACCGACTGCTTATTGTATGTCTAGAACAGCACTAAGCAATTTTCCTGCAGTAACTCGTTTATTTTTATTATAGCTTCATGGAATAATTTCAATTACTTGTATTTCACAGATAAAGAAAACGAGGCTTAGGTTGTTAAACCACTGACCTAATATCATACAGTGGGCATCAGACTCAAAATTACAAAGATCATGGATCAACCATCAAAGCTCTTATAGGGCAAAGTACTTGCAACACCTATGGATATTTAACTGTGAAAAAAAACCTAAACCTTGTTTCATCCTCCTAACATATTAGGCCTTGACTATACTCCTTATAGAGCGCTAAGGTGAGAAAGATAAACACTTAAACCAAAATAAAGAAACACTGAAGCACAGGGTGAAAAAAGGGCAACAGAAACTGAAATTGCATTCAATCTGTGAGTATGTAACAGCCATGAGGTGAAGTGTCTACTGCCTTGAACCTCTCAGAAGTACTCAGGTTGTATAATACAAACAAACCATCAGAGGCTGGGCAAGAGTAGAAAGGGGCCCCTGTGTGGACACATAGCCCACACCTCATTGCAAAGTAATTCATAGAAACCCTCATCACTTAGGATTTTTCAAATGAATCATAAATATGGCAGCCCTGCTCTAAGAGATTTTATCTGCTGGCAAATTATTTTAAATAAAGCAATAACTACAATACTTGAAGTCAGTAGCACTTAAAGAATGGCAGTTTGGACTGGGAAAGAAGGAATAATTTCACCCTTGTAGCACTACAGGGAAGGGGCACTGGACAGCCACAGAGCAATACAAAAACACTGAAAGGTTAAGGTGATGGGAAAGAACTTGAACTTTTGAGGGTATGGATATGTTCATTATTTTGATTGGGATGATAGTTTTACTGGTATACATATACATCAAAATTCATGAAACTCTGGACTTCATGTGTACTTTACAGTATTTCAATTTTACTTCAAAAAAGCTGTTAAAAAGTTGGGGAGGGGGAGGCATAGGCAGGACCAACCCAACCCCCTGGCTATGGTTTGAGTCTAGAAGTGTCCCCTGAAAATCATCTCATGGTATTATTTTTGGTAAGCATGTTAATAGAGTTAAAACCCCAGGATACCTGAGGCTTTAACAAACCCCACTCTCTTCCCAGTTTATAGTCTAGTCTGTACTTTAACTCTAGACATACATGTAACAAGAAATATTGATCATCTAACAAGAGGCTTTATAAAAATTAGAAGCTTAAGGCCATTTAAGAAGTGTAATAAAACCACTAGCAAATGAACCTCAAAGGCCTACATATAGCTTTAGCAAACAAATAGGTTATAAACCCAGAGCAAGGATGTACAGCAACTCGGACCTAGAGCATCAGGGCTGCTGACCTCAACAGTAGCCACCATCTGGAGATGAGGGGCTGCCCAAGTGATACCAAACATTCCTGGAGTCCTCTGTCATTTCATTTCATTCGGTACTATATACTGTGAGTAACAGCCAAAAAAATCACAAGCTACAGAGTATTAACTTTAGA
The DNA here is from genome assembly GCF_022682495.2 of Desmodus rotundus. Classification (NCBI taxonomy): domain Eukaryota; kingdom Metazoa; phylum Chordata; class Mammalia; order Chiroptera; family Phyllostomidae; genus Desmodus; species Desmodus rotundus. The sequence continues at coordinate 163,707,055 of NC_071388.1, read as the reverse complement.
ACATTAGTTCTAATATATGTAGAGAATATTAATATTAGACTCAATTCAGTATACAACCCAGTGCAGCAAATACACTTCTCATTTCTATGGGGTATCATCAACCAGGTAAAGCTGTAAGTGACTGAAGAGAATCAAACTAAAATTCACGAATTGATGGTAAAGTTTATCAAAACTAATAAAAGAGTATAAGAGCCATATTCATGTATGCAAAATTACCTCAGTCTGTTCAAACACAGTCAGCGGGTCGCTTATTCCCCTGTAGTTAAAGGCAAAGTAGAAATAGATACATGCACCCGCGTCGTAAGTCTGCGTCACTCTAAAAAACAAACAGACAAAATGCCCACAAGGCATTGAGTGAAATCAGATTTACTGTCTAGAAATTTAAAGGCAAAATCATCTGAATGATTTGCTTAGGCCATAATCTCATTCTCTACCCCGCCTCCTACTCCATGAAAGCAATGCACCCCGGCTGCATGAAGAATATACAGAAACTATTTGTGATATTTTTACAACTTTTTTTGGTAAGTCTTGGGGGGCATTATTACCCCCCAAAAGTTAAGAAATTTAAGAACAATGTAAATGTTTCTCTAACTGGCCTGAAAGGAACAAAAACCCACCTCCTCAAAGGGAATTGTTTTTGAAGTATGTTGTAGCTAAAAACAGCCCGAAACGAACTAGACAGAACTTGGTGATCCGCTGTAAGTCTTCTGAACTTCCTCTAAGCTAGCAGAAATCAGCCTGAGACCTTAAAACTAGGAAACGAAAGGAACGTACAGATACCCAAAATGATCGGACTAGGTAAAATCCATCTTCACTAAGTCCACACTAATGATTAGTAAGGATGAAAACAAACTAAATGATCACACCCAATGCACTGACACGGCCTTAGAATAGTGTCTCTGGGCCCCGTGTGTGTGCATGTTATGTGGTGTTCACAAAAAATATCTGGAATGTTAGGTTGTTAAAATATATATTTATATTTTTTTATTTATAAATACATAAAAACTGTCCAAAATACATAAACATAGAAAATATATATTTATAAATTTATATATAGTTGCTTTCAAAATGCAACTAGGTGAAGTGCTTGAAAGGGAGCTAAGGTAATCATGGTTGAATCGCCAAATGCAATTTACGAAAGTCCCCAGAAAGAACTTAACAGAAGGAGCAAATACAGAGGAAATACTCTTTTACTACACAATACAAATAGACTCTAATTTAAAATTTTAATAGCCTTTCAGGCCAAATGTTAGCTGCCTCAGAACAGAAGAAATGAACTGTTTAATAATGTTACTGTCAATTTGCCAGCTGTGTTTTTCTTCTAGTGTTAATTCACAGTCATAAAAAAAGATCCTGTGAATGTGTACATTTTAAGTTCCAGATTTACAAAGTTTAAGAAAAACTAGAACAATTTTAACTGATGGTATTATCATTACCAATAATCAAATTTAAATAAACTTAAAGGATACAGGAATAAAACGAGTTTATAGCAATTACTAAAGTGTACACTACTCATAAGAATAGTTAATAACAATAAATATAATGTAACTAAATATTAATAGACTATGGCCACCTTCAAACAAATCCAGAATCAATATTAAACATAGTTCAGTTTTTAGTAGATAAGGAGGTTTCTAAAGTCAAAATAGGGCTTCACTGATCAGTATCTCAAAGCAAAAGTAGAAATAATGAAAACACCTTTTGGAAAACTTCAATTTGGGTCCATTTCAGAAAGTGACTCATATCTAACACCTTTTAATAGATCAATTCTATCATTTAAGACAGTTAAACACTAAACTTCCAAAATCATCCTGACAACAGGCAGTGTGGCTGCCAGTCTACTATAATTTTTAATAAGTGTTTGTGCTCTGCACTTTTTGGAGTATTTTACTTGTGTCAGATTCACTGGCTAGGAATTCCTTTCCATAAAAATTCTTCAGAAAATTTAGGGCTGGAATTTCTATTCCAATAGACAAAGTACCTTCTAACAGACAGAAATGAAATAAATAAACTCAATAAATGCACCCTACAGCTAAATTATTTTCCTTGGAATCTTTAATTTCAGTGATACCTATAATTATTTTAAATTAACTTTGAAATAGTTTTAAAAAGTAGTTTAAAAAATACATCTCACACATTTACATTCGACACAGAATAATCTCTTTGTCCAGCTCATGTCAAATGAAACTAAAATCATATTCTTGTTAAATGTTAGTTCAATCAAGTATGTGCTATAAAAAGTACATTTAAAATTTCTATTAATCAAAACTATTCAAGTAACTAGACTTTGCACATTCTAACCTTTGGTTTTATAAAATGATCACAGTAGCTGAGCTAGATTTAAGCTTCTACCAGAAAATTATTCCCATAAAAAAGCTACTTAATTAATGATACGTGGCCAATTCAATCTAAGTATACCAATTCTAGCTACCTACAATACATAATGAAGATCCTTCAGTCTTGTGAGTACCTTCTGAAAAACCAAGACTTAAGTGTTATTATAGAAGAGAATATTTTACTTCTCAATCACGTTCAGTAAGTAGTGGTTTATCACAATGATATTTTCAAAATGGAAAGGGAGATGCCTCAAGACTTGTTGAATAGGGAGGTAGGGCAGAAGGAGGAAGGGGAGACAAAATCTGTTAAGTTGCCACTAAACAAGACAAAAGAATAAAAACTTCTCAGCTACACAACAATAGATTCTATTATTTTAAGTGTTTCAAATTTTACTGGTAACAAATGACTTTTGGATTATTAGGCCTGATTTGTTTTCAGTATTATATAAGAAGAATTAAGTACAGCAGGTCCTCAAATAACATCGTTTCATTCAATGCTGTTATAATGTTGATGAGATGCCTGATGAGATGCAGTAGGAACTTAACTCTTGTTTATATTGATTAGCTTATAGTAGAATTGGTTTCATTATACATCATTTTGCTTAAAGTCACAGAACTTGTCAACATCATTAAGTGAGAACTTATTTTATCAATTTCGGTTGATAACATAAATAAACACAAAATTTTTTTCTTAGACTTTAAGGACTTTACAAGTTTCATTTTTAAAACTGCTTCCAAATTTTTTTAAAAAGTACATTCTTACACCTTCATTTAGAAACGTTCTCTGTAAGATCAGTTCACTAACCAGGCTCCCTCTTTTCCCTTCCTTTGGATACATCAAATGCCCAACCAGTAGGCTCTAAATCCACATTTTTAGCTTTTACTTCTTTGATTCTACCCCGAATACACATGTTCTACATGTAAATACACAGACTTGACTTGCTACTTCCTGAAATGTTCTTCGAACCCTGTCTCTCTCACCAGAGGCTCAAAAGACTATTTCGATGAGATCCCGATTTACATGAACAGTTAATGTGAGGAAGGTGTTTTCCTCGTACCTCACGGTAGGATTTTACGTTCTTACCCAGCAGATGCACAATTTATCAAATTCTAAGAGATATGTCTCAATGGGAGCAGTAAGAACAAAGAAACACAACATGGCAGTACGGAAGTACAAGACGAGAGGACGTAAAAAAGAAACGAAGAAAAAAATTACAGAGATAGCAGTTTAAAGAGTGTATTTCTAGTCTTACAAAGCAAATATATGCAAATTATCATGCTATGTCAAAATATCAAGACAGCTTAACAACTGGATGTTTCCATGAGGATTTTTCTTTGGGAAGAAAAACAAAATATCCGAATTTTCCTTACTCATACTAGTATGAATTGTAACCATTTATACAGCTCTTCATAACCTTTCTCATTTCATTCTTACACCAGTCCCATCAAGCAGATGCTACTACCACTACTTTACTAGTGATAATTTAGAGCTCAGAGATTAAATTGCTAACAAACAGCGGAACAGTGCTTTCTTCCCCTCTTCAGACATGTGTCATGTTACAAAACAAAGAAATTAAAAACTGAGCAGGAAATTGCCATGGAGGTGCAATTGGTAGGCAGGGCTGAGGTGCCAATGGCGGAGGACAGGCCCTTCGGCTGGAACAGGCCCACGTCTGCCTTCCCAGGCAAGTGATTAAGTGATTCCAGGCAAATCAGAAGAGCCAGGATCACATCCAGAAATACAGACAAATGCTGTTATGCTGAAGCGTAACTGTTGTTTCAGAGTCTAGCATCAGGTGTACTTAATAATAAAGATAATATATTATTTCAAAAATTACCTTTTAGTCATGCTTATATTGGCTTTATTTGTTTCTATAATAAATATTGGAGTTATATATATATATATATACACATATATATCACACAGAAACACACAAAGGAAAAAAGGCAGTTATGTAATACAGAATGTTCAATAAATTCTGAAGTGCTACATTACAATTTTATCATTTACTCTAAAGTTCCCCTGCTCATGATCTGTCCTAAATTCCATTTATTCTCCATTCCAATTAATGCAACAACCTTTTAGAGAATCCAAATGCTCAATCCAATCTTAATACATTTAATCTTTGGGTATTTACACAGAAAATTAATATCAAAAGATTTAAGACAAAGTATTCCTTCTCAAGAAAACCTCCATCTGGGCTGTTGCTATTTAACAAAGAGAACAAGATCTTCAGTTAAACATGATCAAATGTGGGAGACACCAGCCACATATGTCTTAAACTTAAATTTAAATTACTTGAAATTAAATAAAATTTAAAATTAGTTCCGGTCACACTAGCCACATTTCAACGGCTCAAGAGCCACATGTGCCTTGCGGCAGCCATACCGGACAGCGCAGATGCGGAACATTTCCGGTGCTGCAGAAATATCCATCAGAGAGCAATGGTTAATCTTCATTTGGATCCTTCACTCCACTCATTCCTTTATTCTATACCCATTCATCTAATCAACTGATAAAATGATTAAAGTGCTTATTCTCTATTGAAGATCAAGCTTGGCTGACTGTATATGTAACTTATAGTTCCTTGACTATGTATGTGATTTACAGTTTCAGTGAAGAAGGTCTTCTCTTACTCTGGGAGCTCAGACATTTGGGTCTTACGAGCTCCCTGGACAGCACAGTCATGGAAGGGGTGTTCATTCGCGGCAGGGGTGTTCTACTCCTACAGGACTCAGGACTGCTTTAAATGCTAGTGGCACCATCCTAACGAGGTGGCAAGTGAAGTTTAGGGAAGCTTGCTAAGTGAAATAGACTGAAGCTTCTCTTCACAGGCCAATTACACTTCTCCATTAATTAAAAAATTGGTTTGTTTTAGAATAGATGTAAGAACAATAGAAAACTCACCTGCATGTAGAAAGAGGAGCAAACTGAACACCCTTCTCTTTGCATTCCCTTATTATTCTTTCTTTTACATTTCTACAGAGATCTACAACCCTAGAAAACATAATTGAATACATTAAATCTTCAAATGTTACAAAATTTTTAATATATGCTGTTTATCTGGCATCCTTCAAGTCAAAAATACTCTTCACTAAAACTTTCATACTTATTCCTTCAAAAATGAAGAAGAACCTTTATCATTCAAATTGAGCCTTCTATTTATAACTTTCAAAGGCGCAAAGTCCTTTATTTCTTAGCCATTGGAAAGACGGAACAGCATACTCAAGTGTCCTGAAGGCAGTTTCCTATACTTAGAAAAACACAATTTCAAAATAAATTTAACCGCAAGATTTTAAACGCCTTAAAAGCTATAAAGAACACATTAATAAAAATTCAATTCTGGATTATAGAATTGGATATATTAGTCTTATATCCATGTGTAAAAAGTTTTCCTGAAGCCCTGACCAGTGTGGTTCAGTTGGTTGGACATCATCCTACAGACCAAAGGGTCGCCCGTTCAATTCCCAGTCAGGGCACATGCCTGAGTTGTGGGTTTGGTCCTCAGTCAGGGTGCCTACGAGAGGGAACCAATCGATGTTTCTCTCTCACATAGATATTTCTCTACCTCTCTTTCTCTCTCTAAAAATAAATAAATAAAATCTTTTAAAAAGTTTTCCTTGATTTAAAAATAATTTAATTAGTAATAATCATGATGTTATACCACATGTTCCATAGCCTATTCGTAAACACTCAGCTAAAATCCAGTTCCACAAAGATTTACTGGACATGTAACTCTGTGTAAAGCTATGCTAGACTGCTTGAGATTGAGTCAAGGAAAACAGATGAGGGGAGATTGGTAATATTTAACAATATTAATCTATGTTTTAATGTGAACTGTAACATACTGTTAAAACTACATATTTTGTTTCATATGGAAAATAAAACTCTTAAGGTATATAAAAAGCCATTTTTACCCAATAAATATGCTGGCTATGCACTGACACTGGAACAGAAGATCCCAAAGACACTCAAAAGGCTGACCTCCCTCTGGTCTCAAGATCAGTGTGACTGTGTGAGAACTGATGTGATAAAAATGACATTACACGGGTTATGCCTTATAAAACTAAGTTATCTATATTTCCAATAAGAACAAAAATATATGCTTAAAGTATAAATGTGAAAAGAATTTTAATATTGTACTAACGTCAAATTTTATTCTTATAAATATAGTACCTGAAAGTTTTATAAATTCTAACTTTACAAAAGTGTTCTTAAGTTAAATTCTGCTTTATTCTATGAGAGCTGCAGAGAAACATGATTTATCAATGTTATCTCTGCCTTGTTTATGGAATGGTAAGAATGCCATGTTTTTTAAAAAATCTCTGGTAAAGCATTTGGATCATTGAAATTTAATGTGTTTCATTTTGAAAATCCAACTTGTAAAACAAATACTTTAAATAAAACATACTAAGCTTTAATACCAACAAGGGTTAATAAATATTATAAATTTATGAAAGTTACAAGTTCTTTATCATGTCTCCCCAAAATGGAGTTTAAGTGCTTCCTCTTCTTCGCATAATCATAATCATCATCATCTGAAATAATAATCAGGAGCAGGAGATGGGACAAAGAACAAAACTGAATGGTTATAACCCTTAACGGGATACTTTCTAGAAATGATTTGTAGGAAGGGAGTTCTGAAAGTACTCTCTCACAAAACTTGAGCAAAGCAGTCCATTTGGACCAATCACCTAGGAGATAAATGTAACTGTGTACACTTTTAAATTCTTACCTGATCTATTAGCAAATTTAATATACTAGCCATTTCCTTCTTGAAAAAAGTTTCCCTGGGCTTCTCTCACATTGCTGGTTTTCCTCCAAATTCTCTAGATATTATCCTTCAGTCTCCTGTTCTCTTGTGGATGACTATCCTTAGATGTTGAGGTTCCTGGGACTTCTTTCTTAGTCCTTTTGTTCCCTTCATCCATACTATTTATAAGGGTTTCTATCTGCTCCCTTGGTTTTAATCACAGTCTCATGCTGGTGTATCTCAAATCTTTAAATCCCCACTTGGACCTCCTGGATTGCGATTTTCAGAGGCTGAATTCTTACACTATTCCAGAGTACCGCCATAGAACGCTATGCAGTCGTCCTGCGAGGACCCACGGAGGAACATGCAAAACTAGTAAGAGCAATAATCCCTTAAGAGATTTATGCCTGAAAAGGTCAAGCAACCTAAGAATGAGTGAGAGTTGAAGACCCTGATCCCATGGGTTGTGCTGCTGAACACCGTCTCTACCCAGCTAATGGTGGGAAAGAAAAAACATCGCTAAATGGGTAATAAAATTTCATGTCAGGAATGTGGCTGCTTTCCCTTAGTCTTATTTATTAAAACTGTAGTTGTTTTAAATTTGGTTTAAACAAACCAAATATGTATTCTGTATAAAAGGGATATTGCCAGTGAGTCAGCTGTAAGTAAATATGTAAGTATATACAAAGAACAATAAAGGAAAATAAAAAGATAGTGTGTGATTAGCTTCCACAGGTGGAAGCATAAAGACAAAATGAAAACCATCAGTTAGTAATAATTGATGACAAGGAAATATATAATACTGAAGAAGTAACACTACACTCACCAACTTTCCGCTACAAGGAGAGGTATTAAAGACTAAAAATGGTATTTGAGACAACTATGAACAACTGCCAAACTCTGTTGTTCAAAAGTGTCAGATGTCAATGAGTTGGTGAATTCTTTTTATTTACAAGATTTATTCCCCTTAAAGTTAAATTAAATTAAATTTAGCAACAAAAGCTGTAAGTAACAGACCCAGACCACAAAATCTGGTTCTCTTACAATGCACAGACTATGAGTATCACTGCACCCAAAGTCATAACCCATGTAGAGGAAGACCGCAGGAAGGAAAGTAAAAAGCTTTCTGGGGAGGAATAAAAAGAGGTTAAGGTAAAACAAAAATGTTAAGCTATGTAATATCTAAGATTCATGGGGATTTGTTATATTCTACTTTATTTTAGAGTTAAAATAATTTGCTAATTTTATTTTTTTAAGTAAAATGTAAGGCATACTAGAATAAAATGTACTAACAATCTCCTTAAAAATTTTTTATTACTCAGTAAACTTACAAGTCCACTTTTAATAAAACTATTTTGCATTTCCTAATCAGTTTTTATTAATTCCCAACCAATCTGTGTATATACCATTTAAAAAATAGTACATAATTTCTTTAAATTCTGTATCTTTGAGAAAGCATTTAAATGCAAGTTAAGATCTTGCTGAATAGCATGTATACAAATATCAAAAGCTAAATAATACATCACAAAAAATTTAACTAATTTCATAATTTGGGGGCACTCTTCAGAGAACACTTAAGCATATTAATCACTTAAGAATTTAAATCAAAGCTAAGTAAAACCACACAGTGACATTTAGTGTTCAATAAGATTCTTTAAAATATAAACTACAATAATAGCTTCCTTCTATGGGACACAAACAAATCTGCCACAAACAAAAAATGGCTTGCGAATGTGATAATCTGATGGGAGACATTAATTTAAATAAAGGTGATTATGATGTTTCAATGTTTCTTTATACAATTTTAAGTTTACATATTCACACACAAAGACATACATATTACTTGAACTTGTATGGCATATTTTAATAGCAGGCATTTTTTTTTTAATATTTGCCATTCATTTATTTAGATAACTTTTCTAAGAATTTTATTTCTATGTTTAATATGGGTCAAAACTATCTAGATTTTATTTCAAATAGATTATTTGTTGATTTTTCTTAACAGGTTGTATGTTTTTTTTAATTGTTGGCTCTATTAGTTGTCTCCCATTCCCCCCCAGAGCATTTTATTTCATTTTACCTGTCCCAAGGAGCAGAAGTCTCAAAAGATTCTCCTAATATATAGTATTCCAAACCGAAGTCCTGTTAAGACATATACACAAAAATCAAGAAATTATAACAGATGCAGAAGAATCAATAATAGTGTTTGTATTTTATGTTGTTCACCATCAGTAATTCACGTAATTGTTGGTATTACATGTTTCTACCTTAATCTCTATGGCTCTTTACCTCTCTATTATCCACCTCCTAAGAGCCCTGGAAAGCCGCCCCAAGAGTGAGGTATAACCCCCAGGAAGACAGGAATTTGTTGTGTCTTACTCTCCTCTGTACCTGTGGCACCAGGCTAAGTCCTGAAACATAATAGGAACTCAAATATTTCTCCAATGAATGGAGTTTCTATCCAGGAACTATCTACATGTATGTGGAGAATACTAGCAGAACAGATGTTTGGTGGCCTAATCAGTAAAGTTGCCATTACTGATACCAACTTAGTAACTAATAAGTTAGTATTAGTTACTAACTTATTAGTTAACTAATACCAACAAGTGGCCATTAAGATCGAAGGAGCAGAGAAGTAGGAAAGTGGGGGCGGGGGGAGAGACTAGAGGAAGGAGAAGCTATCTCCCTTTCTTAAAAGTAACTTTTCTTCCTGGCTGGTGTGGCTCAGTGGATTGAGTGCTGACCTGAGAACCAAACGGTCACCAGTTTGATTCCCAGTCAGGGCACATGCATGGGTTGCGAGCCAGGTTCCCAGTAGGGGGAGCACAAGAGGCAACCACACATTGATGTTTCTCTTCCTCTCTTTCTCCTCCTCTTCCCCTCTAAAAAATAAATAAAATATTTTTTTAAAAAGTAACTTTTCTTTAAAAAAAAAAAACTAGAAAATACAGTCCCTTTCTCTGGTACTGATTGAATAGAAAGAACATTTGGAAGCACCTCTGGCTAGGAATATGTACATTTATGTATTTTATACCACAAAAGATATAATGTTTATATGATAAATAACTTATAATACTAGCTTCTTTATCCAACATACAATTCTGTAATTTCAAAACTGAAAATAGCAATTTACAAACCACTACAGAAGTATAAAGATATGAAAGAAAATTTTATACGGTCGAAAAATCAATGCATGTACAGTTTTCACTTCTAGTAAAATGAACTACTTCAATTCTACCATTGGTTGACAGTGGTAGAAAAATCCTGAAATTACTGTTCTAAAAGTTTCTCTTATGCATTCATTTATTCAGTAGACATATATTTAATGACAACAGTATTAAGTACTGGGAAAATACAAAATAAAACAATCTCTATCCCCCCCCCCCAAAAAAATCTCTAACTTGCTTTTGATTAAGTTTTACATAAACTGGAATCTTAATTAAGAAATTTACTTCAAATTGTGTCTATGTTGTACCTGTTATAGGTACATTTCATTTTCTAGAATTATAAACTTAGTAATATGAGAAAATGGTCAATATTCTCAGAGAAAATGCCTAACAAACAAAATTTATGTACACCCATAATGCTTATGGAAGAACTTGAAGTAGTGAGTCTATGAGGATAAAAATTATTTATGAGACCTAAAACCACCTACTTCCTCTCATTATCTGCGCACCTGCTAATCACAATCTCTAACACAGTATACAGGTGAGAAATGTACCATTCTGAGAACGGTGGCAGGGAGGCGGGTGGAGGGAGAAAACTGTAAGACAACCTACATACTTCATATTCACTGCTATCTGAAATTTAGATCCTGCCTAGCATTAAATTATTGTTAAAATGGAAACAAAATTCAAGCTTTCTTAGAAAAGTTATATGTGTGTGTGTGTGTGTGTGTGTGTTTATATGAATATTTCCTTCAGAGTAGTTTCCAAGTGAGAAATTAGAGCATTCAGTTTTAGGGAAGCCAAATTCTCAATAGGATAGCTGAGAAATGACCTTTTAAAACAAGACCCTTTAAATTACATAACAAGCAGTATTTTTTAAAAAGTAACCCTAGCAATAGCAGAAAATCTGAAAACTTGAGTTTGTTGCAGCCAAAGTAGAAAAACAAAACAAAAAACAAGAAAAAATGAACAAACTTTCATATCAATAAGTACAGAAGATTCTTGAGGTTAAAATAACCAGTAAAAGTTTCTCACAAATAGAAAATCTAGAATTAGAAAAATTTTAGAACTCAAATATACACAACTTGTTTTTTTTTTTTTAATTTTTATTGTTATTCAATTACAGTTGTATGCCTTTTCTCCCCATCCCTCCACCCCACCCCAGGTGAACCCACCTCCCTCCCCCACCTCCACCCTCCCCCTTGGTTTTGTCCATGTGTCCTTTATAGTAGTTCCTGTAATCCCCTCTTCCCACTGTCCCCGCCCCCCCCCCCGCCCTGGCTATTGTTAGATTGTTATTAACTTCAATGTCTCTGGTTATATTTTGTTTGCTTTTTTCTTCTATTGATTATGTTCCAGTTAAAGGTGAGATCATATGGTATTTGTCCCTTTGACCCAGCAATTCCGCTGCTGGGATTATACCCTAAGAACACTGAAACACCAGTCCAAAAGAACCTGTGCACCCCAATGTTCATAGCAGCACAATTTACAATAGCCAAGTACTGGAAGCAACCGAAGTGCCCATCAGCAAACAAGTGGATCCAAAAACTATGGTATATTTACACAATGGAATTCTATGCAGCAGAGAGAAAGAAGGAGCTTATACCCTTTGCAACAGCATGGATGAAACTGGAGAGCATTATGCTAAGTGAAATAAGCCAGGAGGTGAGGGACAACTTGTTTCTTTAATTCTATATAGTACTCACTACCAGTGGATCAGTTACTACTTGGAACTAAGTTAAAAATCAACTTTTAAAGACGATTGAAGACAGGTTTATATAACCTTAAAACAGATTATGGATCGAGTAAGGAATGCTGCTAAATAAAACATCTTGATTCTAACCAATGTTAGGAACAGCATACTCGGCTTTCAGACAGAGAAAGGCTCCATTCTTTTCAAGAACAGAAAGACCTATTAAAAACCTTTAAATTCCTCAAAAGCATATATGTAAGGTTAAATTAATAGTTAAAAATTATTTATAAGGCCTAAAATCATCCATTACCTTTCATGATCTATAAATCTGTTAATCATAACTTCTAACACAGCACAAAACCAATAACTGCACTTTTCCTTATCAGCATGGGGGGAGGGGGACAGCAGGGAGACCTGTATGCTTCAGACCACTGCAATCTAAACTTTCGACCTCACCTAAGGTTACATTAAAATGCTTACTGAGGGAGAACTTAGGGCAAATTTGTAACTAATCCTTTATTACTATAAAATGATATGCTCAATTACAGTTGGTTAAAATTTAAGAAAATAACTTCACTCAAAGTAAAAAAAGTATTGTTTGCAACATAAATTGACAAGGAAAGTATGAGATTACTTACTCGAATGTACGCAATGACATAGGTCAGCAAATAACCTCTCTGTCCATTATCTTCTCCAGCTGCCAATCCACTGTAATGAAAGACGTGTTAGTAAGTTTCCAATGAACTATTAAAAATATTTAAAAAACCAAACTGGTATGATACCTTAAGATAAATGCTTAACAGATTAACATATATTACATTGTATCTCATTTTTATTTTACTCTCGTTTATCATAAATCCATCACAGAGCCTGAATCAAGGGAATAAGCCTGAATAACAAAAATCTGGGAATAAGATTCCCAGGGAATAAGGGAATAAGCCTAAATAACAAAAATCTGAAAGCACTTTTAATATTTCAGTTTGGTCATTAACTTCAACCTTTTATTGATCACACAAATAAAACCGACTCATGAACTCAACTACTTCTACCCGTATTGTCAAAAGAATATTAGACATGAGAAACAAACGTAAATAATCCTCACAAGCATAAAATGATACTTCAGATACTCTTATTATTATATTCTTATTCACATATTCATTTACTATTATAATCTTATTCATATGTAAATATGTGCAATGAATGACTAGGATCTTCCAAATACCAAGATATTTCTTGAACACTTGAGCAGATGGTACAGTATTTGAAGTATTATTTCATGGAACTTATGAGTTAAATGAGACAATACATACCTGGAAATATTAAAGTTTTTGAAGCAACATGCAGACAAGTATAAGTCCAACAGGTAAGGTCTTATTACTTATGAACACATGAACTGTCCCTTTCAATTTGAAAGGAGTTTTGTCCATAGAAATTGCCATTTGGTGATCTGGTTAGAATTAATCCATATAACATATAATTCAGTCTAAGTGCTCTGCTTTGTGAAAGTCAGTCTTAATTTAAAAGACTATGAATGATTATTGATTTCCATACATTCATGATAAACTTTTCATTTTTGCTTCTTTCCACCAGCAGGCAAAAATTAAATTTTAACTATTCTTTTTATAATTTTTTTTTAAGATTTTACTTTATTTTTAGGGAGAAGAGAAGGGAGGAAGAAAGAGGGAGAGAAACATCAATGTGTGGTTGCCTCTCACATGCCCCTAGTCGGACACCTGGCCCACAACTCCGGCATGTGCCCCTACTGGGAATGGAACCAGCGACCTTTCGGTTCGCAGGCTGATGCTCAATCCACCAAGCTACACCAGCCAGGGCAAATTTTAACTATTCTTAACCAACTAAATAAAACTTACCCCAACTCTCAAAGCACTCATTAAAAATTCCTCAATAAATCCATGTAAAAAAAAAAAAAATCTTTCCTTGTGACTTTCTTGGGTAATGGTTAATAATCAACTGTTAATGTCTCTCTTCTCAATACCCAAGCTGTACCTCCTTGTTCTCAGGATGCCAAACGCTCAACAATGGTGTTTGCTCAAGACTCAGGTCTTGAGATTGTGTGACTTGAGCCTCTTCTGGAAGAATCATTTCTCTTTATGGCTTTAAGGAACAACTTAAGAGTTAAATCCTTTTTCTCTCTGAAGTTTTGCTTCGATTTTGTGGTAAGTAAATAATACAATGTAGATGTACCCTTGGTCTATACAAGTAATTTAAGGCATTTTTAGGCTAGGATAAATGGGTTAATCAGATTTCCTGACTTGGTGTTATAGGTGGATATACTCAAATTAGTGTCATCCGGAGAGTGGCAAAGGTTGACAGAAGCAGCTCTAGTCTTGAACTACTTGGGAACAGAGTATAATAAAAATAAGGGGGCTGTTTGTACTACCAAAATGTTAATGAGAGAGGAAGACAGAACTTAGGTCAGGCAGCTAAGAGTGAAAAGTAAGAAACAGAAGAGAATTCTGGGTTGGATGTGTATGGATGTGAGGCTTGGGTAGGTAGTCAAATAAAATTCCAAAACAAAAACAAAACTAGTCAGAAAATTGCGGTGTAAGTGAGCAGAGGAAAACAGCTGAGCCCATAGCTCCGTTAGCTGTGACACAGAGTCAGACACTGAGTCCAAAAGAGTAAAGAACACTACAGATCTCGGAAACAGGAACAATTCACTGTGGCCTGGTGGCAGAAGGAAAGAAAAGGAAGAGAGAGGGAAGACTAAAAAAAAGATGCAGAAGATCTGCCCCGGAAATCTTTGAGAGGGTGCATACTAAGTACGTATTTGGTGAGAAGTAACACTGAGTAGGACTGTCTCTCTTGTATCAGGATGAGAAGAAGTCCTACTCTGCAGTCCCAGACCTACCCATTTCTCTTTAGACCCTATTCTAGTATCTGGTGGGACAGGGTGGCGCGAGCTGGGTTCCGAGCTCGGTTCCACTTTGGAAATCGGTGTGACAAACCACACAGAAACATGTATTTTCTTATTTGAGGAAGGACTCAGATGTTCATTCTAAATTCATAAACCCCAAAGGAAAAGACAAGTCATTCGGGGTTTGCTTTACTGAATCACACATTTCTGGGCAAATTTAGCCTTTCAGAACTTCTCTCTTTTTTTTAGCTTTCAGAATATCTTCTAGCCAAAATTACCTTAAGATATAATATATAAGTAATAGTAGGGGCTTAGAAATTGCCACTTTTGTAGCCACTCAAAAAAAAAAAAAAAAGATTCAAACTGCTTTATGTTAAAGTAGCAACATCCATCCCCTACTTCCTGCTCCCTACCACAAATTTCAAACATCAATTAACAAGGTTCTTAAACAAATTTAAAGTGATTTTGTGAGGGAGGACTGGGAAGATGAATGAAAGAAGAATGAGAGACAATCTTTTTACATAAAAGAGCCATCTGGTGAACCTAATCACTCTCATGTTGAATTACACTAAACAACTTAAGCGCACACTTTAAAATAACGATAACATATTACCTCAAATTCTACGGTAAGACGTCAATACATTTGTCATGATTGCTGACAGGTAATGTTTATTCTGCTTAGCTCTTAGAAGTTCAAGTACAATACTAGCCAACACAGATAAACAACCAAAGAATGATCATTCAACATTTGGCTATTATGTTCTGTTGGATTATATGTGTTCAAAGGTACTGAACAGTGTTTGGGTGGAGGTGGAAGGCAAGGAGGAAAAATGGCTAAGATAAAAATGTTCTAAACTGTTGGGAATACTACATTAAAAACAATCAATTTGAAGCTAATGAAGTGGTAACTTAATGAAAACTTTAGCAGAATGAAATTTAGTGGTGCTTTCTTCCATGTAATTATGCAGAAGGAGAAGTGACTGAGGAACAAGGGTTAGCAAAGTGGCATCTTAAATTAGAAAAACATCCCTGAATCTTCCAGTTTTTAGAACAAAGAACTAGTGCCTATAGAGAACTGGGCGCAAAACAGGACTTCTCCTAGAAAAGCGCACGACGGTATTTCCGAGTATCAAACAAATCAAAAGACCCCTATGCCGTGTGCCTGATGAGGGACTGGATTGTTCAACACGAAAGATTTCTGCCTCTAAATGAGGGGAGCCAGGATGAGAGTCTACTAAGAAACTAATAACATAACTAAGATGTAGCAAATAATAATAGCAAAAAATGAGACCTCAATGAAGCTCTAAGCTTTTAATGCTTCACCTTTGCTTTGAAAAGATATCTCATTTACCATAATCTATGTTTAATAGATGAATTTGATACAAGGGGTTTTTTTAGTATAAGCAAACTGCTAGAATTCAATCAATAGTTCTGGGGTCTCAGGATCAGCATCTAAAGAGACCTGGATTCATCTTAACGATGATTCATTCTTACATTTAAGTTGTAAATGGCTGGTGTTCAGTGAGAAAAACAAAACTGCATTACATGAAAAGACAGTTCATGATAGTTGGTGGCTCAAATTAAATAAAATTGACTGAATGGTTCTGCCAAATACCTAAAAATTAAAATACGCTGGGAAAAAAATACTCACAAAGAATTAAAATTAAGTATAATGTATATGATATATTTTAAGTTCTAGAGGAGGAAAAAAAAAAGACGGGTAACCAGAAAACTGTTAGTTTATATATTTAAAAAAGGAAAATAAATGGAGTCCTGATAAATGGCATTTTCACTATAGTTCCCATAGATCAATCTTATAATCCATCAAGCAGACAGAAAGAAACCACCCAATCATTATTCAGTTGGTTATAGACATGAAATGTTTTCTGTTTCTTTATACTAGCATAAAACAATAAGTGACAGGGGGTGGAGTACAGGTAATTTATCAAATACTTTCGATTAAACACAATTTCCTTTCAAAAACATAATTATAGCATTTTTATATACAGGGCCCGGCAAGAAGTAACGCCTGCTTGAGTGTAGCTGGTGGGGTAATAATATAGGTATAATGGTTTAGTTTTAATTTGAACATTTCACTTAAATGTCATAGGGTGTGCCAGAGTGTGATACTGTTATTAAGAATTGCACGCTTATGATTTTGTAATAAACAAGGGGCGTTTTTTGT
This sequence comes from Desmodus rotundus, assembly GCF_022682495.2. Lineage (NCBI taxonomy): Eukaryota > Metazoa > Chordata > Mammalia > Chiroptera > Phyllostomidae > Desmodus > Desmodus rotundus. The sequence continues at coordinate 163,690,042 of NC_071388.1, read as the reverse complement.
GTCGAATCCTGTATATATTACTACCACTAAATAGTAATATGACTATGAATTTTTTCCTATTTCACTCTAGCACAATAAATAGCAAATGTTATAAAATTTGCATTAATGGAAAAATATAGTACTTAATATAATCATGTGTATGATTATATGTGGTTATATTAAGTAATCATATATTATATTAAGTATACACAAGTAAGAGCAACATAGAGATCTAACTTCCTACAAATTTTTGAAGTAACCAACACAACATTTTAAGTTACACTACCACAGATTTAATCCTAGAAAGGGAACATTAACAACTGCTTGGAGATATCAGAATTTCAGCATAACTTTCTCTTGGTATTTTGAAGTGAAAGCCATACCCAAATTTTGCAGCAATGTCATATACTTGTTTTTCATGCTGAAGAACCTTCTCACGGTCCCCCTCAAACAGTAATGTAGCGACACTTATTTGACTTGGATCAAATCCTTTAAACTACAAAAAAAAATTATTATTACAGATAAATCTTATCCTACAAAAGAGTAAATCAAAATACATTTTGTTCCTTTTTTCCTTCTGACGTGGGCTCAAACACAGCAACTCTTTAAAAATTGAACTTTGGAACTTCACATGGCAACCAAAAGAATGTTTAGTGCACCTATTCATGTCATCAAATTATAATAAAACTATGAAAAAACACTGCACTTCAATGTATGCCTTGGTGTCAACTATGATGACGTATTGGTATGTAAACACAACAGATAACTTGTAAGAATTATAACTGTAAGAAAGAAGTCAATAAAACTACCAAAATGACAGAAAATAATAAAGCATGGGGGGGGGGGGTAAAAACGAATAGCATGCTTAAATACTACAATAACTCTTATTAAATAATATTTTCAAAGGAGACTTTACAAATAAAGTTAAAATGCAAAACACCTAAGAATAATCTTAAAAGAAAAGAGCTAACTTCATTAGGAAAACATGTCTAAAAGATTTAAGACATATGTTCCTGAATGCATAAACTAAGTATTATAAAACCTGCCAACTCTTGCCAAATTAATAAACTAGCTTATCTTAATTCTAATAAAAATCTCAATGGACTTCCTAATATAGTTCAGAGTTTCTAAAATTTTTCTAAGATAATAAACAGGTAGATGACAATGGTAACAGGAAAATTTCAAAAAAAGAAAAAAAAAAAACCCAAAAGGAAGTACTAGACCTACTGCAATTAAATCCATTTACTTTTTTAGGAACAAAAAGCACATTAAGCTCATTAAAAAGAATTTGATCCATTAAAAGGGAGTCTATTTCTTGGATAAGTATATAAGATGTTGTGGACATGGCAAATCAGTGTAGGAGAGGCAGGGATTCGTTAGTAAATGGTTCTGTCACAACTGGCTAGCAATTGGGGAAGGAAAAGGTAAAGATTATAATATATAGATCTTTATCTCACATCATAAAAACAAAAAACTTCAAATAGTAATAAAGATAAAAAAAGTTTAATTCCCATTTAACAAAATGGCGAGAGAGGAGAAATGGTCCTTCTCATAGTTCTGGAGGAAGGAAGGCTTTTCTAAGCTTAGAAGTAATTAATCATAGGAAAATATATAAAAATTTAAAACTTTTGCACCAGAAAGAAAAACCTTTATTTAAAGGGATTCACTGCCTGGAAAAATTATTTACAACGTAGATGCAAAGGCATCTAATAAGCCCAAGCACCAAAGCACCAAGAAAAACCACGAGGCTCCCACCCTGAAGCAACAACCCTATTCAACTAATTCGCACAAAAATCGTATCTAGCAAATACAGGGAAATGGTCAGTCTCATTGGAGTTTCAAGAGACATCAACTAAAATAATGTACTGTATCCCCCCTGGATTCAGTAAATTTAGAACATAAAACAAAAATCCCACCAGCAACAAGGATGCAACAGAAAAATGGTACACGTGTATTGCCAGTGATAGTGGAAGCCAGTATAAACCTTTATGAAAGGAATTCAGCAATCCATAGTTTTTTTAAAAAAAAAACCCATATTTTTATTTCACTGCTAGATATCTACTATAATGGAAAAAATTCAAACTATAAAAAGTGTTCCATGCATAGAACTATTGAATGCAGTGTTATTTTTTAGGTACTTCAAACCTGAAAAAAAATAATTTCTGAAATCAAATGCATCATTGATTTACTATGATAAAATATTTATTCTAAAATGAAAAATAATAATTATGAAATGTATGCAATAACATGGAAAAACATACTTATAACAGGTACTTTTTGAGGGGCAGAAGGCAGGAAACAAAAATCAATTAATATCCTAACCATTAAAATGTTAGCATTTTCTAAAAAACATTCTTACCTTTGTAATATAAAACTTTTTTAATCCATCCAAAAATGATGTAAAAATAGAGGAAACCTGAGGTTTAAGAGCATGACCTAAGAAGAAAAAAATTAGTATTTCAAATTATTAACAAATTACATGTTTTTCAGAAGATCAAGAGAAAAGCGAATGTTTTCAAAGCCTTAATTTTTAAAATCTGTTACATATGACATATTATTGATATTAAGATCTACATCTTTTACCTTTATTTTCTTTCAAAAGTCACAAACAACTTTTTGTTTATAAAATCCCTTCTTGGTTTTTTGTTTTTTTTTAACTCAAATTACTATATGTAATTAATACTACACTTAGTTTAGGTTTTCTTTCAATGGTATACTTTATGCATAGTAAAATCACTTCATTGATTTTTACTTCATTAAGACCACCCAATGGTGACTGGTTTTACTTTTATTTTTTTAATTATGCAGAAACCATGCAGAACTATAACCAAATATGGAGTCAATACCACATTTAAGGTTGTTTCTTAATTAATTCTTATTTCATCTAGAATTCTTGGCATAAAACTAGGAATTGCTTCCTTAATCACACCCCGAGAGTTAAAACTGTCCCCATACCATGAATGGGGTCTCAGAGTCTGTTAAATTAACATCTCTGCCTGCAGACTGAGCTTAATTGAGTGAAAGTCTTTACTGTTTTCTCATTGTTTTCAGAGTAGCAACTTCTTAACTCTCATGACTGTTACATTTAAGAGTCACACATCTGGCCTTAGTGATCCGAGTCCAATTCAAAAAATGTGGCATCCATTTACACAGAATTTTTATAAAAATTGTTAAAGCCCCTAGTAAGTCTAAAATTATCTTCAAATAAAAATTTTGTTACTAAAAAGAGGCTTTAAGGTTTGGGGATTCAGTTTATATTTAAAGTGTGGGTCCCTTCTTTACAATAGGTACACACAGCAAACTAGTTTTTTGAAAAACAAACAGAAGTCTAAGGAAGAAACTATTACTTGCAGTCTTTTTTTTTCCATTCACTTTTTTTTAAGTGAGAGTGTGAATCTGGAATATGTATTATACTTCTATTGATTATAATACAAAACTGCATTTCGTAAAAACCCAACTACCACGAAGTCTTCACCAGAGGCTAAGAATTAGGCATCCACGCTGTAACTGAACAAAGGAAACCACAACACAAACGAAGGCCAGATTATCTAAGGACCAACCTAGCAATCTTTCTGAGCTCCTGGATCATAAGAGGTTTGTTTGGGGGTTTTGTTTTTCTTTTATTGTAACCTGTCAGCGATGCTTCTCTGGCATAACCAGTGCTTTAATAGATGCCATTTCTAGCATGATTAAAGTCAGAAATGCCATATCATCAAAGTATTCACTTTCTGTCACAAATGGTATTCATTCTACTTTAACAATTGGAAATAAACATATAAATATAGATGTGTGAGTGTGTGTGTTGTGTTCTTGCAAGAAATTGAAATTGTATGTTCCTCAAAAAATTCTCTTGATCCACATAATCTTTACACAAAGAATGAAGACTTCAAATGTTATGACTGATGTAAAATAATCCTAAGGGCATATCCTCATCTTAACACATTGCATAATTTCTGTAAATGCTAGTGGGGGGTAGTCACATATACTCCTGATACTGAGTTGAAGTGATACCTTTAGAGCATATTATTGTAACAGCGATACTAACTTTTAAGTAGGTCAAGTATTACTATCAATTGGGCATATTAGCTTTCACTTACTCTTTGATTAATGTTGCCTATCAAAGTGATTACACTCTAAATATATTCCAGCGATTGTGTTTTATCTTTTACAGTAAATAAAGTAACTGACAACAAACAGCAAGTGTTGGAGAGGTTGTGGAGAAAAGGGAACCCTAGTGCACTGTTGGTAGGAATGCAGACTGGTGCAACCACTGTGGAAAACAGTATGGAATTTCCTCAGAAAACTAAAAATGGAACTGCCTTTTGACCCGACAATTCCACTGCTAGGATTGTATCTTAAGAACCCTGAAACAACAATTCAAAAGAACCTATGCACTCCAATGTTCATATCAGCACAATTTACAATAGCCAAGTGCTGGAAGCAACCTAGGTGCCCATCAGTAAATGAATGGATCAAAAAACTATGGTACATTTACACAATGGAATTCTATGCAGCAGAAGAAAGAAGGAGCTCCTAGCCTTTGCGACAGCATGGATGGAACTAGAGAGTATATGCTAAGCGAAATAAGCCAGGTGGGGAAAGACAAATACCATATGATCTCACCTCTAACAGGAACCTAATCAACAAAATGAACAAGCAAGTAAAATATAACCAAAGACACTGAAATTGAGTACAGGCTGACAGTGTCCAGAGGGGAGAGGGGAGGGAATTTCAGGAGAAAAGAGTGAAGGGTTTGCAGGAACAACTATAAAGGATGCAGGGACAATAACAGGGTAGGGTGGAAACAGGGAGGGAGGTGGGGAGGGTTGGGGGGGGGGGGAAAGGCAGAAAACTGTACTTGAACAACAATAAAAAAAATAAAGTAATTGGTTTCCAAATTTACTAGCTGGACAGTTTGATTAGTGAATTTTGTGTCGTTACAGTGTTAATTAAATAATTTAAAGGGACTTAATAAACATCTACATTTCAAAGAAGTAATCTGAGACAGTGGATCAGACACATCTGGGTTTAAACACAGCTCTACCACAAGCTCTAACTTGTGAAATTGGACTGCAATTTTACACCTTTGAGTAGTTTGTAAACGAGGAATACTACCTTGAACAGCTGCGAGGAGATACGTGATAAATTATGCTACTGATAATGTGCTTACTAGCATTAGCACTATGCTGTGCACTATCCAAGATTTGCTTAACCTCTTTTGCTAATTTAATGATTAAGTCAGTCAACGTGCTATGTAATAGATTCAGGAGATATAAAAATGAATGAGAAACATTCCCTACATTTTACAAACTTTACTTCAGAGAAGAAATCTGTAGATCATTTCAATATTACTCACTGATACATATCATTTCAACATATTGAAAAGATTTCATTTCCATAGAATGTTTAAGCTTTTCATTTAACTATTTCATTATTTATAGGACACATTTATCTTAAACTTTTATCAGTATTATAATATTTTCAAAGTAATTTACTTGAAGAAATAAAAGCCTGTAACGGACATAGAAAACTTCAATTAAATCTAAACTACTCTTAGATGGAACGAACAAAAACCTGTCTATCTTAGCCTTTGTATTTATTATTGAGCAATCATTCCCATAATTTCATGGACTGTTTTGGGGGTACTTAAATTCTATAAATTTAAATACGAACTAAATTAGAATTTATGGAAAATATATAGAAGAAATAAAACTAGAATTGAAAAGATGAAAAAATATGTCATAAAGTTTAACACTTTAAGCAAAATAGGGTGAAAAAGAAACAGTTTCCTGCTACTGAATTTTCCATTTGAATACCCCAATGGCTCCTTAAATGCAACCCGTTGTAATGTCTTTTCCCCAAAGTCATCATCACTTCTAGACTGCTATCTACCAATCCAATCTGTCAAATCAAAATCTGGCAGTTGCCCTCAACTCTTACCTTTATTTAACCTTCTACATCCAGTTGGCAAGCAGGCCTTTGAAAAATCTGTTCCTTACTCATTACCTCCACTGCTGCCACCTTGATCAAGGCCCCCAAAATTGGCCTCTTTAACCATTTCAACTCCTCCTTCCTGCTGGCACCATTCTAATCTATCCTGCAGAATGCTAGCGTAAGCTTCCTCAAATGTAAAGTTGATTCATTTCACTCCCTCTACAAATAAACCCCTCGCCTGACAAATCTACCCTGCAAGCCTTAGTCCACCCATCTAGCTTTAACTCCTGGGACAACTTTCACCATAACCTCTGTGTGAGCCACATAAAACTAAAATATGCCACTAAGGTTTTACAACTTCCTATTTTTTTCTAGTAAGTGAACAAATTTGGTAGTAGGAAGAGGAAGAGGACATCTTAGGCAAATTTCTATTCACCTTCTAAGATTAGCTCAAGAATCACCATCCTTTAAGAAGCCTTTCCTGTCTCTCCACCCCATCCTCAAGGAAAATTGTGCAGGCCATCAACCCGCCCTCACGTGCACACCAGGGTAGCCAGCGCCGTCGTCTTTCACAGCCCCTCCAACGTCTTGCATTCATTCATTCATTCATTCATATAATCGCTGTCCTCATTAGATGGAGAGCTTCCTGAAGGATAGGAACTATGATGTTCGTCATTCTAGCTCTGCACTCAGTAGTCTTCCTGGCACATAACTGGTATTTCATAAATTTCTGTGGCTTCATAAGCAGATTTTAAAATCACCATTTCTTACTTACCAAACTGAAACTGCTGGTTATCCATGAGGCGAATAGATGCAGGAGCACATCTCTGTTTTAAAAGAAAAAAATGTGATATAAACTTAATAAGGTAAAGAAGCTAGAGAGGTAAAATAGGAACATCATTTTTCTTCATAGATAAGTCTAAGAATTGTTTCTTCTTTTTATCCCTTTTCATAATACACAGAAAAACTCTCAGTATCTAGAATTCTAAGATCTTTCAAGGCTATCTGTGTAAAAACAGCAACAAAACTTTGCAGCATAAGATTATGTATCTAAAACATCTAAAAGTGCACGAGTATCGTGTTTATTTAGGCACACAATAAAAGCTGCAAGAGAAGAAAAGAAAGGAAAGCAGATTTTTATATTAATTTGTAATGTAAAACACTATAATACAAACACTAGCAAGGTTTAAATTAGTTACAATTTTTCCAGAGAAATAAAGTGAGCTGTACCCTAAATGGGATTTTTATTTTCTATGCAAATTTTTAACATGGTTAACCTGCTACCAAGAGGTTGCTTTCAGATTAAAACATTTATCTTCTGAGTACTACCATTTATCAATAAAATTTGAACCAAACACAATGTTGAGACTTATGGGAACCACTCAAAAGAACCAAACTTAATACACTTTTAACTGTGTATTACAATATTTTTGCTATCACTTTCTTTTAACTGGACAAATATTTCATTTTTAAAACAATTTATAATACATGTTTTATTTCACCCAACAAAATGACTTGTTAGTTTCTTATTATAAATACTATACAACTTATTTACTCCACTTTGAAACTAAAGGTGAGATAATTCAATCTATATAAAAAAGTCACTGCCAAATCTAAAGAAACAATATTAGAAAATTTTATACACACAGCATAACAAGAACATATTATCTTATACTTTATAATCCTATGGTTCCAAGCTACTTTCTTATGTCTTTATTTAATATGAGAAACAACCCTGTCAGGGTAGCAGTCCCTAATTTTATAGGTAAGGACACAGAACCAAAGAGATGAAAAGACTTCTCAGAGGTCGGATGTCTATTAAACAGGAAAGAGAACTAGAACCGAGCTATCCTGACTGCTGAATGAGCAACATTTCAAATACACCACACAGCTCCCCCCCCCAAAAAAATCACTTAAAAGACACAGCTATAAAGTCACATTTGAAACAAAAAATTACATGAAGATTATCTTATTTGCTATTTCCTGATCTTATTAAAAGTATATTGTTATAAAATAAAATAAAAAACCTACTACCTGAGTAACATCAAATCTTGGTATAAAGGTATCAATGTATTTGGGTTCAAACCTCTAAAAATGTTACCAGCTTCCAAATACCAAAGGAGCATCAATTTTCCTGAAATATCTTTATTAAATTGGGCATATCAATGTCTAACAAAACACATGAACCCTGATTAAACCAAGTTTCTTTTCCTCATAAAATAGAATATAACATACATACTTATATGTCTTGGCTTAAGCACACCAGCAAAATATGAGAAAGAATTCAGAACTACTGTCATTATTTTTTTTTAAAAAGCATTTTAAATTCCTATCAACAACTTGTAAATTCCATCTCCTATTGCCTCCCAGATTCTACTTCCCCTGTATCTATAGCACGTGTTATTAATGAAAACAACCAACACGGGCACACATACATCAGAAAACGGGGGAAAGAATATATGCCATTTAGTATGGCGACGTTCTAGTGGAATTCAACGTCTGAAACAACTAAGATACAATATGCAGGCCTTGACAAAGCCTTAGTTTGACAACACCATCCACAAAAAACACCTAGGGGAAAACTGGAATAAACGGATTACTGAATGAGTATTAGATGACATTAGGAAATTACTGATTTTCTTAGACATGATAACAGTATTGTGGTTATAAAGAACACTTTTTCTTTTAGAAGTATTTAAAGGTGAAGTGCCATATAGAGTCTCCAACTTAATTTCAAGTGGTCCAGAAAACATACACAAACATTATAAAACAGACCAGAAAGTTAATTGTTGAATATACGAGATGGATATACAGGTGATCACCACACTATTCTCGCAAAGTTTCTGTATACTCTAACTTTACAAATTAAAAAGAAGGGGAAAATAAGAAAGCTTTAGGTCACTTGCTACATATAGCAACCAATATTCAATTGCATTGAATGTGCTTTTAAATTGATAGCTGAGTCACATGAACTAGTCGGTCATACACTATTTCTATTTATACTGAAGCAGAGTAGAAGGTTAAGCTAAAGAAATTTTTTGTCTCTAAATAATTAATAAATTAGTTTTCAACGCCAACTCGAAGATTACCAAAATCAAACAACAATTTTATTAGTCTCATGTTTTAATAGTGCAGCATATTTTAAAAGTCAATAAATGGACTTTTTCAGTTACTGTCACAAGTAAATTCTCAGAAGTAAAGCACTCAAATTAAAGAAAAAAAATCTAGATTGCTTTCTGGTCCTCTGGTAATTGATAATTTGTAAATCATTGCACGTCATTCTAAAAATACAAAGCAGAAAAAGTGTCTTAAAATTTTACATTAGACGTTGTCACTACAGAGCTAATTAAATAGAAGTTCCTATCAATAGACCATTTTACTATAATTAAATGTAACTATAACTATATTTTACTAGAATTTAAAAAACAGAACAACATTCCTGGTTATGATACCTTTAGTTAAGATTAGGTTATGTTTCAATTGTTATGAAAACTGATTTGGTAGGTTTAAAAAAACCTCAAAACATTTCCTTTAAAAGTTAGAGACATCACAAATTCTGAGAATCTCAGCTCTAAATTCACTCCCATGCTATTCAATCAGATTAGGAAAGGGGGGAAAGGGTCCTTGAGTTAAAGTGACCCCTGGTGGTAGGTGATCAGAACCAACCTGCGGGAATATTTTTACGATGTGCAATGGTGAGTTAATGATACATTCAGGGAATTCAAGAAACACTCATACAAAAATTGCTTATTTGAACTGCAGTTAATGAAATAGTCAACTTCTTTCCTACTGTGATAAATGTGCCCTTACTAAAATCTCTAATATATCCTCACTTGTACCTAAATAACACTTACTAAATACTTACTAAATAGTCAGAATGGGTAAGAGAAATGGATCATTATGGGCTAATAAATGTCAATATCATTGTTTTATCTGAGCAAAGATAACAAAACACAGTGGCCTCAAAGCATGAGTATAAGACTGACTAAGTCTAATAGATGGCAATTTTATCCCGTTAATGTTATTATTGTACAAACAGAAATTTACTCAAATATATAACCTGAAAAATAAAATCACCACTCTAATTAGTCTTATTTACTTAGAAGTCTCTGAACTAACTTAAAAGCAACAGATTTCTCAATCTAACCATTTCCTCCAAGTAGTTCCTGAAAGAAACACATCAAAAGATTTCTGCAAAATTTGTCTTTATAGAGCCAGGTAATATCTCTTTCTTTTGACAGAGAAAACCAGAACTTGCATGTTATTCAAAGTGTCTTTTAATACATTTTAAATGTGTAGAATTTCCACTGTTCTGAGTTCATAAGGATAAACTATAAAATAAAAGCACTAGATGGTAGTCCTATATTTTTGGTATCATGGTTAAGGAATAAATCATCTTTGAATTGAAAAGATTTGTTTCCTCAAGGAGTAAAACAAACTTTCTGTGCCGATTCTAGAACAGCCCAGAATTCTTAGCCAGAAGACTATTTTGGAGACAGTCCACTAATCTCATACTGTATCAGAAGTCAATGCTTCAAAACCAAACCCCCTGTACAAAGCTATACACAAATTTAAACACTGAAAAGTGTATAACAGGCAACATCCTTAGTTATTATTAGAAGACAAGAACCATGTCTTTAATTTACATAATCCATTATACTGTGTTGGGTATAAAGTTAAGACCATACTATCTCATATAAAAGACACAACATAATAATTCAAAAAAGGATATGTGAAAGAGAATTTTATTAAATGCAAATTTCCAGATACAAAAGTTTAAAATGTAGACAGAAATAGTTCTTCCTCTAACTGATAAGAATTAACACCACAGATGAAATCATACAATGTTTAAGGATATTGGTATAGCCGGTCCTATTTGAAATGTCATACTGTACATTTAAACAAGAACTTTTACTAGGAGCCTACATTGTGAACAAGAAGTTTTTTTTTAAATGAAAATTATCTCTTGATTTTAAGGAATGAAATAATACATATTATGGAGTAGATACTTCCCTCCACTTATATTGAGGGAAGGGCCGGAGTTACTACCAAACAGTCTCCCCATTAATTTTACACTTTCAGTTTAGCAGGGGTGTAATGACTTGTTCTCAGTAGCTCCTGGTCCAGAGCCTGTCTTGTAACTGTCCTCAAGTTTAACATATTTTGCTGGATCACACAGTAAATCCAATTAACCGAACACTTGGCTAGGTTATTCTCTCTGCTTCAGGGAGAGAAAAATATAATTAAAAAAAAAAAGATTTAAAATGACAAATCCATTTTCTACATGTAACCAATTATTCCCAAGTTTTAATTGTTTTATAGTATAAGTGCTAAACCTCACTCCTTTCAATTTATTTGAACCCCTCCAAGATAAATCAAGCTGAAAACAGAACAACTCAGAAGTGTAACATTCTGAGATGTCAAACATAACCTATGTTATTTCTTCCCAAATCATGGTCTACATTCATTAGGGAAAAAAAAACCACCCTATCAGTTTAAAACTGTTTAAAATAAAAGTGATGGTAGGTAGAAAGGGCCATCCCTTTTCAAAAAGTAGTGAGAGAAAAAGCTGCCTTTTAATCTATAATTCTAAAAACCTAGTTTTCATACTGACAAAAAGAGTTTTTGGAAGAATGCATGCTAATTCATGCCGCAATGTTCATCTCTCAATATCACAGGGTATAACTCCTACATTTTTACTCGGGGGAGGAAAAAATCCCAAACTTCAAGAACTGCTTTGAGCTTGTTTCAACAGTTTTCATTCGAGTCACTTTTAAGCAAACAATAAAAGAGAATAACAAAATATTATATCTGACACTGATCTCGTGGTTAAAAAACACAACTTTCTCCCTTTGGAGAGGCTTTAGTAGGAAATCTACTTTCTAAAAAAGTCTTAAAAGTCACTTACCCATCTACTGAGTAAAGGTGGAGATTGTACTGGACTGCCACTTATGAGACAGAATCACATTAATCTTCCTTTCTAGCTCCCCACAAGGTAGTGAAGTACTGAAAGAGGACAATTCCTCACATGGACAAAGATCAGATCAGACCTTAGCAGAATCCTTCCGCTGCCAGTATAAGGTCGCTCAATTTATTCCCTTCAGTGAGAACAGTGGTGAAAATATACAGAGCCCACTTAGCTATTTGGGAACAATCACACAGGCTCCTTTCCAAAAGCTACTCATCCAAAATACATCCCATTTCAAAAGCAACTTGAGACTGAAAATACTGCAAAAATGAAAGCGCTATGAAATGACAGTGAGGAATTACAAGCAGCCAACTCATTATTCAATCAGGAATTTGGCACAATCATAAAACATGTACCATCTATTTTAATGGATCTTAATTCTGTTATCAGCTGAAAATCCAAATTGCAAATTGAACAATGCCTAGTGCCAAAAACCTGGTAATTTTCTCAGTTTTTCTGCCTGAGAATACTGTTACAAAGCAGGGAAGCACATACAATAACACTCTTGTCATGTGAGATTTGTACATTCTATAAACTACTATGTAAATGTCCATAAACCATAATGCTAGCATTTACCCATTTCCAGGTAAGGTAAACAATAATACTTCTCTACATGTCCATCATAGTAAAAAATGTAGCTTCTCCGAACAGTGGGATAACTCAATTGTTTCACTCATAAGAGCGGTATTTGAGAATAAAATATTATTTGGGCTTTTTAACCCGTTTCAAGTAAGGCAAGCTTTCTAGTCACACAGTATTTATCTCTGAAAACTGTCTATTTTAAGTACGAAAAACCAAATTGTTGAAACTATGGATTAGAAAGGAGCTTTCTTTTTGATCTGCTTTTTAACCACAGGGTGGCGCTTTCTATCAATCATCACCTTTATTTATCCAAGATAATTCAATATAGTTAATTGTGTAGTGAATTTAGATTATTATCACTGTGTGAATATCCAAAGAATTTTTTTAAACAAATTGAAGGACAAATTTTACTGGCTTATGCAAGGATGAAGAGAAATTTCATCACTTGCTTTTTCTGGGCACAAGTAGTTCTTCTGTTGCTTTCTACCAGAGCATATTGTAATTATTACAAAAACAACATGAGACTGTACCAATCATTTATGTTTAAATCCAACACTTTCCCTATAATGAAATCATAAACTTAAGATTTTGATATACTTGTACATTATTTCTCATTAATAAAACCTAGATGTATTTACATGCAAGTATTTGCAATGTGGAAAAGCAGATGGAGCACTCAGGAATACATAAAATACATCTACTTCTACTCCAAAGATCATGTAACGACACTAAATCTGTATTCTACAGAGTAGATGCACTGTGTAGGGGCAGAGGTGGACCAACACAGACTGAATGTGACTTCATCTTTTGTTGAAAATAGAATACATACAAATCATACCAGTTTTATAACGACTGTAATTATTTTTTAAACCTAACTTGACTTCGTGTTTATTTTGCTATAAAATATAAAGCAGTAATGGTCAATTTGAAAGATGGCATTCAAAACCTGAATGAGAGAAATAATCTGAACTGTATCTTTTAATAATAAAGCTTTTGGGGGAGAACAGTCAAGCTTGGCAAAGACAAAAAGTAAATAAAAATAAAGTACTTAACACAATGAATAAATTACAATACAAAGTAGAAATGCTGGAATAAAAAAATTACCCACTAAGGAAGATTTTGAAATTAACAAGAAAATACAATCTATTTGTGGAAAATCTTTGGTTTTATTTAGCTTCCAATTTTTCTAGGTATTAACTTCTAGGCAAATCCATAATGCTCTACAAGTAGTTCTTTTATATCTCAATACCTGGGGTGTCTTAAATTTGAATTTACTTTCTTGGCCTTTAAGTGACAGAAGGCTTGCTCAATGTTCAGATATTTACTCCTAAAACTTATCTCCACTCCTTTATTCAATCAGCCTACTTTTAAATACTGTTACCATCTCATTATTTTAGTGAACACAGCGTAATCCTTACTATACATCCCCAAAGTGCTAGTAAACTAGGAGCACTTTCGTAAGGATTTCAACCTTTAACACTCACTTATACTTTATCCCACCAAAGCAACCTGCCACAAGTTCAAGGATGTTGATTCTAGGACTATACTTCTTTTTAACCTCTCCCCTGCACCCAGAAGCAAAACAATCGAGATCAAGGGGCCTATGGCTAATTCTTGATGGGAAAAGCAATCCAGCTGACTCTAAGTAACAGAAGCCATTTGAACATTCTAAACACTACCCTTGTCAACTGTTAGATGAGGTAGTGAGTCCATACAGCTGAACTTCCTAAAAGTGGGGAACTGTCAGGAAGAACAAGTTTCTCAGAAAGCAAAACTGAACTGAGCATATGGAATAAAGAGCACTGAAAATGGTAAATATGGGAGTAAACAAACTTTTTTTACTCATTTTAAATTAAAACAGTTTCTTCCTCATTTTAAATATTCTCTAAAACAAGAGTGGTTCTCTCGGGATAGTGGGAAGATAGGACTCCTCACTACTTTTCGCTTCGGCACCCTGTCAAGTCTACAATCAATACAGAGTGCTTGCTAGTTAAAATTGCTTTGCCTCATCCAATCCTCCCTCCACTCTGCACTGGGAAACTGCTAGATAACCTACGACAGATCACATTAGAAAGCTCCTTGGCCTTCAAGATTCTAGTCCAGTATAGTTGAAGTATTAAAGAACTCCAGGAGTTTGGAGAAAGCAAGACGAGGCTGAAATATATTCTCTTAACTTTCCCCCCATTAGAAAATGTTGAAAAAAGAATTTTTCATAAACCACTGTAGTTCAAACAATGAACCAAATGCCTAAAGAAATGTAAGAACTTCACACTGATACACAGAACTAAATAGAGAAAAAAAATTACTTTGTATTACCTAGTCTTTTAAGGACCCTTGAAAATACATCCTTTAAAAGAAGGAAGGAAAAAAAGGGGATTCTTTTAGTTATAAGTAAATATATTATGTTGTATGATGCTATCCTGTATTATATCACTTCATTTAGCTATAGAATAAGCAATACTATAAAACAAAGTAGGGCCTGATAGCAGCACATTCTAAGAACTGATTAACTACAGATAATTTCTAAATTTCTGGGCCATTGACACTCAGCTATTTATTTCAATTTCAATAAATGTCTTAAGAAAAATTAAATATTGCCTAAATTCATCACAAAATATCTCACCCAAAAATAACAGAAGAAAACATAACATTAAATAAAAGGCAAAATCATTCAAAGCTATCAACCCAAGTATATATCTCACCTTGGCTTAAAATTGCACAGCACTTTTCAAACCAAAAATAGGTATATAATTATTGAAAAAAAATAGCAACTGCATTTAAAGGGATGATTTTACAATATTACCTTTTGATATAGGACTAGGTGAAAACCACAAATATATAACACAATTATATATGAAGATTCTATGTGACACATCAAAATCAATTATACAGTAGAATTTAAAAAACATAAGTATATATGTACGGGTTTGGTTTTTCGTTTACTCGTTTGATTTTTACCTGTTTTGCAATTTCCCTTAAACAGGCTACTCCTTGTTCAAAATTAGGGAAAGCTACTGAGCCAAACTTTTGATATTCAGGGAGTGGTCTGATTTTTATTGTAGCTTCTGTTATCACACCAAGAGTTCCTGAAAAAGAAGGGGGAATAATCCAAATATATCATATGCCAATTTTCTAAATCAGATTTAAATCTATTTTATTCATTCAATTAATTTATTCTATTATTATATTTAAATCTATTTGATCTATCTGTGGAAATAATGGCTAATCAAGTTTTTCTAGAAAAACTAAGCAATTTTATAATTTCTAAAAAAGTTTTTAGAATACATTTTTCTTCATTATATATAAATACTTTAAAACAATTTTAAAGTAACCTTTCTCCAAGAAGGTTACTTTTAAGTAGTTTTAAAAGTATTACAACTTACTAAAAGAAAAAGAAATATTTGAAAAACAACAGGTTTTATATCTCATATGCATTCATACAAAAGTATATATTGATATTTGTGTCTGTTATTACTGTGACAACAATTTACTGGGGCAAAAAGAACTTAACTTTCCATGAGAACTTAGGGTGATAGAACAAATTACACCTTGCCTTTTTCCATAAGAATTAATATGAAGAAAAGACAAATGCAAGGGAGGTGGCCTTGTGTGAAACAAAAAGAAGATATTTCAGAAACAAAAATTATCATATATATATGATAGCATATATGATAGCATATATATATAGAGCTAGGACCACCAATGAAACAAATGTTCCTTTTCCATTATATGGAGGAGTGGTGGACAAATCCGAGCAGAAATAAACAAGTTAAATACAACTACATGATCTAATAGCAATGCTAACATAGTTGAAGAGACATGGTTAAAAACAATTGTATTCACAAGCCTAGCTTTTCAAATCCAGTGGTTCCTGATGTAGAAATGGTAAAAATTATTATTAAAATTATTAGGAAACTGTTTGCAAATCATCAAAATGAACAAAGAAGGAAATCTTTGAAACTGTAAAACAATTACAACACCAGAAATAAATGAAAAGTCTCACAAAATCAAAGCTTCCAATAAATTTATAGTATACCTAAAATAAAATGTCAACATATAATACAAGATTAAAAATGACTAAGTCCACCAGAAGTAAATTACATTGCATTAGATCACAATATGTTTATCAATCACATTAAGAGATTTCCTACTGAAATATCAAATATGGCCCTATTATGACTTGTAAAATCACAAAGCTTTGCAAGTCTGGCCCAGTTAATATTTGAATAAAAAAAGATATATCTTGTACATTTTAAATGATAATAAAAGTGACCAGACTCTCTTTCATTTTAGCATGTTTACTGAGATATAATTCAGACCGTAAAATTTTACCCATTTAAAGTATAAAATTCAATGGTTTTGAGTATATTCACAGATATATGCAACTATCATCATAATCAAGTTTAGAACATTTTCATCACCCCCAAAAAGAAACCCATCAAACAATCATTCTCCATTTCTCCTGCACCCCTCAGTCCTAGACACCCACCTATCTATTTTCTGCTCTATTCTAGACATTACAGATACACAGGATCTTAGAATATATGGTCTTTTGTGACTAGCTTCTTTCACTTAGATAATGTTTTCAAGGTTCAATCATGTTATAGCATGTAATAAGTACTCTGTTCCTTTATAGTAACTGAATATTATTCCACTGTATGTAATAACCCATTTTGTTTAACCATTCATCAGTTGAGGGATATTTGGGCTTGTACTTTTTTTTTTTTTTTTTTTTTTACTATTTTACCAGTGTATAACAGGACACAACTCAGGAACAGTCAGAAGGAAGAGATGCACAGGGCAAAATGTGGGGGGAAGGGTACAAAGTTCCATGCCCTCTCCAGATAAAACACCCTCCCAGCACCTCCATGTGTTCACCAACCTGGAAACTCTCTAACACCCCTATTTTAGTAACTTTTAGGTAAGTTTCATTACATAGGCATGATCACTTCAGCCACTGGCAATTAGTGACTACCGTATGTTGCCACATATAACGTGCTCCTGTGAATAATGCGCACCACGTTTTTGTGAGAATTATACATGGGATTATTATACCCATTACTATACCCAGGGTACGTAATGATTATACCCATGTATAATGTGCATCGTTATTTTTCCCTCAAAAATTTGGGCAAAAAAACTGCACATTATACACAGCAAAATACAGTAATTCAATGTCCAGCCTCTCTTCCCTACCCAGAGGTCAGGGGCCAGGGCTGAATGTTCCATAGTTTTCCACTTTGTGGCTGCTATAAATCATGCTACTATGAATATGTGTACAAGTTATTGTGTGGACACATGTTTTCCTTTATCTTGGATATGTACATGAAGACAATTTCAGGACGGTCTTTTATCCTATTCCAAGTATCACCTGGCCCTCAGTTACCTTTGACTGAGGCTAAGTTTCAGGTGAGTGTAGCCAAAAGGTGGGGGGTAGGGGAAAAAGGCTCACTTCTCATACTCAGCTTTAAATGGTGGGATAGAGGCTCTACTTTGAGTAGTGTGCTAATACTGGGGCCCCAATCACCCTTATCTTGGCTTGTAAAGGGCTGGAATCTTACCAGAAGAAGCAAACCAAGAAGACTTTCTTTCCTTCCTCCTTCCCCCTAGCACTCAGCTCCTAAAGCAAGGGTGTCCTTAAAGAAAATCATGCCATTGTTCGACCTGCACCCACCCCTCCAGAGCTGCAGGCTGAAACTTTGCCTAAGGGGGAAAACACACCATAAAACAGCTCCTGATTTCTTTCCAAAGGCAATTACTTTATTTGCAACACAGCATGGAGAACTTCAATGGCCTGTAGTTTAGTCAATCATGGTTTTGTAATGAAACTCTGTAAAAGAGTAAAGAATGTGGTAAAAGGTAATGGGGAGGATCTAAAACTTACTAGGGAGTAAGCAAAACTGTAGGCCAGCTAGTTTGCCTGGGTAGAAATAGTAGGGATACTGGAAGTCCTAGATAGAGCAATCAGACAAGGAAAAAAAAAAAAGGCATCAGAATTGGAAAGGAAGAAGTAAAACTGTCTCTAATTGCAGTTGACAAAAAATTTTATATAGAGAAAATCCTCAAAACACAACCAAGAAGCTCTTAAAACTAATCAATGAATTCAGTATAGTTAAAAGATATAAGTTTAACATAAAGATCAATAGCATTTTTATACTAACAATGCATTTTATAAAAAAAGAAATAAACTGATCCTATTTACAATAGCATCAAAACAATAAAATACTTAGGAATAAATTTAACCAGGGAAGTGAAAGATCCCTACTCTGAAAACTGTAAGACACTGATGAAAGAAAGTGAAGAAGACACAAATACAATAATTAGAAAGGCATCCCATGTTCATGAATTGGAAGCATTAATATTGTTAAAATAATAGTAACAAAAGCCATCTATAGCTTCAATGCAATACCTATCAAAATTCCAATGGCATTTTTACAGGGAAAAAAAACAGTCCTAAAATTTACAGTAGTGGGAACCACAAAGACTCTGAACAGCCAAAGAACTCCTGAGCCAGAGGTGTCACACTTGCTGATTTCAAACTATACTACATAAAGCTATAGTAATCAAAACGGTATGGTACTAGCCTGAAAACAAACAGACCAGTGGAAAAGAACAGAGAGCCCAGAAATAAACTCAACTATATACAGTCAACTAATATTTGACAACGGAGCCAAAAACATTCAGTGAAGAAGAGACAGCTTTTAGTAAGTGTTGCTGGGGAAACTGGATATTCACAAGTTAAGAAAATGAAATGTGACCCCTATCTTACACCACTCACAAAAATTAACTCAAAATAAATTAACGACTTAAATGTAAAACCTGAAACCATGAAACTCCTAGAAGAAAATATAGGGAAAAGGCTACCTGACATGAGTCTTGGTAATAGTTTTTTGGAAATCACCTAAGGCACAATCAACAAAATCAAAACAAACAAGTGGAACTATATCAAACTAAAAAGCTTCTGCACAGCAAAAGAAATAATCAACAAAGTGAAAAGGCAATGTACAGCATATGCCTACACATAGCAATCGTGTTTACTATGGAAAGGGAGATGCCTGAAACACAAGGATAGAAGGCAGATTTTCCCCTATACATCCTTCGGTACCTTTTGAGTTTTTTACATGTTTGTATGTATTTTAATTCTGTATATGTAATTACTTATTTAAAAAGTTAATGCTATACACACATGCACACATATATGTAATCTTTACATTAGCAAACATGCTTTAAAATTTTAATTTTATATCAAATTTCTAAGGTACTGGTAAGAAGTGACCACATCTCAAATTTCTGTATACCCATCTGCCTCATATGTACAGCAGGCATTTTAAAGTAGTAAAACCCAGCATGAAACTATCAGTGATGTTAAGAAAATTATTAAAATAAGACTTTGCATTATTGCAAAGTTAATGAAATCACCAGAGCAAGTCTAACTATCCAGCTATGAGTTATGCAGGGAGGCCCCACTGTGAAACCAAAATACAGACTGATAGAGGTCATCTTCCATTAAGACATATTCAAATTAAGCCAGTCACAAATGGACACATCTCAATTCACTTCATCAAAAGGCTCACTTGTGTGTAGGTTTTATCATATTTATTGATTCTTTTGCTCTGAGAATATTCTGTTCATGCAGTGATATAAAATACTTGATTACATATCACCTGATTACATGCACATTATACCAATATTTTATACCAACTTAATTTTTTACAATAATTCCAAGACAATGTGACAAAATAAAGGCTAGTATGTCTTTCACTTTTCTTTCTGTTTTAATAAAAATGTATTACAATAAATTTTATAATTTTTAAATGTTTGTTCTAAAGAAAATTAAATGCTTCCATTGTTATTATAAAATGCAAGTGTTTGCTTGAAGCAAATAAAATCTCTCATAATTTGAAAATATACTTTCAGGTGATTTTAGGACTGAAAAGAATGGCAGTCATTTGATTCTGAATCCTCTTCCTTTACTTTTCCCCAAAAAACATAAAAATCAACAAAGAAAATAAATAAAACCACATAGGAACTACACCTTGAGTATTACTAGGAGACAAAACAAAACAAAACAAACAAACAAATAAATAAAACTACGACATTTAAATTACCCGTTAAGTAGAGATTCAAAAAAATAATAATAATTCCAACAGACCTTCTAAGCCTTCCAGCTGCTACAAGCTTAAAAGACCAGAAAGCAAGAACAGGCTTAAAAGATTACATAAGAGCCCTGGTTGGTGTGGCTCAGTGGGTTGAGTGCCGGCCTGAGAACCAAAGGGTCACCAGTTCAATTCCCAGTCAGGGCATGTGCCTGGATTGTGGTCCCGGTCTCCACTAGGGACATGTGAGAGACAACCACACATTGATGTTTCTCTCCTTCTCTTTCTCCCTCCCTTCCTTTCGGTCTAAAAATAAATAAAATCTTTAAAAAAAAAAAGTATTCTTTAGGGGACAGAGAAGTGTGGTACTCTTGGAAACAAAATAGTGAAAGGAAAAGAATAAAATAAAGAAAAATTACTGCTCTCACAGAGACAAGATGCTAAGCCTTCTCCCAACAAAACCACCACCATCCATAACAAGGAGCACAAAAGAGTAGAAGTGAAAGAAAAAAACCATTCTTAAACTAGAAACCCTTTCCAAGTAATAAACAGGAACAGAGAAAGGCAAATGAAATCCATTAAAAAAAAAACTGCAAGAAGTCAGAAAATGTTTTAAAAAAGCTTTCCTGCAGGTGAAAAGCTCCTCCTCCCCAAACCAACCTTGATACTAATGAAAACTGTAACACATTTCAAACTGAATTAAACATTGTCAAACAAACATTTGTGGATATGAAAAATACTTAAATCAGAATTACAAACTCTAACACTAACACTATAAAAACACTAAGAAATATTTTGTCCTATAAGTGGACAAAGTGTAAGAAATAAGAGATGATTAAACTCAAAAATAGAACAGCAGCAACAACTACAACAAACATAAAAAATGAAGGCTGAATTATAAGGAATCCAAAAGAGAACAGAGAACAGATTTAATGAAAACTTAATAAAGGGCACTGAAGAAAGGCAGGTAAATAACCAAGAGAAAATGAAATACAAAAAAACAAACTGAGAATAAATGTCAGGGAAAAACAGTGGTTGATTTAGGAAACAAGCAAAGGAAATCAGATATATGTATAATTGGTGTCCTGAAGAAGAAAACTCAAAACAATAGGGAAAACCCCCTAAAATATACCCTACAATACAAACAAATTTTCCACAAATAAAATCTGAATATACACATGGAAAGGGTCCACTGGGTACCAGAGCAAAATGATACAAGACAATAAACTCTGACTTGTAAAAGCATTAAATTTTAAAAATAAAGAAATAAAAAATTTCAGGGCCTCCAGGCAAAAAAAGGAAACAAGCTACAAAGGCAAGAAAGCTGGTATCAGATTTCTTTAAAACAACACACAAAACCAAACCAATAGTGGAGCAGAATTTTCACAAATAAGGGAGAAAAGTGTGACCTTAGGATATTTCCATCCACTCAAGCTGTCCTGCAAGAATTGAGGCCAAAGGAAAATAGTTTAGAACATCCCAGAACTCATAGGATATGTAACTGTGCCTCTCCTGAGGAATCCCCACTAAAGAATGGGTGTTATTTAACCAAAAGATGATCAGTAAAACTACAAAAAAGAACCAATAGTAAGTATCTCATCTATTTCATTCTACAGAAAAGGCTAAACGGTGGGGCATGGGTTTTTTTTTAAATGTATTATTAAACATTTTTCAGATAGAAGTGCAAATCATTGTAAGTTACTAGTAAACTCCATACACAGGAAAAGAATCCAGAGCATTTCAAATGCTTTGAATATTTATTATAATTTTCAATATATTTATCATGTTACAGCATTTAAAATGAGAAGCTGCTTGTTAAAAAATACGAAAACTTCATTAACACAAAACAAGACAAAAACACTAAACTTAACATGGTTATTAGTCACACATGGAACTTAGCAGGATAGGGAAAATAGGCTTTTAAATGGTAATGCTTTCAAGATTGTCCTCAATGATTTAACTACAGAAAAAGAATATATTTTTAAAGCTCAAGGAAAAGTGTATGATTCACATTTAAGGCAGGTTATTATTTAGATAGCTCAAAATAGCAAATAAAAATATATTTTATAAAAGAATATGATTTCACATAAAATTAGTTCCTCAATCATACTGTCTCTTGGCCTATACTAAGAAGATTCTACATTCACATACACAAAGAAATGGGGATTAGGGACCACGGATACACGTGTAAAGATCAATAATGCCAAAATAATAAACAACCACAACAACAGTGATAAATTTAACATTTACTGAGTACTTACTGCATGCTTATAAACTGCTTAGCATAATCTCATTCAATCCTCACAAAAAGCTTGTGAAGATGATTACTTTATTACTGTCATATTATATCTGAGGACACTAGGCAGAAAATCAGCTAATTGAAAGAGTCACAGAAATATAAGTGGTGAAACCAGGACTGAAATCCAGCTCTGATGGACTTCACAATTTGTGCCCTTAAATCATATGGCCTTAAATATACTCTGCATGTATATTTATAATAAAATATCATTTTAATACCTTAATTTACCCTAGAATAGAATGTTTTTATAAGTCGTATTTCTTTGCATACTTATTACAATGAGTTTGTCTTCCTTACATTTATTCAATAATTGATGAGAGGGAAGTAGTCCAATCTTTTAAATAAAGTTCAAACCACTTTAAAAGGCATAAAGGCCGTATTATCTCCCTAACCACCCTATAACCTCCACCATTCTGCCCTGAGAGCTGCTGCCCAGTCCACTCTACAATTAAATCTTATGTTTCTGTTATACTGAAAAATTCGCAGCTTTGTGACGCTGACATAGTTCTTTCTCATTTCTAAGCCTGCCCACACGCAGTTCCCTCTGCAGGGTAATTCCCTCCCACCTTATACCCTCAAGCCCATCAGGAGTTATTTTCTTCTGATCAGCCCTCAAGGACCACTTTAGGTATGGCCTCTCTTGGGAAGTCTTCTTAATACCCATTAATGTGACCTTTGGTCTACATTTTTCCAGTGTTTTCCTCTATCATGGAATTTATCATCCTGTAATCTAATGGTCTATCATTGCTAGTGTCCTCAGTGTGCCAGTTCAGAACCTCGCAACCAGACTTTACAAATGCTAACCAATGGGATTTTCAAAATGTCTGACGTGGTTACTTGAAAAGATAATTTATGTTTCTAGAGCTCACTCCAACTATATATGTATGAATAGTATAATTAATAATTATGCTTTAACACCTAATTATTATTCAATTTGACATCTGGTGGCAAAAGGTTATATTCTTTTAGTTAACTTTTAGATGATGCAATAGTACAAAAACTTCCAAAATGATAGAGAACTGTATTAAAGTAATTTAACATTTTATTTTTCTCATTAAAAATGTTCTGTTTTTCCTTAGAAGGGTATACCAATCAGAAAAGGAGTAAGAACAAACAAGAAAAACAAACAAACAAAAACTCAGACACAGGCAACAGTATGGTGGTTATCAGAAGGAAGTGGGGTGGGGGAGTAATAAAAGTAAAGGGGGTCAACTCTATGGTGACGGAAAATTTAACTTTGGGTGGAGGGCACACAATGCAGTACACAGGTAATGTGTCATAGAACTGTACACTTGAAACCTAGAAAACTTTGTTAACCAATATCATCCCAATAAATTTAATTTAAATATATACTAAAAATAAATAAAAATAAAAAAATAAGAGAGTAAAATGGGAGGTATCTGGACAAAGATTTGTCATTGTTGTTATAAAAAAGATCTAAACTATCCCACTGATCATAACTCAATATCTGACCTTCAGCATGCTCTAAGAGACACTGTTTTTCCCTCCTTGATATTGGTGTCAAAGGTTAGAATTTACCCTAGTTTATTATAAATTGCTTTTAATCCATGCATATATTTCCAAAACTTATCTTTTTTTTAAGCTTGTACCACCTTCTGAAGAGTTCCTCTGCTAATTTAGAAACCTTATTTTACCTTTTCTCTTAATTTAAGAATATCTCTCTCTACCATTCTAAGAATTAAAAAATAAGCCCATGTTCACCTTCAATTCACAGTGGTCATGTGACAGTGAGTTTGCAAAATAAAAGGACGATTAGTTTTCTTTCTGAATGGTACAGGAATTGAATGTTTGGAGTAAAATAAAAAACTACATTCTAATCTACACAGCATCAAGTAGCCAAGCAAAGGATATTACTTAAGTAGTGACAACAGAAAACACCAACATTAAGTTTTAAAAGTATATGAATCAACAGAATTCTAATTCTACTTCTTGAACAAAACAAATAGCAATAACCGAGATACAGAAAGTCAAAACAATAAAATAACACTTTATCAGTCCTTTCCCCTAATTATTCAGACAACATAAAAGAGTATTATAACATAAAATGTTAAAGTAAACCATTTTAAACCCTAACAACTACTTTTCTTAATATTATTAAGAACTCTAAAAGAAAAATCAAATAAAACCAAAAAGACCAAGCTGTCTCTAAAACTACAACAAAGAAAAATGTAAGAAGGTTAATAAGATGTTCTCATAATAAAAACTTTATTAAGTACTACTAAAGTCATAAAACTTTTTAAAAATCACTATACTTTAAATATATGTCTTTCTTTCAAAGATCTGATATCACAATATCACAGATTTTCACAAAACTGAGTCACTAACCTGTATTTTTTCATAATAAATCTGCAGTAGTATTTACCTTCAGATCCCATGATGAAGTGATGGATATCAGGGCCTGTTGACATACGAGGTCCTTGACAGCTTTTTTCTATTATACCTCTAGGTGTTACCATTTTTATATGAACCACCTGTTTAATACAATGCACGATGTAAATTCTAGACATATGTCAGTGAATGTTGTGTGTATATGTACACACATCCATATATTTATACAAAACACTATTTTTTAAATATTGGGTTAGGTGATAAATATTGATACCCTTCAGAATTCTAATGTCTTTTAGTAATTCTCAGACTAAAAATAAATTTTATAAGCTTTAAAAGAGGGATCTAAGATTCATATTAGTTTAGGTATATTCATCATCTTAAGAATACCTTAGGTACATTTCTTTAAACCAAATTTAGTCTTGGGTTATGCATATGGCAAAGAACTAAAGGAGAGAAAATATAAGCAATGGCCATATTTTATTAGGTTCATTCTTTCACTTATTTAACACTATTATTCATGTCAAAACTGTTCTAAGCATAGATGCTTAGAATACTAAAAAAATAAAATTCTTATCTCCTATCCCCTTCTTCAAATTATGTAATCTGCCTACTTACAAGGAAAGAGTAAAAGAACGAAGTATTAACTATGATCGGGTCAAACTTGGGATGAAGAACTGAGATGAGTGGCTAAGTTAAAGAGAGGGAGGGGAGACGTGTGAGACCTATCTGTGAGATGTGTTTCATCTAGGTGAGAAAGCAAGTATACTGGGGGGCGGGCCGGGGTGTGTAGTCACTCAAAAATAGTTCCTGAGATCTGAATTAGAAATGGTTAGGTAAAAATCCAACACATTTTTAGAATGGTTTTTAGACAAATAAATAAAAATAGCCTGTGTTGTTGAAGAAAGTGAGAAGAAAATATCAACAAGCAACTTACAAATATAAGAAATAAGTACTGCCAAAGAGATCACTTAAAAAGTTTACATTTACTAGCAATTAAAGAAATAAAAAATTAAGAAAATATAAATGAAGAGTCCAATGAAATAAAGATTCTCATAACGCTAGTGGGAATGTCAACTGGCCCAGATTTCCTATAGAGAAATTTCGCTGTAAGCATCCAAAGACTTGAAAATGTATAAGCATCTTGATACAATTCAAGCTCTAGGACTTACCCAAAGAAAACAAAGATGTATGCTAAGAAATATTACTAAAGTGGATATTCCCCTTTGTTTTCTATAATCTTGAAATCTGGAATAACTTAAGTGTTCATTAATAGCTACAAATGGAACAAATGATACCTTATTCCGAACCGGGATGCCCACAGTTACACTATTTTCAAAGTAACTCCCAATCAGCGAAAACAAAGTGGTGTGCACACAAAACCTTAGAGGTTATACTGCCACTTACTAGAACATTTTCATTCAGGCTCTTTCTACAAAAAAAGTTTTTTTCAGAAAAAATATTACAAAAACCTGTAAGGCAAAAGAGTAGAAATGACAGGATCACCTAAGTAAATTGATTAAAATCATGGTAGAGTTGAAGACCAAAGCTCCATGAGAATTATAAAGTAATATTTATATGTAAGTCAGCTACTATGCAGCATTTACAAAACTTAAGTATCAGTCACCTGAGAAGGAGCACCCTTAAGAAATGACCATTATGTCTTTAACTTTTCTGTCATACAGACAGCGTTACCATAATCAAGAGAAGTATACTTCTGAGGGGACTCCACCATCCAACTCAATTTTTAAAGGCTTTCATCATTTTATAATAATCTGTACATAGTAATCAATTACTATATAATAAATTAGAAAAAATTTACCAGGTCTTCAATATTGCCATAGATATTCTTCTTCATGCCTGATGCCCGAGTAGACACCCATCCTCCCACAGTGCTGAATTCCATGGAATCTGGTTCATGACCTGTACAATAACCACTTTCTTTAAGCTGAAAAACAAAAATGTAATGTTTTACTAGTGAAAATGGTCCCATTTCACACAGCACTCAACACATTAACTCTTTCCACTTTAAAATTCCCATATGTCCCTGGAATTTGGACTCATTAAAACCTATATAGAAAAAGAAATACTTCTTTATCGTAATTGTCCAAAAAATATTTTAAGCTTTTGCCTCAAGGAAAACTTCACAAAACTAAAAAATGTGGTCCAAAAGACAGTTGTATTTTCCACAAACTGACCGTCCAATCTTACTCCTTATATCCTTTTGTTTTAAAGCCAACTACCCTCCCTACATTTTTTCCACAAAGAGACCATTTAAATACTTATGGAGATCGGATTATGCTTAAACAACTGCCAACTTCACCTAAACACTTCCAATAAATAAAGCACTTAATCTCTGTTCTCCCTACCCTAATATAATATGCAGCAGGCCTGCAGAAAACCCAAGCAAATTGTCCGTACTTAATTCTCTCAAGGAGTCATGTGTTTTAATGTACAGCCATCTGGCTAGGTTTCCTGCATGTAATACTGTCATTTATTTGTGATGCAGATCATGCATTCCTGTACATTAAATAGTCACTTGTTTCTCATTTTTCTAAATTAGTTTGGCTTTGCCATCTGCACAGCACCTGAGGTTGAATGGGTGCCCTTTACTGCAACAACACGGAAGCCATTCCACTGAAATCATTTTAAAGATCCAGCCATCTCGTGTCAAACAGCACAGGCCCCACCATCTGCATACCCACTGTCTGCTGCACTCAAGCCCATCAATCTGTGTTGACCATTTGATAGTCGTCCAGCTAAGCAACTGCTTCTATTTTTCAAGTAAGCCATGCGTAGAGGTAGAATATGTCAACTCAGTTTGTATACACATATTTAAGTACAGTATGAAAGTTGTAATCCAAAACTGTATTTAACCAGTTAGGTTAGCTTCTGTAACACAAGCAATACAAATTATTTACCTTTTCTAGTTTTGTTGCTAGGAAAACAAGGTTTAAAAACATATCAATTGTTACATAATAGGATTTTTTCACCAAATACTTAATAAATTTATTTAATTTTAAGAGATTAATAACTACCCACAAGTAGGTAGCTTAAATACATGACTGAACAAGTAAAAATAAAGATTATCAGATTGCTAATATTACTTCCCTAATTCCCAAACAATCTATGTTCATATTATTTGCTCTCAAAAGGCTATCATTACTCAAATTTTCTAAAATTAGGAGAAGGAAAAGACATTCATAAAGGACATAGATGTGCTAAGTACTGAACAGGGAGTTTTCACATATTCTCATGAAAAAATCTCCACATTATGTATACAGAAGCAAATACACATCTACGATATTTCTGTGAGTGCATGTGGAGTACTGAAAAGCACGTAGAAGAGAGGAAACTACCCAGAACCAGAGAAAAAAATAATCCAAAAGGATCAGAGAACAGACTGGGAGAATATACTTGCAAAAGATGCATCTGATAAAGGACTGTTACCCAAAATATACAAAGAAGTCTTAAAACCCAACAATAAGAAAACAAAGAATCCAATTAAAAAATGAGCCAAAGACATTAATAGAGACCTCACCAATGACAGCAAGTAATCATAAGATGTCATCAAGGAATGGTAAAATAAAACATCAATGAGATGCCATTATAAACCTATATAAATAGCCAAACTCCAGAACACTGACAACACCAAATGCTAGTGAGAATGTGGAGCGATAAAAACTCTCATCCAATGCCAGTCAGGATGTAAAATGGTACAGCCACTTTGGAAGACAGTTGGCTGCTCCATCTCTTAATATATAATCCAGTAATTGAACAGCTTGGTATTTACTCAAAGGAGCTGAAAACTTACGTTCTTATAAAAATCTGCACACGGACATTTAGAGCAGACTAATCATATATTGCCAAAACTTGGAAGCAACCAAAATGTCCTTTAGAAGGTGAATGAATAAATAAACTGTGGTATATCTAGACAATGGAGTATTAGTCAGTGCTAAAAAGTAATGAACTATCAAACCATGAAAAGATATGGAGGCCCCTTAAATGCATATTACTAAATGAAAGAAGCTAATCTGAAAAGGCTACATATTCTGTGATCCCAACTATATGACATTCTAGAAAAGGCAAAATTATTTAGACAATAAAAAGATCAGTGGTTGCCAGGGAGATGAACAGGCAGAACACAGGATTTTTAGGGTACTGAAAATGTTCTATATGACATTATAATGAGAAATATATGTCATTATACATTTGTCCAAACCCACAGAATGTACATCAAGGAGGAACCCTAAGATAAACCATGGGCTTTGGGTAATTATAATATGCCAATGTAGGTTCAATCTTGGTAAAATATCATTCTGGTGAGTGAGGGAGGCTATGCATATGTGGGGGCAGGAGGCACATGGGAACTCTCTCTGAACCTCTCTATCCCTTTTGTTGTAAACTTAGAACTGCTCCTAAAAAATAAAGTGTTTTTTTAAAGAAATAAAGACATTTTCAGACAAAGGAGAAAGAATTCATCAACAGTAAAGATATGTTAAAAGAAGTCCTCCATGCAGTACATAAATAACATTGGATGAAATTAAAGGTACTAGAAAGGGTAACTAGATGGGTAAATATATAAATTTTTTCTTATTATTTAAATATCTTTAAAGATAATTGTCTTTTCAACAAAAGCAAAACAATATATTATAGGCTTTACAAGTAGAGTGACAATAAGTGCACAAAGGAGACCAGAGAAGAGGGACATATAATATTGTAGGGTTCTTATACTACACTCTGAAATGTTATTTTATCACCCAAAGGTACATTTTCAAGTTAAACATGTATAAACACTGAAACAACGCTTAAAATAACAAAACAAAAAGTTATAGCTAATAAAAAAACAAAGGAAATAAAAATGGCATCATAAAGAATATTCAATCCAAAAAAAGGCAATAAATGCAGGGATAAAACAACTAGCAACAAACGAGTAATACAGAAAACAAAAAAGCAAGATGCCAGACTTAAACTGAACCACAGCAATAATCATATTGAAGGTAAATGGTCTAAACACCCCAATTAAAAGATACAGTTTGTAAGGTTAGATAAAAAGTAAAGACCCAATTTATGCCGTCCACAGAAAAAAAGCACTTTAAATATAAAGACACAAATTAGCTATAAGTAACAGAATAAACTAGGAAAAAGATATACCTTGCTAACAACAGTCAAAAGAAAACTGGAATGGCTGCTGTAATATCGGATGAAGTAGATTTCAGGCCAGGAAATAGTATTAGGAAGAAAGAAAGGTCATTTCATATTGACAAAATGGTTCTCAATCAAGAAGATATAACAATCGTAAGCATCTATTCTCCTAATAACAGAGCTTTAAAGTATATGAAATTAAAACTGATTAAAACTGCAAGAAAAAAAAACAGATCTACAATGATAGGTGAATATTCTAATTCCCTTCCCTCAAAATTGATTTTAAAAGTAAACAGAAAATAAGAAAAAATATCAAAAGCCTGAACAACACTATAAATCAATTGACCTAAAAGACATGTACAGACTACTCCAAACAAACCCAGCAGAAGACACTCTTTTCAAGTGTACATGAAACATTTATAAGATACACCATAATGTGGGCCACAAAACAAGTATCAATTAATTTGAAAGCATTTAAGACATATAAAGTATGATTTCTGAACACAATGGAACACAGAAATCAATAACAAAAGGATGTCTGGAAAAATCCCCCAATTATTGGAAACTAAATAATAATTTGTAAGCACCCCATAGGGTCAAAGAAAAAAATCAAAAGGGAAGTAGAAAATACTTTGAAATGAATGAAAATACACACACATATCAAACTTTGTAGAATACCAATAACGAAATAGTTGGAAAAATGTATAGTACTGAAAACTTACATGAAAGAAGAAAAATGATAAGTTACCTCATATTCCATCTTAAAACACAAAAATCATTTGACAAAGTTGAACATTCATTCCTAATAAAAACTCCCTGCAAACTAAGATAGAGTGAACTTTCTCAGCTTAATAAAGGGCAACTACAAAACAAACTTATAGTTAACATCATAATTAATTATAAAGAACTGAATGTAGCTCTCCTAAATCGGGAACAAGACAAGTAAGTCCATTCTCACTTCACTTTGAACTTGTATTAAAGGTTCCAGCCAGCACAATGAGAAGAGAAAAAGAAATAAGGCATACAGATTAGAAAGGAAGGAGTAAAACCATCTTTATTCTCAAAGGACACGGTCATATATGTAGATAAGCCAATGAGAACTACAAGAAATCTTCAAAAACTAATTAGTGAATTTAGCAAGGCTGCTAGATATAAATAAGATCTCTATACAAAAATCAACTGTATTTCTATATACTAAGAGAACACTCAGAAATTGAAAACTTTTTAAAATATAATTTACTATATATACAACATTTAGAGACAAATCTCATTTTAAAAATACAAAAGATCTGTACACTGAAAACCAAAAGACACTGCAGAAAGAAATTATATACCAAAAAAACCTCCCTAAAGATATTCCATGTTCATGAGTTAGAAGAATCAAGATTGTTAAGATGTGGGTTCTAGCCCTGGCTGGTGTGTCTCAGTGGATTGAGCACCCACCTGCAAACCAAAGGGTTACCGGTTCAATTCTCAGTCAGGGCACATGCCTGGATTGCAGGCCAGGTCCCCAGTGAGGGCCACACGTGAGGCAACCACACATTGATGTTTCTCTCCCTCTCTGTCTCCCTCCCTTCCCCTCTCTCTAAGAAATAAAATCTTAAAAAAAAAAAATGTGAGTTCTCCCCAAACTGATAAAGGATTGATGCAAATCCAATCAAAATCCCAACAGGCTATTTTTACAGAAATTAACAAGCTGATTAAAAACTTCACATGAAAGTTCAAAGAACCAAGAATTGCCAATACAACTCTGAAAAAGATTTATAATAAATCTACAATAACCCAGACAATACGGTACTGGCATAAAGACAAGCAATAGATCAATGGAACAAAAGAGAGTCCAAAACTAGAAGCAAACATAAATGTACAACAGACTTTATTTTTTTATGATGGTGCAAAGTCAGTTCAGTAAAGAAGGGATACATTACTTAACAAATGGTGCTGGAATAACTAGATATCCACGTGTTAAAGAAAAAACAACAAAATAAAACTTGAATTCATTCTTTGCAGCAAACATAAACATTAACTCAAAATCTTCAAAACTCATCATATGGAAACAGTCTAAATGCCCATCAACAGATAAATAATTTTTAAAATGTGGTTACACACACATGCACTGGAATATTGTACAGTCATGAGAAAGGAGGATACCCTGCCACAGGCAACAACATGAATGAACCTTGAGCACGTTACGCTAAGTGAGATAAAGACAAATACTGTGAGACAGCGCTTAGTATGTGGAATCTAAAAAAAGTCAAACTCGTAAAAAACAGAGTAAAATGGTGGTTACCAGGGAATGGGAGGTGGGGGATAAGAATGATGTTGTTTAAGAGGATAAACTTGCGACAAGTAGTAAATAAATCATAAGCATCAAACATACAATATAATGAATACAGATAATATTATTGCATTACAATTATCAAACTCGCTAAGGGACAAAAACTTATCTCCACCACTAAAACGAGACAATTATGAAAACTGGTAAGAAGTGCTAAATGTCACTATAATATCAACCATATGGTCATACATAAATGTGTCAATTTAACATGCTGTACACCTTAAATTTACACAATATGTCAGATATAATGAATAAAAAATAGACACATGTAAAGAAAAAACTATTAAACTTAAATGGCAGAAAATCTTTTTTTGTAACTTCAAGTTAAGCAAAGGTTTCTAGATATGACAGAAGAACAATATATAAAATAAAAATTAATACAATGTACTTCATCAAAATTAAAAACATACCCTTCAAAATACTCTATAAAGAGAATGAAAAGATAAGCCAGAGACTGGGAGAAAATACTTGCAAAACATATATCTGAAAAAGGACTTATATCTAGAATATATTTTTCAAAATTCCCAAAACTCAACAATAAGAAAGCAAACAACCCAATTTACATTCCAGAAAACAACATGAACAGATACTTCACCAAAGAGGATATACGGATGGCAAATACCACTTGAATGGATGTTCAAAAGATTTGCATTCCAGAAATGCAAGTTAAAATCACAATGCGATACCATAACACATCTACTAGTATGACTAAAATTTAAAAGACTAACAATAACAAGTATTGGTGAGGATGTAAACAGACTAGAACTCTTATACAGGGCTAGTGGGAATATAAAATGATGCAGTCTGGGAAAACATTTGGTAGTTTTTCAAAAAGGTAAACATATACTTACCATTTGAGTTACTCATTTCATTTTTAAATATTTGCCCAAGAAAAATGAAAGTATATGTCCTACAAGAACTTGCACATGAATGTTCACATTAGCTTTACTTGTAAGAGCTGAAAACTGGAAATAACCCAAGTGTCCAACAACCAGTGAATGGGTGAACAGTGGTACATCTATATATACAATGGAATCCTGCTGAGCAATAAATGCAACGTGTGAAGGTCGACATAATTATGCCTAGTGAAAGAAACCATACCCTCACTCCCCACAAAAGAGTGCATGATTCAATTTTAATAAAATTGAAGGACATTTAAACAAATCTACAGTGCCAGAAAGATCAGTGATTGTCAAGGGCAAGGAAAGGGTGAGTTGGAGAGGATTATAAAGAGGCAAGAGAAAGTTCTGAAGTTGGTGAATATGTTCATTATCTTGATTGTGGTGATGGTCTCATAGTTTTATTCACATATCAAATTTATGAAGTTGTATATTTTATCCTTTTAATAATTTTACAATTGGCATACAATATTATATTAGTTTCAGGTGTACACCCCAGTGATTAGTCATTATATAAATAAGTGATCATCCTGATAAATCTCGTATCCATCTGACACCACAGTTATTACAATATTATTGACTGTATCCCCTATGCTGTACTTTACATTCCCATGACTATTCTGTAACAACCAATTTGTACTTCTTAATCCCTTCACTGTTTCCACCCATCTCCCAACACCCTCCCATCTGGCAACTGTCAAAATATTCTCTGTATCTATGAGTCTGTTTCTGTTCTGCTGGTTGATTTCTGTTTTTTAGATTCAACTGTTGGTATATGCATTTATTGCCATTTTATTGTTTATATCTTTATCTTAGTTTTTTCTTCTCCTTAAAAAAGACCCTTTAACATTTCATAGAATACTGGTTTGGTGTTGATGAACTCTAGTTTTCTCTTGTCTGAGAAGCTCTTTATTTGCCCTTCAATTCTAAATGACAGCTTTGCTGGGTAGCGTAATCTTGGTTGTAGGTGTTTGCTTTTCATCACTATGTATATTTATTGCCATTCTCTTCTGGCCTGCAAAGTTTCTGTTGAGAAATCAGCTGGCAGTTTTATGGAAGCTTCCTTGTAGGTAACTGACAACTTTTCTCCAGCTGCTTTTAAGGTTTTCTCTGTCTTTAACCTTTTGCATTTTAATTATAATGTGTCGTGGTGTGGGCCTCTTTGGGTTCATCTTGTTTGGGACTCTCTGCGCTTCCTGGACTTGTATATCTACTTCTTTCACCAGGTTAGGGAAGTTTCCTGCCTTTTTTCCAAATAGGTTTTCAATTTCTTGCTCGCTCTCTCTCCCTTTTTGGCACCCCATAATGCAAATGTTGGTATGCTTGAAGCTGTCCCAGAGGCTCCTTACACTATCTTCATTTTTTGGATTCTTTCTTCTTTTTGCTGTTCTGATTGGGTGTTTTTGCTTCCTTATATTCCAAATTGCTGATTTCTCAGCTTCATGTACTCTATTATTGAGTACCTGTAAATTATTCTTCATTTCAGTTAGTGTATCCTTCAGGTCTTTCGTGGATATTATGTCATTTTTCATACTGTTGAAGTTCTCACTAAGATCCTTGAGCACCCTTATAACCACTGTTTTGAATTCTCTATCCTGCAGTTTCCTTGCCTCTATTTCATTTAGGTCTTTCTCTGGGGATTTCTCCTGTTCTTTCATGTGAAACCTGTTTCTCTGTCTCTGCATTTTGAATGTTTCCCTGAGTGTGTTCCTATGTATTAGGTAGAGCTGTTACATCTCCCAGACTTGGTAGACTGGCTCTGTGTTACAGGATGTCCTATAGTGCCCAATGGCACAGCCTCCTCAGTCCCCTGAGCTGGGAGCTCTAGGTGTGCCCTTGTGTGAGCTTTGTGCACTGTCCTGTTGTAGTTGAGCCTTGACTGCTGTTGGTGTCAGCTGGGAGAGACTGACCCCAAAGTCAACTGACTGCAAGGACTAGCTGTGACTACAATGGAGAAATTTCTGTGCAGGAGGCGATCCTCAGAAGCAGGACTTGCTTCAGTGGGGCTTTACCACTCACTGAGTCCACCCTTGATTGTGTAGCTAATGGAGGTGGCAGGGTTGTAAATCCGCTGTGGTCTGAAGCTGTCCACCAGATGCACTGACTCTGGGGCCTCCCAGGAGATGCAAGGTCAGCCAACTGTGCCCTGCCTGGGGCCACACAGCACGAGCTACAGAGCAATCTGCAGATAGCTGCTCCTTGTGTTGGGCTTGGAGGTGCCCAGGAAAGGACAATAGAGACTGGCTGCCACTAGTGCTGGTCCTAGGGCCACTTAGCAAGAAGCATGGGGTACACAGAAGCCAGATGATGTTTTTTTGAGTGATTTAGGGAAGTCCAAAGCAGGAGGCAAAAGAGGCCATTTGTATGGAAAAGGCACTGGAAACAGCTTGGGTGTGGGTCTGCAACTTGCATGGAGCCATAACATGGGTGGGGTGGCATCTCAGGGAGTCACCAGAGCAAGGTGAACAGTATAAGCCAGGTTGATGGAGACTCAGATATAGTGCCCATCTGCCAGCTCTATTGGGGGATTGTCTCAGAAAAGCAACAGTGGCCTCTCTCAGCACTTTATACTGGGAGAAAGCTGCCCCCCTGATGCCAGACAATTCAGTTCCTCTCCATATCTCCCTAGTGCCTTTCAAGCTGCCACCCCAGGGTTGGAGCTCAGAGCAAGTGAGTCCATGTAAGTCCGTGTGCAGTCTCTTTAAGAACTACCACCTGGGACTACAGAAGCCCTCCGTCTCACTCAGCCACAATCCCTGCTGGATTTTACAGCCAGTAATTATGGAGACTTCTCTTCCCGGCCCTAGAAGCCTGGGCTGGGAAGCCTAGTGTGGGGTTGGGACCCTCCCCTCCTCATGGGGGGCTTCTGCAGCTAAGATAGCCCTCCCAATTTCAAAGTACAACATGTGGGTATGGCACAAGCCTGTTTCATGTCTCCGCCACTCCTACCAGTTTCAATGTGGCTTCTCTAAATATCTAGTTATAGGACTTCCACTGTGCTCGATTTCAGGCAATTCTGAACGATGGCTGTTCTGTATAATGATGTGGTTGTGGGAAGATTAGAGTACCACATTAACCTAAACCACCATCTTGACCAGAAGCCTCTCAAGTTGTACATTTTAAGTGACTATAATTTATTGCATGACAATTATACCTCAATGAAACTATTATACAATAACAAAACAAAATAAATTACTCCAAGGATTTTAGCCCAAACTGCCCAAAGTACTGAATTTCCATCAACTGAGAATTAGAAAGCTAAAGAATAAGCAAACTGTGCACAAAACTAGAAATTCAATTTTTATTTATTTTTCTAAAGCTGCTCTTTTTAATTTAAATATTTATTTATTTAGAGGGGAAGGGAGAAAGAGAGGGAGAGAAACACCGAGCGAGACAGAAACATCAATCGATTGCCTCTCGTATATACTCTAACTGGGGACCAAACCTGCAACCCAGGCATCTGTCCTGACCAGGAATCAAACTGGCAACCTTTTGCTTTGCAGGACAATGCCCAACCAACTGAGCCATATCAGTCCAGGAGAATTTCAATTTTTTAAATGTTGAGTTTGCAGGAACTACTATAAAGGACACATGGACAAAACCAAGAGGGAGGGTGGAACTAAGGGAGGGAAGTGGGTTTGGATGGGGTGGAGGGGCGGGGTGGGGAGAAAATGCAGACAACTGTAATTGAACAACAATAAAATAATTTTAAAAATATTTGGGGATAAAATATATGTATGGCAATTAACAGATTTAAAAATAAAGGTAAAGTGGGAGATTTTTGTTTTAAAATTAGTACTTAATAAAGTTATTTTAATTAAAATGATACTAAAATTAGAAATTAAAATTGGGTCAATGGAACAAAATAGACTCTAAAACAAAGCATTAGAAGTAATCTGACAAATGCAGATACCATTTGGATTGGAAACTATCAGGTTATTTAGTAAATGTTCATAAATGATGCTTAATAAATTTCCTAGCCATACTGAAGAAAATAGCATTAGATCCTTAAAAACTCTGCAGGAATAACTTCCAGTTTCATCTATTCAAAACATAAAAATTAATAAAGAAATTAGAGACTCTAATATTCAACAGAAAATTCAAAGAAAATTCAGAACACAATTTCCTATTTTATTTATTCAAAGTATAAAAACTATAAAATATAAAAGTGCCCATTTTGAAAGCATTAAATTCATAGCAGTGAATTTCAGACTACTTTTCATAACGAGCACCCAAAGATTATACAGCAAAGTAGGATTTATGTTGAACTCTTATCACCCTGCCTGTTTTTTCCAAGTGATCCTGTTTTTAGGGTGTTTACACAGCAAAGAGGCAATAAGATTTTGTTTTGATGGTGTTGTGCCAGTCTCAAATTTGAAACTGAGAGGCATAGGTCTTAGCAGAATTCTCAACATACTAAGAAAAGAATTCAGTCTTCTTTTAAAGTAAGTCCCAAGATGTAATTACTAAATAGAAATTTAAGTAGAACTTAAGCACCATATAACGTGTTCTTGGTAAATTCTCAACACAGTGCCAGAGAAATAGCAGGAACTCATTAATTATTTGAGGTTTCAATGATGGCACGAATGGAGAACTGAAAGGAAAAAAGTGTGTTAAGAAAAAAAAAGACTCAATGCAAACTGACTTGTACATGTAAGAAAGTACACTGTCCTCACTTGAGGATACAATGAGCTTTTTATAGATGCAAATGA
Organism: Desmodus rotundus; assembly: GCF_022682495.2. NCBI lineage: Eukaryota > Metazoa > Chordata > Mammalia > Chiroptera > Phyllostomidae > Desmodus > Desmodus rotundus. Next base: position 163,651,741 of record NC_071388.1, on the reverse strand, counting down.
CATTGGTTTTGTTCCCTCCATTTTTATTGTTTTCTGCTCACTAGTGTCATTGTGGCCTCTTCCTTCAAATTAGAGCAAACAAATCTCCAGGTCAGTAGTTTTCCTGTGTTTCGAAGTTTGCAAGCTAAAACAAGCTTTTCAAAATGCTCATTTAATACTAACTCTAGATAAATATATAAAAACATACACAGAATGAAAGAATAAAAGGTAAGAAAGAAGAAAGAAGGAGGGGAAAAAGGGAAAGGAAAGGGGAGGGGAAGAGAAAAATTCTACTTTATTATTATTATTTTTTCATAGGTAGAAAAATACCAGCAAAGTATTTTACCCTTTTATTGACAAAATGTCTCAGGGAAAAATCCTTAACGACTTAATAAATGGCAGCTTTTCCTTGAATGCAGAAATGATGTGAAATTAATGCGATGTTTCCAGAGAGTAATTTGGAGCTTGCAAACCTCAACATTTCAGTTTTAAATTATATTTATACAGGAATGGAAATGATGAAAAGATGCCAATTACACCATGAAATATTAACTCATTTACTAATTCCAAGTCAGCATTCTTGCCTTATTCTTGGAACAGTTCATGGAACTTGGATTCACACAATCTTCAGGCAATGGGCATTAAATAATGGATTTCATCACTTCTCAGCATGGAGTGCAGCGACTCTCCCGAACTGTAATAACTTACTTATAAATTGCTTAAATACAAAAGGAAGAACATTCATATATGAGTATTTCAAGCAAATATGCCACTATCTCCTTACTGACCATTCAGCATTCATTTTTTAGCCTTTTAAAATGCAGAGGTTCCTCTTGAAAAACAATGTCATCTTATATTAAAAATATTTTTAAAATCTACACGTTTAGGTTTAAAATGAACATGGAAACTAGTATAGAACTTGGTACATATTAAGTACTCATCAAACATCTGTTGAATAAATAAACTGAGGAAATCTACTACATTTCCACACCAAACTATTACCTATATTCTACAGTGAACTTTTGGAATGTTCCTTTCTAAAGCTTTTTATTTTTGACAAAAACAAAATCGAAGACAATGTGGCTATTTACTCCCCAAATTACTGTTTTATTTACTTGGCCAACCATTTTGCCTTGTTGAATAGAATTAGGTGTCAGCTAAGAGTACTACTTATTGCCCTGAAAGGAAAATTGTCAGCAAAACTTGTAAAAATCTCAGACATTCTGACTTTAATCTTCAGTACACAAATAAATAATTGAATAAACCCAAAAAATAAAAAATAATAAAATAAAATGTTGAGTTTGTTTAAGACATTTTGTGTAAAATGTGTATTATATATGCAAGTCAACACATCAACTAGGCAACTGGATGTACAAGTCTGGAGTTCTCGAAAGTAGTATGAGGTGACAATGTAAACCTGGGAGTCTCTGGCACGTACAAGGAATATTTAAAGTTAGCTGTGCTTGAATGAAGCAGACAGTGCTCACTAAAAACTAGCGGAACAATAAAAGTTCTAAGTACTTTACGTTATTAACTTATTTCATCCTAACAAAAAACTTTATGAAGTAGGAATTATTATCTTCATTTTATAGATGAAGAAAGAAACTGAGGCATAGGGAAAAGAGTCCCTCGGCAGGAAAAGTCCCAGATCCCCAAACCATCAACTGATAAAATGAAGTAGCCAAAGATTTAATAAGCCTAAATTCAAATTCCCCAAGTCTATAATACATGTTAGTGACCTCCCTTAAATTTTATATTAAAATCAATCAATTAATCTACAAATTAAAAAGATTACAATCTGTGCTACCCAACTACTACACATGTGTCATTTTAAAACTCCTAGAAGGAAAAAGCAGGATGTTTTAAGCTGGTTACCTAAGTTGAAGTAGCAACTGACAGATACAGAGTTTAATGAGGAAGAACTTGAACTGGGATCAAAACAGATATAGAAATTATGTTATAGTGTACTAGATATAAAAAAAGAAAACTCTACATCTGCATCTAGAGATATGAACTAGCAGGTAAAATGTCAGAAGCTGCCAGTCTAAGAAAATGTCATTTAAATTTCAAGGAAATATGTTCCTTGAATTTTAATTCTAACCTTTAAAAAAAAAAGACATCTGGAAAGGTTAAAATACTACATCAAATATCATAATAAAGGATACAAAATTGGAGGCATAAAAGAACATCCTTTGTTATTAAAATACTGCTATGTTGATAATGCCTCATTCAGGCATAATGAAAGACTAATACAGGACTTTTTACAGGGTTTTTTTTTTCCCTTAAATACTATTGTTCTGCCCACTGATGTTCAATATAAACTATAATAATTAACAAAACTAATTACCTTGACTTATATAAAACCTTGACTTACTGAAGATCTTTAACACTGCCTCAACAAATATGTTCAATTTTATTCCAGTTCTCTGTTCTTACTGCATTAAATAAAAAATAAAAACAGTAAACAGTTTAATAATTTTTTTCAAAGCCTTTCATCTAGAATTGTTCACTGGCATATCAATTTCATTCATCTCTTTACCAAGAGAGAAGGAAAAAGACAATAAAAACAAGATCAACAAGCAAGTCACATTTCCTTCAATGTCTGGTTAATAAGAGAAAGGGGTCTCTGTAACCCAAATTGAACAAAGTGGTAAGAACATCACCAACAAATTGGACTTTTCCATAATTTTTATTTATAAGAGCTGAGTTACAGCATCTTACCAATGTTTGAAGGGGCTCAGGGGGCTGCAGGAATCGATACATTTTAATAATTACCTGCTTAGAAACCATGAAGGGAACCTAAAGTTTTCAAAAAATTCATTAGGATCCCCCAGAAAGTGTATAAGGACTCCAAGAGTTTCACTAACTACATGAAATGACCATTTTCAATGAAATTATGCATTGAAAAGTTTAATAAATAGCAAATACCAACATCTTCCCAGCTGATTCAATTTATCACCAATTTCTGAAAATTCTATGTCCAATTTGTTCCACTTTGCTCCATTCTTACTACTTTATTTCAGGTCACTATCAGCAGCTGCTTGAATTGCAGCACCCTCTTTCTTAACCTACCCTTATGTACCCCATTCATGTTCCACACGGTAGCCAGACTGTCCAAGTACAAACATAGTGTTCTAAGTTTTAAAAGGGGCATTATAAGGTCCTTTCTGATCTCATCTCTTTGTGTTTTCCTGCCTTCATCCATTACCACTACTACATATACACTCACCCAATACACAAATACCAAGAATACGTGTTTTCCCATATATACGCACTAGAGCTCAACCCCGCCCAGCTATCTGCAAGCCCCCAAAGCAGCAGTTGCCAGTAAAGCCTCTGTACATGTCACTTCCTAACTGGATTGTTCTCCCCATTCCCCATCTCCTTCTTGCTAATTCTTACTCACCCTGAAGTCTCATTCTAAATGCTTATTTTTTGTGATAAATTCTTTGTCCAACTCCTTTCCTTCTAATCCCATTTGATGAGTCACAACACCTCACATTTAGCCTTCACCTACAAATTCTCACTCTGAATCATAATTGTATATTGACCTAACTTTCTGTCATAATATAATGTAAGTTATCCATGGGTAGGGGATGGTGTCTTCTTCACTACTGTGTCCTCAGTACCTAGTTCAATGACCAACCCACAACAGAAACTGAATAAACTCATTCAGTTTCACAGAAACTGAATGTACTGTGAAAGGTACTTCATTCATAGAGGGGATACATACCAGTTTTTGAAAATCTTGATTAAAGAAATAACATACCTGTCTTTCCAACTCTTGTCCCGTTATGCCAGCCTCTACATGAGCTGTCAGATTGTGCTCATCAACCCAGAGGATTCGATTCTGTTGCAAAGGAAGAAAAAAGTCTCATTCCCGTGAACCACTGACATGTCCTCAGGAACTGTAACTTTCTAACTCAAAGCAACAAGTGACAAGAGAGTAATTAGGCCAGTAAGATCACCCCCCAGAAAGCTCCACTTATCCCTAAATACACAACAGGACAGACACAGTGATACAGGCAGCGCATTACACAGGAGATGGTTTAAAATACAGACTGTCTCTATTCAGATATTAATTTGAATTAAACTCTACCTCTTATCTTAGGCTACTTATTTAACTGTCTCAACTTAGTATTTCCTTATTTGGAAAGCGTGGATAGCAATACCTACTCACAGTGTTGCTGTAAAAATTAAATGAGATACTACATATATAAAAAGCTTAGCATACATAGTTCCTGTCATTTTGTAAATACTATTTACTGGTAAGTCAGCAATCATATCTAATTTAAGAATATCAGAAAATCGCCACCATGAGATCAGAATAGGATACCTGCAAATACATTTGAATATAAATGGCATCCCTAGTTTATTTTTAATCCAAAGCAGAACCAGAGACCCCAGCTAGAAAACAAAGCACATCCTTGCCTCCTGCTGAAAAGAAGAAACTATCATCTGGCTCAACTTACCAAACATATACCTGTTAAAAAAATGTTTTTAACATTCTTATTCAACCTAATTTATATATGTCTTGACAAATTACTTTCTATTATTAAGAGCAGACTCTGTTCCCCTTCTATTTGGCAGAGCAATCAGGTAACGTACAGAATCTTCTTCTGGATTCCAGAGAAGCTTTCTTTGCCCTTTAGTATGTTCAATTTCATGGCAATAACTAAAGTCTAGTTCATATTAAAAAGAACACAATAGATAATGTGAAAATAATAGTCTCGGGCTGCCTATATTCCAAATTTGAACACATACGAATAACTGTACTATTTAATTCACAGGATTATGATAAACATTAAATAAGACAATGAATGTGAATGTACTTTTTATGTTATATAAAACTATCTTCATAATTACACTCTCAAAATAAGACAATAGTAGTTTCAATATAACTACGGCAAAATCAGGCTTTTGGTCCCATGACAGCTAAATAGAAAGAAGTATTAAACTATAAAGTTAAAAACCAAAATTTAGTCATCTGATTGTGCCTTATATTATAATAGTTCATGTACGTCTTCTCCCCTAGTAGACTGGTTCTTGAAGCAATTACATGTTTGTGCTAATTATATACCTTGTATCTTTACCAGGAGTCCAAACATATTTTTGGTAGAACACAAAACCTAAAGACAACAAATTAAAAAACCACCTATGGACACTCACAGAGAAACCTGAAGAGACCATATTGGCTACCTTATTACATCCACTATACACTACCCATACAAGTTAACAATAAAGCAAAAACTTTCAAGGCCAGAAAGTCTTAGTATTATCATATATATATTTAAGTAGAAAACTGGTACGACTAATTTTTGTCATAATTTGTATATATTTTATCAGAAGTATACTGTGCAAAATCACACACAGATACAACTTACTGACTTAAATGCAAACCACAGTTATAAGGACCATGCATCCATTATAACATTTGAGAGAATGCAATGTTAAAGGCAGTGACTATGTAAGGTTTTTCTGCAGAATATATGGTTAAAAACCTGGCATTTAAAAATCTGCCACAGAATTTTAAGCATCTACTCAATGCAAAGACTTATACATGTATTATCGCATATAATCTTCACAATAACCTCCCACAGTATTACTCTCAATTTTACATATTCACTAACAAATTTAGAGGTAAATCTGTACATAGTATAAGGTAAAGAGCCAGAAATTCAAACACATTCCAAAGCCTATTCCAGAATAGGCTACTTTTCAGCCATCTTCACAGCCTTTTCTTAAACTGTGGGATCAGGACAAAGGCTGATGGGTAACTTTATAGAATAATCAGGCTGTCACTATCGGAACTTGTTGATCAATTTTAGAACACTAAAAGTGGACAACTGGCTACTATGTACCTCCCTAGGGGACATGACACAGAAACACAAATCACCATCTATGACATACTCTTGCTTAAAAAAATATTAAAAGCTATACCTGAACCTAACTAGATTTTATACCTAACTCAGGGTAAGAGGACATTCAGAGCCTAGAGGAAGAGTTAAATGAGACCAAGAAGAAGCAACAGGAAAATTCAAAATATGACATATTCTATACTATAAATAACCTAGTTTCTCCAAGTCAGTAGCATTCAAAAAAAGAGAATGGGGCTCTAATAAAATGAAACTTAAGGGAACAACCAAAAGCTAACGTGGACCATGTATGAATACCTATCTGAACAAATGAACTTAAAGACAATTTTGAGACTACTAGAAAACTTGAATGTTGACTGTATATTAAATGATACAAGGATTTACTTTTAACTTTGCCAGGAGTGATAATAAAATAGTGAGAAAATGGACTTTTTTAAAGAGATACACATAAATATTTAGGTGTAAAGAAGCATAATACCAGAATTTGCTTCAAAATAGAAAAAAAAAGAAAGATAAAACCAATATTGCAAAATGTTAATTACTTAATCTAGAGAATGGGTATATTGGTCTCCCTACTTTGACGTTGAAACGGATTTCTAATTAAACAGTTACAGATGCATCTTTTTTATTATAATGAGGAATATGTAACAGGAATACAGTTAACTACACAAAGATAAAATTTATACCCCAATGAAAAGTTTAACATGCCACAGTGTTCAACTCTTGGACCACAATGAGCCAAAACTTCACAAAATAACCCTATCATTAAAATTAGTTGGCTCCTCTACTCTTCCACAAGAAAAATGCAACAGCATTAGTAAAAATGTGGGGGGCAAGTAAGTTTGGGTGATTCAAATTAACTTTAACTAACATTATTTTGTTTTCTTTAACAAATCAGTTCATGTATTATATCAATATTCTAATCCATGCTTTTCAAATCATCAATTTCACATGCCAATTTGGTAGAATCCATTAAGATATGTTATGTGCCTTAGAGTAAGAGTGAGCTTAGTTTTTGGAGACCTAAACACAAGGGTAACATATAACCATAAAAGTAATTTGAAACAAAATGGACAATGTACTCTTTTTTAATGACAACTAAGACTGACTCATAAACCAAACGCTATCTTTGAATGCATCTTAGTAATCACATACCATTTGTGAAGTGTCCAAAGAAATTATCGTTCTTGTCTCATCTGCAGGACACATCAGGCCATAGGAGACACTTGTTCCTCCTGTCAAAATAAAAAGCAACAACTTTATGTTTAAATATTTTATTTTTAGCAATATATAGGGCAAACCCCTGACATAAAGTATATGAATAGGCCTGATAGGGAAGTAATATCTACATCTACTTTGCAAAATGTAGTGTGTAAATGCTGACATACTAAAAGCAAACTCACCTATACTGTATGCTGTACAAAATGAAAAACCACCATGAAGCTGAAAGCAAGGGGATGTGGCTCCCTCCCCGGGCACACTCAAGTGGAACCCCTAGCTTTTGCGAAACTCCAAAAACATGATTAGAAAAGTTCTAAGCTAATGTAAAAAAAACCACAAACCCTATGTGATAAAACCAGAGACACCACTGCTTCCTTTCTGCCATAATTATGAGATTTATTATCACTTAAAATAGTATCTTACATGCTCAAAGAAAAAGGCTTTAATTAGAATACTAACAAGTTAAAACTGCCGATATTATATGATATTCCAAAGCAAATTTGTATGTTTTTTTGGTAAAAAAGTGATTTTAATATGAAATAAATAATACATATAATACATTTAAACAATGTACTCCTGTATTCCACTAACATCTGTTGACAAAGGAAAAATAATTCTTGAAACCAATACAGAATAGTGTTCTTAGTTCTTATCTATACCTGTATCAACACAAATCAGAATAAATTCTTAGTTGGTACTTCCTTGTGTCATAGACAGAAAACATGTAGAAGTCACCAGAAATATAGGGGGTGTTGATCTATGAGGTCAGCTTAATTTTATAAGGTGAGACCATGAATTGTCAGTTAAAAACATGCCTGTGCTCAGTGACCACTATTTGCTTGCCAGTCATTTGAAATCAGAAAAATATTTCATTGAAAGTAATACTGTAGTGCCTTTGTTGTATGAATTCAACAGGAAGTATCAGCTGAAGAAGGAATCTGAAGCTTCTGATTTGTTGGGGTCCCATGTGCATTCCATCACTGCCAATTCAGTCGGGGAAGGCAATTTCCTTTGGCGTGTAAGTTGTTAAAATAATGTGGTTGATGAAAGATCAAGAAAGATCAAATTTATCTTAAAATGTAAAACAATATTAGTTCTCAGTATTAAGAAATACTAATTTGGTCACCAGAGTCCCTGTTGATCTTTTATGCTGCATTGCATTTCTTCTCAAAGGTTTATGCTGGGGATATTTAACCTTTGAAAACTACTCTCTCCGTAAGGATAAAGGTCAGAAAGTAGTAACTAAAGCACGGATATATTCTTCTTTAGGCATTGCAGTCACAGCTTCAACAAGGATCCACAGGGAAGACAGCCATGAACTAAGGGTACATCGCATCTTCGGCACAGCCACCCAGAACAGAAATGAGGAGAAGCACTGACCAACTTTTCAGAATAACGTTATTATAATTATAAAAATATCTGTTTTCAGTGGGATGGCACAGATTTAAAATACACATATTTTAAATTAAAAGAACAAATTTACAACATGTTAAAATTCAAAAGGCAAAATACCTACCACCAATTGGTATGATACAAAGGTTATATTTGCAAGCTAGATCCACAATCTTAACTACATCATCATGACATGCTGTTGAAAAAAGAGAAAATAAATTAATCACAGAAACACGAATAAAATCTGGGTAATCCGCAAAACATGGGTTTATAAAGTAAACTTTTCCTTTATTTACTCATTCATTAACACATAAAATAGCTATATTAAAACAAATTGTTCATTATTGATCTTTCTAACTTCATTTTTAAATAATTTGTATTTATAAAAGTTGCAAAATGGTACAAAAAAATTCCCTTCACCCAGCAGCTGCAAATACTAACATTTTAAGTAACTACAGTTCAATTATTACAACCAAGCAATCGGCACTGACAGAATACTTTTAACGATCTGCAGGCCTTATTCAAATTTAGCCAATTGTTTCTCTAATGTCCTCTTTTCTGGACCGGGATCACATTCTGCATGTAGTTGTCACGTCTCCCTAATCTTCTTTAATCTGAGACAGTTCCTCAGTCTACCTTTGATTTTCATGACTTTGACACTTTTGAGGAGCACTGGTCAGTTACTTCGTAGAAGTCCCTCAACTTGGGTTTGTATGATGTTTTCTCATTATTAAATTCAGGTTATACATTTTGGCAGGAATTCCACAGAAGTAAGGTGCCTTTCTCAGTGTGTTACATCTGGAGGTGCATGAGGTAGACAAGTCTCATTTCTGGTAATGCTAACTTTTCATCATTTGGTTATGTAGTACCTGCTGGGTTTCTCCACTCTAAAATTATTATCATTAATATCCATCTTGTGGGGGGATACTTCAACTATATAAAAATCATGTTTTTCATCATACTTTCACCCACTAATTTTTGCATCTGTTGATTATTGTTTTTAAACAAACTTAAAAATATTATGTATACTATACGACATGTGAATTTCCTTTCTACTGTATATAACTGAAAGATATCTTTATTTGTATAAAAGTTGTAAATAAAAACGTGACTGGAGAAGACTCTGAACACCAAGCAAGAGATGCTAAGACTCAATCTGACTAGCCATAGGGCTTTAAGGAGGGGAACAACATGGCAAAAAGAGTATTTTAGAAAGATCAATCTTTTTATAGACTGTAAAACATCATGAAGGAGAAAGAAACTTAAGTTAGTGAAACAATGTAAAAATCAAGGATTACTTGCTAAGGGCCTGTAAAGAAAATAAGGACACAAAGAAAATATGCAAAAGAATGTCCATTTATGAATATAAAAGCCTTAATTGTCATATCTCAAATTTGCTTAAAGCTAGGAATATACATATGTCATTTATCTAATTTTAAATAAAAATTCATTTTCAAGTTTTTAGATTAAGCTCATAAATCTTACTGTTTGTGGTAAAATTTTTACTAAATATTAATTGTTCATTAACAATTAATAAAATACCTGAAGATGTCTGTTAAAAACCTTTAACAAGGCAAAATTATGTCTAGGATGGTCACCTAATCGGGAGCTATCCCTGACCATGTTCTCGGACAAAGCACTCCCTCACCCCCCCACCCACCTTGTTTTGCTCCCTATGTTCTTACTGTCTTATTTTTCATCATACCACTTATCACTGCTCAATACATTATATATTTGTTTACTGTTCTGTCCTCTCCCCTCCAATTACATTGTATGGCACCCAAAAACAGGGATTTTTGTTTTGTTCACTGCTTATTCTCAATACCTAGAACAGAACCTAGGCACATATTTTCATAGACGTAAAGTTTTGGTGTGTAGATCACTGAAAATAATATATAAATACCAAATGTAACAAGTGAAGTTATTTTTTAGTATTACTGTTTAAAAAAAAACCTTTATTTTTCCATACATACTTACCAGACAAGCTATATCGTATGAGTCACTAACTACTTGTCCAAACTAAATACAAGAGAGCTACCCACACCGTGTAAAAGTCAGAATGGTGACAAACCCCGCTGTAAAGAATACGCTAAAAACATATCCTACAAGTTCTTACTCTTTGACAAGTCCTAGACATCCTACTAAAGCAACATGTAGAAATCAGACTCAGATGACAGCCTAACTTAAAGATATCCAAAATGACAGATTTCCTGGATATGTGAATATATATGTATTATATGTGGTTATTATATATATATATATACATATATATATATATATTCAAACTGCAAGATGAGACAGCCACCTCCATTCCATGGAATATCACATTGTGTCAGAACTTGACTTCATGCAAAGAAAAATTTGAACTTTATCACCAATAGGAAATTTACATTAAAATTAAATAAAGGCCTCAATGAATTGATAACCTGTTAGGAGACAAACTATTTCGAAGAAGTCATCATACTGGAATATTCAACGAAATGAAGTTAAAATTATAAAGTTGATTCAGGCACCAATACATTTTCAGATCAATTCATGAGGTTTGGGACAGAATGGCAAAGGGAGTATTTTTGAAAATGTAACTTTTCAAGAGAGTATGAAAGCTTGCAGGGACAAGTCACTCGAGGCATGAGAACTTTTAAGGTTATTGCAAAATTCCAGAAGTGCACTGATAAGGCCCTAAATTGGAAATTGGGATGGAAAAATAAATGGAAGGGCAAAGCTGTGAGGGAAGAATTTTGCAGCATAAAGAAATCTTGGTGCAACAATTGACTAACTACATATGTTTCTAAAACCTGGATTTTTTTTAAAGATTTTATTTATTTGTTTTTAGAGAGATGGGAAGTGAGAAGAGAGAGGGAGAGAAACATCAATGTGTAGTTGCCTCTCACATGCCCCCTGCTGGGGACCTGGCCTGCAACCCAGACATGAGCCCTGACAGGTTCACAGGCCGGCACTCAATCCACTGAGCCACACCAGCCAGGGCAAGAATTTAATTATTTTAATTAATGATCTGAGTATGTCATTATTGATACTAATTTCATTAAGCTATGAAATTAACCAAAAATACATTTTCCTACTGACCTCCTATGTGGTATTTATTTATTTATTTAAAATAAAGACTCATCATCAACAAAATCAATCATTAAAAACAACAGTTCAGGATGATCAGATCAAGAAAGAACTTCAGGACCTTCAGCAAACTCTAAAAATACCGCTACCTATATATTTTTTAACTCATATGTTAAAAATTACATATTTCAAATACTAAATCTACTTAAAATTTAACAATACTAAATTAAGAATACAAGAAAAAGAACTTACTTGGCCATATAACTATATCAGGAATGCGATGAAAAATTCCTTCCCTGAGCAAAAATATCTCATGAAGACAATGACCTGTTTTGTGATTTTAAAAAGAAAATGCAAAAACACCTTAAATTACAGTAAATTTAAAAATTAAAAATAAATAGCACTCATATAAAATTGCTTACCATGAGCTCTAAATACTCGATCATCTGCTTCTTGTGAATATGAAATAGTAGTTTCTTTCAGCTCACGAAGAAAATCTTCATTTACAACAGAAGGAGGTGTATCACTAGGATTTAAGGATGCCTATAAAATAAAATTGGTTTCTTTGGCTTATTTCTAGAAAATAAATTTTGAATACCTACCTCTATGAGCAAGAGTGACTATAAACTATGAAAGTTTTTAATATCCAAACTAAGTCAGAAGCATAGAAAAATACTAAATAATATGTATGGAAACCAACTTGGTGACAGTAACCAACAGTCTGGCTAATGACATTCTGTAACATGAGTTACCAAAGCCTTATGTTTCCTCACTTGCTTCTATGGCCTACCTTTTTCTTATTTCTAAGGATTGCAATCAACAGCAAGGACGACTGCAAACTCTCAATTTTCAATTTTAGATTAAAGAGACAGGGGGAAAGATGTTATCTACATTTTAATCTATAGATAATATTTAACATTTCCTATACCCCAATTTTTATTTTAAAATGAATAGCAAAAGCCTCACAATATAAAGTCATTTTATATGACTGCTTTAAAACTCAGAATGTAATTATAAACTTGATACTTAATTTCAATTAACAGGTAACATGAAAAATTAAGCTGCAACTTTAAACCTATGTGATCTTGGGCAAGTCACCCAACTTCTGTGAACTTTAGCTTATGGATCTGTTAAATGAGCTTATCACCACCAAATTTATACATTTGTCATTAGGACAAAAGGTTAAAGGTGATTACTTTTGTGAAAAGCACTTAACATCACCTAGCATATAGAAGGAGATCTATAAATGGCTTCCCAAATCAAATCGGCTATTTAAAAAAAAAAATCATGATATAAGTAACTGTCTCCTTTTCTCTTGCTGCTTCTAAGATTCTCTCCTTATTTTTAATATTGGGTAATGTAATTATGATGTGCCTTGGTGTGTTCCTCCTTGGGTCCAACTTTTTTGGGACTCTCTGAGCTCCTGGACTTCCTGGAAGTCTATTTCCTTTGCCAATTGGGGAAGTTCTCCTTCATTACGTTTTCAAGTAAGTTTTCAGTTTCTTGCTCTTCCTCTTCTCCTTCTGGTACCCCTATGATTTGGATGTTGGAACATTTAAAGATTCCCCAGCTGGTGTGGCTCAGTGGATTGAGTGCTGGCCTGCGAACCAAAAGGTCACCGGTTCGAATCTCAATCAGGGCACATGCCTCAGTTTTGGGCGAGGTCCCCAGTTCAGGGTTTGTGAGAGGCAACCACACATTGATGTTTCTCTCCCCTTCTTTCTCCCTCTTTTCCCTCACTCTAAAAATAAATAAATAAAATATTTTTTAAAAAATATGTATAGAAAAACATGATATTTATATAGCCTTTTGGTATCTTATTAAGGATCTGTATTTAATTTTTAATTACACAGTTGGTCCTCTGTATCTGTATCAAATATATATTTTTTAAAAATCCCTGAAAGTTCCAAAAAGCAAAATTTGAATTTGCCACGTGCCAAGCACTATGCTGAATCCATGCAAATGAACTAATATGTAGGCATACACTGCTATAGATTATATGCAAAAATAGGCTATATGCAAATATCACGGCATTTTATATAAGGGTCCTGAGAATACACAATTTTGGTCTTTGCAGGGGTCCTGGAGCTAATACCCCGTGGGATTATTATATATTTATGTAATAAATATTTACTGAGTGGATGGTATAAGCCAGGCACTGTTCTAGGCCCTACCTGGGAATACAATAGTAAATTAAACAGGAAAAAAAAAACCTAACCTCATGGAATCTACCCTACAGTGGAAGGAAATAACCAATAGAACCCCAACAAAACATACAGATTAATTATTATTTTGTTAACTTACAGAAAACTGAAAGGATTCAAAGCAGGGGGAAAAAAACGCATGTTAATAAAACTGGTGAAATGTCTGAATGCAGTATGTAGATTGCATCAATGTAAAAAAAAGTAATTACAAATAAGAGACAATTAAGGAGATGAAAAAAAGAGATCTTTTAAGAAAAATTAAAAGAATTTGGTTTGGGAAAGGAAAGAATTAGTTGTTTAGCCTCATTTAATTACTACAATAAAATGTATCAATGGATTTATGAATAAATAAAGTAAGTCCTCACTGAATACCTACAGTCCTTAATAATATGGTAGATATAATGGAGAATATAGTGTTAACTGTAGCCTTTGCATTTATGGAACTTATATCCAGTCAGAGGGACATGCAGAATACCATGCCACAGCAAATAGTAAAAAATAATAAAAATCATAATAATATAAAGAAATACTAACAATTTCATTAGTCTGATATGTATATAGTTTAAAAGTTTTCTAATCCTACTCAGAAAAGTGAAACTACACCCTAAAAAGGTCAAGAAAATAGTAAACTCTGTAACGACAACAACAAAACATGACAAACGCATTAAAGCAACTATGACAAATTACAAAGATCAGTCTAATTAATTTGGAATTCACACACACACAAGGTTAAGCATATTAGTAATCATTCTCATTTGCTTACTTTAGAGGTAGTTTTATGCTCCACATTTACTCCAAGGGTACTTTGGACCCATTCTCTAAAACTTGGTAAAGCCATGCCACTAAGAAGGTACCTAAGGTACAAAAAAGGTAAAACATTAGAATAAGGTATCCTCATTTAAATTTCAATCTTAGCTTTACTTCAGTAACGGTCAAATAGTTCCTATAAAACCAACCCTTTCATATATAATCATAAACTCTAGACAAAAACAAAACCAAATCCAACTATCTGAAGGCAATAAACCAAAAACAGGCAAAAGGGAGTGTGCTTGGCAGAAGGAAACTGCACTACGAGTTTCTTTTCTTTTTTTTTTTTTTTCTTTAAACAGGCTTTGGCCTTAGGAAAAGCCCCAGCTGGTACCACAAAAAGAAACAAAAATGCAGAAAACCCACAGTCTTCCTGGCTTGAAGAACCAGAGGGCAGTGTTTGAAGTGAGCAGAGCACCTAGGAAGTACAGGGAAATCACAGAAAAGGAGAGAGTCAGAAAGAGCCATACATAAACTCCGTCCAAATGTTTGGCTGATCTTGAATTACACATCTGTTGAGCAGATGCTAAGCAACCCCACTAAGCTTAAAAGAACTGAACAGAAAACTCAGCTGCTCACCAGCACAGAGGGAAACTGGGAGTTTGAGATCAGTAGAGTTAATTGCTTGATTGAGAGGGGAGGGGAAGGTGAAAAAAAAGAGCCTCTTCAGAAGAATGTAACGGAATCCAGAGTCTCTACAACACAACATTAACAATGTCCAAGATACACTCCAAAATTACTAGACACGAACAAGTAAGAAAGTATGATCCATAATTGAGAAAATGGGCCCCAAATTGATCCAAGATACCAAAGACAGAACACAAAGATTCTAAAGCAGCCACAATTATGCTAAAGGACAAAAGTGGAAATATATTCCCAGTGAGTAACAGAAAAGAAATCTCAGCAGAGAAATAGAAAGTATAAAAAGAACAAAATAGAAATTCTGTATCTAAAACTCTGAAATAAAAATTCATTGAAGGAACTTAAGAGCAGATTGGAGATGTCTTAACAGAGCAATTAATACATACACAATCTGAAGAAAAGAGAAAAAAATTTAAAAAATATAGAGATCTTCAGGGACCTAAGGAACAATAACAAAAGACTACCATATAAATGGAGTCCTAAGAAGGAGAGGAAAAATGTATTTGAAAAAGCAATGGCTGAAAGTTTCCAAATATAATGAAAGAGAAAAATTTAGAAATGTAAGGTCAGAAAACTTGAAGAGAATAAATGCAAAGAAACACAGTCAAATTGTAATTAGAGAAGGAGAAAGAAAATCTTTAAAGCATCTACAGAAAAATTACACCTTATATACAATGTGATAACAATAAATATTATGACTGACTTATCATCAGAAACAATAAGGTCAGGAAGCAACTGAACATGTTTAAAGTGCTAAAAGGAAAAAAATGTCAACCTAAAAATCTATATCTGGTGAAAATAGCCTTCAAAATGAAAGTGAAATAAAGACGATTTCAAATGAGAACTAAGAAAACTTGAGAATCTGGTGCCAGCAGACCTACAAGAAACGCTAAAGAAATTTCTATAGACTGAAGGGAAATATAACATGAAATGTAAACTCAAATCTTCCAGGATGGAATACATAATACCAGAAAAAGTAAATATGTGGGTAAATTTATAAATGACTAGTCCTCAATTTGTTTAAATATATAACCTTTAAAAATTATAACATTGTTATCATGGAGTTTATAAAGTGACAATTACAGTAAGAACAAGGAATAGGAAAAAAAAAACCCTGTAGATTTGCAAGGTTCACAGACTTTCCATGAGTGGTATAACATTTAAAACACACAACAGAGGATTATAGAGTGGGTATGCTGTGAAAAAACTAGATTTGCTATTCGGATTTTGTCTCATACTTCTTTCGTCTCAATCCCTATTTAAGTAGTTTATAACAAACATCAACATTATTTCACCTATACAAGAAATCCTAAATTTTATATGAGAAGATAGATGCTGAAAACTCAAGTGCTTAGAGATCAACTTTTCAGTTTTAGAAATACTTCTTTGAGGTGGTAAAGTATTAAATACCAGTAAGTCCTAGAAATAAAAGAGATAAAAGTATCCTACCCTAGATTAGTGTAATAAAGAAGGCTGATATGCAAACAGTAATAATGCAATGTGTCAAAATAGCAGTAATATAAGAGCTCTCTGAAAAGATCAAAACAAATTTCAAAATGTTTTAAAACAGTACTTTAAATTTTTTATTAAGTAAACACATTGCATATCATGTGCCAGGCATTGTCCTAACTGCTTTATGTATATTAACTTATAATATTATGAGTTTGGTACTATTATCCCCATTTTATAGATGAGGAAGCTAAGGTAAAAGAAGTTAAATAATTCAAGGAATTAAGTAATTTATTTACTCAAGATCCTAGAGCTAGTAAGTTACAAAACCAGAACATGAATCAGATCATGAATAAGGCTTCAGTCTGTGCTCTTAACCACTACACAATGCTGCCTCTAGTCTGATTCTTCCCTGCCACCAATCCAATTGAGATCATTAAATTAAAATGCTTTATTAATCACATTTATAAAATCACAGTAATTTTCTCCACTATAATGTTCTTGTACCTTCTCTATTCCACTCCCGCCCCCCCCAAAAATTTATCACAGGTCAGCCATATAAAACTACTACACAGTGTGTGGCAAAAGTAGGTTTACTGTTATGAGTATGAAAAGTTTGTTCTTATATTATTGTTTGTTAATTACTGTATTATTTTCCATATGAATTGTAAACCTACTTTAACCCCACCCTGTATTACAGCTGTTTTATTTTTGTTTGATTACATAATTTATTTATAAAATATTAAAGTATAACATACATAAAATAAACAAATAATTGCATAGCTGAATGAGTTTTTACAAAGTGAACCTTCCATGTAATCAGCATTTAGATCCAGAAACCGAAGAACATTAGCAGCCCCCCAGAACCCCGACCCCCATGCCCCTTTCAGGCACTACCTCCTTTCCCGAAACCAAGGGAACTACTATACTGACTGTTAACATCACAGGGTAATTTTGACTGTTTTTTGAACTTTATGTAAATAAAATCATACAAAATGTATTCTTTTGTGTCTGCCTTCTTTTGCTAAGTAATGTTTATTTGCTCAATAATATTTATGAGATTCATCTATGTTTAACGTGTAGTTCCATTTCATTCATTTCCATGACTTAATTCCATTGTGTGAATATAGCACAATCTCTTTATCCACTATATTGTTGAGAGACAATTGAGTTGTTTACAGTTTTTGGTGCACGCAGGGACATTCTTGAACTTGTGCTCTGAAAAACGTATTACATGTTTCTGATGAGTGCAATTATGTATAATTTCTAGGCCACAGTCTATGCGTATGTGTAGCTTTAGTAGATGCTGGCAGACAGTTTCCCAACATGTTTACCACTAGCAATTATAAAGAGTTCTATTTGTTCCATATCCTCCCCACTCTTGGTAATGTAGTTCTTTTTAATGTGAGACTTCTACTGGTAATCCCTTAAAAATCTAAGTTTTAATTTCCATGATTACCTATGAGATTGAGCTTCTACTCATGTATCTATTTAAATATCCTCTGTTTTCAATGTCAGTTCATCTTTTGCTCATTTTCCTATTGGATTAATACTGTTTTTTTCACTTATGTATAAGAATTTTAATATATTCTGAAATCAAGGATGTATCTATTAGATATTTTCTTACTTTGTGATTTGTCTTTTTTCACTCTTTAAAAAGTCTTTTGATGAAATGAAGTTCTATATTTTACTGTCTAATAGATTCATTTTTTTTCTTTTTGGGTTAATGCTTTTTTTTTTTTTTCTGATTTGCCTGCCTCGAATTCAGAAAGACATTCTGTATATTCTTCTACCAGTTTTGTAGCTTTAGCTTATATACTTAGATCTACAATCTGTCAGGAATTGACCTCTGCATGTCATATGAAGTAATATCAATTAATCTTTTTCTAAGATGGTAGTAAAGTCTCCCTACAGTTATTTTAATTTGTTTTTGTGTGTGTGCGTGTTTGTGTATGAGTTTAAATTGAGAAAAGAGATTCTTTAGCAGTCACTATTTGTTCCAGACCAAATAACAAACCAATACTGACAACAAATCAGAAAAGACTATAAATTGCTCTTAACGGTTTCTGTCCTGCAAGCTATTTAAAATGTTTCAGGTATAATACTTTTACTCAAGATTATTTCCCACTCATTTCATCAGAGCTTGAATGACTGCAAAAGCTTTTAGCAACTAGCCTCTCAAGATTACTTTGATTTCACGAAGATAGGCAAAAAAAGACCAGTGGCTACATATACACTCTGCACTGAAACTAAATGTTTATAATAATGCAGCATTCAGTATTTAAAAAGCCAGTGCTGGGCCCTAACCAAAGAAATTTTTAATTGAAAGTGATTTAAAAGAACACTAATTTTGTTACATAATTTTAACAGTTACACAACATGGTCTGAGTAGATGTCACTTCATATTACACAACAAAAATACCATCTAAAATTCTCAAACCCATCTTTACATAAAGGTTCACAAAACAGAAATGATACTAGAAAGGAAAAAAATAAACAACAAATGTTTTAATCAAACAAGCTCCTTTTTTATATTAAAAATCATCAGGGCTAAAACCAAACAATGGTATGTCTGAAGTATTATACAAAAATAACTTTTTCATAAATCTAAAGAAACTGGAATGAAAGTATGGGACCCATAACTAAAACAACTAAAGACAGTCAGTCATTCAGAATATCAAATAACCCTCATTTTAGCTAACGTAAAAGTATAAATCCTGGGAGGTTGGTTACAATACATGTGCTCGTACATGTCAGTAATGTCCTACCAAAAAAAAAAAAAAAACCAACAACAAAAAAAACCCGAACAAACAAACAACAATTTGGAACCACCAGATCTCAATGCTGGGCCCTTATATTAACTGTAAAATTACTTTGGGTCTTTGTAAAATATAGTAGACCCTGGATATTCATGATGAAATCATATTCAGACCTTTGTGAATCCATTAATTCACAAATAATATTATCCGTAAGATAAAAAGGTGACCACCTTCAAGATACTTGAACTAACAGAACAGGGCCAGTGTTACTGTCACGTGTAAAATTTAAAACTGCATTCTACCACTAAGATAAACAATATACGTCTACATCTGAATTTACAGTACTTCAGATTTTGAAGAAATATCTTGCTTGGCAGAACCTTGGATGTAAGACTTTGTTCCTTTATTGAAAATTCCAGCACGGAACTTAATACAGTTCAAAAAGAGTTCTGTATCAGAAGGAAAGTTTTTCAGTCGTGCTTGTTCTTGAATCTAATGTCCTGGGGATTTGAAAACAGTAAGGGAAGCCTGACTTAATAATCATAAAATCT
Source organism: Desmodus rotundus (assembly GCF_022682495.2). NCBI lineage: Eukaryota > Metazoa > Chordata > Mammalia > Chiroptera > Phyllostomidae > Desmodus > Desmodus rotundus. The sequence goes on along the minus strand of NC_071388.1, from coordinate 163,631,789 downwards.
AGCATTCTGCTAAGGGCTCCAAAAATCTTGTAAAATATCATGAAGTAAAACTGAAAACTTTAAAGTCAAAGAAGTAAATGGAAGGAAAAGAAATATTATACAGAAAGTTAAAGGAATCAAAAGTATTTAACATAACAAACAGCAATGGAATGACTTGATTATTATCGTACTACAATTTGGACTGACATCTAGAACTATAAATAAACATTCATTTAACACTCATAAGACTCCTGCTTTTAAGAAACTTACAACCTAGTTCAGTTGAAGCTGTACACACATTTAACTCGCAGGGTGAACATGGGCAGGAAACATTCAACTTCTACCAGAAACGTGCTAAGAGGAAAGCCAAGTACCTATACCAGTTGTTGAAAATAGGGTGACTACTGAATAGCTCTTTACCAAGTTTGAGAACTTTAATGGTCTCTTTATAAAATATACAATGAGATCAAATTAGCACCTTCCTTTAGAAAATGGTAGACTATACTGTAGAAGATACAGAACCAGAACAAGCTTTCAAGACAGATGAAATCACTGTACATAGAGAGAATGACATCCAGGAAGGATGTGTACTGTCAGAATTTATGGTGACTAAAGACAGAGAGACACTCACTCTGGGGCAGTGCACAGAGGCAGCAACTGTTAGGCAATTTAATAGCCTTTTTATAACAGAAGATGAAACTTTAATGAAAAATTATGCCACTGAAAATACAATGTGCAACAAACCCAATCAAATTCTTGCCATTTAAACACTAATTTGTGGAGTTCCAGCCAAGACAGAGGCAAAGGCAGAGACCCTTCGCTTCCTTGCACAACCAAAAAGAGGATAACAACCAACCTGAAATCAATAAACAACCAAAAGCACCAGAAAGTCAAACTGCACAGAATTCTGACAACAAAGGAATTAAAGAAAAAACCTCAAGGAGAACAACCACACTGGTAAGGTGGTGGACCAACTCAGAAAAACCTCCACAACACAGAGGCCCTCCAGGCAGGGCTGGCTGCCGAGCTTCTCAGGCTGAGTGGGAGGGGCTGGCTTAAGAGGTCTTAGAGGTGGCTGTGGGCTACAGCAATTGCAGCGCTAGGAAAAGCTCCGAGTCTCACAGAGAGTCCACTGAAGAGCGCACTAGAGAGGAGCAGGCAAGCCGCACTGTTCCCTCTGGCCCCTCCCTTACAGGCAGTGCCCCAGTGCAGCAAAGAGGGTGGCCCTGCCAGGGTGAATAACTAAGGCCCGCCCCCTTACAACCTATCAGCTGCGCCAAGATGAAGAAATACAGCCCACATGAAAGAGCACAGCATAACCTCAGAAAATGAGCTAAGCGAGGAGGAGGTCGCCAACCTATCTGATAGAGAATTTAAAGCCCTGGTAATCAAAATACTCACAGTCTGCTTGAGCTTGGTCGAAAAATGAAAAAACAAATGAAGGATACCCAAAGTGAAATAAAGCAGAATGTTCAGGGAACCAACACTGACAGGAAGGAAACCAGGACTCAAAGCAATGATTTGGAATAAAAGGAAAAAATTAACATCCATCCAGAACAAAATGAAGAAACAAGAATTCGAAAAAGTGAAGAGACTCTTACAAACCTCTGGGACAACCTGAAACGTTCCAATATCCAAATCACAGGGGTGCCAGAAGGAGAAGAGGAAGACCAAGAAATTGAAAACTTATTTGAACAAATAATGAAGGAAAAATTCCCCATTCTGGCAAAGGAAACAGACTTCCAGGAACTCCAGGAAGCCCAGAGAGTCCCAAAGTTGGACCCAAAGAGGAACACACCAACGCACATCATCATTAAGATACCCAAGATTAAATATAAAGAGAGAATCCTAAAAGAAGCAAGAGGAAAGGAGAAAATTACCTACAAAGGAGTTTCCATTAGACTATCAGCTGATTTCTCAAAAGAAACCTTGAAGGCAAGAGGGGCTAGAAAGAAAGTATTTGAAGTCATGAAAGGCAAGGACCTACATCCAAGATTACTCTATCCAGCAAAGTTTTCATTTAGAATGGAAGGGCAGATAAAGTGCTTTCCAGATAAGGCCAAGTTAAAGGAGTACATCATCACCAAGCCATTATTATATGAAAGGTTAAAGGAACTTTATCTAAGAAAAAGAAGATCAAAAATATGAATAGTAAAATGACAACTCACAACTATCAACAAATGAACCTAAAAGAAAAAACAACAAAAACTAAGCAAACAACCAGAACAGAAACAGAATCAGAGAAATGGACATCACATGGAGGGATTTCAATGGGGAGGGGGAAGGTACAGGGAAGAAGCATAATTGGTAGGCATAAAATAGATGGGAGAGATAAAAAATGGTATGGGAAACAGAGGACTCAAAGAACTTGTATGTACAACCCATGGACATGAACGAAGTGGGGGAAGGCTGGAGGGATAGGAGGGCAGGGTGGAGGGGGGATAGAAGGAGAAAAATTGGGAAAACTGTAATAGCATAATCAATAAAAAAAGTTTTAAAAATAATAATAAACACTAACTTCTGCTTTGTATAAATTAATGTATATAACCTTTAACATCAAAAAATGCCATCTTTTAAAAATTTTTACTCTATAGAAATTTATAACACTAGTTCTGAAGTTTTATCATCTGTTGCTTGAAATCAAGAGGACTAAATTCATCTATATCTAGAAGGAATAAGAATGACAAGATTATAAATCTAGGTATTTATAAACTGAAAAATTATAAGTCTGTTCAGAAGTTAGACTGGATTCAGGAAAAAGTTCATTTTTTCCTAAGATCTAAAATACCTTAAAATAATTGTTTTTAATTTAATGGCTAGGTTTTAAGTGCCAAAGTTACCCTTCCAAAAATACATACAATTAATTACATTTCCTTATAAAAATTTCCTACCTTTTCAATCTTTTCTGTATCAGAAATAAGGGAATCCCCATAAATTTCATTGAGAGTCACTATTAGTTTCTGGCATCTAAGGATTTCCTTTCCTTTCTTTCTGACTCTATTATATTTGTTTCCTGTGGTATTTTATCCATGTTTTCTATGTGGTTACAGAGGGCAGAAGGACTGTATTCAGTCTACTATGAACCCAGAATAGAAAGTCTTTACAAAAAATTTCAAAAATGGTCCTTATAATCAAGTATTAATAACAAAAGGGTAAATTAATTCTGTTCAGAAACAGAACCACAGAAATGGAGATCACATGGAGGGTTATCAATAGGGGATTGGGAGGGGGAGGGGGGAAGGTACAGAGAATAAGTAGCATAGATGATAGGTGGAAAATAGACAGGGGGAGGGTAAAAATAGTGTAGGAAATGTAGAAGCCAAAGAACTTTAAGTATGACCCATGGATATGAACTATAGGGGGGGAATGTGGGAGGGAGGGGGTGGGCAGGATGGAGTTGAGTGAAGGGGCGGAAAAGGGACAACTGTAATAGCATAATCAATAAATATATCCAAAAAAAATTAATTCTGTTCGGCCAAATCAGTATTTTCTCCTACTTATCCTTTCTAGTCACAAATTCCATTTTCTCTTTTAGGAATATCATAACCTTCTTATGCTTCTGCCCTTTGCCTCTTATTGGAACGAGAAATTTTTGTCACAGGGTAACTTTTTATAATACAACTAACTCCACTGCGTTGGTGTGCAGGTGTAAAAGGCTACTGTGAAACACTCCCAGAGTCTGGAGAGAGAACAAGATCGATACAATGGATGAGTTGGTAATCTGCAGCAGTACTTCATAAACACAGCATAACAGAAACAGTATGAAAATGAAGCTTAAAAACACTTAATTTTTAATCCCAATTTCCCACTGAGCAGGTGGCCTCAAGTAAGCTATTTAACCTTCTCATGCTCAACCACCTTTATGTTTAAGAAAATAGGACTACCCATCTTTGGGTTATTTTAAGATAACTTAGTAGGCACTCAGTAAGTAATAGCTATTATCATCTTAAAGAATGCTTATAAATGTTTTCTGATAAAAATCAGAAAAATCTACTAATTTAACTACTATTACTATCCCTAGGAAACTAGAGCGAGAAAGCTATGATCCACTTTCCATGATAAGGTAACGGTGTTTCTAGCAGCACCAGAATGGGAACTATATATTATTTAGTTAAAACTTAGTTTTATTTATTAAGAATTTTGTAATATAGTACATATTTAATCCTAGAACATCTAAATTCCATTTCTGTGTTTGGAGAATTACCCTCTGGATAAGTCTTAGTGGGAACCAAAGGCTGCCTTCCAGTAAGTCAGATGTGCTCAGCATCCACTTATCTGGTCTACCTTCGCAGGTTCTGCAAGTCAGACGCAACCCTCCCCCACCACCCCATTCGCCTCCCACCTCCCCCACTGGACTCTAACTCAGAAGTCAACCATGTGAAGAAATGAGGAACCCATCCTGGTTAGAGTGGCACCAGCAGCAATCTCCCAATGTCTAATGCCAAGACATAAATTCTCTGCTTTCAGTGACACTGTGCTGAAGTGCAAGTTACCTATTTGTCACCTCCTGTAAAACATATATGATCTATCTTCACGATGCAAAGAGAAAGAAAGAAACGAAGACAGTGTCTGAGAGTTGGTTTTTAAGTTCACAAGATTCACTTTTTCCTCCCAGGGGATTTTGTAAAGCCAATCTATACACAGATAAGCTTCTACTGTATTATACATTATTCTGTTTAAAACATTAAATACTCAACATTTAGAACATTGGTAAATTTAATTTTAACCATAAATTCTTTCTACCTGATATGTACAATTTCTCAAACAAGCCTTCAACCAACAAGCTACCCAGACACACATAAGGTTGGAAATGAGAATGCAGATAATATTTATTTTTCTTATTAAAAAACAAAAGTCAAATGTATATCTTCACAGCTTCATTAAAATTAGTTCCTAATCACAACTGCTAAAGTTTTGTTTCAGGTACAAAGTATATTTAAGTAAAAAATACATAATGATTATGTTGTAAAGAAAAAGAATTTCTCCAAAGGAATAAAAGTTTTCTTGCTGATACTTCAAAATATTGACATACCATATAAGTGTAAAAAGTATTAACCTAGGCATACTAATGCCCAATAAATATTAAGTCAACGTGCAATATTAGACATATTCATAATATATCTGATCCAATTTTACCTAGTCTCAGTTTTTAATTTATTTTTAGAGACAGCATTCAAATAGTAGATATCTATACTCAGTGTCCTTTCAAAAGTTGTATCAAAATTCAATAGACTAACCCAAAACACCAGCTTTGGCAGGGTCAGGGTTGCTTAAAATCAACTAAGAACTTATTTTACAATTGCCTGTATCTGTAACAATACAAATATTCTTTAGGTTTCTTATCCACACATTAACAAAAACATTTCGGAAATGTGAAAGCTATCACACAAATGCCTGATATTTCTTCAACACTTCTCTAATATATCTCAGAAAACTAATTTTACGAATACTACGTGTTCAACTAAAATTGTTCACCTTCCACAATAACCCACACCCAAATTTCAATTCCCATTCTTAAAATGGAGTTACTTTGAACAAATCATGGTGTAGGGATTAGGTGATGGGGTGACTACAGATATTTTTGCATCCTGAGTCAAACAAACTACCTAAAAAAATGGTACTTATGAGACAACTGGTGAAATGTGAATGAGGACGAGAAATTATAAAATTAGTTATTTTAGGGAGTATGATAATGGTGTTATAAGACTGGGTATATTAGGTCCTCTTTTTTAAGGGACACATGTAAATATTTAGAAGTGACACGAAAATGTCAGAATTTGAAATACTGTACTACAGAAAGCACAGAAGCAATTATGGTGAAATACTCATAATTTTTAAATGGGGGAGGAGTCATATTATTCTATTTTTATGTATGTACATTGTTTAACATGTTATATTTGTTATTTATGTTTAAAATTTTTCATAGGAAAAAAGAGAAAATAAAGAACATAAGAAAGAATAAACAGAATTACCTTTTCCCAGTCAACTCAACATGACCTTTCTTATTGAGGATGAGCTTGGAATCATTATATCCCCATCCATTCCATTTCAAAATTTCTTGCCTAATAATAAGAAAAAAATATATAAATGAGACCTATGCTAAACATCTCAAAACTAAACAGTGCATCACTATTAACTTTCATAATTATTTTTAAAAAGACCTTATCCCACTAATATTATACTTGCTCTAAAAAAATGAATGCATACCACAATGTCTCTGTATTACTATTCCCAAATACAGAATCACTCTATAAGCAGCACCTGCTTCACAAAGAGCTATAACCACTACATTTAATGCATTCAAAGAAATACGGAAGAAGAACAAAGGAAAAAATATGCTTAGGGTTAAATATGTTTTATTTTGCACATTACTGAGTTTACATTATAGGGTGGCCTAAACATTTTGTAATTAATAAATTTACTTGAATAGGAAACACATTTTTATATATATTTAAAAATTATAATTATTAATCTTCTATGATGAAAAGGACGAATTTACAAAGTCGGTTCACTAGTACTGACATTACTAGTAGTAGACACTTTTGATACACCGCATTAACAGTCTGAGTGCTGGGTCCGCAACCATTCTAAATCCGCCAACTTCCATGTAACTACCAACTTCTCCCTTGGCCTAGGTATTAACATAACAGTTCATAATTATACTAGTTTTCAGTATTCCAAAACAATACGGTATTTTTAATATCCAAATGCAGTATTTCACAGTTTTAAAAATAATGTTCATCAAAATCAATGGTTCACTCATTCAGTTTTGCACATTACAGAAGAACGGATAGGTCTGAGCCCGTGCAGAACCCAATAGGCAACCACATTTCAGTGTTGTGTCAGATTTCATTACATGTTTTATTAATTTTTTAAAGACTTTTTGCTTATTTATTTTTAGAGCAAGGTAGAGGGAGGGAGTAAGAGAGGGAGTGAAACATCAATTGGTTGCCGCTCACATGCCCCCACTGGGGACATGCCCTGCAACCCAGGCACATGCCCTGACCGGGAACTGAAGCGGCAACTCTTCACTTTGCAAGACAATGCCCAATCCACTGAGCCATGCTGGTAGAGGCTTATTACATGTTTTAGCATGATGCCCTAGTACATCTGGACTACTGCAATAAAGTAATAGTCATTTTCAGTCAGAGATGCAAGATGGTGGGAGAGTAGGTGGAAATTACACTTACTTCCTCCCAGGACCAAACTGGAATTACAACTAAAATATTGAACTATCAACCTGAACAATCAACTGTAGACTAGCAGAACAGAAGTCTTATAGGATTTACAGAAGAAGCCACATCAAAAGTGGACATCAACTAGCCCTGCCCTCCCAACTGCCAGGGGCCCCACACTGCTGAGCTCCGCTCTTTAGTAGACCCCAGCAGAATATGGGGCATACTGAGTAGTGTGGCTCTAGGATGAGGGGTATTTTGCCCTCAAATGCCCGACTAATGCAGAGCCCTCCCTTCGCACAGCCAAATCTTTGTCCATTTGGGCCTGATAAACTCTGTTGGCCTCACCCTAATGACTCCCTCAAACCTTTTCTCAGAACAAGGGTTTGCGGGCACCCAGTGAGTGGTAGCTAGACTTGGTATACTGCGGGACTTTTGCTGAGTGGCCTAAGACCCGACACTGGCACTGAGTTTGCCTGATGACTCACTGAGAACCTACCTCATACAACTCAAGTGCCACCAGAGGCACTATGAGTGACTGGGCCTAACAGGCACCCAAGCAGGCAAAAGCAGGCAGAGGCAGATCTCGGGGTGCTTTGGGCCTTTTGCTAACCTGCCACAGAGCTCAATGTTGGTGTAAGCTGGCTCTGATGCACAAATTGGTCCTTTCCATGGACAATCAGGCCCAGCAAAGGCAGCCACAAACTGTAGACCATTTTGTAGCTCCAAACAGGTTGCCCAAGGCCAGTCACATGCAGCATCTGATATTGACCTGTACCAGAGTACCACTCAACAGGCCCCAGAAACAACATACCTAGCTGCCAACTTCAAACAATACAGAGCAGGACACAATTAGCTCCACAAGCGGCATAGCCAAAGAAAGATCTTGGCAGGCACCATACACGCTGCTGAGGCAAATTCTGCTTTGTGTGGTCAGCACCTGCCCAACAGCTCCCAGGCTGTGGTCAGGGTGCAGCCTCACAGTCAACCAGCCTGAGGGTCAATCCCACGCATGAACAGGTCAATAGCAATCAAGACTCGATTACAACAGGAGGGCTCACATAACCTACACCAGGGATTACTGGAGCACCCAACTCAGAGATCAAGGAGAGTGTGCCACAGGGTTTTAGAGGACACCTACTACATAAGGCTATCCTATCCAGATGGAGAACAGAGTAGATCTACCTAAAAAAAAAAAACCCACAAAGTGACAGCTAAAACAGGGAGACAAATAAACATGTCCCAAATGAAACAAGAAAAATCTCCAGACAAAAAGCTAAATGAGATAAAGGCAAGCGATGTACCGGATATAAAGTTCAAAAAAAATGGTTATAGGAATGCTCAAAAAATGTAGTAAGAACTTCAACAATATGAAAAAGGAGCCCTGGATGGTGTGGCCCAGTGGATTGAGCACCAGCCTGTGAACCAAAGGGTTGCTGGTTCAATTCCCAATCAGAGCACAAGCCAGGGTTGCAGGCCAGGTCCCCTGGTGCAGGGCACGGGAGAGGCAACCACACAATGTTTCTTTCTCTCTTCCTCCTTCCCTTCCCCTCTGACTAAAAATAAATAACATCTTTTAAAAAGCACTTTAAAAAAAAAAGAAAAAGGACATAAATACCATTAAAAGAACCAGTCAGAAATCATTTCTGACTGGTTCTTTTAAATTTCTGACTGGTTCTTTTAATGGTATTTATGTCCAGAAGGAAAAAAAAACGGTAGGTTAAATGAATCAGTCGATAAAATCAGTAATTTGGAAGACAATGTAGCAAAAATCACCAAATCATAGTTGCAAAAAGAAAAAAGAATTTTAAAAAATGAGGACAGTTGAAAGAATCTTTGGGACAATATAAAGCATAACAACATACATATCATAGGGGTACCAGAAGAGAGAGCGAGGGACTGAGAATCTATTTGAAGAAATGACCGAAAACTTCCCTAACCTGGTGAAAAAAAAAGATACCTAAGTCCAGGGAGCACGGAGTCCCAAACAAGAGCAACCCAAAGAGGCCCAAACCAAGACACATTATAATTACAATGGCAAAGAGAGAATCTTAAAAGCCCCAAGACAAAGACAATTACCTACAAGGAAGTTCCCATAAGACTGTCATCCAATTTCTCAAGAGAAACATTTCAGACCAGAAGAGACTGGCATAAACTATTCAAAGTGATGAAAAGTAAGGGCCTACAGCTACCACACTACTTTACCTACCAAGGCTAATTTTTATAATTGAAAAACAGATAAAGAACATCCCAGGCAAGAAAAAGCAAAGGAGATCATTAGCACAAAATGAGAATTACAAGAAATGTTAAAGGGTACTCTATAAATAGAAGAAAAGGAAAAAAAACAGGAACATAATTATAAAGAATAAAATGGCAGTAAATATGTGCCTATCAATAATCACTTTAAATATAAATGACTTAAATGTTACAATCAAAAGACACAGAAGAACTGAATAGATAAGAAAACAAGTCCCAATGTATGCTCTCTACAAGAGACCCAAGTCAGAACCAAAGATAAACGCAGGCTAAAAGTAAAGGGAGAAAGATACTTCATGGATCCCTGACCAGTATGGCTCAGTTGGTTGACCATTATCCTGTAAAACGAAAGGTCATGGGTTCAATTCCCAGTCAGGATACATGCCTGGGTGGCAGGTTCATCGCCAATCAGAGTACATACAAGAGGCAACCGACTGGAATTTTGCTCTCACATCAGTGTTTCTCTCCTTTTCACTCTTCCTTCCCCTCTCTCTAAAAATAATAAAATCTTTTTTTTTTTAAAAAAAAGGAAGATATTTCACGCAAATGGAAAGAAAAAAAGGCTAGGTTAGCAATACTTACATCTAACAAAACAGACTTCAAAACAAAGTCTACAGTAAGAGAAAAAGACAGACATTACATAATAACAAAGGGAACAATCCAACAAGAGGATATAACCCTTGTAAACAGTTATACACCCAAAATAGGAGCACCTAAATATGTATAGCAAATCTTGACTGGGAAAGACTGACAATAGTACAGTCATAGTAGACGACTTGAACACCTCATTGGCATCAATGGTGACATTCCAGACAGAAAATCAACAAGAAAACAGCAGCCTTAAGTGACATACTAGATCATGGACTTCACTGGTATTTTCAGAGAGCATTTCCCCCCAAAGCAGCATAATATACATTCTTTTGAAGTGCACATGGAACATTTTCTAGGATATACCACATGACAGGAAAAAAAACAAGTCTCAATAAATTTAAGAAGATTGAAATCATTCAATCATCTCTATAATGGCATAAAACTAGGAACAATCACAAGGGAAAAAAACAGAAAAACAAACAAAAACATGGAAGCAAAATAACATTTTACTAAACAATGAATGAGTGAACAAGAAAAAATCAAAAGATTCCTTGAAACGTATGAAATAAGAATGCAACAACCCAAAATCTATGGGACACAGCAAAAGCAGTCCTAAGAGGGAAATTAATAGCATTATAGGCCTACTGCAAGAAACAAGAAAAATTACAAATAAACAACCTAATGTTACACTTAAAGGAACTAGAAAAAAAACAACAAAGCCCCAAGTGAGTAGAATGAGGAAACTACAAACATCAGAGCAGAAACAAAATAGAGTCTAAAAAAACAATACAAAAGATCAATAAAACCAAGAGCTGGTTCTCTGAAAAGATAAACAAGATTGACAAATCTTTAAGCAGACTCATTAAGAAAAAAAGAGAGGACCCAAATAATTAAAATCAGAAATGAAAGTTGAAATTACAACTGACACCACAGAAATACAAAAGGTTGTAAGAAAATTTATGAACTATATGCCAACAAACTGGATAACCTGGAAAAAATGGGTTAATTCCTAGAAATATATACAGTCTCCCAAAACTGAATTGGCAAAAATCAGAGAATCTATATAGACCAATTACAATTAATGAAATTAAAGCAGTAATCAAAACACTCATAGCAAACAAAAGTTCTGGACTGGATGTTCACAGATGAGTTTTACCAAAGATTCAAAGAAAACTAACACCTATTCTTCTCAAATGAATGTAAAAAATTCAAGAGGAAGGAAGTCTCCTAAGCTCATTTTACAAGTCCGGTATTATCCTATTTCTAAAACCAGATACAAACACTCCAAAGAAATAAAATTATAGGCCAATATCCCTGATGAAGATAGTTGCTAAAATTCTCAACAAAATATTAGCAAACCAGATCCAGCAACACATTTAAAAAAATCATACACTATAATCAAGTGGGAATTATTCCAGAAATGCAAGGTTGGTACGATCTCCTCAAAACAATTACCGTGATACACCACATAAACAAAATGAAAGGTAAAAATTATATGATCATATCAATAGATGCAGAAAAGATTCCAATATCAACTATATGATAAAAACTCTTAGCAAATTGGGAATAGAGGTATCACACCTCAACATAATAAAGGCTGTATATGACAAACCCACCAGCTTGTATCATACTTCACAAGAAAAAACTAAAATCATTTTTCTTAACATCAGGAACAAGACAAGGATGTCCACTTTCAACTCTCTTACTCAACATAGTACTGTAAGTCCTTCCTAGCCACAGCAATCAGACAACAAGAAAAAACAAAAATCATCCAAATTGGAAAGGAAGAAGTAAAACTGACTAAAGATCCTACCAAAAAATTACTAGAACCAATTAAATGAATTCAGTAAAGTAGCAGGATACAAAATACATATCCAGAAGTCAGTTAAATTTTTGTATACCAATAAACTATCAGAAAGGGAAACTACGGGAAAAATGCCATTTATTGTACAATGGTGTCATAAAGAACCCAAGAATAAATTTTTAAAAGGATGTAAAAGGCCTGTACTTGGAAAACCATAAGACACTGAAGAAAGAAACTGAAGAAGGTATATATAAATCAGTGGAAGTACACACTATGTTCATGGGTAAAAAGAGTTAACATCATTAAAATGTCCATACTACCCAAAGCAATCTAAGAATTCAACACAATTTCTATCAAGAAACCAATGGCATATTTCAGAGAACTATCCATAGAACAAATACTCCAAAAATTTATATGGAACCACAAAAGACCCCAACTAGCCACAGCAATCTTCAGAATGAAGAACAAAATTGGAGGAATTACACTACCTGATATCAAACTATACTACAAAGCTATAATAATCAAAACAGTATGGTACTGGCATAAAAACAGACACACACGAGGAATCACACTACCTAATATCAAACTACTACAAGACCATAGTAATCAAAACAGCATGGTACTGGCATAAATACAGACACAGATCAATGGAACAGAATAGACAGCCCCAAAATAAACCCGTACCTATGTAATCAATTAATATTTGATGGGTATAGACAGTCTATTCAGTAAATGGTGCTGGGAAAATTAAGACAGATATAAGCAAAAAACTGAAAGTAAAACCACCTTCTTACAACATACACAAGAATAAACTCAAAATGCATTAAAGACAAATGTAACACTCAAAACTAAAAAACTCCTAGAAGAATACAGAGACAGTAAAATCGCTAACATTCCTCTTAGCAGTATTTTTTTCTGATATATGTCCTCAGGCAAGGGAAACAAAAGAAAAAAATAAACAAACAGGACTGTATCAAACTAAAAACTTTTTGCACAGCAAAAGAAAGTATCAACAAAATGAAAAGACAACCCACTAAATGAAAGAACACATTTGCCAATGATACATCTGATAAGGGATTAATATCCAAAATGTACAAAGAATTTATACAGCTCAACATCAAAAAACCCCCAATCCAATTAAAAAATGGGCAAAAGACCTGAGTACACACTTCTCCAAAGAGGACATACAGATAGCCAGCAGACATGAAAAGATGTTTAATGTCATTAACTGTCAGAGAAATGCAAATTAAAACCACAATGAGATATCACCTCACACCTGTCAGAATGGCTATAAATCAACAAACAAGTGTTGATCAGAATACGGAGAAATGGGAACCCTCATGCACTGTTTGCAGGAATGCAAATTGGTGCAACCACTGTGGAAAACAGTATGGAAATTTCTCGAAAATTTAAAAATGGAACTGCCTTATTACCCCGTAATTCCACTTCAAAAAATCAAAAATGGAACTTCCTTATGACCCAGCAATTCCACTTCTGGGAATATATCAGAAGGAATCCGAACCACTAACTTGTGTTGTTTTTTTTTCAATTGTTATTGTTATTCAATTACAATTGTATGCCTTTTCTCCCCATCCCTCCACCCCATCCCAGCCAAACCCACCTCCCTCCTCCTCCTCCACCCTCCCCCTTGATTTTGTCCATGTGTCCTTTAGAGTAGTTCCTATAATCCCCTCTCCCCACTGTCCCCTCCCCACTCCCCCCCCTGGCTATTGTTTGATTGTTCTTAACTTCAATGTCTCTGGTTATATTTTGTTTGCTTTTTTCTTCTGTTGATTATGTTCCAGTTAAAGGTGAGATCATATGGTATTTGTCCCTCACCGCCTGGCTTATTTCACTTAGCATAATGCTCTCCAGTTCCATCCATGCTGTTGCAAAGGGTATAAGCTCCTTCTTTCTCTCTGCTGCACAGAATTCCATTGTGTAAATATACCATAGTTTTTTGATCCACTCATTTGCTGATGGGCACTTAGGTTGCTTCCAGTACTTGGCTATTGTAAATTGTACTGCTATGAACATTGGGGTGCATAGGTTCTTTTGGATTGGTGTTTCAGGGCCAAACCACTAATTTGAAAGAATATATGCACCCCTATGTTCACTGCAGCATTATTTACAATAGCCAAGATATGGAAGTAGCCTCCATGCCCATCAGCAGCAGATGAGTGGATAAAAAAGCTGTGGCACATTTACACAAAGGATTACTACTTGGCCGTTTAAAAAAAAAAAAAAAAAAAAAGGAGATCTTACCTTTTGCGACAGCATGGATGGACCTAGAGAGTATTATGCTAATAAAATTAGCCAGTCAGAGAAATACAAGTATCAAATGATTTCACTTATATGTGGAATCTAAGAAACAAAATAAACATACAAAATGGAAACAGACTCATTTATTCAGAAAATAGACTGACAGCTTGTTAGAGGGGAGGGGGTTTTGGGAGTTGGGTGAAAAAGGTGAAGGGATTAAGAAAAAAAACCCTCATAGACAACAAACAACAGTATGGTGATTACCAGAGGAAAAGGGGGTTGGAGGAAGGCATAAGAGGGTAAAGGTGGAGATAAATGGTGATGGAAGGAGACTTGAGTTGGGGTGGTGAACACACGATACCTTATACAGATGATGTATCTAACATTATGTAACTGTATGCTTGAAACCTGTATATTATTAACCAATGTCACCCCTGTAAATTCAATAAAAATCTTAAAAAAGAAATATGGTGAGCCCTGGTTGGTGTGGCTCCATGGACTGAGTGCCAGCCTGCAAATCAAAGTGTTGCCAGTTTGATTCCCAGTCAGGGCACATGCCTGGGCTTCGGGCCAGGTCCCCAGTAGGGGGCATGTGAGAGGCAACCACACATTGATGTTTCTCTCCCTCTCTTTCTCCCTCCCTCCCCCTCTCTTTAAAAATAAGTAAAATCTTTTAAAAAATAAAATAAAAAATATTTAAAAATGTGAATATTCTTAATGCAAATTCAATAATGCCGTTTGATGAAAATAATTAAAAGGAAACTTTTCTCTATATAGAAAATTATTTATTATATTAAAACTTCAAAGTATATCACAAGAAAAATATGTGTGGTAATGAATGTGAACTAGACTTACTGTGGTGATCATTTCACAATATATAGAAATAGAGTCATTATGCTACACACCTAAACTAAATAATGTTACATGTCAACTATTTCTCAATTTTTTTATTTTAAAATAAACAAAGATGCACATACTCATTAGAAAGCTTTCTAATTCTCCATAATTCTCAAGGAAGAAGAAACTTACATGCAAAATTTTTATTACAATCATAACTCTTCAACCAGTTGAAAGGCTTTTCAAACAAGTGGAACACTAACACAATACAGCTGAATCAAATGCAGGTCATTAATTGTGCACCAAAATCTCTATCCATATATAAAATTAAGAAAAAATAAAAACCACTAGGAATTCTCTTTTTGAAATTACAGTTTGCTATCAGTAAAAACTATAGTCTCTATACAAAAATAAACTGTTCAAAATTATCTCAAGAGTATCAATCCAGAGACTGGATTTGTAGATGAGCCTGTTACAATCTATTGCCCAAAATTTTCTTCTAAGTTCACATTCCTACCTCACTGTAGAGCGAGGTTTTGGAAGAAACCTTTTGGAAAAAATCTCTATAGAAAAACCTCATGACTGACTAATATTACCACTGACGCTTGTTTTCTTAATATTACACTTTCTAAAAACAGATTAGGTCATCATCCACTTTGTTTTTTTCATGATTATATTCTCTTCACATTTATGAAGTATAACTTACTTAATATTTTACTTTTGTTATATACCGATAATTTACATTAGAATATGTACATTTAATTAATTAACCCCTTTACTTAATGTTTTATAACATGTACATAAATTTTTTGTGTGAAATGCATTTTGTTAGGTAGTAAATTTGTCATGAAGTCTGTACTCTATAAAATGGGAGTTTGATGGTACACAAAATAAATACAAAAATACCTATATAGTCATTTTGCTTTGGTATTATTACCACTAGGCACTGAGAAATTATTTCAATACAGATGTTGAATTTGGCGTGTTTACATAGCTTAACATTGAGAATCATTTTCCTTCAAATTATGTCTCGAATTTAAAAAAATTATCCCCAGATGGCCTCAAAGTAAAAAGCTAAATCTGATTACATGTGGTCATTTTTAGCACTTGATAAGAAAAATGAATCAAGATAAGCAGAAAGTATCTACTGTTGTACACTAAAAAATGAAGAGATTTAGGTACTGAAGAATCTTTGGGTAACATCCTAAAGAACTTCCAAGTTTTTAACTATAGGCCAAGGTCCCTTTTTCTCTCTTTTCATCTCAATCTGAAAATCTACCTATGAGTCCCACTATATTCATACCAACTTTTAAAGCCTTCCTATAAGTTTAAATGTTGGCATTTCAAATAAATTTGTACCTGCCCAAAAGTGTTATATTGTTTACAATTATCAATAGTGTATAATTAATATCTAGTTTATTCTAAAACTAACATTGAAGTACAAAGTGTTAAATAAAAAAGTCATATTCCTAGGCTTCTGGTTTGAAACTTTTATACACATGTATCTCCTCAATTACTTATATATTCTATGCAATCACAATTATGAGATAACACTACACTTTAAAATAATTTGTTATACAGAAGAGTATAATGAGTACATTAAAGGGCATTACTGCATCAACATTTTAAAAACTGAGAATAGAACTTTATATGATCACAGAATTCTAAAGTTAAAAGGTACTTAAAACCACCCAGTTCAACTGCTCATTTTTCATGAGCCCAGAAGTGCTCATGATTACACAGCTAAGCTAGTTGGGAGCATCAGAAATGAACTCTGGTCTGGTGATTCTTCCTCTTTAGAAAGGTAATACCTGAAAACCGCTAAGTCATACCCACAGGTAACCACAATGATTTAAAGGAACAGTTTTTCATCACATCAGTATTTTTCAAAGCACTATTACATATCATTATTACAGTTGTTCTTCTGCACTTGACCTAAAGGAAAACATTTAAACATCAAGGAATATGGCTGCGGCAGTAAGCCTAGTGCCCTGTACTTGCGTTATCTGCAGTATAATGAATTCTATCAGAATAATGATCCCAAAGCACTGCAAGCACTCAAATGAAGAATGATAAAAAGAATCACAAACTTTCCATAAGATTCAAATAAAAGGATTCAATTCTCAACTAATCCTAGATATCAATTCACCAAGCTGATCTCTCAAACTTTTCGATTCTTAGAGCTTACTACGCCAAATTCAATGTCTTCATAAAGCAAGACTTCTCCTCCTGGCAAGAAAAAAAATTTGGCTTGATTTCACTACGTGAAAAAAAAGTTTTGATTTTACTCAAAACTTTTTTGAACCAAAAAGTTTTGGTTTTTGAAAAAAAGACTTTAAATACATTTACACATCTGAACACAGTACCAAATGGTGAAGAAACACATACTGTATTAGGTGGCATAACAAAAGGAAATGGAGAAATATAATAGCACCACATATACACAAGGTGGCAGTATTCTCCCATGATACACATATTTAGTATTCTGCATTTCCCAGGTCTGTCATTTGCACAATTTTTGCCTGAAATATTTAATGTCCCATTATTATTATTATTATTATTATAAAACCCACAAAGTTTCTTTTTTATTCTTAAAATGGGAAACTTTCACTCTAAGTATACACACAATAAATAATCAAGTTATTATTCCTCCAGTAATAATTACAAGCATCCTGATAAAAGTGTATGATTTCTATCATTACTATTTCTTTTTTTAAAGATTTTATTCATTTATTTTTAGAGAGAGGGGAAGGGAGGGATAAAAAGAGGGAAAGAAACATCAATGTGTGAGAGATACATCGATTGGTTGAATATCACACCCCCCCAACTAGGGACCTGGCCAGCAACCCAGGCATGTGCCCCAACTGGGAATCGAACCAGTGTACTTTCGGTTGACAGGCTGGCAGTCAATCCACTGAGCCACACCTGCCAGAGCTTGCATTACTATTTCTAGTCATGATATTTTCCATTAAAAAAATAAGAAAAATTATGCTTTAACTTACTTTCATTTTGGGTTATCAATAAAAAACAGCTCAACTAGCTAATAACTTTTAAAAAGGAATTTTTTGCAATGCAATTCCAATAATCAAAATTCTAATAAAAGATACTTTACTATTCAGTTTAGATGAAACGCAAATTTTCACTTACCTTTTTCAATTTAAACAATAAGATCATATAATCTCAGAGCTTTAGAAAAATAAAAACTGAAGTATAAAACTTAAACTCCAAAGCTGGATTTCTAACTAGTCATGCTCAGTATTAGTTAAATTCCAATTAATTCCATAAGTAGTTCACTGTCCGTTAAAATTTTTTTTTATTCTTTCAAGGATTTTTTGTGCTAATTAAAATCCACATTATGTGTTCTTGTACTTAATTATTTCAGAATCCAGATAACCTCCTGGCTGGTGTGGCTCAGTGGATTGAGTGCTGGCCTGTGAACCAAAGGGTCACTAGTTTGATTCCCAGTCAGGGCACATGCCTGGGTTTCAGGTCAGGTCCCCATTAGGCGGCACTTGAGAGGCAACTACACATTGCTATTTCTCTCCCTCTCTTTCTCCCTCCCTTCCCCTCTCTCTAAAAATAAATAAATAAGTAAATAAATCTTTAAAATAAAGACCCAGATAACCTAAAATAAGTCATAAAAGTGAAGTAAAAAATAAGTGATGAGGAATATACCAAGATAAACATGTATTTCTGAAAAGATCTACTAAAAATTTCCTGTGAATAAAATATTTCTGCTGGCTTCTTATGTTTTTAAAAAAATTAAAGCTGAGTTCTCCTCAGAAACATAAAGTTTCAATGAGGGGAGAAACTGTAGATTACAGTTTAATTCTAAATTTAATTTAAAATAAATTTACAACCATGTTCCTATCTAGAGTATAGATCCCACAAAATCATTTCTAAAAATTCAATAGCGAAATCCCTATAGAAGTAATTACAATGCTTACTGCCTCAGTCTGACAGTGCAACTAATTCCCTTTCAAATAGTTTAGTTAATCTAAATGGCTTTCTTATAAGTACAATAATTTATAAAGCTCCTTTATAATAAAGACCAGAAAAAAATCAAATAGAAGACATGGACAGATTATTATGTCATAATTAACACTGCTACAAATCTCCAAGAACTGCTACAGTTCCAAGATTGTTAAAACATCTGACTTAGAAAATAGATAAATGCCATCAAGCTTTGGTAGCTTGACACCATTAATCACCTGATTCAGGAATATTTCCTCTTGCCCTGATTAAAACTCACTAAGCTACCTCTTCTAATTATACTTTATTTCCTGCAGAGAAAAAATGGCAACTGAAATGGCCAGGAGGCTTGACAATTTTATTTTCTCATCATGAATTAGTCTACTGGCATTCTAATTAACTGTCACTACTGAGGGTAGTTACATGAGTCACACTATCTAAAAATAACTGACTCTGGACCCTGACAAGACCAAGTTTCTGGACAGGTCGACAAGGTAATGTCCCTGCCCTCTAGACAGCAAGACTCGGACATTGTCATGCAACACTATGAACTTTCACACGCTTTTCAATCTTCCCTCAATATCTCCATTGTAAGTTTTAAAACGCTAGTTGCTGTAATAAAAATTTGACCCTCCTGTGTAATAAATTCTTAAACAACTTTCTGATTTTTCCAGTGTTATAGTATACAATGAATTCAATATAATGTTTAAGACACAGAAAGTTGTTAGCAAGAACATGGAGAAAAGGAAACCACATGCATTTCTAGTAAGCCACTCCGCAGAACAATCATGTGCTAAATTTTCACAGGTAACGCCATTTCTATGACCCAACTATACAGCTCTATGTGTGTATTTGGGGAAAACTCACATACAATTTATAAGTGAACATGTTTGATATATTCTCTAGAGCAATGTTTGTAAGAGTAGGTGGAGGCATCACTAGAGGAATGAATGAGTGGTAAGTAAATTCCATGAAACACTCTGCAGCAATCAGAAGCACTGAGGTAGATACACATCAGAAACACGAAGCAATTTTTTAAACAGTAGTGAACACAAAAGGAAAAACTAAAAGATCTACAGTATAATGCCATTTAAGCAAATTAAAAATATACACACTACGTAACACTGAATATTTTACAAAACATATGTTCAAGAACATTCATGGGTGCCCACGGGAGGGGGCAAATGGAATGATAAGGAATCAGAGTTCACAGACAAATGCCATGAACTAAATAAGTACGATTACTGCACCTCTAAACCTGACGCACATAGGCTGCTGAGCCCTTCAATCTCAGTGCAATTTCTCTCTGTTCCAAGAAAACAATTCTTTCTTTCACACGTGTACAGAAATTCCATTATGGTTTGTTATAAAACCGATTGTTGGGCTGCTTAGCAATCTCAAAAGTTTTTGTTTTTTTAAATAGAATCCCATGAAGAATGAGTCCGTTTTGTCCAGGACTGTGTGCCTCAGTTGGTTGGAGCATCATCCTGTAAAAAAGGCTGTGGGATCAATTCCCAGTCACAGCACGTGTCTACGTTGTGGGTTCCATATTTGTTTGGGCGCATACCAGAGGCGACCAATCACTGTTTCTCTCACTTCGATGTGTCTCTCCCTCTTTCTCTCCCCCTCCCTTCCCCTCTCTCTGAAATGAATAAGCATGTCCTGAGGTGAAGATTTTAAAAACAAAAGTCAACTTCAACATGCAGCAAGCCAAATATACATTTAACTTCAAAAACGCTTTTTATAGTTTGAAAGAAACAGGTACTTTAAAGAAAGTTTTAAAACCTGAATTCAAGGATCAAAAATTGTTTCCACAAGGTCCAATTCCTTTAACACTTGCTATGAATTAATGAATGGAAGGAAAGGGAACATTCAGGTAAGGGGTGGGGGTGAACTTCATAGACAAAGAGACAAAGAAGGCAGGAGTGGGGCAAATAAGGCAAGCACAGCCTGATCCCTTGGCAGAATAATCAATCTGGCATTCTCTTCTCACTACAGGTTCCTGGGGTAACTTCCCTTTCCCCCAAACTTCCCTTACTCCCTACCAAATTCTACCAATTAGAAACTCATTAGTGTTTAAATAATCTCTTTGAAAACAGAAATACAGTAGTCCTCTGTATTCACAATTTTGCTTTCCATGGTTTCAGTTACCCATGGTCAACTGTGGTGCAAAAATATTAAATGGAGAACTCGAAGAGTACGTTTTAAATTGTGCGTCGTTCTGAGTAGCATGATGAAAGCTCCCGAGGGGCACAACCTATGACAGACACAGTGCCAGCTGATCTACAAATTCTCCTCCATGGTGAACGTTACCTGTTTTTAATTGTTCACAATTTGATGAGGTAAATAGTACATGTCATGGGTATTTTATTGGCATTTTAAAAATTACCAGTGGTGTTTATATGTTTTCTTGCTTATTGTTTGTTTCAAATATATCTTTTGGGGTTGCATTTGTCCATTTTATTTCCTTTTTAGTATAAAATGTATTTACTCTTATTAACTTGAAAAATCACAATACACAGTAGCCCCCATATATCTGCAGTTTTGCTTTCCACAGTTTTAGTTACCCGGGGTTTCAGTCAATTGTGATCTGAAAATAATAAATAAAAAACTGCAGAAATAAACAATTCCTAAGTTTTAAATAGCAGGCCATTCTGAGTAGCATGATGAAATCTGCCATTCTGTTCCCTCCTGCCTGGGATGTGACTCATCCCTTTGTCCAGCATCACCACACTATATATGCCACCTACCCGTTAGAAACTTAGTAACCATCTAGGTTATCAGATCGACTCTCCCATTGTTGCAGTGCCTGTGTTCATGTAACCCATGGAGTAGCCGAACACTACATCACAATGTCTACGTCATTCACCTCACTTCATCCCGTCACACAGGCTCTGTGTCATCTCACATCATCGCAAGAAGGGTGAGTGCAGTACAACGAGAGAGGCCACATTCACGTAACTTTTATTACACTATGTGGTCGTAATTGTTGTATTTTATTATTAGTTATTGTTGTTAATCTCTTATTGTGCCTAATCTACAAATTAAACTTTAGCATGAGTATGTATGTATAGGAAAAATATATAGTATATGTAGGGTTTGGTACTATCCAAGGCCTCAGGCACCCACTGGGGGTCTAGGAATGTATCCTACCTGGATAAGGGGGGGGGGGCTACTGAACAGAGTATAGTCATTTTCTCTTGTAGTAGTATATACTCCTAATATTGTGCTAGAGCAGGCACGTAGGCACATACTCATGCATACAGGTTTGGCATCTGCCATTCTGGAGCCCTAGGCAAGTACAACCATAGTATTGGTTAGCCTCATGTATCAGGCTACATAAATGAGGAAAACAACTCAAATCAGTACCTTGAAGTTGTCTTAGCAAAAGACAACAAAAAAGGATGTATGCTTCCCTTTGGCTACATGTGTTCCCTAGACTATACTTTAAATTTCATGATTTGTTCCCTCCACTGTCCACCTGTGGCAATTTAAGCAACCAGTTCCAAACTTTCCACCTGTGGTGATTTAAGCAACTAATTATAAACTTTCTCCACTACCAAATAGGAAAATGCCAATTCATTTTCATTGCTCCCTCCCTGCTTGCTAGTAATGGGAAGAAAAATTGTGTAACAAGCTTATTACACTGGCCAGCCTGTAAGTGACCAAAAGTCATTTCTGCCACAGCCTTACATTACTGGAAAAACTGCAAAAACTAAACAAAACTAAGAAATCATGAATGTCTCCAAAAATGCCTGTCACTTTAACACAGAAACCAGGCCCCTGAGCTCTCTTTCTTCACTGTCCTCCAGGGGACAGCCCACCATTGCCCTTGGAATGCCCATAAAAAGGCCAAAACTGACAGCCATACCTGCTTGACATACATAGTATTCTTGCTGTAACAAGTGTTTTTGTTTTGTTTTTCTACTTAAAATGATAAACAGCAGCAGCTTCTTCTACTTTAAATGACAGGTAGTTGGAATTGTTATCTTGGCTTCTCGCAAACCCACAGGAAAAATTGAACCCCACAAAATTTGGGGGCAGATAAAAGGAAAAATTAAAATCAGGATTCAATCACAACAACAGAGGTTACCAAACTTTTGGGAGTTTAATAATTACCTTGGGGGACAGACATGCTGTCTACAAGAGAACCACCTCAGAACAGAAGATACACACAGGCTAAAAGTGAAGGGATAGAAAAAAATATTCCAAGCAAATGGACTTGAAAAAAAAGCTGGGATAGCAGTAAGTAATACTTATATCAGACATAACAGACTTCAAAACAAAGGCCATAAACAAGAGATAAAGAAGATCACTACATAATACTTATGGGAGTAGTCCATCAAGAGGATACAACCCCAGTAAACAAGAAGGTCTATCCAGAAGGTATCCAGCCATGTAATATGAAAAATAGAGACATTTATTGAAGAAGATATAAGATATAAGAAACACTGTACACAGGACAATGATGCCTCAGGCTCCTTCAAAGTAGACACCTTGGGACCTCACAAAGTCTTCCCAATCACCATCAGCTGCCCTGTCACATTTTCCTGAATCTTATCAACAGTCTGAAATCTCTTCCTTTTCAAAGGTAATTTTAGTTTGGGGAAAAGCCAGAAGTCGCAAAGCGCCAAATATGGGCTGTAAGGGGGCTGAGTCGCCTGGGTGATCTGATGTTTGCCAGAAAACTCTGCACAAGACATGATACATGAGTGGGCATGTTGTCGTGATGAAGCTGCCAAACACCAGCTGCCCATAGCTGTACCCTTCTAATCATCCAAATAGTTTCCACAGGGGAATGTTCAAGCTTAACGCAAAATCTGATGCAAATTCATTGATCTACTTGTTCATTTTCAATGCAACAGCCACACACAACACAAGCTCGCTCAACAACATCTACCGCCCCCACTGACTAGTACAGTGAAGTCATCATTGTTCACACATGTGCATTCCAGTCCACTCTCCTTGGCTGCCAGGTTACATCAATGTCACACAAAGCATTCTTCTTAGATTAACAATGGCTGGACTTTCTCTGGACAGACCTCATAGGTGCACCCAGTATGGGAGCACACAAATATATAAAGAAAACCTTGGAGAACTTTAAGAAAGAGGTTGACAGAAATACAGTCATCGTAGGGGATTTTAACACTCCACTATCAACAATGGATAGATCTTAGCTGTCCTCTATCTATTTTGTCTTCCAGACAAAAAACGAACAAGGATATGGTGGTATTAAATGACACTCTAGATCAAATGGATTTAACTTAAACTTACAGAACATTTCACCTCAAAGGAGCAAAATATACATTCTTCTCAAATGCACATGGATTATTTTCAAAGATACACTGCATGGTAGGATACGCAAGCTTCAACAAATTCAAGAAGACTGAAATCATATCAAGCATCTTCTCATATCACAATGGCTTGAAATACAAACCAACCTCAAGGAAAAACTCAAAAACATTCAAATACATGGAGGCTGCATGTTATTAAATAATGAAAGGCCAACAATGAAGTAAAGGAAGAAATCAAAAAGTATCTGGAAACAAATGAAAATGGACACACAACAACCCAAAACCTATGGAACACAGCAAGAGAGTCCTATGAAGGACTCTTTTCTGGTCTAAATTTCAGGAAAGTTGGTGTGTTGTTATAAAACTTTCCAAGTTTATACATGTTAAAAAGGTTACAAAGCATAAAAACTAAGACGATCTATCAAATAACTTGTCTTTAAGAAACAATGTTTATTCAAATTCTATATACCAGTATGTGGTCACCAAAGCCACACACCAAGCAGAGACAGCTGTGGGCTATGACTTCTAAGAGCCACCAAGTGCAGATGCAAAAGAGAAATAGCACAGTGACCATCGTGTACATGATACCGACAATCAGTCTACCATACACTATGAGAACTGCTGATGCTCTTCACACTTTGGCTTCTTCCTTTCCCCCCTAATGTATAAGGTGATGTTTACTAGAAATGTGTTGTATTAAAATGCCACGGTCGTCATTGAGTACCTCCTACTTATTACTGTGCTTCGCACTGGATCCATATTACTCCTTTATATACAGTTTACTGCCATAGTAGTAACATTGCATAATACTGTAATGCTAAGGGCTTTACAATCATTATTTCATTTCCTTCTCACATTAATCCGGTGACGTAAGTGTTATATCCCTATTTAAAACATGAGAAAACAGGTTGAGAAAGATTCAATAAATTGTCCAGGATCTCACAAACAGTACATGATACAACTAGGATTTAAATCTTGGCTTTGGCTCCAACACTCCTTAACTACCAAGCTATGATTTATTTTTTATTTTATTTTTCCTACAGATATGATCTAGAGTTTCAATTAATTTTGTAATTACAGTTCACATTCAGTATTATTCTGTACGAGTTCCAGGTGCACAGCATGATGGTCAGACAATACACTTCACAAAGTACCCCCTGATATTTCCAGTACTCATACCTGGCACCATACATAGTTACTACAATATCACTCACTACATTCCCTATGGTGTACTTTACATCCCCATGACTATTCTTTAACAACCAATGTCTACTTCTTAATCCCCTCGCCTTTTTCCCTTCTGGCAACCATCAGTCTGTTCTCTGTATCTATGAGTCTGCTTGTTCATCTATTTTGTTCTTTAGATTCCACACTTAAGTGAAATTATAATATTTATCTTTCTTTGTCTGACTTATTTCACTGAGCATAATACCCTCTAGACCCATCCATGCTGTTGCAAATGATAAGATTCATTCTCTTTTGTGGCTGAGTAATATTCCATTGTGGGTATGTGCTACTTCCTTACCCACTCATCTACCGATGGGCACGGAGACTGCTTCCATATCTTGGCTATTGTGAATAAGGCTGCAATAAACATAGGGGTACTTATGTTCTTCTGAATTAGTGTTTCGGGTTTCTTCAAAGATATTCCCAGAAGTGTAATCAATGGGACATAAGGCAGATCCATTTTAAATTTTTTGAGGAAACCTCCATGCTGTTTTCCACAGTGGCCACACCAATCTGCCTTCCCACCAATAGTGCATGAGGGTTCCCTTTCCTCCACATGCTGGCCAACACTTGTATCTTGTTGATTCATTGATGATGGTCATTCTGATGGGTGTGAGATGATATCTCATTGTGGTTTTAACTTGCATTTCTCTCACAGTTAATGACATTAAACAACTTTTCATGTCTACTGGCTGCCATCTGGATAGTCCCTCTGGAGACATGTCTATTCAGGTACTTCTGCCCATTTTTTAAATGAATTGTTTGAGGGGGGGCGTGTATTAAATTGTACATGTTCTTTATAAATTTTGGATATTAATCCCTTATTAGATGTATCACTGGCAAATAAATGTTGTAGTTTCATCTAGTCCCACTCATTTACTTTTTCTTTTGTTTCCTTGCCCAAGGAGATATATCAGAAAACATATTGCTGAGAGAATAACAGAGATTTTACTGGCTATGTCTTCTTCCAGGAATTTTATAGTTTCAGGTCTTACATTTAAGGCTCTTATTTATCTGAGTCTACTCTTGTGTATGGTGTAGGAAAGTGGGCTAGTTTCTTTTCAATTTTCCCAAACCGTTTATTACGTAGACTTTCATCACCCCGCTGCATAGTCTTGCCTCCTTTGTCCAGTATTAATTGCACATATAAGCAAGGGTTTATTTTGGGGGCTGTCTATTCTGTTCCACTGATCTGTGCCTGTATTTATACCAGTACCAGACTGTTTTGATTACTATGGCCTTGTAGTATAGTTTGATACCTGGTAATGTGATACCTCCAACTTTGTTCTTCTCAAGACTGCTGTGGCTATTTGGGGTCTTTTGTGGTTCCACATAAATTTTTGGAGTATTTGTTCTAGTTCTGTGAAATAGGCCACTGGTATCTTGATAGAAATTGTGTTGAATTCTTAGATTGCTTTGAATAGTATGGACATTTTAATGATGTTAATTCTTTATATAGATGAGCACAGTACATGTTTCCATTTATGTTTCCATTTATTTATATCTTCTTAGGTTTCTTTCTTTAGTGTCTTATAATTTTCCAAGTGCACACCTTTTATATCTTTAGTTAAATTTATTCCCAAGTATTTTGATGCAAGTGTAAATGGCATATTTTTTCTTAGTTTACCTTTCTGATAGCTCATTATTAGTACATAAAAATACAACTGATTTCTGGATATTTATTTTGTATCCTACTTTACTGAATTCGTTGATCAGTTAGAGGTTTGGTGGAATCTTTAGTTCTCTATATATAGTATCATGTCATCTGCAAATAATTGCAGTTTTACTTCTTCCTTTCCAATGTGGGTGCCTTTTATTTCTTCTTCTTCTCTGATTGCTGTGGCTAGGACTTCCAGTACTATCTTGAGTAAGAGTGGTGAAGTAGACATCCCTGTCTTATTCCCAATCTTAAGGGGAACACTTATAGTTTTTGCCCATCGAGTATGATGCCACCTGTGGGTCTGTCATATACAGCCATTATTACGTTAAAGTATGTTCCCTCTATTCCCACTTTGCTGAAGGTTTTTATCATAAATGAGTACTGGACTTTATCAAATGCTTTTTTCTGCATCTACAGATATGATCGTGTGGTTTTTATCCTTAATTTTGTTTGATTTGCAAATATTGTACTGTACCAACCTTGCATCCCAGGAATAAATCCTACTTAATCATAGTGGAAGATCTTTTTAATGTATTTCTTGATCAAATTTGCTAATATTTTTAGCTATTTGGTAGAATTTCTGCATCTACTTTTGGCCTATAATTTTCTTTCT
This sequence comes from Desmodus rotundus, assembly GCF_022682495.2. NCBI lineage: Eukaryota > Metazoa > Chordata > Mammalia > Chiroptera > Phyllostomidae > Desmodus > Desmodus rotundus. The sequence continues at coordinate 163,604,119 of NC_071388.1, read as the reverse complement.
TTACAGTGTCTTTATTTAGTTTTGGAATTAGGGTAATGCTGGCTTCATATAATGAGCTTGGGAGTCTTCCCTCCTCTATCAAACAATGATTTCAATATACTCACTGATTGCCCCAAAAGGAGTACAAAGTATTCTAAAACCTCAGAAAAGGTATTGGTCCTCTCTAGCATTTACAGAAGTCTTCACTGTGGTGGCATGTAAACTTCAAACTGTTTTTGAAGATGGTAGAAATTCAATAATGAAGCATAAATAGAAAAGCACAAGGATTGTCCCATGCTAGTCAACAGCCCAAATTGGCTAAAGCAGAGAGCATGTGCAAGACAGTCATGGAAAAAAGTGGAAAGCCTGAATTAAAGGTATTGAGCTTTATTACTTCAGCAACCAACAGGAAACAATAAGATCATAATAGTATTTTCCATGTTCCAAACTCCCACCAGAAGTAAAAATCTAACAGTAACTGCACTGAAATTTTATTGCCCTCCAATGTGGATGAAATCCCAATTCTTTCACACAGCATACAATGTCCTTTGCAATCTGGCTCCAAACTATATTTTTACCTTCCCTAAAGGTATTCTTCCAGCCAAAATAAAAGTTATCACAATTCCTTATACACACTATACCCTTTTGTGTCTGCCTATTTTTACACTTGCTATATATCCCGTCTGAAATGCCCTTTTCTCTCTAGAGAAATCCTATGTATCCATCAAGAACCAGTCCAAAAGTTACTTTTCCTATAAAGCCTTTCCTATCTTTCTCAAAAAAAAAAAAAATAGCTCCTTCTGTATACACTGATTATAGCATTTACTATATCATATATTCTACATGTCTACATATCTCTATTGGACTGTTAATCAATTTTGCAATGTTAGAATGTAGCATGGCATCAGCAGGTAGCATGTCCTCACACTTTCTCTGAACAAAGATTGGTCTGGTAATACAATGAAGAATCATTTGAAGGGGAGAGAATAAAGAGATGGAAACAAGAATAGACAGGAGAATTAAAATTTCATCTTGGTTGATGTTAGTGTGAGAAAAAACAAAAGTGTTTTCACTTTTGAATCAGACAGAGAATCTATCTGATTTGTCAACAGACTGGATAAGGTAGAGAAAATGGAACTCAGCAAGGCTTTATAACTTAAATGTTTGAGAAATAGTGGATACTCAAATTGAAGGCTATAATAACAGCTTTATACATGCATGCTAGGTTGGAGAAACCAGCAAGACATTCAGATAGAAAAGCCCAATAATTAAAAATGTGAAAATGGAGGTTGAGATAGAAATATTAACTTAAAAATTCCCCCAATAGTGCTAAAAGCTAATACAGTCCAAAGAGATGAGATTATTAAGAAAATAGAAAGGAAAGGACTGAAGGTTAACCTTAAGGATTTGTAAATTTAGGAAGCAGAAGGAAAAAAAGTCAGCAATGGCATGACCAGAAAGGTAGAAAGGGCAGAAAAAAACCAGGACAGTGCAATAGCATGGGAGTTAAGGAAAGAGCTAAGAATATCTACCAGGCACAGGGAGTTGGTTAAGAGGAAGACTAAGAATTGTATAATTAGGGTACTAATGGCTTTTAAGAAGGCCATTACAAAGAGTGATTAATATAGACAGAAAATAATTTCAAAAACTTACATGAGATCCAAGATGGCAGAGGAAAAGTAGAAGCTACACTAACCTCCTCCCAGGACCAATCTGGAATTACAACTAAATTTTGGAGAAATCATCCTGAATAACCAACCGAACACTAGCTAGAGAGAAGCCTGATAACCACAGACAGACTGAAGAAACTACTTCACCACAACGAGACTGGTAGGGGTTGCAAAAGAGGTGCAAGAGAGCTGGCTGGGCTCCCATGGGTGGCAGCTGAAGTTCCGGAGGGGTATTTCAGCAGCCAGGATGGTTCTGCCTGAGAAGAGTGGGGTCTAAAGCCCAAGCTGGGCTCCCCAGCCTACAGCACCAGAGCAGAAAAGGTATCCAGATAACATCCAGCTGTGGAAAGGCAGCAGGATTTCAGTGTGCCAGGGAGAGATGGCTGGAGACACAGAGAGCCTCTTTTTTTTTTCTAATCACATTTAAAAAAATTTTTTAATGTTATTCAATTACAGTTGTATGCCTTTTCTCCCCATCCCTCCAACCCCACCCCAGCCAAACCCACCTCCCTTCCCCACCTCAACCCTCCCCCTTGATTTTGTCCTTGTGTCCTTTATAGTAGTTCCTGTAATCCCCTCTCCTCACAGAGAGCCTCTGAAAGGTCCAATACACAAAATTCCATTTGCAGCCACTTATCCTGGTGTCAGCAGAGGGAGGGCAGAGTGCACTAGAGACACTTGAGGATAATCTGGGGTTGGTGGCTCCAGGGAGAGAACTGAAAGAACAGCCACCAGGATCCCTGTGCTGAGTCATTTCCTATACTGCAGGAGCCACCTTTCTCAGGCAGATCATTCCTCTCCAAGTAGCATCGCCTGATGGGAAGCAATAGCCCTGCCCATAAAAACTACTCTGCTTCATCCTGTGGAGCTTAAACCAGGCTGCTGATTACAGCTCCAGGCTAAATCACTGATTAGTTTAAAAACTAAGGCGGCAAATACAAAGAAGCAGTCAAAATGGGAAGACAAAGAAACAAGACACCAAATGAAAGAAGAGAACTGTCCAGAAGAACAACTAGATGAAATGCAGGAAAGCAATATACCAGATAGAGAGTTTAGAGTAATGATTATAAGGATACTCAACAGCATGAAAAAAAAAAAAAAAGACAGAAACCATAAAAAAGGGCCAGTTAGAAATAAAGAATGCCATATCTGAAATAAGTAATTCACTGGAAGGAATAAACACTATGTTAGAAGAAGCAGAGGATCGAATCAGTGATTTGGAAGGCAAGGAACAAAAAAAAAAAAAAAAAAAACAGGCAGAGCAGCAAAAAGAAAAAAGAATTTAAAATAATTAAAGCTTAAGAAACATTTTGGGCAACATGAAGCTTAACAACATCCTCATGGAAACACCAGAAGGAGAAGAGAGAGAGCATGGGACTGAGAACCTATTTGAAAAAATGACAGAAAACTTCCCTAATCTGGTGAAGAAAAAACACACAGAAGGCCATGAAGCTCAGAGAAACAAGTTAGACCCAAAGAGGTCTATACCAAGACACAGCATAATTAAAACTACAAGGCTTAAAGACAAGGAGAGAATTTTTAAAGGTGCAAGACAAAGGAGGTAGTTACATACAAGGGAGCCCCAATTAGAACGTCATCTGATTTCTCCATAGAAACATTTCAGGCAAGAAGGGAGTGGCGTGAAATGAAAAGCAAGGACCTACAAATAAGACTACTTTACCCAGCAAGACTGTCATTTAAAATCAAAGGAGAAATAAGGAGCTTCCCAGACAAGAAAAACCTAAAGTAGTTTGCTAACACCAAACCAATACCGCAACAAATGTTAAAGGACTTTCTCTAAGAACACAAAGAAGAAAAGGGAAAAAAAAAAAAAAACAAAACAGAGGAAAACAGTCTAACAATAAAATGACACTAAATAAGTATCTATCAATAATCACTTTAAATGTAAATGGCTAAATGTTCCAATCAAAAGACATAGGGTAGATGAATGGATAAGAAAACAAGCCCCATATATATGCTGCCCCCAACAGACCCACCTTAGATCGAAAGATACACACAGGCTAAAAGTAAAGGGATGGAAAAAAGACATTTCATGCTTTTGGAAAGGAAAAAAAAATCTGGCTTAGCAATACTTAAATCCAACAAAATACACTTTAAAACCAAGGCTAAAGTAAGGGACATAGGAGGACACTACATAATAATAAAGGTAACAATACAACTAGAGAATATAACCCTAGTAAACATTTATGCACCCAACATAGGAGCACCTAAATATGTGAAGCAAACCTAAATGGACATAAAGGGAGAGTTCAACAGATATAAAGTTATAGTCAGGGATTTTAAGACCCCACTGACTTCAATGGATAGATTCTTCCAGGCTGAAAATCAACAACGAGATAGTGGCCTTAAATGACACTCCCGATCAAATGGATCTAATTGATATCTTCGGAGCATTTCATCCCAAAGCAGCAGAATATACATATTTTTCAAGTGCACATGGAATATTTTCAGGATAGACCCCATCTTAGGACACAAAACAAGTCTCAATAAATTTAAGAAGACTGAAATTACATCAAGCATCTTCTCTGTTCAGAATGCTATGAAACTAGAAATCAGTAACAGGAAGAAACTGAAAAATACAGAAAGACATGAAAGCTAATTAACATGTTATTAAACAATGAATGGGTCAATTATGAGATCAAGGAAGAAATCAAAAGGTACTTTGAAGCAAATGAAAATGAGGACACAACAACCCAAAATCTGTGGGTCACTGGGAAAGCAATCCTAAGAGGGAAATTCATAGCATTATATTCCTACCTCAAAAAAACAAGAAAAAGCTCAAATAAACAATCTAATTTCACTCTTAAAGGACTTGAAAAAGAACGACAAAAGAGTCCAAAGTGAGTACAATGAAAAAAAGCCCAAAGTGAGTACAAGGAAGGAAACAATAATGAACAAAGCAGAAATAAACAAAAGAGTCTAAAAAAACAATACAGAAGACCAATAAATCTAAGAGCTGTCTCTTTGAAAAGATAAACAAGTTTGATAAACCTTTAACCAGACTCATCAAGTAAAAGAGAAAGAACCCAAATAAAATCAGAAATGAAAGAGGAGAAATAATAACTGACACCAAAGAAATACAAAGACTGTAGGAAAATATTATGAACAACTATATGCCAACAGACTGGACAACCTGGACAAAATCATTAAATTCCTAGAAATATACAATCTTCCAAACCTGAATCAAGAAGAATCAGAGAATCTCAATAGACAGATTACACATGGTGAAAATTGAAGTAGTAGCCAAAAACTCCCAACAAACAAAAAAGCCCTGACTTAAGTAATGGACCAGATGGCTTCATAGGTGAATTTTACCAAACATTCTAGGAAGAACTAAACCTCTCCTTCTCAAACTATTTCATAAAATTCAAGTGGAGGGAAGGCTCCCAAACCCATTTTATGAGGACAGCATTATCCTAATTCCAAAACCAGATAAAGACACTACAAAGAAAGAAAATTATAGGCCAATATCCCTGATGAACACAGACTCTAAAATCCTCAATGAAATATTAGCAAACAGAATACAGCAATGCATCAAAAAAGATCATACACCATGATCAAGTGTGATTTTTTTCTGGTAATGCAGGGTTGATACAACATTCACAAATCAATAAATGTGACTCACCACAAAAGCAAAATGAAAGGTAAAAACCACATGATCATATCAATAGATGCAAAAAAGGCATTTGATAATATCCGGCACCCATTTATGATAAAAACTCTCAGCCAAGTGGGATTAAAGGGACTTACCTAAACATAAGAAAGGCCATATATAACAAACCCACTGCCAGCATCATACTCAGTGGGCAAAAACTATAAGAATTCTCCTTAAGATTGAGAACACGACTGGGATGTTTGCTTTTATCTCTCCTATTCAACATAGTACTGGAAGTCCTAGCCACAGCAATCAGACAAGAAGAAGAAATAAAAGGCATCCAAATTGGAAAAGAAGTAAAACTGTCTTTATTTGCAGATGACATGAAACCATACATATAGAAGTCCAAGGATTCCACCAAGAAACTACTAGAACTGATAAATGAATTCAGCAAAGTAGCAGGATACAAAATTAATATCCAGAAATCAGTTGCATTTTATATGCCAATAATTAACTAACAGAAAGGGAAATTAAGAAAACATTATCATTCACAATTGCTACAAAAAAAAATAAAACACTTAGGAATAAACCTAACCAAAGATGTAAAAGACGTGTACTTGGAAAATTATAAGACACTGAACAAACAAATAGAAGACACAAATAAGTGGAAGCACATACCATATTCATGGATAGGAAGAATTAACAGCATTAAAATGTCCATAGTACTCAAAGCAATCTATAGATTCAATGCAATTCCTGTCAAGATTCCAATGATGTATTTCATAGGAATAGAACAAATATTTTAAAAATTTATATGGGACCACAAAAGGCCCCACACAGCAACAGCAATCCTGAGAAAGAAGAACAAAGTTGGAGGAATCATGCTGCCTAACATCCAACTACACTATGAGGCAATAGTAATGAAAACAGCATGGTACTGGCATAAAAACACATAGATCAATGGACCAGAATAGAGAGCCCAGAAATAAACTCACACCTTTACAGTCAATTAATATGCAACAGAGTAAGCAAGCACATACAATGGGCTAAAGATAGTTTATTCAATAAATGGTGTTGGGAAAATTGGACAGATATATGCAGAAAAATGAAACTAGACCACCTTCTTACACCACACACAAGAATAAATTCAAAATAGACCAAAGACTTAAATGTTAGAACCAAAACCATAAAAACTGTAGGGGAAAACATAGGCAGCAAAATCTCGGACAATGCTCATTACAATTTTTAATCAGATATATCTCCCCATGCAGGAGAAACAAAAGAAAAAATACACAAATAGAACTACATCAAACTAAAAAGTTTTTGCACAGCAGAGGAAACCATCAACAAAATAAAAAGACAACCCACTGAATGGGGAACACATTCGCTGATATATCTGATAAGGGGTTGATACCCAAAATTTATAAAGAACTTACAATACTCAACACCAAAAAAATAAAAAACCCAATTGAAAAATGGGCAAAGGACCTGAATAGACACTTCCCCAAAAAGGACATACAGATGACCAACAGACATAGGAAAAGATGCTCAACATCACTAATCATCAGAGAAGTGCAAATTAAAACCACAATGAGATACCATCTCATGCATGTCAGAATGGCCATCATCAATAAGTAAACAAACAAATGCTGGCAAGGATGTGGAGAAAGGGGAACCATTCTGCACCATTGATGGCAATGCAGTCTAGTGAAGCCACTGTGGAAAGCAGTATGGAGATACCTCGAAAAATTAAAAATGGATCTGCCTTTTGATCCAGAGATCCCACTTCTGGGAATATATCCAAAGGAATGCAAAACACTAATTTGAAAGAACAAGCTTTACGCAGTGGCAGTATCATAGCCAATGAGGTTTACCCGAGGTGCAATTATTGCTAACTGAAAGAACATAAGCCCACTTGTTCTTTGCAGCATTATTTACAGCATCCAAGATATGGAAACAGCCCAAGTGTCCATCACTAGATGAGTGGATAAAACAACTGTGGGACATTTACACAATGGAATAAGTACTCCGCCATAAAAAAAGAAGAAAATTTTATCCTTTGTGACAGTATGGATGGACCTGGAGAACATTATGCTAAGTGAAATAAGCCAATCAAAGAAAGACAAATACCACATGATTTCACTCATATGTAGAATCTAATGAACTGAACTAACAAGGAAAATGGGGACAGACTCATAGATGGAGAGCAGGATGACAGCTGTGGGGGGAGGGGAATGTAGGAGGTAGAGAGGTTGAGCAAAAAGACAAAAGGACTCATGGACATGGACAACAGTGTGGTGATTGGGTGGGGGGAAGGTGTATAAAGGGACTAAATGGTAATGGAAAAAAATAGAATGAAGATTAAATTTTAAAAAAACTTAAATGTACATGCTTTTAAGGAGCAGGAAATGTCAATAAAGAAAAAAGATTGATGACTCAATAGGAAAATAAATAGGATAATCTATAGAGCAAGATTCTGGAAGGGGAATTATCAAAAAAGATGAACAGGTGATCTGGCTGTGACATCTTTCAATGAATGATACCCAGAGTTAGTTCAGCTCATTTAGCTGCCTGGACAATTTTTATACTAAGACCACCACCACTTCTTTCCAGGCAACAGCTGATTAGAGCAATGTAGACTTGTGACCCAGCTATCGGGAACAAGGGGGTTCAATAATTCTCTGCTACTAGCTGAATTTCCTGGTGGAAGAGGGGTGGCTATATGTGACCATTTGGACAGAAGATTAGAAAAGGTGGGTCTGCTCAAGGAAACACATAGCAGATACTAGCAAGAAGTGATGCTAGCAAGAACCCTAACAGCTATCTGGCTCTTAGTTCTAACTCCATCTGGAGGCCAAGCTCCACTCCTGCCCTTATGTTCTTTGGTGCCCCTGTACACTTATATTAAATTCTTCTTTTCTGCTTTAACTTGGTTCAAATTAATTAATATTTGTAACCAAGAGTTCTAATTAATACACATACTAAAAAACAAGTTTTTTAAAATGGTTGTCAATCATATTAAATCTGAAGGCAAGCACAGCAAACTAGAATGTACTTTCTGAAAATAATGGCAGATAGCAGGTAAGAACTAGGAAATAAAACCAAAATCAGACTAGTAGTCTCATAGTTGTGTTGTGAAGGTACAAATAGTTTGTGAAGTCAAAGCAGACAAAATACTATTTGGAAATCAAGCTCAACATATAAGAACAAAAGTAGAATCTTTTACTTCAAAAATATAGACTTTTAAATTTTATTTCAAAAAGAGATTACCACTTTGTGAAAACACAAAGACATTCAGATAGAAATGTCCAATAATTAAAAATGTGAAAATGAAGATTGAAGAGTTAGAGATTAATTTAAAAATTCCCCCCAAAGTGGTGAAAGCTAATATAGGAGATTTTACTTCAAAAATGAAGCTACTGATTTTCTTTAAAATTCATCAAAAATGAGATGGACTAGCCCTGGCCATGTAGCTCCGTTGGATGGAACATCGTCAGATATGCCAAGGTTGCAGTTTTGATGCCTAGCCCGGGCGCATGTTTGGGGTCAGGGCAGCCAATGAATGCATGGATGGGTGGAACAGCAGATCAATGTTTCTCTCCCCACCACTTACTCTCCCTCTATAATCAAAAGTTACATAAATGAATAAATTTTTTTAAATGAGATGGGACTTTTATTGGATAGAGAAGAGGTCAGATTAATGGATAAATACTTGATAAGCAAGCATAATAAAATGTTAATGGGAGAATTGAGGTGTTTGGTATATATGTGTTTATTATAATATTCAACTGTGCAATATGCTTAAATTTTTTTCAAAATAGTATGTTAGGGGAAAAGAAAACTGCTGACACTATTATCCTTAAAGTGCACCTCATATAGAGGGATTTGCCAAAACAGGAAGTATGAGCCATCAAAATAAATGTGGAGTGCATTATGTACTGATAACAGTAAGTGGTTTAAACTGGAACTTCTAAACCAGTTGCCTCAGCTCTCCTCCTCATCACCTCAAAAGCCCAGGCAGGATTAAAGACTGTTTCCTAGACTCTCTGTGGTCATGTTTGGTTTTCTCTTACCAACTCAGGCCAAAGAATCTAATTTCCTTCTATGCGAATTTCTAGAAATCTGCTTTCTTAAATTATAAGATATGAATCTGCTCAAATACTATGGCAATCTTTTCCCTAAGATTCCAATCATTTCCAATTCTTTATTCTTGGTCAGAATTAAGTCCAAAGAAGCAGTTGTCCTTTATTTCTACCTGTGTCCACTGAGATAAATGAAGGATGTATTACAATGCTCTCTGACTCATTAAAACTCTTTTCTAAAATGTTTCCTAAGCAAATTTTTAAGGACTGAATTATAAAAAGCTTATCATAATCTTTATAATAGAATATTGGAAGAAAATATAATATAATCCTCATTAAATTTATAGTACCTACATATAATACAATACTTGTTTAGTCACTGAAGATGGTAACATGTTAGGATTTCTTGACATGGTAAGTTACCCACAAGATAGCGAGTGGAAAATGGTTTAAAGACATCATTACAGCATGACTTTATACACACACATCATATCTGAAAAATGCCAAGATGCTAGAGTGGCTCTTAATTAGCTTGGATATTTGCCTTCATTTTATCATTTTTTTCTGCAACAAAAATGTATCACACTTCATAATAAATTACTTATCCCTCCATTGTTTTAATTGTAAAATAACTGCCAGATATTCTGCTGCTATCAGAGAAAGACTTCTAAAAGCTATCCAGATACTGAAGGCTCCCATCATTACTATAGCCAACTGCCATACCAATTTTATACTTTATTGTATTGTCCATATTCTCCTACCCTAATTCTTCTGATTCTACTTTCATCCAAATGTTTCTACCCTCAGACTTAAGAATTTTTGCATAACATCTTGACATAGAACGGTACTCTCCCAACCCTGGGAATCTACGTTTTTTATAAATCAAGTTGTCCTTCCATTGCTGTGCCAGTCACCATACCTCTGTTATAGCACCTAGCACCGTGCCGTAATAGAAGACACATCAGTCTTCTGTGGTAGACCTGTAAGTTGCAGAAGGCAAAAATTAATGTGCTAATCCTCTCTAATGCTTAGCACATACATAACTCTGAATATGTTGTCAAAAACTTGGGTGGATGAAGTTTCAAACAGGTGAAGCGATGGCAAGACAGCATCTAGCTGGTGTAAATGAATTGAAGGCTCCAGGCCTAGTAGATATGACATGGCACAATACTTAACAATATGATTTTAGAGTTAATATTCATAATACAAGAAACCATGGGGCAGAGGTAACAGACAATAACCAAATGCCTCCCCCACAATTTTCCAAAAAAAAAAGAAAAAATCCCCAAAACAATAGACTCTGAAGCCTGGTGGCAAACAAGCAAAGCTCTTCCAGAGAATAGCTATTCCAGTGTGAGGGCTAGAAAATGTGGCTTGAGTAAGAGACCATGCCTAACACAGAAGAGACAGGTAAATTAGAAGCTGAGGTTTAAGGGGTTTAAGGTTTGAGATTTTAAACAGTGTTTGGGGATGGGGTATTAAGAACTGACTCCAGCTACATTAGTCTCTTTGTTATTCTCCTAGTAAGTCACATGGGTGCCTACCCCTTAGGTTATTTGCACACATTATTCCTCTGCCCAGACCACTCATTCAACTAGATATCCCCCCGTAACTAAATTTTCTCATCTCCTTGAAATATCTGCTCAGTGTTGTCCATTGAGTTTCTACTTGAAATGTGAACCCATCCTCCTTACCCTGCTCCACTTTTTCTTTTTTCAAAACTTAAATAATTTAAATATTTATTATGTGTTGGGAACCACCCTGCCTGGTTTCAGAAGCTGTAACCTCCCATGGCTAAGGCTGAGTAAAGAGACCTTGGGACCATAAGCCACTAAGGAGACAAAGCTCATCTTCCTGGCAGAGGCGCCGCCTATGCCCCCTTTTACTTCACCCTGCTTGGCCCCAGGTGGATGACTGGTTAGCCAATGATGGGTAAGATTTCTCAAGGGAGGGATGACCTAAGACAGGCACAGTAGTGAAGGGGCTCTCAGGGAAGGACTTGGGGGGCTATAGAAAAAGGGGGTGATGGACCCTTACCACTCGGCTTTGACATAGCCTGAGTCCTCATTCTGTCTGCAAGAAGTCTCCTAATCTCTTGGCTGCCTTACTTCCCCTGCCTGACTTAAGCCTGAAACAATGCAGGAGGGTGGTGCAGCCCTGGGCAGGAACAAGCTGTTCCCAAGGTGATCAGGCCTAAGAAAAGAATGCATAAAATCCTGTGAAACCTGCTTTGCTAAGAATGTCCTCAATTTTCTGATAAGGGTCCAAGCATGAAATGAGTTTGTTTCCCAAAGTTTTATAGCCCTTTGGCTAACTGACCCTGACTCAGAAGAAGCCCTCATAGTTCTTTGTATGTTATCTATTGTTTGATCCTTACTGCCTGAGCATAATGAATGAGAACCTTCCTTGACATAATGCTCCCAGAAAGCAATAAAAGCCTGTCCAGGCAAGGATTGGGGTGCTCTCTCACTCAGACGGTGGCCATGCTGTCCCTTTTCTCCACCGGACTTCTGCAGTCTGTGTGAATTTGTTCATTGCATCCACAACACCATGGATACTGCTGGCCGGAGTCCACATCAATTATGTTTGGTTAATTATTTCACCCCTAAGCATGTAACCTCCATGAGCACAGAGATCTTTGCTGATTTTGTTCACTGATGTAACCCAAACACCTAAAACACAAGTAATTGATAAATTTTTGTTGAATGCACAAAATGGATATGAGAAAGATTACAAAGAAAAAATGAATAGGACTTGGTGATATCAGTACAATATCAAGGAAAAAGCTCTAACTTGAAATAAAAGATCTGGACTCAAATCAAACTCTACCACTCACTAGATAGAGAATATTTTCTGGGAAGTGTCTATATATCTCAGTTACTGATTTGTAAAGTGGGGGTTGAGACCAGATAAGATAAACATAAGCAGCAGGGTGACTAAAAATTCTTCATTTGAATAATTCAAAAGGCAGTTTAATATTCACAGAAAGGAATGAAAAGTTCAGAAGTAAGGGTTGAAGGATGTGACCACAGTAGTACTAATACTAAGAGAAGTAAGAAATCTAGAAAAGTAACTTCATTTGGGAACAAAAAAAGGACAGATTATGAGTTAGGTTTAAATCTACAGCTGTGCTGTCCAACATGGAATCACTAGTCACATATGCATATTTAAATTTTAATTAATTAAAATTTTAAAAATTTAAAATTTAGCTCCTCTGTCACACTAGTCATATTTCAAGTGCTTAACGGCCACACGTGTTTAGTGGCTACCATAGTGGACAGCGCAGATTACAGACCACTTCCATCACCACAGAAAATTCTAGTGGACACCTCTAATTTATAAAATTTGAGTTGACAGCAGAATAGAATTCAAGTGGGTGTCATTTTAATATCCCTGACACTGGACTCCTGTAAAGCTTAAACATCTTTACAAGAAAAGCAAAGCCAACCACATTATCAGTCGGAGTGGGAGTTGCAAACTGAATATAACAACTTAAACAATTCCTATTACTTGTTTCCAAGGGCCTGGGATGTATGAACATTCCCCACCTGGGGTATAAAGTCCCAACATGGCAACTATAACTAGAATTTGGAGAGTCCCACCGAAGTTGCCGGCAAGAATTTGGTCATCATTATGGCCGAAACCTCTGATATGCTGGCAAGGCCAAATATGACATGCAATACAAAAGTTTTCTTAGTGAGTGACAAGATAATACCTAGAGATCCAAATCTCACCCAAGAGGCAAACCTGTCTTGCCAAAAGTAGGCACAGTTTCTTATAATGGTACCAGCCTTCTTTAATGAGTAAGCGTATTTCAACCACAGAAAGATTCAGAATGAAATATAAAAATACTTAAAAGAATCAAAGCCAGATGTTAATTTTTGTTTTAAAAAGCTAAATAAAAATTGATCTTTTATATACTTACAAAATTTAAGAGAATCTGGTCTGTAAGAATGACTGACTTGTAACAAATTTAAAATGTGTAACTGGGTAACAACTTGAGACATGATTTTAAGCTGAAATCCTGTAAGTTCAGAAATAACATTTGAACACTGCAGAGATGGTCACTGTGTTTACAAATTCAGTGGATGTCAACAGATATTTTTTTCTCTTTTTTTGTAACATTACAATAGCTTTTTAAACAACTAACAAAATCCAAAATGAAGGCATAAAAATGTCACATGCTTAACTGACATTTCCTATGACTTTTTAAGAATCTAAAACTGCATTCTGAAGCAAGATCAAAAAGGAACTGTTTATGGAGTAATATGCACTTAAGGAAAAAGACAGTCCAAAAATAAACCATCACCCTCAAAACTCTCCTCAGCTACTTCTAATACTAAGAATATGTGTTCCTGGATAGAAATAATTAGAATCAACTCATAGGAAACCATAATACAAGTGCAACAGGTTCTAGCCAGTCAGCCCTCAGTGTCCACATTCTTCAGGACTCTAATCCCTTTTCTGTTTCACCACCTCCACCTCCCAACCCCCCTCGGCATTCAATCACATAATTTTAAGTATCACTTAACACACTAACTTCCAAACCCAAATCCATCCTTTCCTCTCTATTCTCATTGCCACCATCTTGGTTTAATCCTTCATTATTTCTCACTCATTCTGCTACAATGGCCTACCCTAACTGTTCTCCCTAGGTCATCTTCATCCTTCTCCAATCAATTCTTAACACTCAGCTGGAGTGATTTCTCTCAAACCCAAACCCATCTGATTGTGTTCCCTTCCAGGTCAATTCTTTCAAGGGCTCTCCATCACGTACTCCCTTTCACTACTTCATTTCTCCTCATTACATTTAACATTATCTGACATGGTACTATATAAATTGTCTGGTCACTATCTCCACTCCAACTAGAATATAAGTCCATAAAGCCAAATTTTGTTCACAGTTACATGTTGCATAGTAAGCACTCAAACATGCATGCATAAATGAGTGAATGAATAAGTGAATGAATGAATGATGATCTACAGGTCAGAGGCCTCCATGACTTGCAAGGGCCCTCCTCTTTTCACTTCACTCCCACCTCCACCTAAGCTGAACTGCTTAGTTACCTAAATACAATATGTGCTTTCATGCCCCCTTGCTTTGCCATATGCTATTTTTTTCCTTTGCCTCACCAACCAATCAACCTGCCACACTATCACCCATATTTTAAAATTGTCTCCAGAAAGCTTACCCTGACTCCTTAGACAAAATATTTCACTTTCTTTCCTTTGTGCTGCACCTGTACCTATAACTACAGTGGCTTGACTCAGACTGTACCAGAATGTCTATCTCCCTTGCTAGATTCTGAACTCTTTGAGGTCAAGGTCTATTATTCACATCTTTGCCCCCAATAGAACAATACTTGTCATAAAGCAACTACTCTATAAATGTTGAGTAAATTAACATACGTGTGACTATAGTGTTAAGAGGAATGAAAACAAGGAGTTTCAAGAAGTCACTCTTCCAATTCCATGACAATAACCAGCCATGAGATAAAAGAATCACGACCAATGACATCATCCAAGGTAATGAAAGAGGAGTTACACAAAGAATACACATCACCAAACAATTTCAAAACAACTGACATACAGCCCCATCCACGCTTTATCATATACATGCCGGCTCCTCCTCGCTCCATCGCTTGCCTTCCTTAAAAGGAAGACCTGAGTTCCACATGAACAATATATTAAGTAGATCACTCTCTGAGGAAGTTTCTGTGTTCCCTCATATTTTAATTCAAACCTCAAAACAGTTTCACAGAACTAGATTTTAAAACTAACTACACCTAGCCCCGAACCAGAGACCAAAGAGAGCTTTCTGCTCTCTGCAATCTATGCCATCAAGGGTCACACCTGTGCATTCAAACAATGGACCAGTCACACAGCAGACCCCAGACCAATCACCTTCACCCATGGAAGCCTCATCCATTATCCCAAAGTGCCTTGTAAGACTTACTATTTTTCCCCAAATACTGTAGACCCAGGCCCCTAAATCCAACCATAAGGAATACACCTGATCTACCTACGTAGTTCTAAGAGTGAAAACCTGCATGTAAATGTACAATCACATTGAGTTGCATACAAATGAATAGACATAAATGTATATGAAGTCATTTAGAAAAATTAAGTTTTAAACCTAATGATGGCTAATATAATATCAAGTGAAGCCAGAGGCCAAGATATGATCCTTGATTCCTCCATCCTCCACCATTCAGTAACCAAGTTATGGAAAATTTACCTTCTCTTATTTTTTCCAAATAGGCTGCCTATTCCCAATTGTAGCATTTCTCATCGGGAAAACAGTCTTCTAGTTGGTCTCCGTGTCTTTGGCCTCAATGAAAACTGCATCTACCATTTGTTGAGGGGTTATGTAACCAGCATTGCACTAAGCACTTAATCACTTTATATTTTTCAATTCTCATCGCAACAATGCCAAGCAGAAATTATGGTCCTCATTTTCAACAGATGGGGGAACAGAAAGAAGCTCTGAGAGGTTAAGTGACTTGCCTAAGTCAAGCAGCTGGAATTGTAGTGAAAATTCAAACTCAGGTCTATTTTCCCATGTGCTTAATCTTCTTCAATGCAGTCCCCAATGTGGCCTTTCCTAAAGGTAAATGTAACGTTTTAACTCACATAAAATCCTGCAAATAAGACCAGTCTCTGTAGCCTCATCACCTGTCATTCTCACCGCTTTCTGTCGCACTTTATTACTCCCAGCAGTTCCCTAACTTGTCTCACTGCTTTACTCGTGAACGTACTTTTTCTGCCAAGAACACTTTTCTCCTTTGGCAGGCTGCTTCCAACACAAACTTCAAGATTTACTTAGACCAATCCGTATTCTGAAAAGCCTTTGCCCTAACAGATACACACACCCAAAACTGGGTTAAGTGACCATTTGCTATGGTTACTGGCTAGTTTCTTATCACACTGTATTAGAACTTTATTTTACTAAGGCTATTAGTTCCTTAAGAGTAAACATCGCATTTTTAAATCTCTGTATTCCTAGTACAATAAGTACGTAGGAGAGGAAGGACTCAATGAATGCTGAATTGATGAATTCACGAGAAGCAGTACAGCTTAAAAACTTGCCCCTAAAATTAATCTGATGTGCTTTTGCATTCTAACCCGCCACACAGAATAGCTGCCGGCCTGAAGCAGCCTTGTAAAATCTTTTTAATTTCCTCATCTGTAAAATGGGAGAGAACTGCACCTACCTCATTGTTTGGAGAGAGGAGTAAAAGAAATAGATTTAGCACAATCTCCAGCACATTGACAGCATTAAACGTTAGCAACATTTTTTTCATTCTCAAAGTTCAGCCTCACTGACAAAGCAACATCTCAGAAAACAGCTTCTCTTCTCCTAGGAGCTTCCATTAGAGCTTAAGATTTCTCCAAAAAGTCGGAAGTCAAGATCTCTCACCTTCTGTTTACACAGGAGCTCGGTAGCTACCACCACACCCTGTAATCACAGACTAGTATCTGAAGTTTATTGCTTCTTTCCCACCTCTCGGTTTCATCCCTCAAAGCCGATGGCCCTCCCCCTAAGCAAGAGGAAACCTACTCCACAGAAACCCGCCAGTGCCTCCTTCCACTTCTCCTTTGCAGGAGTTACGAGAGAGAGATCCATCATCTAGTACAAACTTAAATCTCCTCGAAGGATCAAAAGAGAACCCCTTCTATCAGTTCCTAGATCTTGGCCCCCAATGTATTAATTCAAGATAGATAATGAATTCCTGGCATTAAAAAGCCAAGGAAAAGGGTCCCCTGAAAGGCTTCCCCAATAAGAGTGCTTCAGGTCTGTTACTCTCAAACAGTGACCTAAATCCACCATTCCACCCTGCTCCCTTCCCGACAGAGCCCAGGGTCTCGTCCACTCTCCCTTGAAAGAAATGGACGGGTACCTTCGGGGACGGAATGCCTTCCGCCCACCCGTCACCTCCCTTACCACCTCGCGTGTTCCCTCCTGCAGGGCGCGGCCTGGTACCTCCCTGGCGGCTCGCTCCACGGTGCCGCTACTCACCGCTTCTTGGGGATGGTGCCAGACTCCTGCGCGGCGGGAGTGGCCGTGGGCGCCGCCGTGGCAGGAGACGCGGCTCTCCGCGCTTTGCACTCATTGGTACTCAGACCGTCCTGGGGCCGGCCCAGCAGATGGCCCGAGAGAACACGCAGCCTCCGCCCCGCACGGTCCCGGTCCGGGTCCCGATCCCGGTCCGTCGTAGAGCCTGAGCCTGCGTTCGCGCCCGTCTCGCCCGCTGCAGCCGCCGCCTCCGCCATGGCTTCCGCCTTGTGCCGCTGTCTGAGACCGCTGGGCGCGGGTGAAAGGTCACTCCGAGCGGCGCCCGGCGCGACCATTCGCTGCGGCGTATCCCGGCAGCCACCGCGGCGACTGGGCGGCCGGCGCCTCGCGCCTGGAGCATTACATCCTCAGCTCCCGCCCACCCCGCCAGCCCGCCTCTGCTGTCACGCCTCCGACTGAGTGCACCTGCCAAGCAGGTGAGTTTGAATGGCCCGGGTCTGGCCCAGCTCCTACTAAGCTGGACCAGGACCCAAACCACGAATGCCCCTAACTTGACCTAGTACCTCCCTAGGTCGTGTCCGCAGTGTGGCTTGGGCCTCTGGAGAAACCTTGCTGCAAGAGGCTTGGCGGTGCTAGACCTGGTAGAACCAGCTGCATCCTTTACCTGAATAAACTCAGACTGCCTCACCTCTGCCCCCAACCCCTGCAAGTCACTGAAGTAACTCAAAACTGATTCCTTGCCTGAACCATTATAGCTGTCATTTTCTCATTGCCTACTTCGTGCCTCCCACTGTGCTTGAGGCCAGATTTCAAGTAGATAATCCTCATTTTATCTATTTGGTGAAAAAGATGGAAAAACTGAATCACAGAGACACTAACTCGCTCAAGATCAGTCATGTAGTTAAGAAATGCTAAAGCTGAGTTGCAATCTAGACTCTTTCCATTCTTGTCAGGCAGTATTTTAAGGTACCGATAAATTTACCCAACACTGTTCCTGAGACCCCTTGCTTATCTACAAATTGACTTCATTTCTGGAGAATGGTACTTGGTGAAATTAGGAAGATCTCATAGGTCAGTGTTCCATAGTCGTTTCCAGCAATGGATTGGATTGCAGAGCTAACTATCAGAAGTCAAGTTCCTTTTTGCATAATGCGCAATGCAAAGATGTCTTAGACATACATAGAGAAATACTCAGAAATACGTACTTAGAAAGGGAAAGTATTGTCATAAGGATTCCAAGACCAATGAAGTCTCCTCTTTTCTGAATAACCACCTTATTTGTAACACTGGCTCTTGTGAAAAAGTTGAGGAGTTATATGACTAATACAAAAGAACTCATAAGTACTGGAAAAATTCAGGCGATAGGAGGGCTTGATTTGTATGCCAGATCTTCAGATCTTAAGAGATAGTTAAGCATTAAATATCTGGTCTAGCTCTGGAATGGATGAGCCCAACCTCTGTTTAGCTGCTGCTTCTAACATTGTACTCTTTTAGAGGAAGCCATTGGACTGAAGAAAAGGGACAGAAGAAGGAGTAAATTGCTGAGTACTTTAAGGAGAAAGCCTTCTCAAGTTCAAGAGTTCAGCAATTGTAGTCATCAAGGTTCTCACACCCTTTCCAGATGTTACTAGAACAGTGTTAAAACACCATCTCGCATCTTTACTTGCAATCATGTAAAATTAGATTTCTTGCCAATACAGAATCTTTTGTGACAGGTCTGTTGATTTTTGCTTGAGTCCCAGAGAGCTCAATCTAACACCACTGGCATACTTTAAATGTTAGTGAGGTTAACTGATTTCTTCAGTCTTGTCCAAATTGAGGTATGGACAAGCTTCTGCCTATTCTCAGGAGGCAAATTTATAAATTTTGCAGATATCAACAGAATAACAAAAATCCTTTTCTCCTGGGTGATGAAAAGCTTGATGTAAACCAAAATTATGTACCAGTGGAAAAACTACTGATTTGTATTGCAAATATACATAGAGGGATGAAAATATATAGGCAGTAAAAGCATTTGTTTAAGCCTATTAAGTACCTAATTCATTACTTCTGTGCTATGAGATGCAAAAGCATTTAAGCCATTGCCTCACTTTTGTGGTATAATCGGGCTAATTAGGAATTAAAATATATATGTGGGAAAAACCTGTGATGTTACTGGGTGGAATAAGTGTGATGCAACTGACCTGGGTGAAGGGTTTCCTCCCCTTCTTCTTGCAAGAGCAAAGCCGAAGCAGAGTGCCCTGAAATTTATTTCATGCTACTCAAGAGGAACAAATGTTTCATTGAAGCGTGTACCTTTAAGAGGCTTATGATTCCCACAAAAAGCAAAACCTCAGGGAATATCACATTCAGGAGGGCCTCAGCAAACCTGTTCTTTCTGAGTCCTGGAAACACTTGTCCCTGATAACCTGGATCCCAATGAAGAGCTGACCACATGCACAGAAACAAGGAATGAACCAATGGCATGTGGAATTTTAAATGGAGTAAACTTATTTGCATTTATGACATTTCTCTCTTCTAATATGTAGCACAAGAAGTCTAAATAGGATAGATTAACTCCTAAAATATGCACTATTTTTTTTTACTGCACTGATTTTTATTACTTATCTTCAGAGCTGATGAGTGATGTGTCAATAAAGGAATTCTTGAATTTTCACACATTTTATCATAAAATGCAACAGAGAAAAGTGAACCAAATCACAAATTATCACAGATCTAACACCCGTGTAACTTCCATTTAGGTCGAGAAATAGAACAGTGCCAGCACCTCACAAGTTACCTTGTGCTCTCTCAATCACTTAATCTCACTACCTGGGAAAGGTAACCACTGTCCTGAGTTTTATGATATTCATTTTCTTGTTTTTCTGTATGGTTTTAACAATTAAGCATGCATTCCTTATTTGTTTGTTTGCATTTATATAAATGCATTCATAAAGTATGTTCTTTGGTATCTGGTTTCTTTCACCTAACATTATGTTTATGAGATTTATCCATATTGTTACACATAGTTGTAATACATTCATTTTCTTTGCTGTATAGTATTCCATTGAATGTATATACCAGGGTTTATCTATTCTATGATTGATTAATGGACATATATTTCCATTTTATGGATGAAGTTGCTATGAATATTCTTGCATATGTCTCTAGGTATACATATAGATTAAATTTTATTGAGTACCCACTTTAAGAGTGGAACTGCTAGGTCATAGAGTATGCATATGTTTAATAAAGAAAGAAATGAGAAACTGTTTTCTAAAAGGATTGTACAAAACCTACTATCTCAGCAGCATGTGAGAGCTTCCATTACTCTAAAATGTGTTATTGCCAGTCTAGTAGTTTTAGCTATTATACTCGTATACTATTACCTTAATATGGATTTAATTTGCATTTCCCTGATTACAGATGAGATCAAGTGTCTTTTTTGTATGTTTGTTGGTCATTTGTATATCATTATTTGTGAATGTATAATGAAAATAAATCTTCTATATTACCTTCTAGAAATCTATTGTTTTTTCTTTCACATTTATACCTATAGTTTACCTGGAAGTGATTTTTGCTTATGGTGTAGATCAGATTTCTTCTGTTTTTCTCTATATGAATATCCAGTTGTCTCAGCACTACTGTTGAAAACATCTTGTTCTACGTTGTCCCTTTTGTCATAAATCATGTCCATATAGTAGTAGTCTATTTCTGGGCTCTCCGTTCTATTCCATTGGTCTATGTATCTACCTTATGCCAGTAAAACAGTGTTTTAACTATTATATACATATTCTTTTAGGTTTTCTATGTGCAATTATATCATTTGTGAATAACAGTTGATTTCTTTCTTTACAATCCTTGTACTTCTTTTTTCTTCCTTTATAAGCCTGTATAGCACTTTTTCCCTTGCCTTACCCAGCAAACTAGGACTTCCAGTACAGTGTTGAATAGAGGCTACAATGATGGCACCCTTATTTTGTTTCTGATTTCAAAGGAAGTTTCTCAACATTTTAGCATTGTTTTAAGTGGGTTGCTTCTTTTAAAAAAATAAATCTTATAGAACATAAGCACCTCTGTGTTCATTGTAGCATTATTTACAATCACAAAGATATGGAAACAGACCAAGTGTCCATCAGCAGATGAATGGATAAAACAACCATGGAACATTTATACAATGGAATACTACTTGGCTGTAAAAAAGAAGAAAATTTTACCCTTTGCCACAGCATGGATGGACCTGAAGAACATTATGCTAAGTGAAATAAGCCAGTCAGAGAAAGACAAGTATCATAGGATTTCACTCATATGTGGAATCTAATGAACAAACTGAACTAGCAAGCAAAATAGGGACAGAATCATAAATAGCAGGCTGACAGCTCTGGGGGGCAGGGTTTAGGAGGTGAAGGGATTGAGCAAAAATGACAAAGGGCTTGTGGACATAGACAATCATGTGGTGATTACAGGGGGGTTGAGGGGCATAAGGAGGATACATTGTAATTAAAAATACAATAAAAAATGTTTTAAAAAATAAAATAAACCTTATATCAGATTAAGCAACTCACCTTCAAATCTTAGTCTTCTGAGAGTTTTTATCATAAATGGATTTTGAGTTTTATCAGATGATTTTTCCTGCATCTTTTGAGATTGTGATATGTTTTTCTCCTTTATTTTGTTAGTATGATAAGTTACATTTGATTTTCTCTTGTTCAGCCAACCTTGCAATGCTGTCATAAACCCAGCCTAGTGAGGATGTGTTGGCCTTTTTATGTATTAAGAATACGGTGTATTAAATGTCTGTGTAAGAGTCTATGTCTATGTTTATAAGTAAGGTTGCTCTATTATTTTCCTTTTCAAATAGGAACATGCCAGGTTTGCTGGCCTCATGAAACAAGCTAGTGAGGACTCCTTGTTTTCTAGTCTCAGGAATATTTTACGTAAGATTGATTATTATTTGTTCCTTAAGTGTTTGTTAGAAATCACCAAAGAAACAGTCTGAACCTTGAGTTCTTTTATGGAAAGGGTTTTATTTACAAATTAGTTTAACGTTATTCAGATTTTCTACTTGTTTCAGTTTTTGACCATGTTTTTCTAACAAATTGCTTCATTTACATTTCCAAATTTATTGACAAAGTTTTTCATAGTATCTTATATTATCAAGTTAATGTCTATAGGGTCTGTAGTGTGCCCTACTTTTCATTCCTAACATTGGTTATTTTACTCCCTCTCTCTCTCTCATTTTAATCAGTTTGCCAGGCATTAATCAATTTTATAACTTTTTTGAAGAACCACCTTTTGACATAGTTGATCCTATTATATGTATGCTTTCTCTTTTTATTAATTTCTGCTAATATTACTTGTCATTTCCTATGTGCTACCTTTTTTCCCCTAATTTCTTGAAATGAATGCTTAGTTCAGCTGATTTTACAGGCTTTTTTTGTGCGTTTGTTTTCTGATACATGTGTTTATGGCTAGAAATTTCTCTCTAAGCAATTAATTTAATTTGTTCAACTTTTAATAATAGTTATTTTCATTATTTTTTGGTTCCACATAGCTTCCTTTCCTATTTGAAAAGGATAGTAAGTATTCTTTCTCGTTTTGAGGTACAGTGTTGCCCAAACACAAGTTTGACCTAATGGTTGCTTTGTTCAAGTTTTTTATATTCTAACTGGTATTTTGTCTACTTATTTTATCAGTTATGAAGTATGTTAAAATCTCCCACAATTATTATGGATTTACTTATTTTTCCTGTACTGCTAATTTTTCCTCTCTGTACTTTAAAGCTATCTATTATATATTGCAAAATTATTACCATATTTTGCTATGTATAATGCATTCCCATGTATAATGTGTGCCCACATTTTTGGCCCAAACTTTCAGGAAAATAATGTTTCACTTTAATTTTTTAAATCGATTTTTTTACTTATTTATATTTAGAAACAAAACCGATTATCACATTCCAGGGTATTATATTGCACACAGATATTGTTATTGCTTTCTAGAGTTACACTTTTTAACACATAAGCATAAATAAAAGAATTAAAAACATTTGTGTAGATACAGAATTAGTACTACCCATGTGTAATGTGCTTCTTTATCTTTCCCTCAAAAATTTGGGCAAAATTGCACATTATACACAGCAAAATACAGTATATTTTATGTATGTTATATATATTACATAGTTACTAAATATCCCTCTTTGTCTAATAATGACAATTTTTGTCTTTAGCTACACCAGATGTGCGTGTGGGTGTGTATGTCTATCCATCTATCTTGATGGTCCTGGCCTATAACTTTTGCTCTTTCTGTACCTACATATATTAAATGTGTTTCCTATAAACAGCATTTAGGTGTTTTCTTTTAAGCAGTCTGAGCATAAAATCCTAAATCCATTTAGCCCATCAAATTTAATTGACTTACTGATATATCTGGCTAAGAGCACTAGCTTCATTGCCAGACAGACTTGAGTTTGCATATTGGCTCTACCAATGGCCAGGTATATTGTCTTGAGCTTATCACATTAATATCTCTGCACTTGACTCTTTGTCTATAAAATTGGCAAAGTAATGACTACTTCACAGGTGCATTAAAGGTTAATGAGCAAGAATATAGTAAATTCTAAGTGCTACTATGAAAGTAGGAATGAGTCTGATGTAAGGAAGATAGGCTTCATGGAAAAAATAATCCACATTAGTAGGAAAAGAAATAGAGTTAAGTGGGTAATAGGTGACCAAATCATGGGAACATTGAAAACTTAGTGGAGAAGTAAAAACTTGATCTGGCGGAAGCTATTACGAGTTCTTGAACAGGGGTCAGCATGACAAACCTGGAAAGACTATAACAGAACTCCTGGGGTCTATTGCTGTAGGTTCTACTGCCCGCCACTGATAAAAACTGTGACTGACAATGCCAGAGCCTTAGGAAAAGGAAAGGAAATATTTATTCAAAAGTTATACAGGTTAAGAACAATGGTGGAATTCTGCTGTTAAATCTCACTCCCTTTAGAAACAAACAAACAAAAAACCACGGTCCTGCCCTGCTCCTTGCCAAACTAGGCCAGAGGTACCATATCTCAGGAAAAGAAAGAAAAGTCTGTAGTTGAGCTGGGCAGGTTCCTGTCTGTATCCTGACTCCCTCCAGTTGTCCATGCTTGGCCAGCTAGGTTCCTGCTTTTAATCCCAAACTGCATCCTCATGATGGGCCCACCTGGGAATCCTTCTGCATCCTCCCAAACCACGTGTCCAAGACCCCTCACTGCTGCTACATGGTCAAGTGACCTCTCCTTCCCCAGCCACATGGTCAAGAGGGCAATGGCTGCTCCGGGCCTAGGTTTAAATCCCAGCTCAGATCTTTCTCTGTAACCCCATTTCCAATTCCCCCCACACTGGGTTACACCACACTAAGTAGTCTGGTTTCTTGGCTGCCATTGTTAGTGTGGACAAGCGGCTCTTGATCTAGGGCTAACCACCTTCCTGCTCTCAAGCAGGTGCAGCTAGCCACTCCAGGGCTACATTGCATCACAGGTTAGAGTCACACCCATCTCCCTGGCTCCGAGCAGGCACAACCTTTAACATTACTAAAACACTGTCCAAGTCCTTCAGATATGCAAAATAACTCTCAATGGCCCTGCTTCACTTCCCTCATCCCCGAAGCAACAGCTGTTGGGGTGTTCTCCATTTGGGGGGACCTCTAGGTCAGCACCCCATTACAAGACTACTACTTTGGAATTCATTCTCAAGTGGAAGTCAGCCTATTGGGTACATCTGAGAACCTGTAGGCAATTTTAAAAAGAATCTGTACCAGCAAATGATGAAGAACTAAAGAACTCCTACAAAAGAAGTTAATATTTTTGAATGATGGGAAAGCATTTAATTATGGTTAGCTGTCTGCTCAACTAGAGGGCAATGAGTTAGCTCAAGAAGTAAAGATGTTAAATGTGAAGGTGGCAAGAAGTGGTTCCATGTTATGTTGCAGTGCTGTTCTATTTCAGGATGTCACAATTGCACTAACATATATAGGATAAGGAACGATTGACTTAATTAGCCAAATCACTGGGATAAAGTGAAAAGTACTTTATGTTCTCTTAGCTCTGCTACAAACTTACTAAGTGATATAAAGTTCTCTGTTTCTTTATTATTTCATATTTTAGGTAGGAAAAATTTCTGACAGCCTACCTGTCAGATTTACTGCAAAATGATAAATATGCAAGTATTTTAAAATCAAACTCAAAAATCACTTTAAAATAATTATTTTCTTTGGAGTCTGTAAGACCACAATTTAATATTTATCACTTAATATTCTAAAGGAGTAAGCTTTCAAGTAAACTTTTTAAGTTTTAAGTTTTTAAGTAAATTTTTTGGTCTCTAGGATTTCTTTATAACTTTTAAAAAGTTGAGACCCCTGAAGAGCTTTTTTGATTATGTCTACTTACCTACCTGTCTACCTATACTATATTAGAAATTAAAATTGAGAAGTATTTAAGATATTTCATTTATTTTAAAATAATAATGCTAAATGAAGCAATACATATTAACATAAATAACATTTTTATTCAAAATGACTATTTTTCAATTTAAAAAAGAGAAGAATGGAATTTTACAGTTTTGCAAATATCTTTAATGTCTCTCTGGCTTAATAGAAGACAGTTGGATTCTCATATCTGCTTCTGAATTCAATCTGTTGAAATATCACAAGCCATGTAACTACTGGAAAACTCCACTTTACATACTCATGAGAGAATGAGAGTGAAAAACACAAACAACTTCTTAGTCTTATTAAGAAAATAGTTCTGACCTTTCTAACTCTAAAAGGGTTTAAAGGATCCCACAAGTGTTTCCAGACATCTTGAGAACTGCTCCAATGTATTTCTATAGATGTCTGCTAAAACAATTGCTAGGGAAGCTCTAGAAAACTGGATGCTAAAAGTAGTTACTGCTATTGCCACAAAGGAGTAGTATGCAGTGCCACTAAACAACGTTGTCAAAAATATTTAAGGCATATTCTATTTTAATGCACTCTTTCTGAAATACATATATTTAATTTCATATAATCACATTTTGAAAGTGATTTCTAAGTTCTCCTGACTTCTGGTCCAGATGGCAACATAGGTAAACACAGATCGCCTCCTCACGCAACCACATCAAAATTACACCACTCAGAAATGTCAGAAATTGAGTTGAGCCCTGGCCGGCATGGCTCAGTGGATTGAGTGCTAGACTGTGAAGCAAAGGGTCACTGGTTCAATTCCCACTCAGGGCACATGCCTGGGTTGCAGGCCAGATTCCCCAGTAGGGGGCATGTGAGAGGCGACCACACATTGATGTTTCTCTCCCTCTCTTTTTCCCTCCCTTCCCCTCTCTTTAAAAATAAATGAATAAAATCTTAAAAAAAATAAAAAGACATTGATTTGAATGGAAGTCTGACAACTACAAACTTAAAGAAACCACATCTATCCAGAATGGTAGGAGGGGCAGAGACATGGAAGAGATTGGTCCCACATCCATATATCTTGTTGTGAATAAAAATTCATGACGAATGTCTCAGGAGTGAAGAGTCCCAGCCCCACACAAAGCTCCTCAGCACAGGGTTCCAATTCCAGGAAATAAGTCCCCATAATCTCTGGATGTAAAAACCAGCAGGGATTGAGTCAGTGGAAGAAACTTCTGGAGACCCAAGCAGTTCCTCTTAAAGAACCCACACATGGACTTACTCACACTCACTCCCTGTGAGCTCCAGCACTGGGGTAGCAACTTGAAAGGCACCAGTGACATACAGAGAGGAACTGAAGTGTCTGGCATCAAGGCAGGAGCTGGGGAACAGGTTTTTCCCAGCCAGAAAGGCAGGCAGAGGCCATTGTCCCATTTCTGAACTCTCCTCCCTCAGAGCCACAGAGCCAGGAGGGGGAGCCATATCTGAGACTCCATCAACCTAACTAACACTGTTTGCCCCACCCTGGAGATCCCCCTGAGGCTCCATTCCACCCAATTTATAACTGTTAACAGTGGCTTTTCCATACGAATGTCTGGTCTTGGCTCATGCTTTACAACTTCTTAAATCCTTTGAAAATCAACAGCTGGCTTCAGTGAGCTCCCAACCCCTGTACCTCTTGCTAAGTGGTCCCAGGCATATTGCTAGCAGCAGTCAGCCTAGGTTCACAATTTAGCTTTACCAGGGAATCTCCAAGCCCAGCACAAGTAGCTGCCATCTCAGATTGCTTTATGGCTCAGGCAGAGTGGCCCCAGGCAAAACAGGTGGGGCTGACCATGGCCTGTACCACCCAGGAAACCCCAGGGCCAGCACACCCAGTGGACAGCAATAGACCACATCAGAGCACCACCACCCTGTACAGCAAATCCTCCATGGAGGGTGGAGGTGGTAATATGTGGTCAAAGCCACTCCTTGCAACTAATAGGCCTGAGTAAATCCCTCCCATTGACCTGCCAACAGCAATCAAGGCTCAACTACAAGAGGAGGGTGTACTCAGCTCACATGGTGGGCACACCTCAAGTACCCAGCTGGGTGATAGGGGAGGCTGGACCCTACAGGACACCTACTTCATTAGGCCATGCTACCAAGACAGAGAATCATGGCAGCTCTACCTAATACATGCAAAGAAACACAGGGAGGCTGTCAAAATGAGGAGACAAAGAAACATGGCCTAAATAAAAGAACAGATCAAAACTCCAGAAAAAGAACTAAACAAAATGGAAATAAGCCATCTATAAGATGCAGAGCTCAAAACACTGGTTATAAGGATTCTCAAGGAATTTAGTGAGGACCTCAGCAGCATAAAAAGATCCAGTCAGAAACAAATGATACAGTAATCGAAATAAAGAACAGTTTATAGGAAAACAACTGTAGAGTGGATGAAGCTGAGAATCAAATCAGTGATTTGGTATATAAGGAAGCAAAAAACAACCAATCAGAAGAACCACAAGAAAAAAGAATCCAAAATAATGAGGGTAGTATAAGCAGCCTCTGGGACAACTTCAAGTGTTCCAACATTCACATCATAGCAATGCCAAAAGGAGAAGAGGAAGTGCAAGAAATTGGAAATATATATGAAAACAATAATGAAAAAAAGTCCCTAATTTGGTGAAGAAAGTAGACATGCAAGCCCAGGAAGCACAGAGAGTCCCAAACAAGGTGGATACAAAGAGGTGCACCCCAAGACACATCGTAATTAAAATGCCAAAGGTTAAAGATAAAGAGAGAATCTTAAAAGCAGCAAGAGAAAAGCAGGTAGTTACCTACAGGGGAGTTCCCATAAGACTGTCAGCTGATTTCTCAAAAGAAACTTTGCAGGCTAGAAGGGATTGGTAAGAAATAATCAAAGTCATGAAAAACAGTGACCTACAGCTAAGATTGCTCTACCCAGCAAAGCTATCATTTAGAATTGAAAGGCATATAAAGAGCCTCCTAGGCAAGCCAAAACTGAAAGAGTTTGTCATCAGCAAACCATTATTATATGAAATGTTAAAGGGACTTATTTAAGAAAAAGAAGAAGACCAAAACTATGAACAATAAAATGGCAAAAAAAATACATATCTATCAACAATTGAATCTAAAAAACAAACTAAGCAAACAAGAAGAACAGAGACAGAATCGTGGATACGGAGAGCATTTTGATGATTGCCAGATAGGAGTGGGCGTGGGAGAAGTACAAAAGGGTAGTTACAGAATAGCCACGGGAATGTAAAGTACAGTATAGCAAATGGAGTAACCAAAGAGCTTATATGCATGACTTATGGACATGAACAATGGTGTGGGGATTGCCTCAGGAAGTGGAGGAGGGAAAAGTGGGAAAAATTTGGACAACTGTAATAGCATAATCAATAAAATAAAATTTTAAAAGAGAATGTGATTCTTACATGTTAAAATCAAATCTCCAAATCCAATTCATATATGAACAGAAATATAATTCTTACAAATGGAGTAGATAAATTTAGTGTCACTTTTGTGATATAACATGATTAAGTTACTTTGTTAAATCAAACTTACTCTCATATTTCAGGCTTACAAAGTTACATTTACCATTCATTGCACTTAGGTCAGTGGCAAATAGTTAACAAGATGTCCTGGGGCCAGCTGAAAGCTACTTTGAATCAGATGTTTAAAATGACCTATTAACCACCCATGTAGTGTTTCCACTGTACCCCTAAATTTGCTACTTAAAGGAGCAATATGTATTTTTGAAATCTACTTTTTATAATTCTGACTTATTAAATGACTATATTTTCAAGCAAAGATAGATGGTAACTTCTTCATGCTCTTACTTTTTCTTTGTTTCTTAGCACTCCCCTTTCTTTTTGTTTCTTTTAGACATATCTTTTTTATTTTCTGTGTTTCAACTTGGGTCAATATAGTGCAGGGTTAGAGAGGTGAGCAATGGAAGCAAAAGTATACATAGTCAGTAAAATGAACAATAAAATCAGTCCATGAGCCAAAAGACAAAGTTGTGGGAAGACAAGGTTAATGCAAGGGGATCCCTCAGGAAACACGTCCCCAAAGAAAGCCCTGTGTAGAGTCACTGACAGCCAGGCTGCAAGACAGAAATGTAAAGACAGTCTTAGGAGGTCAACTAATCCTGCTAATTTCTTGTCTTTTTGAAATATGTTCTTTGGGACATTGTGTGACATTCTAAATGTAGTCCTCAAACTATATCCTTGATCCAGCTTGTTTTAAGCTTGTGTGCAAAATAATGGTGTTATGTGAAAGTGTTAAAGAATTGTTCGTTTCTGTTTTGAAGGCGTTCAAATAGGGACTGTGAGCACATCCATTTCTTATCTCTTAATGAAATGCCAAAGTCACTAGCGTAAAAGTTACATTCTGATCTGTTTATATGTGGTAGGGGGGTGGAGGGGACAGAGTTGAAATTCAAATTACTAAAAATTAGTTATTATCAGTTCTACCACTTTATTTTTATGATAAACAGATGACCCATAGGCAGCTTTTAAACCCATCCATTTAATCACAGTTCGGGTTTGAAGAAGAAGTTGCCTGCGTTGAGTAGGGTCATAGGATGAGCCCCAGGAGAGCAGGCAGGAGGCTGGTAGAGGGATGAACATCAAGGAATCTCCTACAGGGAAGCAGTGCACCAGCTGGAAAAACATGACACCAGATGCAATAATAATCAGGGAGAGATCTAGGCCCCACAGCAGCCAGGGGTTCTACAAAAGGAAGGTGAAGATATTTGAATGAGCCACTTTCTGTGCTAGTTCTGGGTGGTACTTACAAAGCACTAGAGGTCAGGAAAATCGCCCTCAGTGGCTACCCACTGACTTGCCCTTTTGCACTTTAGCTGCAAGTACATTTGTAGTCATAGGAAGCACCATCCCAAGGGAATTTATTTATTATAACCAACCCATGGATCTTCCAGCTACCCAACAGATCTTAAAACGTCAGGGAAAACATTGCAGAAACCCAGAATTCAGGATGAGAAGACATAAAATCAACATAAAAATGCATGGAAATTGTTTTATCTTACAAAAAATTATAAAATACAGGTTGCTGGCCAGTTTTGCAACTTGCCTAAAATAAACACATATTTCAGCTAAATCACATTTTGCCTTAGAATCAATTGGAGAGAATAAGAGGTAAGCTCCTGCTTCCCAGTTTTGAATATTAGATCGTTACTACTTTGTCTTATGGGAGAATGTGATGTTTTGGATTTGCATCCAAATAATCCAGTGTAGGTGGTGATCAGGGAAACAGCAAGAAGATTGGAAAATAAATCAAACAAAATTGGGCATGCTAAAGCTGGGTGATGTCTACATGGAGGTTCATAAACTCTCTAATTTTCTTTATTTTTACAGTTTTTAATGATTTTTTATTGTTATTCTATTACCGTTGTCCTAATTTTCCCCCTTTGCCCTCCTACGCCCATCCCCGCTCCCAGCTCCCACAGTCAATCCCCACACTGCCGTCCATGTCCATGGGTCATTCATATGAGTTCTCTGACTAGTCCCTTCCCCTTCTGCCCACCATTATCCCCCTCCCCACTCCTCTCTGGTCACTTTCAGTCCATGTTTCCATGCCTCTGGTTCTATTTTGTTCATTAGTTTATTTTGTTCACTAGATTCCTCTTAATTCTGCCTTATTCTGTTGGTCATACAGACCAAACCTAGAACATCATGGTCGGGGGGAATACACGGATGTGAATTCTAGGAGGCAGGGATCATTGAGGACTGTTTTGGAGGCTGGCTACAACATGTAGAATAAAAAGGAGAAATAACTCAAATATTAGAGATAAGATACATGGAAATGGACTTGCAAAGGGTATCTTTAAGTGAAATTGGACCAGGATCCATCTGGGATGGTTTTGTTACTAAAGTAAAGAGAAAGTCAAACAATAACTTCCAATTATTTAAAGCTTTCAAAATACCTTAACACTGTAAATCTCTGTGTATAAAAGCACATACCCCATCAAGCACTTAAGCCAAGAGATTACTGAGTTGATCTACTCAGAGCTGAAAATAACAGCAACAACAACTGCTGTAAATTCTGTTTCATTCCCACCCTTCCCAAGTGCGGTCACGTACACTCTGGTTTCTCTTCAGAGCGTATAAATCTTTCGCCTTTTACCAAACGCGGTCGTGCGTGCCTCTGCCAAAGCTCAGTTCCTGGTTTCTAGTCCCATTCCTGGTGGACTTCAGTCTGATTTTACACGAATGCTATAGTCTGGCTACTTTGTTGATTCATAATCGTAACCATCCCAACCAAAGAATTGAGGTAGAAGAAAAAGAAAATACAGTATATGGTTTTTGCCTTCAACAAACTTAAAATTTGTAGAAACTGACAGTCCCTAGCTGTCCCTAGGGACATACCAAATTGAAAATTATTTATACATACCAAATTAAAAATTATGCTGCAGTCTGCCAGTATTCATCACTAATTCACTGCGTATGTGGTGATTTCTAGCACTGGTAGTTTTGAAAAACATTTTAGGGTTTCCTACCATACTTTCAGAATGCAAATCATCATGGCATATAACTTAACCAAATAAAATAACATATAAATAAACCATTGAAATAATAGATGAATTCCACAGTCCACCACAGAATCACATTTTCCAAATGTGGTGTTGATTAGTTTATAAAAGACATCTATTGGCAAGTAGTCATCAAAAATAGGCTAACACACTCGAAAGTAGCTCTGAAATCGGTAAACTGTGTAAACTAAAGCATGATTATTTAGGTATAGTAAAAGGAAAAAAGATGAGTGACATTTTTTTCATTTTCATAATAGTATCATGAAAGAAATGGGCTTTGTAATAATTTTACTCATTGATAAAAGAGAGATGATCATTTTTATAATTGGTTGAATAATAAATTAACTCTCCTTAAGGGAAAGAAATTGATGCATACGACCATTCATTCTGGGTCTAATAGCCACTATTAATCATCATCTCCTCCCAGCCCAGCAGAGTTCTTAATACCCTACAATTCTGAAGTACAGATTCCTTTTTGAGTTCTCTCTTGATGTTATCATAACATGTGGAATTAAATTGTTGTCAGATATTTTCTTCTTGCCAAGATAAATCCATTGTATCTCTTCAAAGGAGATTTTTTTGATGTCACTCTAAAGAATAAAGCACCTATACTACCTCACCCCCAAAATTAAAATAAAAGATTTGTTTACTCTTTAACAGAGAATTCATTCTGGTTCATTCTGTATGAGTTACTATGTTTATACAGCCAAATTATATGGGTTTTTTCTAGGTTCACTGTAGCAGACACTTTTTCCCAGGGAAAAACTATTGTTGATTATAGCGGTAGGTCTAATTCTTTTCTCATGTGTTTATTTTTTAAGAACTCCCACAGACTGGCTTGACCTTAACCATAAATAGCAGTTTATTCTATATGATTTGTGTGTGTCTGTGTGTGTCTGTGAAGTAGGGGCAGCAAGGGCAGTGTAGGAAATAAATCTTGTTTTATACAAACATGTAAGAGTGGCCTCAAAGCTCACCAAAGACGAAATGATTAATATCAGATTCTTTCCTAAGAGCAAGTTTTGATAGTCCAGGAACAGACACACCACAAGAATACCAGGCACCTAAGAGAGAGTTAGAAGAGGTGAGGCGCAATATACCTACATCCAAGATCAGTCTTTTGTCCCATCCAAGTTCTGCCTTAGGGCAGACCCCCCTGCAGTGACTCCCATAGGAATTAAAATGAATGTATACATATGTTAGAAAAGAAGCTAATTTCACAATTATTCTTTGTTTCAGGGAATTGCCCCTGATACCTAGACAAGACTTAGGGATGAGTTACCTAAGAGTGATATAAAGGATGGCTGTGATTTTACAGGGACAAGATGAGGCAAATAAGAAATGAGATGTAATCTACAGTGGATCTAAAGGTTAACAGAAAAGCATATTCCTGTTATACATATTAAATGAGGAGAGAGGGAAATCTCACAATACTCTCAAACAAGGAAGGGAAAGTGATTACAATTAATCATGTAAAGATAATTGGTTTTTTTAATGGTTTCTGGGTAGTAGTTGCTTTATGCCAAAATTTTATAAAATAATTTAACTAGGTACAACAGTTGGTCTTGATTTGAGGTAGAATAGAAAGCCAAATGCCTTGGGTCAGGGTTGGAAATGGCTGGTGTGTATTTTTAACTGCTCGATATATTTTGCATGAGGACCTGATGGCATCGGCTCCTAGTAGAGAGAGAGAGAGAGAGAGAGAAATCTCCTGCCCCTGCAGAAATAACTTAAAGTGGTGAGTCGGGAGACCTGGACTGAATGGGTGTGCCATTTAGAAAGCGTATGATCTCCCACAAAATTTTTGCTCTCTTTCTTCATTCCTTACTTTTCCTCACCTTATTTGCCATTTAGGCAGAGATCTTAATTTCTTTTCACCTCTTGGGATATTATTAGGGTTCAATGAAATAATGCATATACAAGTACTGTGCGAAGTTACAAGTCTTGTAAAACTATCACTATTCCTTAGTACACATTGTCATCTGTCATTCTATTTTATACCTTGGAATATAAACAAAACCTCCCTTAAATAGAAAAAAACTAAATATAATACCTAATGCAGGAAAGAAGGGAAAGAACCATCCCAATTTAGTTTAGTTTTGATATACATTAAAATACTAAAACAAACCAATAAGATCATGTATTAATCTTTCAAAGTACCAATTCCTGCCTCAGACAGCAATTAATATGGCTTCTTGAAGAGAAATGACACCAAATAATTTTATTTTATGACATAATAATAAGCTATTCACATAAAGGAAAAAGAAGTTAAGTCTGCTTCAGCCATAGTTCAAATGCTTACAGATATTTAATATGATTGTAGAAAAACCAATAAAGCTTTACATTGTGTTTCACTTTCTCAGTCTGTGACTAATAGTTGCTTTTTGATTCATGCAGAGTTTTTGGCCATAGCTTTAAACTAGAATGTTGGGGTATGTAAAGTGACAAATGAGAAATTAAACATAAATACTTTTTAAAGTTGAGGATTCAGTACAATTGTACACACCCCCCCCCCAAAAAAAACAAACCAGTGCCATAAGAACTGTTCACATTTGGAGTCAGGATCTTTGCATTCCTCCTTAGAACTAGCTAAGTGACTGGTTGTGCGTGTGGTTCTGGCGCTCTACCAAGAGTTGGTCCAACCCCAAATAGCAATTGTTGATTTTCCAGAGACCTGTGGAGAATTCTGCACTTCCCTTTTAGGGAAGAGAAAATTAGAATGTGGTTTGCAGGAATATGCCCCTTGGGAAATTTGGCCAGTTTGAGGTTTCCCAGTGTAAATTCTATAGGATGCTCTTTCTTCTGGGGACAGGGCATGTTTCTCTGGTTCTGCTGTCATAAATTTGGGAAACAAAAATAAGGTATTGTTATAATTATAATAATTTTAGTAGTAATAATTATTATTATTACTAACAGTAGTAAATCTGAGAAAGAGTTTATGTTCACACAGTCTCGTGACATAATCCTCAAAGGTTATATACTGGGACCTTAGTGAGCATTTAAAGGTTCATCCATCTGGTACATTGCTAAGTTCAGGCAGGGAAGGAGACAGGGAGAAAAGGTGGTAAAAAGAAAAGGAGAAGGGGGAGAGAGAAAGGATGCGGAGGAAGAAGGGAGACAGAGCAGGTTGAGAGAAAGGGGCAAAGGGGAGCGAGAGAGGTAGGGAGGATGAGAAGGGAAAGGCCATCTTCACTGCCTTCCTTTGGCCTCCTGAAACCACCTTTATTAGAGTTACTTAGAGGGAGTTTTCAGAAGGGATTTTTCCATAAGAGGTCATTGAAATCATTAACTGAACTGGATAATCATGTTTTGGGTATATCTGATCTCCACACATGGCCCCTGGAGAAGGAAATACCAAAGGCATCTAAGGCAGTTTTAATAGCAACAAATAAAATTTTTAAAATGAGCAAGAAAGAATCTGGCTTAGTGGTTAGTCATTATTTTGCATAAGATCCAACTTAGGGGGAAATATTTGCAGCTTCATTTTTAAATACTGAAAATGAAATATCTTCTATTAAGTCCCTTGGGAGAAATGTGTATATTTTTACAATACGTATTACCTACCTGTTAAACAGAAAAATGTCGGTGAGCAAATTGACACAGCTTAGATACTTAATTGTTAGTTTCTGGCCATAACTGAAAAGTAACAAAGCAGAGGCAGTTTTGGATGTTTAATTTTGATTAGCAGCATTGGGGAACTGGTATGATGAGCGAAGTTGGGGCTCAGCAAACAGGATGAAGGAAAGAAACAAATACATCAAATAGTTATTGAAGGATTCACATTTTCCATATTTCTTCTCCATGGAAGAAACTCAAAGTTTAACTTTTGCGGAATATCATAGTTGTTTTTTTTTTTCTTGGTGGTAGTGGAAATGCAGAAAAACACCAAACCTACCCAGGCTGACCCACAGAGAAGCAAAACCCATTCCTTTCTTCTCTCTCTCTCTCTCATCTTTAATAGGTTTTTTAGGCTTATTTTTAATTTATTTTCTTTTTCCTGTATAAAAGCCTAAGATTATACTCCTCTGTGTGTTATAGAAGAAGGTTTAGGTGCAATATTGAGGAAGTTAATTTAATAACCTTTTACGTGCCAAAAGAAGTAAAGAGTCTACCCCGTAGGATTAACAGTTTGTGCTTTCTTGTTGTCTTGAGTTGTGTGAGGGGTTTCTTTTCTTAAAAAATTTTTTCATATATATACACAGTATATATATGAAACACAATAGGCTGGTGAGAATGAAGCAAGGCTGCGTATTTACAGAGAGCCAAGACTCGTGCCCAGAAAGGAAAGGGGGACTGAGATGGTTTCCGCTGAAAGACCAGCAGTCGTTTCAGACAGCAGTCTGCCCTTTCAGCAGAAAATATGGGAAGCGGAGTGCCCCAAATGAGGGTCTTCCTTGACTGTCTCAAGTATCTGTAGGATAATGGATGTGCCCTTCACCCTGCTTAATGGGAGCCCACTGCTCCGCTTCATTTAAATGAAGGCAGGATCATTCAAACAGTAGAAATAGGGGGAAAAGGAGAACTTATATATAATGTTATTTTTATTATAAAGTAATTCATGAGAAAAAATTAATAAAAGTCTTTCAAGTCCATTCTAGAAAACTTAAAATGTACAAAAAAAAGATGAAGAAGAAAATAAAAATTGTTTACAATTCCACCAGCCAGAGAGATGTGCTGATAATATTTTGTTGTATTTCTTCCTAATATTTTTTTAATTCTAGAATGTCTTGTTAGTACAAAAAGAAAATTGTCATTTGATGTTTGATGCCTTCAGTACTTCTAGATAAGATATGAATTAAACATGCAAAAATAAAAGAGAAACCATAATTGCCCCTTTGGAAATGTGGGAGGCTGTACCAGCCCTTAGAACTAAGTACTCAAAGGAAGTAAGCAGTTGTGAGAAATCAGCAGTGGCATGGAAAGAACACACAGAACGTCTGCCTAGTACTTACTGCCTTACTGTTACTCCAGGACCTTAGGAAAATCGTTTCCTTCTCCAGCCTTCATTTTCTTGATCTGTAAAGTAGGGGACGGCTATTTAGCAATTCCACAAACATTGTAAGGTGTTTTGCCCTATCAGTTCAGTTATATATTCTCTAAATACCAAAGGCCAAGTTTTCTCGATATTGGACTGTAAAAGTCTATCCTTACTGCAAACCCTTCTCCTGATCCTTCTCTTCTCAACCAGCTCCACCTTAATCTAGGAATTCAGCAACTTGAAATTTTCTCTTCCATTTCCTATGTGAAAACCTACTGGAAACTAGTAGAGGTGAATCATTTACAGCCTAGTGTGTTTCTCTCAAGAATGTTCATGTTAAATTTTTATATGTAATTGTTAACAGAAAGTTTTTCTCCCTATTGAAGGAATTTCATATGTCAGTAAGTAGGTGGAAAAAGGTATATTCAGAGGTGAGACAAAAGGACCTTCTTCACACACCTAAATTTATACCAGACATAAGAAGCCTTTCTCCAAGTCTTTCAAATTCTAGAACAGTGTGGATTATGTCTCTAACGTCGGTCATTCTTCAAACGTCACTAATAGGAACTTCTTCTTTCTTCCTCCCTCACTTGGAGCTACATTTGAGCATATTTTTAACAACTTACAGAAATACCATCCTATTTCTCTAAGCCCTAAAAGAAATGTAATATCAAAGAACAATTTCAAGAGGTGCAGAGGAGATGGTTTGCTTATCTTCTGTTTATGTAGTGAGAATTTAGGGAAGGTGCCCTGACTGGGGATCGAACTCACAACCTTAGCACATCCGGACAATGCTCTAACCAACTGCGCAACCTGGCCAAGGCTAAATTAAAATCTTACTTAAAGCCCATGTTATATAATCCCCTTACTTTAAAATGGAGAAAACAAAGACACAAACTTGTCAAAGGTCAACTAGTTATTAGTAGAACTCCTGGCCCAGAGCTTACTTCATACACCACAAAGTTCCAATTTCCATAGTAGTGGCCAAGTCCCTATCTGCTCCCTATTTCCTTCTCCGTTCTATAATGAATAATAGGAGTTGGGGACCCCCGCAGGGAAACCTTACACAGTTTCTGTATAAGGGGATTAGGAGGAAAATGACTGATTCTTGATGTTTTGGTCTGACTTCAGGCCTGGATTGGGAGTGTGGGGATTCTTACTTACTAATTATTTTATTATTTTCTATGTGAACAACTATAAACCTACTTTTGTCCCACCCTGTATTATTGTGGAGCCAGCTACCATGTTAGGACGCCTGGATCAATTACTAATTATAATTGAAGTTAAATATAATGAATCATACAGTTTTCCGCTGTTTTGAATTAATTTCACTAAAATCACCTAAGAATTACTTTACTGTAGTGGACGTCAGTGATACTGCCTTCCCTAAAAGCCCTTTCCTTAGAGCCGGCATCTCCTCCCCGCCTACTAACCACGTGACAATAGGCAGAGCGTCTCAGTGCTCACATAAACCTGTTCCCCTGGCACGCTTGGTGAGTTCAGAGACAGTCACCTGGCCTAAGCCAGTACAACCTGAGGCTTTCCTCTGTATTTTTCAAACTGGAGTCAGGAAACAGAGTGAGCCACATCATTTTATAGGACACTGTCCCCAAATGCTGTTGGTGTCCCTGTTTTCTACTCTGTGGGGAAATCCTATGTGCAGTGAGAGCAGATGAAGCTGACATGCAGAGAGGAGCCGACCCAACTGTCAGGAGGATTTTGATGGCAGTGGAGTTCCTGCAGTTGTGAGTCCCCACAGCACCCCTGCCCATCTCTTAGGTCGGTATTTAACTCTTCCTTGGAATCCAGAAACCAATATTTTCTAATTTTTGCCCAAGTTAATTCAAATTAGATTTCTGTCTCTTGCCATTAAAAGAATTCCCACTTCACTGACAAAGGAAACACACAGAATACATTTTCCATAAGTAATAGATTTATATTTTATTTTATCTAATGCATAATATATTTTATCATACCATACATAAATCCTCTCAGTTCCCCCATTATTAGCAATAAAAAAATCAGAATGTTAATGGATTTTCAACTGCATGATTTTTAAATACTTAGATATGTATAGTCTAGTATGTGGTGGGGGAGGCAGGACAAATGTGAAAAAGTAAATTGAGGTTAGAACACATAGGGCCTTAAATACGATAAGGAGTGTGGACATTACTCTGTAGGTAGGAGGGATCCAATTGGAAAGTTTTCAAGCAGGGAACTGATATGTCTGGATCTTTAGGATATTTGGATAGGTAATTCTGGTGGCAATGTGGAGCTGGAATTAAAATGGGGAAACAATTGGAAAACACTCTACTAGGTGCTCATTCTGGAAACCTAATCACTTAAACGTATTCCAGGTATCTGAGACCAATGTGATGAGGAACCCAGCTAAGAAAGTTACCCTGAACAAGTTGGGAGA
The DNA here is from genome assembly GCF_022682495.2 of Desmodus rotundus. Lineage (NCBI taxonomy): Eukaryota > Metazoa > Chordata > Mammalia > Chiroptera > Phyllostomidae > Desmodus > Desmodus rotundus. The sequence goes on along the minus strand of NC_071388.1, from coordinate 163,564,390 downwards.
CAGAAAGATTCAAGACATATTTCAGTTGTATCCACAGCTGGAGCTGGAGAGCAGAACCCAGAAAGGCCAGGGAAGCCTCACCTTTGCCGCTGGCCTAGTTACCATCACACCCGGGCGCTGCAGCTGCAGCCGGCCCCAGTCACCCTCACCACAATGACGAGCAGCTGCCCGCAGCCCCCACCCTCAGCGCTGCCTGACCCCAAGCCCAGCACCACCAGCAGCCCAGGGAGCCTCACGTCCTGCCAGTGGGTCAAGAAGGTTAAGGAAATGATGGTTTCAGGAACAGTAAAGTGGTTTGATGTAAGAGACAAATATGGTTTCATCAACAGGAATGACACTAAGGAAGATGTATTTGTACACCAGACTGCCGTAAAGGAGAATAACCCCAGGAAGAACCTTCACAGTGTAGAAGATGGAGTGACTGTGGCATTTGATGCTGTTGAAGGAGAAAGAGGTGCAGAGGCCGCAAGAGTTGCAGACCCTGGTGGAGTTCCAGAGCAAGGCGGTAGGTAAACGTGCCGCAGATGGTGACCATTATGATGTGATCCATGTCGCAGGGGTCTTCCAAGCAGTTACCAGCAGAATTTCCAGAATCGTGAGAGCTGGGGAAAAAGAATGTGGGATTGGCTCCCGAAGGCGAGGCCCAACAGTGCGGCCCTACCACAGGCAACAGTTCCCACCTTACTACATGCAGAGACCCTATGGGCATCAACCACGATATTCCAACCTTCCTATGCAGGCAGAAGTGATGGAGGGTGCTGTCAACCAGGGTGCAGGAGAACAAATTAGACCAGTGAGACAATAGGTGTCGGGGCTATAGAACACAATTGCCCAGGGGCCCTTCTTGACTAGAGAGGACAGCAAGGAAGAAGATATGGAAAATCAAGGAGATGAGACCCAAGGTCAGCAGCCACCTCAGCGTCAGTATCCCACAACTTAACTTACCAACACAGTCTCACAGAAAACCCCGAATCACAAGATGGCAAAGAGACAAAAGCAGCTGATCCCACCAGCTGAAAATTCATCTGCTCCAGAGGCTGAGCAGGGCAAGGCTGAGTAAATGCCAGCTTACCTTCTCTACCATCATCCGATTTAGTCATCCAACAAGAAGAAATGAAGATGTAATTCCAGCAGCAAGAAATGAACAAAAGGTTGGAGCTAGAAACCTTAAGTGCTTGCTTTTTGCCATTCGACCAGATAACTGGAACTATCTGCATTATCTGTGCAGTATGGGATTTTTATTATTTTGACCTAAAGACATCTCTTTTTAGATAATGAATGCATCTTTTTCAAAGCCTGGTTTTTCTCAATACCCCTCTAAGGGTTTCAAAATTGTTTCATATCTGGTCAGGTTGAGATATTTAGGAAACTCACTTTTAATTAGTAATAAAAATTTACAACTTGACCTTTTTAAAAATAAAAGTCAACAAACTGCAAACACCTGTTAATAAGGGTCTTAAGTGATTGGGGGGGAAAGAGACTTCAAAAGTAGACTTCGCACTATATAATGACCACTTGGACACAGGGAAAGAAAGTGAGGAGACATAGGAGGACTGTGGACAGACGGCCTCAAGACCGTCCGAGAAAACACTCGTCTCGCTGCAGCTCACCATTGTCGTTCAGAGTCCACTTTACCAAGCGTGGGCACTACGTCCCCGTGCAGCACTCACAGTTTGACTCTCACGTCAAACACAGCCTTAGTGCGATTATATCTTGGCAGGCTATTTGTACTTTTTTGGAATTCCCTCCAATGTAGGAGGCCAAGGAAATTATTAAATTCTGGAAACAGGATTCCTACGTGGTCACTGATGAGAAAGCAGTACTATGGTTTTGTCATGCTGGTATGTATTGGTCTGATAGGCACCTTTGACTTAATGAATATAATTAAAAGAATAACTAGAGCCAAACCTAAAGTTTTGTATATCACACATCAGAAAGAATACCACCAACTCAACTACTCTGCTTTTCTTTGCCTTCACGGTTAGAGATAGAAGAATTAAAATTTTGTAGTGAAATAAAATTGAAAAGAATGTGATAAAGTGATATGAGGATCAGATTTTCAAAGCAAATTTTCTGTGTTCAAAATGATTTACCAGAAGGTCCTTTTTTACCATACCTTTTCTGGAAAACTAATCAGTTCTCATTTACTTGATTCCTAAAACAAAATTATCAAATTCTACCAATGTAACTTGTTCTGAGTTAAAAATAGAATTAGACACAATCCTGACTTGCTTGCTGCCATTCCAGTATTTTTTGAAAAATGCAAAACTCCAATTTGTGGATGGTGGTTTTACCAAAAGTAAAAGCTCAGTAGCTCACAGACTTGTAAAATAACTGACATTTTATAATTCTGACAGTTCTGATGAACTACAGGAAACATTGGCCAAATGTCACTTGGTTTGATTTTTTCATCATAACTGAAATAGCAGAACTTTGTTTCTGTTGAACAGACGAGGTTCACTCATGGAAGAAAATAGCCTTAAAGTAATGCTGTGGTAGTAGTATCCATTGTTAGAGGATTTCACCTTGTTTTTTTAAATTAAAATGCCAATGGCCATGAATATTTTTCTGTTTTATTTCTAGAAAATGACATTCTTAGTGAAACTAAGGGTTATATCCTCTTGTTGGCTCACCCCCTTTATCATTATGTAGTATCCTTATTTGTCTCTTACTATAGCCTTTGTTTTAAAGTCTATTTTGTCAGATATAAGTAGTGCTACCCCAGTTTTTTGTGTTTCCATTTGCAGGTAATATCTTTTTTTTCATACCTTTACTTTTAGTCTGTGTGTATCTTTTCTTCTGAGGTCAGTCTCCTGTAGACAGCATGTATATGGGTCTTCTTTTCCTATCCATTCAGCTACCCATGTCTTTTGATTGGAGCATTTAAGCCATTTACATTTAAAGTGATTTATTGCCATTTTGTTCTTTCAACTATGTTCCTTTGGGTTTGTTCCTTCCTTCCTTCCTTCCTTCCTTCCTTCCTTCCTTCCTTCCTCTTCCTCCCCCTCCTCCTCCTTCTTCAAGCAGGCCCTTTAACATTTCTTACAATACTGGTTTAGTGGTAGCCAACTCCTTTAGCTTTTTCTTGTCTGGGGAGCTCTTTATTTCTCCTTCTATTTTAAATTATAGCCTTGCTGGGTATAGTAATCTTGGTTGTAAGTTCCTGCTTTTCATCACTTTGAATAGTTTGTGCCAATCTCTTCTGGCCTGAAATGTTTCTGTTGAGAAATCAGATGACAGCCTTATGGGAGCTCTCTTGTAGGTAACAAACTGCCTTTCTCTTGTGGCTTTTAAGATTCTCTCCTTTTCTTAAAGCCTTGCCATTTTAATTATGATGTGTCTTGGTGTGGGTCTCTTTGGGTCCATCTTGTTTGGGATTCTCTGTATTTCCTGGACTTGTGTGTCTTTTTCTTTCACCAGATTAGGGAATTTTTTGGTCATTATTTCTTCAAGTAGGTTCTCTATCCCCTGCTCTCTTCTCCTTCTGATACCCCTATGATGCAGATGTTGTGACGCTTCATGTTGTCCCTAAGATCCCTCAAACTATGCTCATTTTTAAAAATTATTTTTTCTTTTTGCTGTTCTGATTGTTCTGATTTTTTTTTCTACCTTGTCTTTGTAATCACTGATTCAATTCTCTGATTCATCCAACCTACTATTTATTCCTTTCAGTGTATTCATCATTTCAGATAATGTGTTCTTCATTTCTGACTGGTCCTTTCTTGTGGGTTCTATGTCCTTTTTCATGCTGTTGACCATCTTTATAACCAGTATTTTGAACTCTATATCTGATCAATGATGTTTCATTTAGTTCTTCTTCTGGAGAATTCTCTTATTCTTTCATTTAGGGCCTTTTTTTTGTCTCCCCATTTTGACTGCCTCTTTATATTTGTTTCTGTGTATTGGATAGACCTGTTAAGACTCCCAGTCTTCATGCAGCAACCTTATTTAGTAGGTTTCCTGTAGGGTCTAGTGGTGCAGTCTCCTTGATCACCTGAGCTGGTATTCTGGAATGTCCCTGGTGTCAGTTATGTGGGTCCTCCTGATATAATTGAGTCTTGATTGCTATTGGCCTGTCCGTTCATGGGATCGACACTCAGGCTTGCTGACTGTGAAGCTCAACCCTGACCACAGCATGCAAGCTGCTGTGCAGGTACTAACCACATGACGTGGAATTTACCTCAGCAGGGTTTGGTGCCTCCAAAGATCTCCTTTGGATATACTACTTAAATGAAGCTTATTGGATCCTGCTCTGTTTTTGTCTGGCACTGACCACTGAGTGTTTTGGTTCTGGGCCTTTTGGGAGGCACTCTAGTACAGGGCAGTGTCACTGCCTGTGACTAACCCTGGGCAACCTGTTTGGAGCTACAAACAATCTGCAGTTTGTGGATGCCCTTGCTGGGCCTTGGTGCATGCAGAAAAAATCAAACTGTGAACCAAGGCCAGCTTTTACCAGCCGCAGGCCTAGGGGCAGGTCAGCAAAAGTCCCAAGGTACCCTGAGATCTGCCCCTGCCTGCCACTGCTTGCCAGGTGCCTGTTAGGCTCAGTCACTGAAAGAGCCTCTGGCTGTACTCCTCAGCAGAGCCTACGCTCCACAGGTGGGGTGAGAGAGAGTTCAGAGGGTGAGGCCATTGCTTTCCCCCAGGCTGATGCTGCATGGAGGGAAGTGCTCCACCCAAGAAAAACGGCATCTGTGCTATGGGAGAATGACTCAGCACAGGAATTCTGGCAGCTGACCCCCAGCTCTCTCACCAGAGCCACAAACTTCAGAGTCTCTTCACATCACTCTAGTCTACTTCGCCCTCTCTCTACCATGGGACTGGCTGCAAATGAAATTTGCAGCCCATGGGGACTGGCTGCAAATGAAATTTTGTGCGTTGGCCCTTTAAGAAGGTGCCTGCATCTCCAGCAGGTTTCTGTCTCTCCCTGCTGGACAGAAACCCAGCTGCTTTTCACAGCCAGATGTTATGTGGGCACCTCTTGCTGGTTCTGCTGCTCTGGGCTCAGTAGCCCAGCTTGGGGTTTAGACCCCACACTTCCCAAGAGGAACCCCCTGACATCTCAGATGTCCCTCCAGAACTCAGTTGCTGCCTGTGGGAGCAGGCCAGCCCTTTTCACATCCCTGCCCTTCCTGCCAGCCTCAATGTCGCTTCCTCTTTAGATCCTTAGCTACAAGGCTTCTCTTTAGCTAGTCTTTGATTATACACCCAAGATGATTATTCTGTAATTTAGTTGTAATTCCAGTTTGGTCATGGGAGGAAGTGAGTGTAGCTTCTATCTACTTCACTGCCCTGTTGTATCCCCATCCCAAAGTACTTTCAAACATACTGACCCTCTCCTTATAGATTTGTTTCTCAAGGCCTTTGTGGAGGTTGTCTTCTGGACCTTTTGGGAACATACAGTTGAGGGGAGATGGTTGGGTCAGAAATGATAAATCCATTCCAGTATTCCTGTCTCCTGAAATTTTTAAATGTGTTCTTTTACATTTTACCAAAGAGATCTACGTCACAACTTCATTTTTCATGAGTCACCATTGTGTCCAGATTTCAGTCAGCCTTTAGCAGAACAAACAGAATTATCTCCTGCTTCTCAAGCTAAAACCGTTAATCTAGAATCTTTTGTATGCCCTATTTGTAGGATCAGCCCAGTTTAAAATGTGTCCTCCTATTCATTCAACATTCTTAAAATCTTTCCTAACCCACAGTCAATAGATTAATTATAAAGTTCTTCAATTCTTTTGATACTTGAAACATCTCTTCCTGAATTTTACTTTGTAATTGACCTCTTGAAGCATAGTATAAGTTGACTCTAACTAAAGATCTGGAGATGGGGCATAAGAGAACTGGCATCCTATAAGGCGACTCCCGCAAACAAGGGGGCTTCAGTATCTTCACACAAAGAAGAAACCGCCTCATAAGCAAAAGGAGATGCTGCTGACGCTGATGAGGAAGGCTCAGTGGAACTGGGGGTGGGAATTCTCTAAATTCTACAAATTCTTTCCTATTTAGCATTTTCATTTCAAAGATGTAACTCTTTTTGGATCAGTACCTTAATATATGTTCACATAAGACCCCAAGTAAGGAGGTGAATTCAACTGATTCATCAGTCAGCAATCATCAAGTACAAATATTAGTTTATAGTTATCTAAATTCTAGGTCTATAAGAGATTTTTTGTTTTGTTTTTTTAAGAAATTTATAGTCTTGGGTTCAGTTCACAGTTAAAATGAGAATCTAGAAATTTCCACATGTCGATCTCTTCACCTGAAGCAGTTAACCTCAACACACAGCTCTCAGGTTCCTCATACCATTCATACTGTTCTGTGGCAACAACAATCAAGTCCTTCACGGTCTTATCTTCAGTGGCTGCCTTCAACCTAATGTTCACAGGCACTAATCTTCAGCTGTTTCACTCTAACAGTCCATGGCCTTGGCATCTCTGAATATTAACTGGGCATTTATTACCTTCAAACAGAATGAATCTGGATAGCTAGTCTCCTCACTTCCTTAATAGTTTGTTGTTTGGAACCAACTCCTCCTTACCAGCTTCTGTGTAAGTCAGGATTATTAGTTACGAGAAATAGAAACCAACTCTAGGTAGTTTACACAAATCAGAATTTGTGGGAAGGACACCAAGTAGCTCACACATTTATGGGAAAATGAAAAACCAGGCTCAGGAAACTGATGGGAGCCAAAAAAGGGTAGCAACAGAAAACAGCCAAGGACCTCTGTAGGAACAGTCTGGTTGGAACAGCACTTGGACAAGAGCTGCTGTGGGAAGAGTCTAGGCAGAACGCTTCCAGTGACACTGCCATCACAGGCATTCTCTTCTCCTGGATTATTGACATCACCACGACATCACCACGATCTTCACAAATAACTTGCTGGACCCTGCACCATGCCATCGCTCCTGCTGGATCAGAATCCCCCTGAACAAAGAATTACATGCTGATGTCCTTGCTGTCTAGAGGGAAGATCTGCCCTCCCTCAGTTTCTATCCTGGGGAACGTGCGGGATGCTAGGTAACCAACACACACACACACACACACACACCCAGGTCACCATGCTTGTGCTGGTTTCTGGACTTTCTACCCTCTTTTATTGGCCTGTTTATTTTGTTGTCCCTATGATACTGTTTTAATCTCAACCATTTTATAATTTCTTTTAAAATCTTAGAGTTCAAATCCTATTCCCCCTCAAAGGTTAATTTTTTTTCTTGACTCTTTTCAGCTTAATTTTTCTCAGTAAATTTCAGAACTCCATCAAGCTTCCAATCGAGAATGTCCCATCGAGATTTTGATTGGGATTGTATTACATTTATGAATACATTTGAAGAATAATTTAAAATATTTACAATGTTCTTATCCAAGAACATAGTATATCTATTTATTTAAGCCTTCTTTTATATTTCTAAGTAGTTATCTCAAATAGATTTAGCACACTTCTAAGTTTATGTCTTAGTTGTTAGGGTAGATGGAACTCGTTTCACTTTATTTTCCTTTAAAAGAGTTGTAAGGCCCTCCTTTTGACCCAAGCAAAACCTTAATATCTCATAACTTTACTATGCCAATAACTATGATTGTAATTTCCCTACTAAGCTATTTGAATCATTAAGCTAAGTTCTTAGTAGGTTTTTTCAGCTTTCATTACCAAACTAAAACTTGTACTTTATAGTATAAATTTGAGCTTAAGTTAAAATTAGAAATATTTTTCAGGGGAGTAAATTCAGGGGAAAAATAAACAGAATTGGATAAACAGGAAGATGGTAGCCATTGCACTAGTGCTACAGTACCCCCTAGTGGACACAAAGAAACATGGTCTTTATACCAAGAAGGGCCCCAGTGTCTTGCACAGGCAATTAGAATCTGGAGAGTCCTCAGTGATCAACTAGGTTAAAGTCTCTTGCTTCCAGATAAGGAAACTGAGGAACAAAAAGGAGAAATGATTGACCCAAGTTCACATAACCAACCCAAGGCTAAAATCCAAGATCCCTAACTCTCATGTTCCTTCCTGCCTGCCTACCTTCCTTCCTTCCTTCCTTCCTTCCTACCTTACGTTTCCATATGTATTGTGCCTCTGTTATGAAACAGGGTGCTAAGAATGCATAATATGAAAAATATTTAATCTTTGCCTTCAAATCTAGTTTTCTTTCAAACCTACATCTTTTATCCGTTTTCAGGGCATTACTTTATTGGAGAATGACCAAACAACCATGTAGAGGAAAGTTCTTAATCATCCACAGATTGACTCACAATGTGATTAATTAATTATTGAGATTTAACTGGAAAACATGTTTGCAAATGTGGAAACTTCCCATGACCAGGTTCAGATCATTTCGTGAAGAGAAAAAACTTTCCACATTCATAACTGTGAATTCTACTGCAAAAGAAAATGACAATAGTATTTGAAAGTGTTCGTGTGTGCCCACCACCTGTTCCCAAACATTATCGTTCGTACGTACCTCACGGAGCAAATCTTGATTGAGGACCGACATGCTAGGCATGTACTGAGCACTGGGTTTAATATGATGATGACAGCAGATATGGTCCCATGGTTTCTGCTCTTATAACGCTTATAGCCTCCTATGTATGCATATGTATAATTCTTTGAATCCCAGGTAAACAGTTTTTCTCATTTCATTTCAGCAAGTCACATTTTTAAGTTATGGAAATCAGGAAGTATACAAATATTTTGAAAAATTACTCTGCTCCACCAAAAGGAAAATAGATAATGAGGATTTGGGGCTAGATGAGCTGGAATTGAATCCCAATCCCACCATTTACAAGCTATTAAACAAACTGATTCACTTCTCCGAGCCTCAGTTGCTTCTATAAAATGAAAATAGTATGTATCCCTTTTGAAGGATGATGTTTTATCATTTTCCTTATTAATACCTGAAGAGACCTTACTTATTAATACCTTAAGTCAAATGATGAATTATATAGTCCTTTTCCTAAAGTGCAGAAAAATTATCAAAAAAGTATTAACATCATTCACTTAGTTTCACTAAGAATGTCATTTTCTATAATTAATACAGAAAAATATTCATGTTCGTTGATGTTTTAATTTATAAAAAACAAGTTGAAATCCTCTAGTAATGGATATCACTAAAACAGAATTAATTTAAGGCTTTTTTAAAAAATATATTTATTGATTATACTACTACAGTTGTCCCATTTCCCCCTCTTCACTCCACTCCATCCTGCCCACCCCCTCCCTCCCACATTCCCCCCCTATAGTTCATGTCCATGGGTCATACATATAAGTTCTTTGGCTTCTACATTTCCTATACTATTCTTACCCTCCCCCTGTCTATTTTCTACCTATAAGGCTTTTTTTTTTACATGGATGAATATGGCCTTGTTCCACAGAAACAAGGTTGTTATTCAGTTATGATGAAAAAATGTGGTATGACCATTATTTATCTATATAAGGGATTGTTAAAAAAAAAGACAACAGACCCAAAATGGAGTAGGCCATGTCAGCAAACTGAGACTTAATATCTAACCTAATTGCAATTCCAGCTTCTCCCAGGAATGTAATCTTAATTGATCAGCCTGGAACTTTCTGGTCAGCACTAGTGAGGTACTCCACGTGATAACCCTCTTACATCCCTTAATGAAAGTTGACCCTGCCTGAAACAATTTGCTATTTCCTTGTTTTTTCCCCCTTTACTGCCTATGAAAGACTTTCATTTTGTACAGCTCCTGGGAGCAGCTCTCTATTTGCTGGGTGGGATGCTAACCAATTATGATCATTCAATAAAGCCAATTTGATCTTTAAATTTATGAAGCTGAATTTTGTTTTTTAAAAGGATCTTGCCCTGGCTGGTGTGGCTCAGTGGATTGGGCACCGGCCTGTGAACCAAAGGGGTGGATTCCTAGCCAGGACACATGCTTGGGTTGCGGGCCAGGTGCCTGGTTGGGGGTGTGCAAAAGGCAACCACACACTGGTGTTTCCCTCCCTCTCTGTCTCCCTCCCTTTCCTTCTCTCTAAAAACAAACAAATAAATAAATACTTTTTTTAAAAAAGGATCTTACAGTAATTTGTATACAAACTTATCCCTCCACCTATTTAATGATTTGACAAAGGCAAGAGTCATGTTTTACTCAGCTCTCCCTGTTCTGCCCACCCGGTGGCACCTTGCATAGAGGTGGAGCACACTTGATGTGTGCTGAGTGAAAAGACCATCTTGTTGCTATTTGACATGTGAGCTGAGGGAGAAAATCCAGCCTAAGTTATAGGTAAAATTATTTTGTTTTACTTTGAAGTAACAATTATCAAACAAGTCCTATAACATTCCTACTAGGAAAAAAAGTAGTTAAATTTCCCAAGCTTTACTCAAACCAAAGCAAAGCTTCAAACTGTTTAGTCACGAGAGGAGGAATAGGGTAGATGGGGGAGGACTGGTATGTTTGCACATGCTGTGCGTGCAGCAGCCCGAATCCTTTCCCCTGTTGCAGTACTTTTTAAGGTTTGCTCCGCACAACACCAGTTTGAGGGATTCGAGGTCCAGTTGTGGAAACTTTGCCTAGCATTTTCTTCCCTTGCAAGCTCACAGGGTACAGTGGTAAATTAAAGGCTATAGGAGGTCTTGCCTGTACTAAAGAAAACTGTTTAAAATTGTTTTACCTTGCATTTCCCAAATTTACTTGACCAATATTTCACCTGTAAACATCCCAAAGAACTAGTAGGTTCTGTGGAACACACTGACTTCAGGAAATTGTCCTGCTGTGTTCAAAGGACCCCTTATTAAATCACACACACACACACACACACACACACTTTGTTATTTTATCTCCAAATCCTGCAGGACAGAATGTGAACATTTCCAGCAATGTTTTAACTATAGAAAATTGACACCACTTTGGAGGTTCCAGAATGTCAACACAATTGAATTGTACTTATGTAAGAAGAGGTCAATTTGAGTCCAGGAAATGGCTCCTCAGCAATGCCTGGAATGTTATCATAAAAACCGATAAACAGACATCCAGATCCTGTTTTGCGTCTGGGAGGAATAGAGAGAGGGGGTGGGGGAAACATAAAATTAACACCACCAAATCTCACTGATGTTTCTTACAGTTTTCTACAAATCAGGATATAGTATCCATTTTCCCTCTTCTCCATTTTGGGATTTCCAGTTTATTTCTGTGTGTTTCTAATTCTTCTCTGTAGATGGCAGCACAGATAGAAAAAAGATGCCGGAACACCATCCCAGCAGGCCGGCTTCAACAGTGGCAAACGCCTGCATTTCAACAGCCTGTTCCCCACTCACCCTTTTTTTAAAAAAAATGAACAGGATATAAGATATATGATAGTTGACAATTTTTTGAAATGGATTTAATCATGCATATATATGGGGATGGAAAAAAGTAATGACAAACTAATGTCGGCAAAAATGAGGAAGCTGACCACTCAGCAGCATCTGTCCCACGCTACACGTGTTTTCTGCACCTTAAAGATAATGTCATCAACATTCCTGTGTCATGCAGAGTGCCACAGAACGTGATCATTGGCATCATTCCGGCCAAACACCAAGCCACCTGGTTTTCTGTAAGTATTGGATTCATTTAAGATACATAATGATGCCGGTCACTGACCCTTTTGTCAACCAACACTTTGAACCTGCTGTAAAGTGATCCCCATGTCACCAGATGCCACACTGAAGGTGAGGAAGTTAGCGTGAAGGTAACACTTCATTAAAAGCTTATAACTTATGGTTGAGTTAATAACGCAAGAGAAAAAGAGTGAAACACACTTATGAAATCTGTATAGCTTACATTGAGGCCTCGCTGTGGATTTTTTAAAAACCTTTACTTTTCCTGGTATCATTGAATCTCTTCATTAAACAATAAAGTGGAGTCTACCAGCAAGATGTTCACACCAAAATCTGCTGACAGAGAGAACGTAAGGACGCTGGCCCTTCAATGTTCGGCATTTCAAGGCCTCAGGAAGACTCCAAAGAACACTAAATTGCTCATGTGTGATGAACAGGACAGAAGCTAAAATGTGACCTGTGCTTTTACACAAACAAAAAACTCACCATGGGGAGTGAAAATAAATGTGGTACATTAATAAACCAACCTGAGGCCAAGTGCATTGTGGTTCACATTTAAGAAAAAAATTAATTGGCAATGTACCAGTCTTTTTAAATTTCACTTATTTATTTATTTTATTTTCAATTACAGTTTATATTCAGTGTTATTTTGTATTAGTTTCAGGTGTGCAGCATAATGGTTAGACAATTATATACAAAGTGGTCTCCCCAATATTTCAGGTACATAGTTATTACGATATTATTGACTGTATTCCCTATGCTGCATTTTACATCCCTGTGACTGTTTTGTGGCTATCAAGGTGTACTTCTTAATCGCTTCACCCTCTTCACCCAGCCCCCAACCCCCTCTGACAACCATGTGTCTGGTCTCTATCAAAGTCCTTTATAAATTCTCTGTCCTCTTTTCTTTTTAAATGCAAGCAAACGTTCCAGGAAATTACTCTAAACACCACATCTCTCCTTGAAGGAGTACCTTGTGATATTCCCTGTGTCACAAGGAATGTGAATTCCACAACACAGTTAATGCCACAACACAGTTAATGCCGTAATGTGTCTGGCTATCTGCCTTTCCCCAAACAACTCCTGGTGCTCGAAGGTTATTTACTGGCTGCTTTTCTCTGGGCTTTAAGTTTAGACACAAAACCAAGCCCTAAAATGAACAGGCAGAAAGGCATTGAGATAATGCAGGATATGAGGGAGTGAAGGAAGCTGGGATGTTGAGATCACCCAGCCGCTGGCCTGTGTCAGTCTCGAAGGCCATACCGTCCTACACCATCCAGAGCTTGCAAGCCAGCAGCCAGCCCTCAGCTTTGAGCCTTGCCCTGGAGGCAAGATTCAGCTCATTCCTTCCTCAGATCAGGGAGTCTTAAATGTGTGATATGCCCAGGATAATGCTGAATCTTGAGAGGCCTGACCCATTCTCCTGCATCTTTGCAGCTGTCAAACCTCCCAGGCCCTTGATATCCTTGATGTGTGCCCAAGAGGAAAACCCCTTCAATGAGTTATACCGTTCTGAACTCTCATCCCCATACTTGACTCAGCCTCCCACTCCACCCTGTCCTCCTAAACATCTGTGACCTCAAGAATCCCTTTCCATCATCAACAAAGTCCCCGATAATCCTAGCTTCTTTACTGGACATTCTTTAGATTTCTTGCCCTATGAAACCTGGCTTTCCCCACAAACACACTGCTTCCTCTGCAGCCCTTCCAAGTGGAGGCTACCGGGTCGCATTCTGTCACACACTGCCATTTCCGTGGATCGCAGTTCTCTGCCCCGTGAGACCCAGGCTACATAGCCATTATGTCACACTCTCTACCCCAACTGTCTTCTACTGACTGCCTGGCCATACCCTTTATGTATTGAAGACATTGGCAATGGACCCACAGTATTCCTTTTCGTGCCAAATTCTGGCACATTTGATATGTTCATGAAGCATGCCTGACCTCTCAGTTCCTCGATTCTATCTCTGATTACCTTCTCCATTCTGTTTCAACCGCCCCAGTCCCACGGCCACCCCCAGACTTTGTCATCAAGAAACTACAGCACCTCGCAACCCACAACTTTCTGTTCCTCTGGTTCTTTTCATTTGGTTATTTTCCACTCTGTTAATTTTCTGAACTTATTAAGACCTCTACTCTTTCCTCTTTCTCCTTACCCATCATCCATTTTCTGTCTCCTTTTCCTTCCCTACCCAGGAAGGCTTTCACGCTTCATGACATTAACCTCTGACCTATGTCCTCGACTCCGGTTCTCCGTCATTCTTCTGTTTCATTTGCCTGACAAAACTTGGAACGTGTACCTTGAATGCAGTGTCTGCCTTGGCCAGACACCCGGACTACTGGACACTGCTGGAGAAAACCACACAGACTGAACTGCCCCAAAGTCATGGTCAAGTGGGGCTTCCATGCTGCCTGCAATCCCTACCACATTGCCCGGGCCTCCTAGTTCTTTCTTTTGAATCTCCAGAGTGGCTATTTCAAGAATTTTCCTCTTCTCCAAAACTTCATGCTTGCTCTCTCTATCATTCTCTGTAGGTGATTTTATTTCCCACTTATCAAGGGGTAAAATAGAAGTTACAGGATGTGACTTCTCAGTTTTCTATGCCAGCCTATAAATGTGCATCTTTACTGGCCTTGCCTCATTATTCGACCATGCCACTTAAAAGATGTTCCCCTCCCCCATCTAAGGCCGATCTCTTGGCCCATGCTCTGAATCCCATCTCCTCCTGACTTTTTATTGGCCTTACTCTCAGTAATTCTCTTATTTATCTATTCGACCTCTCCCTCTTTACTTGCTCCTTGCTTCTCGGGTTTAAAGAAAAGCCACATTCCCCTCTCTCGACAGCCCTCTCTCCCCTGGCCAGCTAAACTTCCTGGAGAAGTTATCTCCACTCAGTGTTTCGACTTCCTTACTTTCCATTCACTCTCCAAAATTGCCTTCTCCAAAGTAACCAGTGATCTTTGTGTAAATAAATTCATTAGTCCCTTCTCAGTTCCCTCTTTATTTGACCTTAAGCAGCCTTTAACATGTCCTTTTTAAAAAATTCTTGTTTATTCCATTACAGTTGTCCAAATTTTTCCCCCTTTTCCCTCCTCCATCCCACCCACTCTACCCTCCCACAGTCCATCCCAACCCCATTGTCCATGACATGTCCTTCTTAAACTCTCTCTTTCTTGGGCATTTACGACACCATCTCCATGCTCCCAGATGTTTCTCTCTAGCCCTGACCTTTTTCTTGAGCTTCAGACCCAGATAGCTATCAGACCCCTGATAGCTTCAGTCAGTTCTGCCTACACGTTCCATTGCCATCTTAAACTAGCACTGAACTCAATTTCTCTTTAAACCTGTACTGCTTCCTGAATTCCCCCTAATGAGTGGCAGGCACTACAATGGACTCATTGGTGCAGCCGGAAGCTTGTGCGTATCATCCCCAACTGCTTTTTTTTCACTCTGTCTCACATTCAGTCTCAAATGAACTCATTCTGTTTCTCCTATCCTTTTGCTTATCTCCTTGCTCGGCCACCATCACATTTTACCTAAATCCATGGTCTTCCTGTTTTCTTTCTTTCTCGCAAGCCATTCCCCATGCAGTAGCCACATGACTGTAACAAGCAAGACACCTCACAGGTATATGAGTCCCCAAACACTCAGGTGTGCAAAAATGGAACACTTTTTCCTAGAGTAAGTTAATGTCTGAATCTGAACCTCCAGTCTTCTTCCTGATGGACAATTTATTCTAGGTGCTCTGAAGTGAATTCAGTAATTTGTCTGAAACTGAGATTCCATAAGTATTTCAGTTCAGAATTCAACTGGAGACTGTCCCTCTTCTCTTCTTGCCCCTTACTGTTGGCCTCCTTGGGCTGGGAGCCTGAGGGAAGTGGAGAGAGGACCGAGGTCCATGTGGATTGGCTGCATGTTGTGAGGGAGAGGGAGCTCTCCATCTAGTCTCATCTGGGGTGGTCCTAAAGCTGGCATGAGCTGCTAATGCCATTTTTGTCTATCCTTTCAGCACAGGCCAGGCCCAGTGGGCCCTCAGGGCCCTGACAGGTGGTGATGGGCTGGCTGGGCGCACGTGCAGGCAGATTTCATGTAGCTTCATCTCTCAGAGGGGCAGCCACTGTACCCTGCAACTGCAGTGAACAGTTGAGGAGCATCTCTTTGTTTTGTCTAGCACATCTTCTTCCAAGTCAGGTTGCTTCTTCTCCCGCTCAGCACAGAGAAGAAAAAAAACCAATTGACATTGACACATTTGTGTGAATTGTTAAATCTCATCAGTTTAATCTCTCAGTTAAAGTACAGAGCCCTTCGCATTTGAATTTTGAAGTGTAAAGTCTGGGGCTCTCTTAGCAGCAGACTGTCTCCCAATAAGTAATGTGCTTTCCACTCTACTGACAAAAGAGTCTGGTGGAGTGTGTGTGTGTGTGTGTGTGTCTGCACTGGAGGAGTGGTAGGGTGCAGGTTGGCAGCCCAGAGCCCAAGGAGAGAGATGAGTGGACAGAATACATTCCATTTATATTTCGCATATAATCCTGTCACATGTTCTATCAAAATCGTAAATCTGATCAGGCCATTCATTGCCACCTTCCTGTAGCTTCCCATTGCCTTGAAGATAAAATCTAAACTTTTAAACTTACACTATGTTTCCTACATCATTTCCTGCAATTTCCCCTCTTCTTTGAGGTCCAGAGGCTCACCATGTTCTGAATGGCCTGGGGACTTTTTCTCACATTCCTGTAAGGTTTTCTCCAACTTTTCCCTATACTTAGTGAATTCTTGCACATTCCTCTGATCTCGGGTTAAATGCCGCCTCGCCAGGGAAGTCCTCTTTGACTTCCCTCCCACTCCTGACTTTGATGCATCCTTTCTGTGCACTCCCATAACCTTTTCATGTCATAGCACTTATCATATTTTAATTTGCACTTTTTGTCTGCTCTCCTACTAGACCGTAAATGCTTTTAAGGCAAGACTATGTCCATTTTGATCACTGTCACCCTCCAGCACTTAGCATGTGCCTGACACATGCTAAGTGTTCAATAAATATTTGTCAAATTAAAAATACATGAATGAATGAAGAATAGGTTGAAAATGCAAGCCAGATATTAGCTGGCTTTATGTGTACTGTCTTTTCCTTATAGCAGGACTTGGTACTTTATTTTGTTTTTCTAAAAGCAAATCAATCCACAAAGCAGATGAGAGCAAAGTAGATTTGACTGAAAATGTCATGAATGCACAGAGGAGAGGGTTTAAATTGCGGGATGTCTATTCTCCCTGTAGTATTCATCTTTGGCTTCTAAACTTTGGGCCTTTCTCTCTTTTGACTCTCCTTTCTTCCCTGCTTCTCCACCCCCAACTCCCCTCTACTTCCCTTTCCTAAGGAAATATATCCCTCTGTTAAGACTATCTGGGAAGAATTGGAGAGAGATAAGGCTAGTATCTGTGAATACCTTTTAGGAGACAGTTGAATGAAGCCAGGCAGAGATGAAGGCCTGAGGTAAGAAAATAACAAAATGAAGAGAAGAGGATTTAAGAGATGTTTGAGAGGGAAGATCAACAAGATGTTGTTACTGATTGGACTTGGGTAAAAGAGAAAGGAAAGAAATATATAGGATGCATCACAGGTATTGGTGAATGTGAAAGAAAGAGAAAGAGAAAGGAAGGAGCAAAGGAAGAGACAAAACAAGGTAGGGAGGGAGGGAGGGAGGGAGGAAAGAAGGAAGGAAGGAAGGAAGGAAGGAAGGAAGGAAGGAAGGAAGGGAAGAAGGGAGGGAGGGAAGAAGGAAGATGGTTAGAAGATAATGAGTGAAAGGGTAGGGATTGAGAGTGCCATAGGATTAGAATTACTACCAAGAAAAAGATGAGAGGTTATGAAGCAAGAAAGAACAAGTATAATGATCATTACCTCTTGAGAGTCTAACTGGGGTTAAAGGCAAAAATTGGTATTGACATGAGTCTACATATTATCATATGATTTTCTTCAATAACTTGGGTTATGAATGGTAAGAGCTGATAAAATGGGTGGTGGATTGATCCAAGACTTGGGATCTGCTGGGAAGATGGAGCAGAAGAACCAAGGAGCAAGGTGATTGGTGATGCTATGAAAACATGTTCAAAGTGATGGAGATTACATCTAGGCTCAGCAGTGGTAGAAGAGAGCCAGGATGGTGCTGACAGATTGCAGGGGAGTGAAAAATGGCTCAGGAAATTGGATATTTTGATGTAGTGAAAAGGAAGTAAGAAAACTAGCATACTAAGAAACAGAAGATGTAGAACAGAGAAGGGACCATAGGTGATGCAATGCTTGCAGGCAGTAAGAATCCCCAGACTCCAGGACCCAAGGGGAAAACCAACCCTGGAAAGGAGACAGTTCTCTTCTTTCTCTGAAATGAGAGGGAAAGAGAGGAGGAAATGTCTTGTTTAAGTATTTCTTAGTAGAGAAGAAGCAGAAAGAGGGGGTTCACATTGCAGAATTTTGATTTCTTCTATTAAGCAAGATGGGAAAGTGATATGCAGGAGGTGGGATCGGCGCTTGAGAGAAGTAGGAAAGAATTTAAAAAGAAGCAGTGGAGAAGGTGGTAGGAGGACACCTACCTTGATTGAAAAATCAGACAATTGCCTTTTAATAGTGAGGACTCAGCTGGAACCAGTCAGCTGACATTGGTCTGGATCAGAATTCTAAGCTTCTCCAGCAATATCTTCTGCTTTGAAGCAGAAAGAGGAAGTACTACATGGTGAACTTCATTCAAGGCTAGTGATTAGGAAGACAGGAATGGATGAAGGACCAAGGAATTGAGGATACCTTACAGGATTATCATTGAAATTGTCAACACTAGTAACAGGCTAAGAGTATGGGAAGTGAGGGCCGATGGGTCCTTGGCATTATGAGAATAGTGTTGAGTGAAGGAGCAGTTCACAACGAGGAGGATAAATGTCCAGAATCTTCCAGACATTTCCTCCATAAACTGAAAAGGTGCATGCCCCTTTAAATCATTAACTAAACTGGAATTTAAATCTGGGCAGGCTTTCCCAGGTTGGGCTGTTCTGCTTTGCTAAGCACTGATAAGCTTCTGTGAACCCTTCGGGGTGAGCGAGGCATGATCCATCTTCCCTGTCTGGACAAGCTCGGTCTGGCCTCCCTTCTCCCCTGCAGCAGGCCTGAGGTATGCGCTGGGATTACGCATTTTAGACTACTTGCCACATTCCAGAATGTAGGGCTCCTGCTGATACAGGGCTCTGCTCTGACCCTTTCTGGCTGTGCCCCTCACCTTAAGGTGAGGAGACTGTGGGTCAAGGGGTTGTGCCCACTCAGATTCTTCATCGATCCCTTCTAGATTGTACTCTGGATACCTTGGACCACCTCAGAATCCCTTGCCCAATCCCTTGCTTTAAACCCACTTCTAAGGTCTACCTACACTTCTTCTCCCATCCCATCCTCCAAGGGCAGACCACGCCACTCTGTATGCACTCCTCAGCCTGAAGTGGCCAAAGGGAGCCTTGGACATGTACACAGAGCGTGAGTGCATGGGCTGGGGCATCCGCGCTCATTCATGAGATGCCCTTCTCAGTCAGAGCCAGGAATGGGAAGAGAACGGGGCAACTTCAGCCTGGGGTCCAGCTCCGGCCCCCGCCTCCATGTCCTGATGGAAAACTCCAAGGAGTCTGAGAATTACACATTCGAACTTGGCCTTCAGGGCATTAGGAAGCTAGAGTGATCAAGGTAGGAAAATAGGACAATTTATTTATAACTTTTTACATAGGCATGGAATACAGACCTCCATTTGTACTCTTGCCCTTGGTTCTACAATCGTTAGGGGCAATCCTGGCTCCTGCGATGTATTATTTACCTGTTGTAAAGAAAAGCCCTTCAAAATAATTATTTTAAGTTTATTTGACATATAGTTAGTTGTAAATTGTATCCCAATTTGGTAAAAAATAAAAATCCATTAAAAATCTTGTTCGGATTTTTTAAAAGTTTTGGTGGCCTAAGCCTTTTCTCCAATGTTTAATATCAGTTGAGAGAGTATGATTCCCTATTTTACTAATGTCCGTATTTAAGCTGCATTTTCTAAAAGAATCTGTGAACATTTTTACCCTACTGTGACATTCAAGGTTCCTAGCTGGGCCTTGAGCACAGCCCCATCAGATAGACCAACTAGGACGTGTGTTCGGTACATCCCTGCTGATGTTGATGATGCTATCACGGCTCTTTCATGTGTTCCAGATGCTTACTGATATATTCAATCTGACTAATGCTACATTTGAGACCTGTCCCACAAATCCACACATTATAGCTTCATTCCCTCATTATCAGATCTTAATTAAAGGAGTAGAATCAGATAAAGCTAAAAATGTTTACTCATTAAGTTGCAGGAAAAAGATGGGAGATCGCCTCTGGATCGCCTGCCCTGCCCACTGCTACTGTTCCGTGGGAGCCTTGACACAGCCCGTTACCTCTTGCATCTCAGAATGAGAGGTGACCTCTTGAGAGGGTCTGTACTAGGACCCTTCTGATAGTAGTTTACAATCTGCCAACAAATCTCAGAGCCTTATTTGATAGAGATCCAGGTGGGAAGTGGAAGGCCCAATTTCTAAAAGAGCCAAAGGAGAGCATTGATCTAGGCTGGAGGAGACCCACGTTTCTTGACTCAGAGCTGTGATGAGACTGTTACTGAAGCGGCACAAGGTAAGTCATTTCCCTTTTCTGTTCAGGTATTAATGCTGGTGTAATACGTGGGGTTGGAGAAGGGGAAGGGAAAGAAAATTCACTTAGCTTACTAACTTCCAAATTTACTAAACTGTGAACCCCCCACTTTTTTTTCAGCAATGCGCAAAACAAATAATCTAAAGAACACCCTTTGGGAAATGCTAGACTAAATCAGTGGTTCTCAACAGGGAAAGGGAGCAGAGATTTTGCCCTCACTGCCAGAGGATATTTGGCAATGTCTAGAGATATTTTTGGTTGTCACAACTGAAGGTGGCAAGGGATTCTGCTAAGCACCCTACAATGCATAGGACAGCTTTCCAAAACAAAGAATTATCCAACCCACAATATCAATACACTAAGGAGTTGAGAAACCTAGGCTAGATAAACTATCTCTAAATCTTTCAACTCTAAAATCTCAGTGAGGTGGGGTTTGTTTTTTTAAACACAAAATTTTATTTCTCTTTTACTCAAAGACAGCTGTAGGTCTGGGTAAATCTCTGTTTTGCCTCCATGTTTAAGCCACTTTAATCTTAGAGCACCTTCCTATCAATATGTGCTTCTCCGAGTCTGTGATTGCCTTGGCAGAGAAAGAGAAGCATAGAGAATCAAGGTTCATCCATGTTTCAACATGCGTCTGACTTTTTGTTACCGAACAATATTCTGTTATATGGATATAACGTATTTTATTTATCCATTCATTAGTTGATGAAATTTGGGCTGTCTCCACTTTTTAGATGTTATGAGTGATACTGCTATGAACATTTGTATACAAGTTTTTGTGTGGACATATGTTTTCATTTATCTTGGGTTATATACCTAAAATAGGAATTGCTGAATCATCTATGTTTAGCCTTTTGAGAAACTGCCAGACTGTCTTCCTTATGGCTGCATCATTTTACATTCTTCTTTTTTTTTAGGGACTTTAAATTTTATTTGTAATATTGTTTTAATTTTTTAAATATATTTATTGATTATGCTATTACAGTTGTCCCATTTCCCGCTCCCCTCACTCCACTCCATCCTGCCCACCCCCTCCCTCCCACATTCCCCCCCTATAGTTCATGTCCATGGGTCATACTTATAAGTTCTTTGGCTTCTACATTTCCTACACTATTCTTACCCTCCCCCTGTCTATTTTCCACCTGTCATTTATGCTACTTATTCTCTGTACCTTTCCCCCTCTCTCCCCCTCCCACTCCCCTATTGACAACCCTCCATGTGATCTCCATCTCTATGGTTCTGTTCCTGTTCTAGTTGTTTGCCTAGTTTGCTCTTGTTTTTGTCTTAGGTGTGGTCATTAATAACTGTGAGTTTGCTGTCATTTTTCCTGTTCATATTTTTTATCTTCTTTTTCTTAGGTAACTCCCTTTAACATTTCATATAATAAGGGCTTGGTGATGAGGAACTTTTTTAAATGGACCTTATCTGAGAAGCACTTTATCTTCCCTTCCATTCTAAATGATAGCTTTGCTGGACACAGTAATCTTGGATGTAGGCCCTTGCCTTTCATGACTTGGAATACTTCTTGCCAGCCCCTTCTTGCCTGTAAGGTCTCTTTGGAGAAATCAGCTGACAGTCTTATGGGAATTCCTTTGTAGGTAACTGTGTCCTTTTCTCTTGCTGCTTCTAAGATTCTCTCCTGTTTAATCTTAGGTAATGTAATGATGATGTGGCTTGGTGTGTTCCTCCTTGGGTCCAGCTTCTTTGGGGCTCTCTGAGCTTCCTGGACTTCCTGGAAGTCTATTTCCTTTGCCAGATGAGGGAAGTTCTCCTTCATTATTTGTTCAAATAAGTTTTCAATTTTTTGTTCTTCCTCTTCTCCTTCTGGCACCCCTATAATTCGGATGTTGGAATGTTTCGAGATGTCCTGGAGGTTCCTAAGCCTCTCCTCATTTTTCCGAGTTCTTGTTTCTTCATTCTTTTCTGGTTGGATGTTTCTTTCTTCCTTCTGGTCCACACCGTTGATTTGAGTCCCAGTTTCCTTCGCATCACTATTGGTTCCCTGTACATTTTCCTTTGTTTCTCTTAGCATAGGCTTCATTTTTTCATCTGGTTTTCGAACAGATTCAACCAATTCTGTGAGCATCTTGATAACCAGTGTTTTGAACTGTGCATCCAATAGGTTGGCTATCTCTTGGTCGCTTAGTTGTATTTTTTCTGGAGCTTTGAAGTGTTCTGTCATTTGGGCCTTTTTTTTTTTTTTGGTCTTGGCTCGTCTGTTACTTAAAGGGGCGGAGCCTTAGGTGTTCACTGGGGCGGGGTAACGCTGGTCACTGTGCTGTGACACTGTACATGGGGGAGGAGCCGAGAGGGAGCAATGGCGCCCTCTCCACTCTCCTCCGGATTTCAATCTTCCACTCCTCTACCCACAATCAAACTGGGCCCCTCTGGTGCTGGTTCCTGAGTGGGTGGGCTTGTGCATGCCCTAGGCCCCTGTGGGTCTCTCCAACGACCTCTCCTGTGAGGCTGGGAGTCTCTCCTGCTGCTGCCCCAACCCCCATGGGTGTTTACAATCAGAAGTTTGAGGCTTTATTTCCCTGTGCTGGAGCCCTGGGTTGCTCAGTCTGCTTCGATCCCCGCCGTTCATCCCGGTTTATCTGTGCGCAAATGTGGGGCTGCAGGGTCTGCCAGTGGTCAGACTGCCTGCCCCGTTTGTCCCACACTCCGCCAGTCTCGGTCCAGCCACGGCAACTTGAGTCCTCTCCACCCCTGCTGCCCGTCTCCGCCCCTCCTACCGGTCTGGATGAATGTTTATTCTTTATTTCCTTGGTGTCGGAATTCCTTGCCGTTCGATTTTCTGTCAGTTCTGGTTGTGCGAGGAGGCGCAGTGTGTCTACCTACGCCGCCATCTTGGTTCTCCAAACTTTACATTCTTACTAGCAACGAATGAAAGTTCCAATTTTTTCCACTTCCTCACTAATACTTATTATCTTTCTTTTTAATGTAGCCATCCTAGTGGGTGTGAAGTGGCATATTGCATTGTGGTTTTGATTGACATTGTCCCAAAGATGAATGATGTTGTGCATCTTTTCATGTGCTTATTGACCATTTATGTATCTCCTTTGAAGAAATGTCTATTCGAATCTTATATCCATTTTTATATTGGGTTATTTGTCTTTTCATTATTGAGTAGTAAAAGTTCATTATGTATTTTAGATACAAATCTCATATTTGATTTGCAGATATTTTCTCCCCTGTAGGTTTCTTGGTGGTGTTCTTTGAAGCATGAAAGTTTTAATTTTGATAAAGTCAAATTTATGTATGTTTTCTTTTGGGGTTTTTTTTGTGCTTTTGGTGTCATATCAAAGCAACCATTGACTAATCTAAGGTCCCAAAACTCTATGCCTATGTTTTCTTCTAAACTTTTTAGTTTTAGCTCTTATACTTAGGTCTCTATCCAATTTTGTGTTAATTTTTATGTCGGGTATGAGATAAACTTCTAACTTTATCCTTTTGCATGTGATATACAGTTGCCCCAAACTACTTGTTGAAAAGACTGCTTTTCCCCATTGGATTATCTTGGAACCAGTTGGTCAAAAATCAATTGACCATAAATGTAAGAGTATATGAGTTTTTAAAATACCTCTTTTCGAATATCTATAATTTTTTTCCTAACAGGTTGAGTAATAGGTCATATATCAGGTTACTGTGACTCATTAATCAAAAACTCCAGAAGAAAAGCTACTTGTATAATTGTGTTGTTCCCATAGAGCCATTTAGGAAAAAATCTACTTGCAGCTAAAAGCATTCTTTCCCATTAGAGGTATTTGGCCCACACAGGAAATAGAAATCTAAATCAACTGGGAAACTGGAGACATAAAGGATCTCCTTAATCTCTGGGTGTATCTCTTTCTGCCCTCATTTTTCTCTTTTAATCCAGAATAATAATATTAACTTTCTATGAAATTCATTGAGATGGATCATCTCTCAAGTGTTTGGGCTCAGAATGTATTTCTTGCCTGAAAGACCTCTTTACCCACTTGCACGTGTAGGAAAAACTAAAACTTGGGACTCTGATCTCACAAACAAGGCACAAACAAGGGTTTTTCCCTCAAATGAGACAAAGGCTTACGCTAAGAATGTGCTTTAGGTTGAGATGGTTTTGGTAAAAACAATTAGCTCCAATTCTAGGCTTATTTTACTGCTCCTGTATTTTGTCCCCATTTGTACTGATGAGTAATGGATTTATCTGTGTTCTACTATTTATACGATTAATATTTCCTCTAGGTTTGAGGGCTATGTGGTTCCCCTTTAAACTTGTACGGGGTTAGACTTGGCAGTGATTTAAGGTAATTAATTCATATGTCAGTTGTTAGCAAGATCCAGTAATTAAAGTCAACTTTAAAGTAAGTTATTAACTCTCCAATAAAAAAAAAAAGCACTTTATCAACTTATCCGTTTCAGCTATTTATTCTAGTTGACAGATGAGATAGGGCCATTATGGACTGAACATAATCACCTCTGTATTTCACTACTGAACAACAGGGCCAAACAGAAGTCTGGGCTGTTCAAGGTCATAGTTTAAATCCAGAATAAACCAGTTCAGGTTGATGGGCATGTGGGAGGGTGCCCCCTAGGATCTTACTACCTTTGCAATACTGTCTCAAATTTTACAAAATCCATTTTGCTCTGTTCAAAATTCTCAAACATCTAAACTAAAAACAGCCTAGACCAAAAATTTCAGATTGAGATCCAAAATATTAAACCACTTTCTTGTTTGTTTTATTTGTATAATACTTTATAAAAGTAACTTTTTAGCTTCTCTCCTCATGAACAGGCTAGAGGGAGGAACTCTAGTGAAGTGTAAGGCCTGCGACACAACAGGCACAGGCCTTCTATTTGCAGGCCTCAGCTTGTCTCAACTTTCCCTCTCGTGATAGGAAGGTTACTTTTATTCTGCTTTATTTCTTGCCTGACATCTGGTTTCATTTACTTAGTTAAGGGCACACCCTAATGGGCCCTTTGCTTTAACCTTACTGGCTTGTGATGAACTTACTACCAATGTTAAATACAGGTCTGACTCTTTCATGTGGTCAGGGTGTCTATATAGTATTGGTTCCCAAATCCAGGGAATCATTAGAATTACCCAGGGTGACTTTTAAAGAGCTTTTCAAGTCTCACCCCAAATGTACTGAATCTAGATCTCTAGGGGAGAGCCAGTAAATCTGTATGTTTCAAACCTTCCCAAGATAATAATGATGTTCAGCCAAGTTTGGGACATGGTCCAGACTCTCTCCAGGGGCTTTGAGTTCTCATGGGTTTAGCCTTAGGGAATCGCCACTGAGAAAATACCATCTACTTGCCAGAAGATGCTAAAAGACCAGGGGTGGCTATTGCAATCTGCCCTTAATGACTACCTACTGTCTTGGCAAAGAGTCTTGCATTCCTTCTCTGAACTCCCTTAGGCTGTTCTTGTGACTTACTTGCTTTTTCAGCACTGGCACTGGTAAAAATAAGATAGACTTCAGTCCTGTGAGACCCAACATGGACTCTCAGCTTAGCCTCCTCAATGGATGCTGTTTGCCTCACCCGTGAATTGAAGGT
This sequence comes from Desmodus rotundus, assembly GCF_022682495.2. Lineage (NCBI taxonomy): Eukaryota > Metazoa > Chordata > Mammalia > Chiroptera > Phyllostomidae > Desmodus > Desmodus rotundus. The sequence goes on along the minus strand of NC_071388.1, from coordinate 163,538,589 downwards.
AATATTATCCTCCAAGGGGGATTACTTGGTAAGTTCTATAAATATCTAACTACTATGCTGTATACCTGGAACTAATATAATATGGAATGTCAACTATAATTTAAAAAGTTAAAAACTAAAATTTATATGTATATGTATGTACACACACACACTGTCTTCCCAAGGATGCTATGAAGACCAGCAGAATGTATTTGTATAGCACCTAGGACACAGTGCACCATGCATTAGGCATTATTACTTCTTTGGCTGTACTTGTCCACCTCTATGAATATGGTGAGTTAATGAAGTTGCTCGTCAGTGTTTCCTGATTGTAGTGCCCTGGATTGCTCTGAGCAATGTTTGTCAAAGTAAGGGAACCTGCATCTGAATAGGAAGAAAAGGGAACAGAAGTCCACTTTGATGCAGCTGACATTCTGCACTTTTTAATTTTTTTATTGCAGTATAACATACATGTAGAAAAATGTGTTTATCAAAAACAAACAGCTCAGTGAATTTTAGTAAACTGAACAGATCCATGTAACCAGTACCTAGATCAAGAAACAGTATTCCCAGCACCCCAGGGGCCCTCCTCTGCATGCAGCCTTTTAGAACCCCTGTTGCAGGAAGAGCCCAGCTGTGAAGCACTCCTTCGCCCAGTCCTACCCTTCTCTCACAGGTCAAATCTGCTTGCCCTGTGAGCCCTCCCCAATCCAAGAGACTGGGCCTGTGGCCTCACAGGCACCCTTAATAGTGATGCTACTTCCTTTGTGAGAAGGATCACACAGGGTGTTTCCATCATTTATATTCCTAGCATACATCCTAAACTGCTTAAAGGAGATGAATTCAGGTCCTGGCCAACAAGGAGTGGAGATCAGTCATTGCCTGAACCATTGGCACCTCTACGTTTTCTCACAGAACGGTGAATGAGGTGGATTCTAGGGTAATTACCTTCATGTAATTGGAAGCTATATCACTGATGACTGCATAGTTTAAATATCCATTTAAATACTTTCACTTTATTGCCCTTATGTTTATAGGACATGCTACCACCAAATAGGCTCTTAATTTTTCTAGCGGATTCAAATTTGAATGGGTACACTAAAAGCTAGCACAACTCAAATGGGTGCCCTCTTTTTCCAAATATCAATAGAGAGTTTTTCTTTTTCTTTAATCCAACTATTCAAACAGTCTAATAGACCAGGACCTGTAATAATAATAAAGGTCTCGCCCAAAGGAGAACAGGTTTTCTACGTACTAAAATTTAGGCAGGATTTAATATAGTAGAACAGGAACCTGGGGTGCTTTTGCCTATATCTTCTCAGGTGTTAACACACATACAAATCACATGGAGTTCTGGTTGGAATGATGGTTCCGATTCGGTGGGTCCCGAGGAGCCCTGAGATTCCGCATAGCTAACGAGCTCCCAGGCCGTGCTGCTGCTGCTGCTCTGAGGCCCACACCCTGAGTAACAAGAGTATTTAGAACAAGCACCGGCCAGAAGCCTGTGTAAATATCTGAGCTTCAGTTTCCTGGTATATAGAGATGATTTCTAAGGTCCCTTCTAACTGCACAATTGTATAGTTCAGTAATCCCTCTTTAACTATTAACTAATTTGTCTTTAGGCTAGTGATTCTCATTGTTTATAAGTTGTTATATCAAATCTTGTCATGTATTAGAAGGCCAGGTAAAAACTCTTGCTTATGGCTGACAAGTTCTGTTTTCAGCCTTCTACAAGTCCACCCCAATCCATGGGAAGTGTTGGCTAACAATGACATGATGCTGGGCTTGGATCATAAACTAAACTTGACAGTTGGGCTTTGGTCAATAAGTGAGTGTGAACCTGGGAGTTTAACCAAAAGAAAGGGACAGCTAATCCTACCTGAATAGGCAGTCCTTATGTGAATACAGGGTGGGGCAGAGGTAGATTTACAACTGTAAGTATGCAAAACATAGAGTTTATTCTTGTATTATTATTTTCCATACAAACAACTGTAAACCTACTTTTGCCCCACCCTGTACTTCACTCAAATAGCCACAACTGGGAAGAACTGCAGAACATGTAAAGAAAAATTCAAGGAACTTGCATTATTTAGGTTGTGAAGAGAAGACAAAGGATACCTTAAGAATTTTTTAAATGGTGGCAGAAATTAGCATATCCTCTGAAGTAAATGTCTTTATAGTACATCAGAATAAATTTAGTTTAGCTCTAGGGCAGAACTTTCTCATAATAATGATCCTAGGTAATGGGATTGCCAATGGTAATTTTTTTAAAGACCCTTAAAACAACAGCCCTGGCTGGTGTGGCTCAGTGGATGGAGCACTGGCCTGCAAACCAAAGGGTCTCTGGTTCAATTCCCACTCAGGACACATGCCTGAGTTGAGGGCCAGGTCCTCATTTGGGGGCGCATGAGAAGCAACCGCACATTGATGTTTCTCTCCCTCTCTTTCTCTCTTCCTTCCCCTTTGTCTAAAAATAAATAAAACCTTTAAAAAATCCTTAAAACCAACAATAATCCTACTCCCTCGACTATCAGCTGTGTTATTATTTGACATACCAAGTGAATTCAGTAAAGACACCATTCTAGGTATTGAGTATGAGGAATTATATGCTTACAAAGCCTAAAAGAGGGCTAAAAGGACAGAAGTTAGAGGGCTGTCCTTAGGCTTCCAGGTCTGACCACATAGCAACAGTCAAAAGGCCAAGAAGCCATGGAGACTATTGCCAACATCGCAGCTACTTTTCACCAATGGAGCTGATGGCAATAGAGACACAGAAAGTCTTGCCACTGAAAATCACATCTAATGTAGCACGCATACCAACAATTGATAGGGAAAACTGACATGCCATGAAAATAGCCCCCATCTGGTTTTTACCTTTCAAATTTCACATCATTATATCTGAGTGGCAAAATCTATACAGAATCCTATTTGCATGGAAGCCTAAGAATTATAGTAGTTGGGTTTTTCAACTACAAGTTGATTTTTATTGAAGTATAACATACAGAATAATGCACAAATCATAAAATTCAGACAGCTTGATGAATTTTCATAAAATGAGCATACCCATGTAAGCAGCACCCAGATTGGGAGCCAGAAATGGCTAGCACACCAGAAGGCCCCCCTCAGGGCATTTTCTAGGCATTATCCTCCCCCAATGTAACTGCAATCTTGACTTCTGATACCATAGAGCAAATTCGTCTATTTTCAAACCTTTTATAAAGTGGGATGATACAGTATGTACTCTTTTGTGACTGGCTTTTCTCACTCTACATTGTATTTGTGAGAATTATCCATGGTGTATGTAGCAACAGTACCCTATTTTCATTGCTGTATAGAATTTCATTGGATGAGTAACACAATTTCTGCATTCTACTGCAGATGGACATGGGGTTGCTTCCGGTTTGGGGTTATTACAAATAGTGTTGCTATGAACATTGGTGAACATGGGTATGCATTTCCACTGGACATGTAAGAGTGGAATTTCTGGGTTATAGAGGATGCATATGTTTAGCTCAAGTAGATACTGCCAGTTTTCCAAAGTAATGAATGTGCCACCTCCTTACCAAAACTTGGGGCTTCCCATCTTTAATATTTAGTCATGAAATGCCTCTTCAAGTCTTTCTCCCACTTTTCTACTGGGTTGTCTGACTTTTTGTTGTTGTTGTTCTTTGTAGTTCTTTATAGTGAATGAGTCCTTTGTTGGATATATATATTGGGAATATCTCTTGCTACTCTGGCTTTTTCCCCCCACTTGTTTAATAGTGCCGTTTGATGAAGATGTAGTTCAGTTCATCAGAGGTTTTCCTTTATGGCTTATTTAGTTTAAGAAATCTTTGCTGACTCCGAGCTCATAAAGTTATTCTCCTATGTTTTCTTGGAAAAGTTTTATTGTTTTACTGTTCACATTTGGCTTTATAATTTGTCTGGTATTGATTTTTGTGTATGGTGAAAGTAGGAAATACAGCTTTGAACCTTCTGACTTCTATAATACTGTGGAGTGGGGATGAGTGTCTCTAAAAGGTGGTGAAAATGAATGCTGAGTGCCAAGAGACCATATCTCACAGTAACGTAGGTGAGTTTTACACTATATAAAACAGCACCAGACTGAATTTTTCTGAACCCCTTTCAAGTGCGATGGTCTGTGATAGCCATTTTTCACATTCCACACTTCCCTCATGGTGACAGTCCACCTCAGGTAGTCGCATTGTCTCTTCCTTCTTATCCTGCCTCTTGGAATCTCATCTCTGTTGCAAGAGCACTGTGTTCTTTTCCAGAAATACCAGCAAGAATTGGTCTGCTTTCAAATAAATGAAAAGAACACCAGAATTAGACTTGGTGGATAAATGTGAATGTTAGAATATTTTTAAAGAAATTTAATTTTACTACCTAGTCTAAGAAAGTATGGTCAAGTATAGGGCATTGCTCTAAAAGGCTTGAGTGAGGCCCTGGCCAGGCAGCTCAGTTGGTTAGAGTGTGCTCCCCCAGGGGTGTCCAACCTGTGGCCCATGGGCCGAATGCAACCCAGGATGGCTATGAATGCAGCCCAACATGAAATTGTAAATTTACTTAAAACCTTTTTTTGTTCATCAGTTTTCATTAGTGTTTGTGTATTTAATGTGTGGCCCAAGACAACTCTTCTTCCAGTGTGGCCCAGAGATGCCAATAGTTTGACGGAGAGGGTTACACCAAGGTTGCAGGTTCGATCCTCTGGAAGGACACATACTAGAAATCAACCAATGAATGCATAAATAAATTGAACAACAAATTCATGTCTCTCTCTCTCTCCCCCTCTCCTTTCCTCCTCTCTCTCTAAAGATCAATGAATTTAGACTTCTGGTCAAGATGGTAGCATAGGCAGATATGGTCCACATCTTCCCATAACCATGTCAAAATTACAGCTAAAATATAGAACTGTGAGGGGAAAAAGAAACCACATCTGATAGGAAGGACATAGATAGGAAACAGGTTGGTCCCACATCCAGGTGTGGTGGATAAAAATTTGGAAGGAATATCATGGGAATGAGGAATTCCAGCCCCACACCATTCCCCCCAGCCCAGGGTTCATTCCAGCACCAGGAAAATAAGTCCCCACAACTTCTGGCTGCAAAAACCAGCAGGGATTGAGTTGTTAGAAGAGGCTGCTGGAGCCACGAGCAGTCCCTCTTAAAGAACCCACACATGGACTCACCTCAGACTCACTCTTTCTGGGTTCTGGCACTGGGGAGGCAAGTTTAGTGACACCAGTGGTATACAGGAGGAGGCTGAGGTATCTGGCATTAAGGCGAGCAGTGGTCACTGTCCCTTTTCTAGGCCATCCCACCACAGAGCCAACAGAATGGTGCCATATGTGAGATTCCATCAACCTGCTGGCTAACACTGTTTGACCCACCTTGGAGATCCCCAGAGACTCCATCCCACCCGACTTACGTGCCCACCCAAGTTGCTTTTCCATATGAATGAACAAGCAGCAGCTGGCCTCAGTGAGCACCAGGCCCGGGAACTAGCAGCCTAGATTCACAGCTTGACTTTGCCCAGAAATCTACAAGCCCAGCACAAGTAGCAGCCACCTCAGATTGCTTTATAACTCAGGCAGGGTAGCCCTGGGCAAAACACAGGTGTGGGCTGACCTTGACCTGCACCACCCAGGAAACCCCAGGACCTGCGCACCCAGTGGACAACTACAGACCATGTAGGAGCACAACCACCCTGCTCCTGCACAGCTGATCTTCCGTCAAGGGTAGAGGTTGGTGGTAAGTTGTGGCTTGGGTGATAGGGGAGGCTGTGCCACTGGACCCTACAGGACACCCACCACATTAGGCCACACCAGCAAGACATAGAGTCAAAGCAGCTCTACCTAATATATAGACAGGGAGGCTGCCAAAACAAGGAGACAGAAACATGGCCCAAGTGAAAGAACAGATCAAGACTCCAGAAAAAGAGCTAAACAATATGGAGATAAGCAATCTATCAGATGCAGAGTTTAAAACACTGGATATAAGGATGCTCAAGGAACTTAGTGAGAACCTCAACAGCATAAAAAAGATCCAGTCAGAAACGAAGGATGCACTAATTGAAATAAAGAACAATTTACAGGGAAACAATAGTAGAGTGGATGAGGCCCAAATCAAATAAATGATTTGGAACATAAGGAAGCAAAAAACAACCAATCAGAACAAGAAGAAAAGAGAATCCAAAAAAACAAGAATAGTGTAAGCAGCCTGCGGTACAACTTTAAGCAGTCCAACATTCAGACCGTCATGGAGGCCACACCCAGGAGCTTAGTCAAACAGCTCATGATCCCAATGGAAAGCAGCATAACAGAGTTTCATAAGAAGAAACAAAATCCCTAACCTCAGAGAGTGATCAGTCCATCTTACTGCCTCCTCCTCAGATGAAGGGCCATTTCAGTAGCGTGAGACTGCTGGGCATGGCACCTGCAGGAAGGGGAGAGTACTGAAATTGAAGATAACCCTAAACTCATCTGAGGAATTTTAACCTCCAACCAACCTTCACAGATGTGTAATCTGAGAAATGGGGTCATGACACCTATTTAATAGGAAATTGTAAGATCACATGAGATGTGTGAAAGTACTTTATTAATTTTAAAGCAGATTTTGACAATTGATTTTTTTATTTCCTGTTTTTAACCTAGAAAATATCCTGACCAGCCAGATGATTGTGTGATTTTAAAGTGATTGCTAGACTCTGGCATTGGTGGTATGGCAATAGTAAAAGCAAAAAAAAAAAAACCCCAAAAAACAAAGAGGAGTGCAGGTGGTGGGGACGTGTGTGTACATGCCCATATGCTGGGTTTTCTTCATTTGCTGAAGTCTGTGAAGGCTGCTTAGTGTTCAGATGGGAAGGAGCACAAATAAGATGGGGAATTGCCTCCAGTGTCAGAGAATCCACATTAATTTTACTGACAAAGTAACTGCCTATCCCAAGTTTATTTCATTACTTTTTAAAAACAATAGCCATTTTTGTTGCTAATAGTTTTCAAAGATTGTGGAAATTGTTTTTTACTTTTTTAAATTGGTTAAGATTTCTTAAATTTCTTAAAAAGGTAAGGGCTCATCTTAGAATAGCTGTGTTTTAAGAGTCGAGGTAAATTCCAATTTGGAGCAAGAATGACTTAGAGCAGATGCCTTTTCCCAGTTCCACTCCAGTGGAAACCTCAGGGTGAATTCCACCTCTTAAAAAAAAAAAAAAAATGTCAGGATGTGTATGGACTCAGCAAGGGTGGAGAAAGGAAAGCTGATAGTGACTCAGGACAGTGTTTGGAAAAAGGATTATGCTTCCACCCCACAAGCCTGATGCTGGAACTCCCACTTTGGAAGATGAGACAGATCTTGACATGAAAGCAGGTTGAATTAGTGACCCACCCTAGAAAAGAAGCTGAATGCATTGTTAGCTTCTAGATTGCACAGTTAAAAATACAAGATCAACAGTGCACTGTGGCCAGTACACTCAAAGGCCTTAAAAATGCACTTATCTCTTGGTGAGCAATTTCAATTTTAGGGCTCTATGCTCAGGAAGTAATTAAGCATATATGCAAAGACTGAGCTACCAGGTAGATCATCCAAGCTATGTATGTTCAACACACAGAAATAATAGGAGCAACCTAAATATCCAACTATAAGAGTTTAGGTAAGTAAATACATTCATATACAGGATGGAGCAAAAGTAGGTTTATAGTTGTGCATATGGAAAATAACACAATAATTAATAAATAATAATTCAAGAATAAACCGTTTTGCATACTCACAACTGTAACCCTATTTTTGCCCCACCCTGTACTATGTACTATTATACTTAAAGTAATGGTATAGATAAATATTTATTAATGTGATAAGATGTCTAAAATTAATTAAGAACAAACACAGGTAACCAACCAATATGTACTCAATGATTCCATTTTTGTAAAATAAATAAATATGTGAATGTAAGTTCGGTTTTAAAAGCTCTTAAAGGGTTTCTGGTTCAAGGTGGTCGACTGGGCACATGCATTTAATCTCCTCTTGCTTTACAAATCTCACCGAAATAATTTTAAAACACACACTCTCACAAAGAACACAGTTTATAAAAGTGCAGAACGAAACTCCCCGGCTTTACTCCCAACCCAACTCGGGCCTTGCTTCTCCTTCTGCACGTGGGAGAATGCTGAAATGAGACAAGAGGATGGGAAAAGGAGATTTTTTTACCTTTTGATTTATACTTTCTGTACTATTTGAATTTTTCATTAGTATGTATGTATTTTGGTAACTTTAAAAATCATTGAAGGATATTTTGTGGAGAGTGAATAAAATCTTTAAAAAAATTATTGAAGAATAGATACGAATGTGTTAATATAGTAGCATCACACCAGTGTTCACTCAGTTTCACTAGGATTCAAGTAAGCTTGGTGAGGGCAGAAGGCAAAAGAGAAAGAATGAAGGAAGAGGGGAAAGGGAAAAAAAGAGAAGAGAAGAGGGAGTGCAAGAGAGAACACTTAAATGGTGTGGTGATTTCTACCTGCCCTTCCATTCAACTAGCTTGAACTTAACCCAAAGTAAATCTGAAAGAGATGATGTCAGTGTGACCCATTTCTTATCCCGAGTGCTTTTCATACTTTGAGTATCTAGTCATGCAGAGCGTGATTCTAGTGTTAACAGATCCTTTTATTTTTGTTTGTTTATATCTAAATAGCATGGCTTTTAAATACAACTACTTCATTAGGTGCTCAACTGAGGATGTGACTGATTTTTTTTTATTCCAACTGATTAACTTAAGGTCCTTGAAGGGAAATTCTCATTCCTCCCTCCCTTAATTTAACATTAATTCCCAAAACTACAGAAAGCCAATGTAACTTCTGATCAATATAGTGGCGTAGGCAGACATGGCTTGCCTCCTCCCATAACCATGTCAAAATAACAACTAAAATATAGAACAACCATCACTCAGAACCATCAGAAATTGAGTTGAATAGAAGTCTGACAACTATGGAATTAAAGACACTACATCCATCCAGTCTGGTAGGAGGGGCAGACACATGGAATCAGCTGGTCCCTCACACACGTAATGGTGGATAGAAATTCAGGAGGGTATCTCAGGAGCAAGGAGTCCCAGCCCCACACCAGGCCCCCCAGACCAGGGTTCTGGTGCCAGGAAGAAAAGTCCCCACAACTTCTCATGCAAAAACCAGTGGGGATTGAGTTGGGGTAAGAAACTGCTGGAGCCACAAGCAGTTTCTCTTAAAGAACCTCTCCCACACATGCACTCACCTACTCAGACTCACTCCCTGTGAGCTTCAACACTGGGGTAGCAGCTTGAAAGGCACAAGTGGCATACTGGGAGAGGCTGAAGTGTTTGGCATCAAGGCGAGCAGAGGCCATTGTCCCTTCTCTAATCCCTCTCCCTACAGAGCCACAGAGCCAGCAGGCTGGTGCCATATCTGAGACTCCATCACCTGGCTAACCCTGTTTGACCCATCTTGGAGATCCCCAGAGACGCAGCCCCACCCAACTTCTGAGCCTACCCAAGCTGCTTTTCCAATAAATGGCTGGCCTTGGCTCATGCTGCACAACTTCCTTAATCCTCTCCAATAAGCAACAGCTGGCCTCAGTGAGCCTCAGGTCCAGCACTAGCAGCACCAGCCTAGATTCACAGCTTGGCTTTGCATGGGAATCTCCAAGTCCAACACAAGTAGCAGCCATCACATATTGCTTTATAGCTCAGGCATGGTCGTCATGGGCAAAATACAGATGGAGGATGACCTTGGCCTTCACCACATGGAAACCCCAGGGCCAGAACACCCAGTGGACACATCAGAGCACCACCACTCTGCTCCTGCACAGCTGATCCTCCATGGAAGGTGGAGCTTGGTGGTGAGTCATCACAGCCAGTCCTTTCATCTGACTGGCATGGGTAAATCTCTCCCATTGATCTGCCAACAACAACCAAGGCTCAACTACAAGAGGAGAGTGTACTCAGCTCACACAAAGGGTATACCTCGAGTACTCAGCTTGGGTGATAGGCGAGGCTATCTGGACCCTACAGGACACCTACCACATTAGGCCACACTACCTAGACATGGAGTCTACCTAATACATAGAAACAAACACTGGGAGGCTGCCAAAATGAGGAGACAAAGAAACATGGCCCAAATGAAAGAACAGATCAAAACTCCAGAAGAGCTAAATGATATGGAGATAAGCAATCTATCAGATGCAGAGTTCAAAACACTGGATATAAGGATGCTAAAGGAACTTAGTGAGGACCTCGGTAGTATAAAAAAGATCCAGCCAGAAACAAACGATACACTAACTGAAATAAAGAACAATTTATTCAGGGAAACAACAGTACAGTGGATGAAGCCAGAATCAAATCCGTGATTTGGAACATAAGGAAGCAAAAAGACAACCTATCAGAACAACAAGAAGAAAAAAGAATCCCCAAAAATAAAGATAGCATAAGCAATCTCTGGGACAACTTGAAGAGGTCCAACATTCACATCACAGGGGTACCAGAATGAGAAGAGAAAGAGCAAGAAATTGGAAATCTATTTGAAAAAGTAATGAAAGAAAACTTCCCTAATTTGGTGAAGAAAATAGACATGCAAGTCCCCAAAGCACAGAAAGTCCCAAACAAGATGGATACAAGGAGGCCCACCCCAAAACACATCATAATTAGAAAGGCAAAAGTTAAAGATAAAGAGAGACTCTTAAAAGCAGGAAGAGAAAAGAAATTAGTACTTACAGGGGAGTTCCCATAAGACTGTCAGCTGATTTCTCAAAAGAAATTTTGCAAGCTAGAAGGGATGGCAAGAAATATCGAAAGTCATGAAAAGCAGGGACTTACGACTTACAACCTAGATTTTGTATCCAGCAAATCTATCATTTAGAATCAAACAGCATTTTAAGAGCTTCCCAGACAACAAAAAACTAAGAGCTCATCATCATCATCAAACCATTCTTATATGAAATGTTAAAAAGATTTACTTAAGAAAAAGAAGGTCAAAATTATGAAAAATAAAATGGCAATAAATACATATCTATCGACAATTGAATCTAAAAAACAAACCAAGCAAACAAGAATCACAGAGAATCATGGATATAGAGAGCATTTTAATGGTTGTCAGATGGGAGGGAGTGTAGGGGAATAGGTGAAGAGGTGAGGGGATTAAGAAGTACAAATAGGTAATTACAAAATAGCCATGGGGATGTAAAGTACAGTATAGGAAATGGAGTAGCCAAAGGGCTTATACACATGGCCCATGGACATGAACAATGGTGGAGGGATTGCTGAGGGAGTGGAGAGTGCTGGGTGGAGGAGGGTGAAGGGAGAAAAATCAGGACAACTGTAATAGCATAATCAATAAAATATATTTTTTTTAAAAAGGGAAGAAAGTCAGTGCAGGATTAGTAATCTAATTCTAAGGTGTGGTTCTAAGGTGTTTATTTTCTCCCCCTCTCTCTTTAGTCATATTTCCTACTTGAACAATGAGGAAGTGTCCCTTTTAACATAAAAAACTGTATTAAAAATTTGTTAACTAGCCCTGGCTGGTGTAGCTCAATGGATTGAATGCAGGCCTTCGAACCAAAAAGTCACTGGTTAGATTCCCGGTGAAGGCACATGCCTGGGTTGCGGGCCAGGTCCCCAGTTGGGGGTACGCAAGAGGCAACCACACATTGATGTTTCTCTCCCTCTCTTTCTCCTTGCTTTCCCTTCTCTCTAAAAAATAAATAAATAAAATCTTTAAAAAAAAATTTGTTAACCATATCCACCTTCACCTGGCCGGTAAGCACTCAGTAGTTTATTCTCTTTTCCAAATGCAGCAAGATTTTATGACTCCACTCAATTCTTAGAGCCAACTCATTTCCTCCTGCTGCCACAAATGGAGCATCACAATTTGGTATCTTACAAAACTCACCCAATCCCAACCAGAGGGAAAAGGAGGTGGGGTGAGGTAGAATAGTGTTTAAGGGCATAAACAGTGATGGAAGGAGACTTGACTTCGGGTGGGGAACACATAGTACAATATACAGAAGGTATATTATAGTATTGTACACCTGAAAGCTATATAATTTTATTAACCAATGTTACCCCAAAACACTCAATAAAAAAGCAAAAATAAATAAATAAATAAAGTTCTTCTGGGTTGAAAGGAAATCAAAAGTAAAATGAAAGAATATCTTTAAAGTACCAATAACAAAAATGCTAAAACAATTGGAAAATAAAACTTTACTTACAAAAACATTTACACCTTAAACACTTTGATTACTAGACTAGACATGAATATGAAAGAGCTATGCATTCAAAGCAAAACTTAGAAAAAGAAAAACAACATAAATCAGCCCGAAAGAATAAAAGAATTAAAAAAAAACAGAAATCGGTAAACAATTAAAATAGTAAAATTGATACAGCAAAAAAAATAAAGCTTTTTCAAAAGTTAAAAGAAAATCTCACCCAATACCAATTTGTGTCAGATGGTACTAGTAACTAGATGCTCAGTTGTTTTTTTTCCCTTGTGTAAAATGCTTTATGAAATTTTAAAAAACCAGATTTATTTTCATCAGTAAGATTGTCTTCTCAGAACTTGAAATATATGTACTTGGAAAATGCTATTTGTAGCAAAAACATTAAATAGGCTACTAATTTATTGTATAAATTAAAAAGTTATTCAAGAAGCTGAAGGTATCATAGAAAAGGAACTCAGTTTTGCTTTTGCCTACAAAACTGAGCGATCAGGATTGGGCTGTCCCCAAAGAACAATTATGAAATCATGAAAGGACAATCAACCATCTACCTCAGTGGCCTGTGGGATAACCAAATCCTTTGGCTACTTTAGAAGTTAGAGAGTAAGATGCAGCTGAAGGCTGCCTGCTCTTTAAAGGGGCCCAACCCTGTAAAAATCTGGTAGCCTGACCAGGTTTCAGAATTAATGGTTCCGACCTGTAAAAAGTGAGACTCCAAGACTATATGTTCAGTATGCAGGATGGATGCCTAATCACAAGGGATCCAGTTTCAATACCTTATTATGTGGTGAAGAACAATTTATTTAATCTTGACTCCTTTATTTTTATAGATTTAAAATAGGAATCCTACTCTTTGTTTGTTCTGCCAATTAAATGAGAGGCTCCTTAAGGATTTACAATGCTGGGGTTCTCAAGTAGAAGAATAAGCTTTAAGCCCTGGCTGGTATGGCTCAGTTGATTGGAACATTGTCCCATACACCCAAAGGTCGCAGGTTGGATTCCCAGTCATGGCACATACCCAGGTTGCAGGTTCGATCTGTGGTCAGGGTATATGCAAGAAGACAACCAGTTGATGTTTTTTTCTCTCTCTCTCCCGTCCTCTCTCTCTAAAAGCAATGAAAAGAAAAGTGACCTCGGGTGAGGATACCAAAAAAAGAATAAGCTTTAAAATATTTATTAAGAAAAAAGGATAAAACATTCTATGTATTGCAGAGTTGTGGGGCCTTTTAAGTGTGGGAAGCAGACGAGCAGTTCCTGATGAGCCCAGTGGGCAGCCTGGAAATATTTTCATGTTCCCTTTTAGCTTTTTACACCTTGTTTACTTGTTAAATGAATGCCCTGGCAACACGAATTGCATTTTTCTTGCATGGAATCCATCTCTAAGAAAACACACACCTGGAAGCTGTCGACAACAATTTGCTGGCCAAGTCAGAGTGAGCGCATTGACAGGGTTGGCATGGATCATCTACCTTAATCCTCTCTCAGTGCTCAGAGAAGCGAAGGACGCAGGAGAGTACCTGTCAGGGGAGTTCATGTGAGTCCCATCCTGCCTGCCCATCTGCAGGAGGCCGCACCACGACGCTGCCTCCTCTGTCATGCGACAGGACTGCTGCGGGTGCTTCACAGCCAGCTCAGCTGAAACCGTATTTGGGGAAATCTCAGACAGCTACAAGTGCAGACATAAGTTCTGAAAATCCCCCTTGAGACAAAGGTCTGTCCCCTCAGGTCCACTAAGATGCCTGACAGCACCCCAAACTAAGCCTTTATGTTCATCACCTCCAAGATCTCGGACTTGCTGTTAAGCCACTTACCTGATACCCACCTGCACCTCCAAACTGACCACAAATTTCTAGGATATTCTGTCCACTGCAGGATTTTACCCAGAACTCTTAAGTATGCTAAAATTTCCTTCCAGTTTTGACTGTGCTCCATTGTCATTCTAACTCCATTCTAACTCCAGTAACTCCATTGTCATTCTAACGATTATTCTCATGCCAGCCCCCAGCAAGCCTGCTGGGTTGAGCCTATCCTGGTTCTGCAACCACCCTCACCCACTCTGCCCTACCCCACCGTCTTCTTCATTGGGTCAGTGCTCTCTTGCAGAAAGCCAAAGAGTAAACCCTACTAATTTGTGCCACTCTTTTTGGCCCTTGATCACATATGATAGACATAGAACATGTCCCTCAGAGTCTGCAATACGTGATAATAAAAGAGATGGTGATGGCATATTTTCTGCTCCTCCTGCTTTTGTTGTTGTTTTGTGTCTAGTTTATTTAAATTAACAGACTGTTTCCAAGGTTTTCTGTATTCTAACATGTATCAGAATTCCATTTCTTTTCCTCCTGCTTGTTAATTCCTCCTATTTCCCTGCTTCTGAGATAGGCACTGATTAAAGCACCACACTGATCCAGAGAGGATGGACTACCTGCACTTATATTATGGAGCTTGGCCTCAGTGGGGAGGGATTGGAATTCTCACCTATAAGTCCAACCATGATATCTAATTTTAAGCTTTAAACATCTAAAATAAGAACAGCTATGAAAATACTAACCTTCTTGTGAGAGCAAGAGAAAATGAAGTAATAGGTATGAAAGCACTTTGCCAACTGTTTGAAACAAATAAACCCTGTTAGCAATCACCGTAGTGGTTCTTTGCCAAGGCAAACAGCCAAGACCTTGAGTGGAAAAGTCAGTGCATCACCCACCTCCTGCCTTCTTCTTCCCAGCCCCACCCCTGATGTGCCAGTGCTCACTGCCTTCTGTCAGACCCAAATCTGCCACTTCCTCCCCCACCCATGTTTCCTCACATCCTTCAGCACCAGTGGACGCTTCTCAACTAGCTGTGGATCTCATTATCAGATTATAGAAATAAGGCATGAATAATGATGAATTCTTCTGGGATACATTTACATTTTAAAGAGTTTGTTAATCGGAAATCTATATATTAATCAGAAATATTTTTTCTGATTAATATATAGATTCCTGATTAATATAGATTTCTGATATATATATGTAATGAACTATAGAGGAAAATGGGAAACTTAAAATATAGTTTGGGGGGTGGGGGGAAAGTCAGAAAACTGTACTTGAACAACAATTTAAAAAATGTTAAAATGAAAAAATAAAATGTACTTTAGGCTTATTTTTCAGATTTTAAATTAATGCCTATGATAGTTGGCAGAAATGCATTCATCTTTTCACCAAATATATGAACAGGAATATTCATAGGCTCACCATTTATAATAGCCCCAAACCAGAAACCATCTGAATGCCCATCATCAGTAGAATAGATAAATTATAATATATTCAGGTGATGGAAGACTATGCAGCAATACGAATGAATGAACTAAACCTCTATGCAACAACATGGGTGAATCTCACCGACATCATGGTGGGTAGAGGGAACCAGACACAAACGAGTACACACCATACGACTCCATTTATAGAAAGTTAAAAATCAGATCAAATGAATCTCTGATGTTAGAAGTCAGGATCGTGTTTACCTATTTGATGGGGAGGTAATAGTGACTAGGAAGGAAGCACGGGGGCAACTTCTGGTCTTATAAAAATGTTGTGTTTCATGATCTGAGGCCTGGTTACATAGGTGTACTGATTTTGTGAGAATTCATTGAGCTATAAACTTATGTATGCATGCACATCGTAGTTAAAGTTTTACTAAAAAATTAGCAATACATGTTTACTGTAGTGTTGGGAACCGCCCTGCCTGGTTTCAGAGGCTGTAACCCCCCATGGTTAAGGCTGAGTCAGAGTTGGGACCATAAGCCACTAAGGAGACGAAGCTTATCTCCCTGGCAGGTGTGCCACCTCTGCCCACTTCACCCTGCTTGGCCCTGAGCTTGGCCAGTTAGCCAATGACGGGTAAGAATCCTCAAGGGAGGATCAATCTATGACAGGCTCTGGTCACCAGGGATAAGCCTCCAGGGAAGGACTCGGGGGGCTGTGGCAAAAGGGGATGATGGACCCTCGCCCCTTGGCTTTGAAATAGCCGGAGTCCTCATTCTGTCTACAAGAAGTCTCCTAATCTCTTGGCTGCTTTACTTCCCTTGCCTGACTTAAGCCTGAAGTGATAACAGAGGGCGGTGCAGTCCTGTGCAGGGAGGGGCAGATTCCCTGGGGAATCAGGCCTAAGAAAAATACGAACATTCCTGTGAAACCTACTTAATATGTACCCTCAGTTTAAAAGATAAGGGTCCAGGCCTGAGATGAGTCTGGCACCTAAAGTTTTATGGCCCTCTAACTAATTGGCTGTAACTCAGAATAAGCCCTCAAGGTTCTCTGGAAATCCTGTATTGTTTAACCCTTACTGGCTGACAATGATTGATGAGCTTTATCTGCATTCCTATGCAAATGAACCTAATAAAAGCCCATGGAGGGAAAGGATCAAGGCCCTTCTCCTTGGAGAGATTGGCCACCTTTCCTCCCCAAGCAGATCATGTCTTGGTAGACTTATTCTTCATCTGCAGCAGACCTGGGGGCTGCGTTAAAGCCCCCTGACACTAGAAAATATAAAATGTAGGAAATATATAGTGTTAAAGAATAACTTTGAAAAAAAGGTAAAATTATGACTGTTTAAATAGGAAGTGAAAACATATCAAAGATTTTACTTAACTCATTAATTAATGAGGGAACCAGTAAAATGTTAGAGGCATTCAGATGGATTTGACTTATGGAGATTTATGTTATCTGCCAGGCAAAATTCACTTGCACTGCATTAAAAGAAATCATTTATACAGCTATGGACAGGAAACATTTGTATTATTATCAATTTTCTGTATGTTAACTTTTTTCTCTACAGAGTTTTAAAATAGTCTTGTCAAAGACAATGAAAGGACAAATACCAGAATGGACAAACCAAATCTCACCCACTGAACTTCAAAGACTTTCTTACACTAGAATAAAGTCAAAACATCTTGCAATCCTTCTATTCAGGCATAACCTACATATACACTTTTGTGCCATATTTTTTAATAGCATGTGAGAATTGTCTCATATCTATAGCAAAAAAAAAAAATTCCCTTTTTTCTCTACAGATGTTTCTTGAAGGCAAAACACTTAACTATTTCCATATTGAGTGCAGATTTTCCTTTGTTCCAGAAAATATTTGTTCACATTTCTGATTATTTCCTTAGCATACTTTCTTAGAAGGAAAAGTACTGGATCAAAAGACAGAACTACTCTAAGTCTTGATACATATTTGCAAACATTACGAGAATATTTTGGAGTACATAGTTCAGTTGGGTGAAGGGAGGAAGGAAAAACTTTTCTAGGTCACTTGCGTGCTCTAGGGATTGCTCCTGCCCATAAGACTTCAGGACTAAAATATATGTTTATAGTCTTGCAAGTACCCACCATCTGCCTTCTTCTTTTCCTTTGCTTTTGGACTTCACTAGGGTTGAGTAAAAGCTTAGTCATTGACTAAGAAGAAAGTGTGAGTTGGCACAGCACATCACAAAAATCCCAAGTTCAAACACAAATCCAAAACTAGTAGAGGTCTCCCTGCACTGACGGCTTCATCTATATTAGGTTATAAATCCCCTGAGGGATTTTCCAGAGCAGAACTCAAACCCTACTTCCTCCATAAGACTTCCTGTGTTCATGCATATTTCCTGATCTGTTTTGCCAGTCTGGACTTTAAATTCTATAAGCTACATGTATCTAAGACATCAACTATTCCATAGTACTTATCAATTGCCTACTAAGTGCCAGGCACTCTGGTATGTTTCTGCCCTGTGAACCCAAAAAGTATTATTACCATATATAACCCATAAAATGTACCACATGGAATGAACCTCATGCATTATAATGTCAAACTATTTATTGTTTCATTGCATTTGTTGATTGTTTCCACCCAGACAAGATGCTCCTTGAAGGCAGGGGTTATGTCTTCACTTCTCTGGCATCTTCCAAAGTACTGTGCCCTTAATAGGCATCCAGTAGAGAGCAACTGAATTGAAGACATTAATCCCTCATGTCTGCATGGACCAAGCAAGATATCCAGCTCCGCAAACTACTCATAGAGTTTCTGTGGGAATAAGTAACGAGTGCTTGGGGAAAAAAAAAAATGAACTTATTATATAAGTGATCATTTTACATTTTATATCTTCACCAATAGGTGGCACCATCAATTTTGAAATTATATTTTATATTGTTACAGCCCAAAAATCTAAGTACGCAGCTCATTCAATAAATATTTATTGGGTGCTGACTGATGTGGCTGAGTTAGTTGGGCATCTTTCTGCATGGCGAAATGCCGCTGGTTTGATTCCCGGTCAGGGCACATGCACATGGGTTGCAAGTTCAGTTCTGATCCGGGAGCTTGCAAAAGACAACTGATTGATGTTTCTCTCTCACATTGATATTTCTGTCCCCCTCTGTTTCCCTTCCCCTCTCTCTAAAAATAAATAAAATCTTTTAAAAACAAATAAATAAGTATTTATTGGGCACCTTCTATGTGGAAGCTGCTCAGCCAGCCACCACTAACAGAGCAAAAACTAAAATTCTTCAGATATGCTTTATTATACTTCCTCTTCCAGTAATGCCCTGAAGGACATTCCACTCTCATCCTTGTTTTATAACATAACATCTAAAACTTGAGTAACAACTCAAAAACAATAGTTTTACATGTGTGGGTGTTCCAATGCAACCTAATATCTTATTTTAAAAGGGGGAGGGGGATGTAAAGATAAATAAAAAGCAAACCAGAAAAATCTGGATGGCTCTTTAATTAACACAAGCTACCACTTCTCAGTGAAAGGAATTTTCTTTCCCTTTGGAAGGTAACAGAAGTGTGATCCAGGCATACCAGGATTGTTGCGACGTCTCCCAAGGCTGCACAGGCCATCTGGAGATAATAAAAGATCCATTCCTCTGTGTTTATTTCAGAAGGTTTATTCTCTGGAATGACCTGAGGTTACAAGCTGCAGAGCATTCGCCAGCTGAAGAAGGCTGCTGCCTGCTCGCTACTCAGGCAGCTTCCAGTCCCCAGGAGAACCCCTCTAAAGTCTCCTTAGAGTAGGAGGCGGCCCTTCTGCCCCTCCTGATAACATTGCCTTCTACACAGGCTGAGAGCAGAAAAGGAGCAGAAAGGAAGAAACGGGGAAGGGGAGCAGTGGGGAAAAGAAACAGCAGTATTTGCGTCAAACACCATAGAATAATCACTAATTTAGCCACCTGTGGAGGAGAGAAAGGGAACCTCTGACCAAGTCTGGCCTCCTTTCACTGAGTTTTTTTTAACGTGTAGTGAGTGGCATCACGTACTTAGGGAGATGCAAAGGCGGAGCATACAAGGATTTTTGTCTCCAGGAGCTCCTTGTCTAGAGTCTTGTGTAGAGGTGGTTAGAAGCTTGGGCCCTGGAGCTCTATTTGTTTGAACCCCGGATTCACCACTTAATGCATTCTTAGATAAGTTATTTTATTTAGCCTCTTCTTGCCTCAGTTTCCTAACCTGCAAAATGGGGGTAATAGTATCTACTTCATAGAGTTATTAGGAGGATTACATGAAAATAGCATTAAGACTTTAACAAAGGATGTCTATTGTTATTAAAACAAACTAATGCACAAAGGAAATGGTGGTATTGTAGGAGAGGTCTAGGTAAAGAGCGATGACAACTCAGAGGCTGGAGAAATAACTTCCAGTTAATGGGGTGGGCAGGGCAAAGCATTTATTGATGGCTTTGTGAAAGTGGCATTGTCACTGAGATTTGAAGAATAAGTAGGCCTTGAAAATGCAGAGCTGGGGGAACGGAAGTTACTCCAGAAAG
Source organism: Desmodus rotundus (assembly GCF_022682495.2). Lineage (NCBI taxonomy): Eukaryota > Metazoa > Chordata > Mammalia > Chiroptera > Phyllostomidae > Desmodus > Desmodus rotundus. The sequence continues at coordinate 163,518,597 of NC_071388.1, read as the reverse complement.
ATGGACCATAAGCAAAGATGGTGGAAAAGGAGGTGAGGAGGTGTGGAGTGTTTGCTGCAGAAATAGTGGTTCAGTTTTGCTGTTGTGACAGGCACAGGAAGGGAAACGAATGGCGGAAATGAATAGATGGGAGCTATGCGCAGGGCATATATCAGGTAATGGAGTTTGGAAGCCCCTGGAAGTTTCTGAGCAGGAAAGTGGCATGCTGACGACCATGCTGCCATGACTGAGTTGGCAACCACATGTGACGTGCATTAGGAGGAAAAGAGATGGCTATGGCTATGGCGGCGATGGCTGCCATTTGCTGATTCACTGATGTGCTGAGAGTAACAAAGGCAAAGGTAGCAGGAACTGAGAGAGAAAAGAGATACGAGATATTGGGGGCGTGGAGCATGTAGGAGACAAGACAAAGGGAGGAATCTCTGACTGGGGTGAGTGAGAAAATAAAAGTAAGGAGCTAGCAGGCCTGGGGTGGGGGGAAAACTCAGTGAGTTCATTGTTGAGCTTATAATTAGGCCGTGATATCCAGGAGGCAGCTAGGAATGGGGACCTTGAGAGTAAAGCTCAGATGGCAAAACAGGAGATTGGATGACATTACCTAGCGAGAGGAAAGAGAGAGGCAAAAGATGGCCGAGGATAAGACCTTGGGGCACACCCATCCTGGGGAAACTGAGAAGGAAGTGGGGCCAGAGATGAAACAGCCAATGTGAGGAAAGGCCAGAAGAGCAGCAGATGCGGAAGAAAGAGACAATGCAGTGCTAAGGAGGAGTGGAGAACAAAGATGAGGGGGAAAGATCTTTAGGTATTCAGATTTGGCAACTAAATGGCCATTGGTGATCTTTGAAAGAGCAATTTTATTGGAATGAAGAGACCAGAAGCTGGGTTGTGGAATAGGAAGGAGAGAGCAGTTTCTGCATTCAAGTCCATGTTGTCCTACCTAATAACCTCACCTGGCTGGTATACATCAGCGAATTGAATGTGGGCCTGCGAAGCAAAGGTTTGATTCCCAGTCAGGGCACATGCCTGGGTTGCAGGTCAGGTCCCCTGTAGGGGGCTTGCAAGAAGCAACCACACATTGATGTTTCTCATCCTCTCTTTCTCCTTCCCTTCCCCTTTCTCTAAAAATAAAATAAATAAAATCTTTTTAAAAATGTTTAAAAAAAATAACCTCAGGCAAGTGACTTGGCACAAAGGGAAATGGGCTGGACCTTCACACTCCCTTGCAAAACATACAAATCCCCTCTCTTCCTCTATGGTTTTTAGGAATTCTCAAAATACTTTTTAAGTAAAGTGAAGCAGCCCTTTTCCTGCCCCCAGGTGAAAATCTCTGATGAAGTCGGCGTGATGAAAGATTGCTCAGGCTCGGAGAGGAGCAAGTGTGGGTGGGGACTGCAACTGCAGTGTAAGCAATTCATCCCATGTCACTATCACCTTGATAGCCTGCGCACAGGGCAGAGAACTTAGATGGTACGTCCTATCCAGAGTTGGGAGTTGCACGGGGCCGGGGTGGTGGACCTGTGGGTGTTAGGCAAAGTGCTGCTAAATTGTCTCTGAACAGAGCCCAGGCTCTCAAAGTCCTGTGCAACCTGCATAGTGGTCCCCTTTCTGCTGTTTCACTTTCTGCAGTTGTCAGTTATGTGACGTCAATCATGGTCCGAAAATATTAACTGGAAATTTCGGAAATAACAATTCATTAGTTTAAATTGTGCACCATCCTGCTCCATCCCACCTTCCCTGCCCCGCCCCCGCCTCCCAAGTATTCACACTGTATACAAGGTCTGTCCAGAAAAAGTCCAGCTGTTGTTAATGTAATGAGAATGGTTTGTGTGACATCAATCTAATCTGGCAGCCAAGGAGAGTGGACTGGAATGCGCATGTGTGAAAAATGTAAACTTCACTATACTAGTCAGTATGGGGCGGTAAAAGTGGTTGAGTGAGTGTGTGTACTGTGTGGTTGTTGCATTCAAAATGACTGAGTGAGTAGAGTGATGAAACTGCATGAAATTTTGTGATAAGCTTGAACATTCCTCCCCAGAGATCATTTGGATGATTCAGAGGGCCACAGCTATGGGCAACTGGTGACTGGCAGCTTCATCAAGACAATGCACCCATTTATGCATCACCTCTCCTACAGAATTTTTTGGGGAAACATCAAATCACCCAGGTGACTCAACCCCTGTATAGCCCAGATTTGGTGCCCTGCAACCTCTGGCTTTTCCAAAAACTAAAATCACCCTGGAAAGGGAAGAGATTTCAGATTATCCATGAGATCCAGGAAAATATGATGGGGCAGCTGATGGCAATTGGGAGAACTGTGTGAGGTCCCAAGGTGCCTACTCTGAAGGGGACTGAGGCATCATTGTCCTGTGGACAATGTTTCTTGTATCTTGTATCTTCTTCAATAAATGTCTCTATTTTTCATGTTACATGGCTGGATACCTTCTGGACAGACCTGGCATACTACCTTGCCCCTTGTCACTTAGTAGCAGTCTGCGTGTTACCAGAGCAACTGTCCTGGTATTGCAGTGCTAGTGTTCAAGAAACCCTTACTTCACTTGCTGAGGGCCCCAAAGCACAAGAGTAGTGACGCTGGCGATTTGGATAAGCCACAGAGAAGTGAAAGTCACCCTTAAAGTGAAAGGGTGAAAGTCCTCAACCTAAAAAGGAAAGAAACGATTCTGTGAGGAAAGAAAGAGAAACTTATGCCAGTTTGGCTGTTGTACCTCAAACTGCCAAAGTTATGGACACAGCACGTGATTAAATTTGGGGACAAGACATGAGCGGAAAACGTGTTCTGATCGGTGGCGACGTGGTGCCAGGAAGCCCTGAGCCTACAGGGAGACTTCAGCGAGGGGTCCCCTGAGCTGAGTGACGCCAAGTCATTTACTGTAAGTAAGAGATGGTCGCACAGATTCAGGAATCGTTTTGGACTGAAAAATATAAAATTACTGAAAAGAGAGAGCTGACATTTACATAACTTTTATGACAGTATATTGTTGTAGTTGTTCTTATTATGAGTTATTGTTGTTAATCTTTTACTGTGCCTAATTTATAAACTAAACTTTATCACAGGTAAGAATGTATAGGAAAAAGCATAATGTATTTAGTGTTCACTACTATCTGAGGTTCCAGGCATCCACTGGGGGCCTTAGCCCCCGCCCATGAGTGGGGACAACTATACGAGTTTCATAGGGCTGCCATAACAAACTACTACAAACTCAGTGGCTTATGGCACTAGAAGTTTATACTCTCCCAGTTCCGGAGGCTAGAGTCCAAAACCACGGTGTTGCTGCCCCTTGAGGACTGTGCAGAAGAATCTGTTCCATGTCTCTTTAGTAGCTTCCGGCATTCCTAGGTGTTCCTTGGTGATAGATGCAGTATCCAGTCTCTGCCTCCCTCTGCGCATGGCATCCTCCCTGTGCCTTGGCATCTTCACATGGCCTTTTTCTTATAAGGACACCGGTCACATTGGATTAAGGGTCCATCCTACTCCAGTGCAACCTCATCTTAACTGATCTGAAATGACCCTCTTTATAAATAAGGTCCCATTCTGAGGTACTGGGAGTTAGGACTTGAATGTATCTTTTATTTCTGAACACTAGGGAATGATGGAGGTGCTTCTGGCCTCAAATGGGTCTGAGTTTGGGGTGATTATATTGGTTTATACAAATTTAATGACACCTCTAGCTTTAGAAGACTTTTTTTTTCAATCATCAGGAATTGACTTGGATTTGTGAGTTGGGTGCTTTGCTAAAGCTCCAGGGTTGATGGACACAGTCCTCTGCAGAGGCCTGGGGTGCTAATCTGGCTGGAGGGGGAAGTCGAGGGGAATTTTCCTAACGCCGTGCTTGATGGCGAGCCCATCGTGATGACAGGGTTTGTCACTCTCTGGGATGACCTGGGGTTAGGAGAGCAGATGAATGTGAGGCCGCACCTCCAACAATATCTGTAGGTCTCTAGCTTATTCCTTCATCTTGCTGACCTTCAGCCTGTTGTAACTGTATAAACCCAAATGTGTTAGTTTTAAGTGGAACCAAGACTACATGATTGGCGTGCGCCCAAACTCACTTGCTGGCTCCTTGCGCATCAAGAGTGAGGGCAGTGCGGGAGTTAACTGTGCGGGCAGAGTAGCTCAAGCATGCAGGACAGCCTGCAGCAGCAGCAGTCTTAACACAGGCCTTTGCTGCCCTTGGACGGACGGATAAGAAGCTGCACACAAGTAACAACACATGAGTGTTATAGCACAGATTTTACAACAACTCACAGAAACGACGAGATGTACTTTAAATTAAGCACAGTAGAATGGTTGCTTCCAGAGAGGGAGAGGGCAGAATGGGAGGAAGCATGAATAAAATGAGATAATGGACAGACAGACAGACAGACAGATAAAACCAAAGAGGGGCCTTGCAGACACCAATGAGGAGAGGGTCCTACGGACTGAAGAGTGTGATTAAAACAGCTCCTCCACCTGAAGTTCACAGAAACCAGCAAAAGGCAGCTCTCTCCAGGGAGCACACCCGTGCCTTTCCCCACCCCCTCCCCCAGGTGTGCTTCCTTGCCTCACTTTCTCCTAAGTGCCAAGGGCTCTTCTTTTGCCTCTCTACCGTGTTCCCTGGGCCCTCTTCTTCTGCAGCTCACTTGTACCTCTGTGACTTTCTACATAAACATTCTCTTAGAGTTTGAAAAGAAAGTTTAAAGCTAATAAAATAATAAAAAAATAAAAATTAAAAAACCAACAAAAACAGGTGGAATATCTGGGTCAGGATAGTGAGCCCCCTACTCACTAACTTTTTTCAAGTTCGCTAACCTCCCTATCCCTCGTTCATCGTCTGTACAGCGGAGATAATGTTAGCACCTACCTCATGGGACGGTGAGACTGAAACAAATCTGAACGTAGAAAGTGTTTAGAAGAGCAGCCGGCACCTAGTGAACACTCAGCCACAGGGTCATGAGAATTAGTAAAACAATCCGCGGGACATGCTGAGTGCAGCTCGCTGATCCACGGTGCTCAGCTGGAGTGCATTAGGGCCGGGGTCACAGTCATCCTCCTCATCGCCAGCACTTCTTTATGCGGCCAACACCATGCCTTTAGTGAGAGAGACTCTCTCGCACGATGGAAGGACAATGCTTTCTCCTAATTCCACCTCCATCATTGCCTTTTGTGTAATCTTAGGCAAGTCACTTTTCTTTCTGCTTCAGTTTCCCAGTAAGCCTCCTATATCTGTCGTCAGCATTAAATCTCACTCTTGAGACATCACTGCTTTGAAGGCCGTAGTGTCAGAACCCCACACTGAGTCTCTGTTAGTTACTGTACCGGACCCAAAGCTAAGGCAAGGGCCTAAGCCTCAGGGAAGTCAGTCGGTCCTAGTGAAACTGCCAGACCCCTTAGGCCTTGCAGGCCGCTAACACAAGCCCCACCAGTGCGGTCTACATGGGTAGCCCAAACATGGGGACACTGGGAACCGTTGTGCCGCACAGAAGTAGCGGCCCGAACCAACATGCGATAATCTGGGCCACCCACTGAAGTCTCAGGGGTTCTACTTGCCTAGTTCTGCCCTCTTGTTTTCTGTTTGGCGTCGGTTACCCAGGCCTTGCTTTGTGTCAGGTAGTGTGCTGTTTCGCATGTCTTCCTTACTTAGTCCTCATAAGAGCCTGGTGAGGAAAGGATTGCTATTGTCACCATCTTACGGACAAGAAAACTGAGGCGCAGGAGGTTGACTGTAAATTGCCCGTTACCCAACTAGTAAGTGGCAAAGTCACGCAATAGCTGACCCCACGCAGCCTGGCAGCAGAACCCTTGCTTCTGTACCGCCTCTTAGAAATTCCCAGGGAGTTTGACAGTTTAGATCAATGTGGAAATTGGACATAATCTTGATCCAAAAATTTCACCTTAATGAACTTATCTGATAGATCTGTTTGTCTTGCTGTTTAAATTCTTATAATGGCAAAAGAAAAAAATAAATAAGCATCCATTTATACCAGACTGGTTAAACAACTTATGCTTCATAATTACAATGGGGTGATGCAGCCTCATGAAAAAGAACAATACAAGCTTATATGCAGTCACCCGAAACGCATATAGTCTTAAGTAGAAACCATAGTCTTAAGTAAAAAGAAACAGTCCTCTCAACAGCGTATACTTTTTAAAATATTGCAAAACATTCTATAGCATGCTATCACACTGTGCCCTCCTCCTGAGGTAATCAAACTCCAGGAGAGCCCTCCCTGCCACTATCCCATCGTCATCCATTCAGTTTTTAAGGATGCTGAGGATCTCCTAGACCAGTGGTTCTCAAAATGTGGCCTCCAGACCAGCTGCAACATGCTGTTCTGAGAGCTTGTTAGAAACGCACACTCTCGGGCCCTATCCCAGACCTATTGAATCACAAACCCGGGTGGAACCCGGAGATCTGTGTTTTCACAAGCCCTGCACGTGATTCCGATGCATCTTAAAATGTGAGAACCACAGTCCTAGGCCAACAGCTTCACTAGGGAAACATTAAAAAATGATGCCCAAGCCTCACCCCACCCCACAGATTCTAATTTGTCTCAGGAGGTGGCCCGAGCGTGGGTTTTCTGATGTTCCACAGATGGTTAAGACCATTGTGACCAAGACCCTGGAAGCAGCCACCTGCATCTGGGCATGGCTGTTCGGCATACAATGGCATACAACCAAACTGCAAGGACTCGCAGATATGCAAGCACGCCACAACTTCCCAGTGTTGGGTCCTGTCCCCTTCCTTACACCCAGCATCTCACCTGGGAGGCAGAGCCACGGCGGGTGGAGCTATTCGGCTAAGCAGGCATGAGCTTATTAGTTTGAGCACTTTAATAACATTACTTAGTTTAAGCCTCTTGATTCAGTCTTAGGAAATGTTGAGAAGAGGCAGGGGAGAAAATATAAAATAATTTAATAGAGAAAATGGTATCTATAGATGGCATAGTAAAAGCTCAGTATTACCAGCTCACTATTTCTTGGGCTTGTATATTGTGTATTGAAGATGACATCATATCACATAGCACGTCTCCGGCACAACGGGGGTTCAGTCGGCATCTGTCTAATGAATGAATTCTCTGATCAGCAAATGAACGAGTAGATATCATTGCAGGAGAAGCTGATTCTGCCATTAGCACCCACTTTTTACAGCTTACTACCAATGCTGCTCTTAAAGTGGAGCGGAGTTAGGGGGACAAAAGTCCACTGATGACAAATGTGCTAGGATCAGGTGCCAGAGTTGAATGCTACCTGAGGGACTAGAAACCCAGACGGGGAGGAGGGGAAGCAGGTATGGTGTTACCAGAGCTGGCAACCACGTGTTTCCAGGTCCCCTCCCTTGGATGCAGTTGGGAAGATGCCTCCCCGCTTCTTGGAGATCTCTGTGGCCATCTGACGTGCTTGAGTCACTGAAGTGAGAGGAGGTGTTGTGTTTGGCTTCTAAACAGAAGCTTTAAGGGCCAGGGTGTGATCTGTCCCACTTCTCTGGAGGGTGACTAGCTCTCCTGGCTTGCCTGAGATGGAGGAGGTTCCCAAGGTGTGGAATTTTCGGTGCTAAAGTTGGGACAGTCCCAGGCATCAACATTTCAGGTAGCGATGTTTCCACCAGCTTGGACCCAGGAGTGAAGGCGATTTGAAGCAGGTCCCCACCGCCCACGGAGACTCAGAGCATTGAAATAACCTGCCTGTGTCCACACCACTGGTAAGATCAGAGGTGACGTCACAGCCCATAGTCAGGCACCACTCAACCAGGTGTAGGTGATCTTTATTGCAGGCATCTTTTCTCATTTTGTTTTCAACCTTGGAGGCTCTGGTCCACAAAGACAGGTGAAAACGCGACTTTCCTAAGTTGGTCGAATGACGTTCATTTCACAAACATTTATTGTGCTCCAGTGTGTTAAGGGCTCTGTGTCTGGGTGTTATGGGATACACAAAGATGAATGGATGCTGTGATTTCTTTCCTCAAGAAATACAGGATGCAGAGGACAGACAGACACGCACATGGCTAACTGTATCTGTCACAAGGCAGCAGCTGGTAAATTCATTAAAACATTTTATATACCTCTGTATTTGGCAAGTTTACTACAATAAACACAGAGTGGTAATGTTATTTTAAAAATATTTATTTTAGAAAGCAATACTTAGAAAGAGTTAAAGTATCTTTATTCTCCAAGCTACCCATTCTCAGAATAATAATAATAATAATAATAATAATAATCTTTTTCTGAAGGTCAGTACCATTTATTCAAAGTACAGATGCACCTACCAGTCTTCAGTAGGATGGAAGCTTTAAGATTTTACTCAATGTTGCTGGCAGATTTCCCATTGAATTCGTGGTTCTTCCTTTGCCCTGTGTGACCAGCAGCTCAAGTCCGTGTGCCCACTGGGCAGGATTCTCCACCATGGATCAAGGCCAAGGCCGGCTAACTGGTCCAAAGGAGGTAGTTCTTAAGAAAAGAATGATCAGCCCTCCCTAGGGATCCTTCCCTCAGGTCCAAAGGCATTAGAATGAGGCCTTGCGCACAGAGCGGGCGGTGAGCGGGCATGCCACGGGGGAAATCTGAAGCCCAGGACGTTGAAGATAACAGGGCTTTCGCGCCAGCCCCAGACAAAGACAGTGTGGTTTCTGGGGAAAGCCTCGCTGTCCTGCTGTCTGCAGTTGGACAGCCTCTGGGACTGCAGGGACATGTTGGTCTCTGAGTATAGTCACTAGCACCAGCTGCTCTGGTGGCTTGGACAGAAGGTAAGCTGCACGCGTGTGCATGTTGATCTGTCTGGGGAATGGAAGTAGCAATAAGCAAACCTGCAAAACGTACTGCTTTGAGAGGTTCTGTAATAGCAGTGCTCGCTACAGTGTGGGTTTCCTCATTGCCTAGATCCAAGAGCATCTCCTGGGTCCTCTCTGTTCGAAGGCTGAGTGTCCTGGGAGAGTGTGAGCGGAGGAGAGAGGGCCTGGCTACCGGCTAAGACAATCATGCAAGGCAAAAACCTCAGCAGCTGCCGTGAGGTAGTGAGTGCAGAGGGCCTGGGGCCTGTCAATTCCAGGCAAGAGATTTCTCTCATGTTTATGGGTAAATGTGCTCCACTGAGCAAGCCATAGACTTGAATGTCATCCTAACTTGCCTTGTGATGTCTTTGCCCAAGAACAACACAAACTGAACATTTATTTATGTTCTTCATACTTTGGAAGGAAAGATACAGACTGAGCTACTTCTTCATGCCTTGTGACATCTCATAAGATATCTATCTATATATATCATATACATTATGTATATATAAATATATATAAAATGTTGTAATAATATGTTATCCTACTCTGCTAGTCAGGATGGACTAGATAACACATTAACCCCAAAATATTAATGGCATAATATGACCAAACTTTATGTCTTACTTCACAATCCACTGTAGGTAGGGACTCTCCTGAGCAACTCCTCCCAGAGGCTCCTTTCACCTTGAAATGCCCTCAGCTTCAACGCTTGGCTTTAGCAGTGGCCACAGAGGGCGGAGAGAGCACAGCAGTACAAGGACGTGCCGCGGGGCCTGCAGCTAGGGCCACACGCGCTGCGCTGACTTCACTGCAGCCCACTGGCAGAATCGGACCAGACCGCCCCTCCTCACCGCACGGGGGCGGGGAAATGGTGCCTCTTGTGTGTCAGGAAGAGAAAGTGAAGTTAATGAGTATCTAACCAGTCCTTCCTCCAAGTGCGTACAAGCTGGAGTTATTACAAAGTGTTTTTCTTCTATTTATGCTTTGCATTTGATACTATTTAGTCTGTCTCCTTGCCTTTCACGGTGTTCTCTGACACCCACATGCAGCACCCCGGTTCTTACAACAGCACTACGAGTTGTCGGGACGGGTGTCATTACACACGTTTCACAGCTCAAGGCCCCTGGGGCCCTGTGTAGTCATGTGACTTGTCCAGAGTCACACACTATTAAGTGACAACTCTCGGATGAGTGGTCTCTCCCTTATAGTGGAGCACACTGTCTTCCCCACAAATTCACACTAAATTAGGCACAGATCTCAATATACAAAGTTATATATCTTTATTCCACTATAAATCAACCTAATTTATCTTTTAAGCTGTGGCTCTGTGTTGAAAGATGTCAGCAGTGACTTCTATTATTTTGGTCCCCACCTTTGAGGGTGCGTCTCAGTTTGGGGTGGGACTAGGTGGGGTGCAAGGTTAGTGCCCAGGTATTGGGAGATCCATGTGTTTTTCGTCCGCTCCTTGAGGAGGCCCTAAGCCAGATGTCTACAGTTCCTTCTAGTCTTCCTTTACTGGTACTGATACATCTGTGCCTCCTTCCTGTTCACATGGTCCCTTGGGGCCCAGCAGCTCCCTGCTACTTTAGGGCCAGTTCAGGGTCTGGAAGGTTCTACAGGCCCACACCACACAGCCACCCTTCTCCCCAGACTTGCTGCCTTCCTGAGGTAGAGGGGTAAGGGAAGAGGGAAGGACCCACCGTGCCCATACTTCCACTTTTCACCCATCTGTCCTCTGACTCCGGTGGAGGCAAGTGTGTCCAGTCTCCCGGGGAAGGGCCCCCTCCTCAAACCGTGTTCTGCCAAACACTTTGGCTGTCCTCCAAGCCCTCTCCAGCCCTCCGAGGGCTTTCATAATACAAAACACAACTCACAGAAGTTTTTTGTTCTCGTTTTGCTTCGTATCCTGCCACGTCACTCCCCACCTGAGGGGATGAGACTAAAGCCTGCTGTCCACGCATGGAGCTGGGGAAGGGGCATACGGAGAAAAAACCATTTCTCCCTCACCTGTGTGTCCCATTTAACTTCCCAGGTCCTTGTGAGGTGAAGTCTGTCCTTTCCCTGAAACGAGCAGTGAAGGGAAGAGGCACCGATGGGAGTTTTTACATTTGGGGGCTAGTAGATGAGGGCCCCTCCTGCCCGGGGGGCATATAAGGTACGATTTTTCCCTCCCCTACTTCACCCTCTATGGCTCCCCACCCCCATGGCTTCATCTTACAATCTTGGTGATCAAGTTCTCACTTAAGAACCGGGGACCTGGTCTTCTCAGGGGAAGACCCACAGCTGTGAAGGTCTGTCCATAGATGATGTACTTGTCTTCTAAGGATGGAAAAGGTGATTTGTTTCTTTGGGTGTTTGAAGTGTTATCACTTCCCCCACCTCAGTTATGAGCAGCTCCCCCCCAGAGTAAATCTGTTCCGCAGGGACATGTTATTACAGCATAGCCACAGCGGCGAAGCGAAGAGGGAGCGTTAAGATGGCTTGAGTGGGAAGATCACGTACTGCTTGTAAGAGCTGAAGGAACTCAGACCAAACGACAGGCAAAGAGGTAGTGCATTAAAGCACAATATCGCTTTAAAAAATCTGACTTGCACCAATCCCGTTTGCAAAGTGAATTTTATTTTTTTATTGTTGTTCTATTACAGTCATCCAAATTTCCCCCATTGCTCTCCCCAGCCCCGCCCCCCACCCCTGCTCCACAGTCAATTGCAAATTGAATTTTAAAGTCATTTCAAAGCACACTAATCTTTCAAAAGACATTTGTTTTAAAGAGTACAGTTGGCTTTTGGTCAAAATATGAAGTTTCGGTAATGCACAGTAACAATTGTAGTATAATTACGGGCCACAAAATACCAGGTGCCTAACCAAGCCTTTTCTACTCATTTAAGAGAGCCAAGCCAAACAAAATGCCCTGCCTAGCCATACCCAGTAGTTTATGAGCTCAGTCTTTGTCACCAGGAAGGAATTAATTCAAAGAGCAAAGCCATTATTAGGCACAACCAGGCATTTCTGTTGTAAACATCTTTTGTTAATACATGTTGAGAGCTGAACTTTCTCACATTTGAAAGAGGCCAGATTGAGAGAGAATTTAAACCAAGCCAGTTTCAAGGTTGTTTCCTTTTCTCTTTTCTTCTCTTCTGTTTTCTTTCTCAGTGTTCTGACATCACACCCTTCTGTCTGCACAGTAGCGAAGTACTGGCCTTGGAGTCCGAAGACTCCCCCACCTATCAATTGACCTAAGGATTGTAGTGTTCCAAGCTCTGCTGCGAACAGATTGCTTCTGCACCAAGGAAATGAACTAGGAAAGAGCAGACAAGACCCAGGAGTGTTATAAGGAAGAAACATATTAAGAGACTTAAAGATGCACTTCCTCATTATTTGTCAGGAAGCTATTTCCCAGATTCCTTGAGGTATAAAAAGCTAAGTGCATTTGCTTACGTTAATAAATTTTATTGAATTATTATGATAATACCACAAAGCAACAATGTTTTATATATCTTCTCTATTGCTTTCTGTTCGTCACTGAGAGAAGAAATCCATCGTAACGATCTTTGCACTCTGTCAAAATGAGGTTATCTGATTTGCTTTGTGAGTGTTTCTCCATGCATGTGCGTGTGGGTCTACATAAGGAGATCGAATAGGACAGCCATCCATAGTGTGCGGTTGCTGCAAACACAGATGCGCGGCTAACGATGGAGCCCAATTTTGTTGGAGCGAAGCTCCATCATAAAAGCCCTCTGCTATGCCGTGGAACCGATTATTCTGTACGGAGAGGAAATACAAAATCTTCACTTCTCAGAACAACCTGAGAAATCGGTAGTGCATACCTTACCCTCCTTTCCTAACCCTGGATTAGAAGGAAATTCTATATTCAGCTAAGGTGACCGATCCACCTTGGTTTATCAGTGCCCCATGTCCTGGAAGCAGCCTGCCCCGCTGGCTTCAGCTGACAGAGTCTCTGGGCCCTGTGTGCTTCTTTGCCTGTTGTCGCAGAGGAGGCAGTGCTGGTATAATGGACACCACTGAGCAGGGACTGTGAGCAGGGAGACACCGGTCTTCATTGTCTTCTCTCTGTCTTCCCAAGGTTGCTGCCTATCTGCATTTCAGGGAAAAGAGAGAGTAAATTATCCAGCTTCACCATGTGACATTCCTGCTTTTGCAGATCAAAAAAGGTCGAGTATCAGTAAGTTCATGTGATTCCACCTAGTACTTGCCCAATATCACAGAGTTAGTAGGTGCTAATTCCACAATTTGAACTCTCAACTACCCCAAAATGCTAACTGTGCATCTGTACTTTCAGATGATGGACCAGGACTTGGAGCAAATGCATTTAAAAATAAATAAACAGTGCTATCAGACTACTTCCTTTTTTCTGTAGTCTCTCGTTTCACTGCTGACTTTATTCATGTCATAGTGTAAAAACTGGCTGTGAGTCAGACAAGACTGCCGTGTTGAAACCAGCCCATCACACCTGCTTTCTCAGGCTGGCTGCTGCAGAACCCCCCTGCCCCAAAATATCTTTCCCTCAGGGTGGCACAGAGCCACATACCCCAGCTCCCCAGCTGAACTCTCCCCACTAGAGCCACTCAGCTATGGCCACGTGCCTTCCTCCCAAAGCCATTGTTATAATTCTTCTGCGAACCCTATCAACCTTTCCTGTTAGCACACCAAAGATTTGTTTATCATCATGTTAAGTGAGCTCAGGACTTGGATCAAGTGAATTTTATTTGGGAGCTGATGGGTAAGCTCAGGAGCATGAGGCTGATAAATCATGGACTGTTAGGAGCAGCAGCAACATGAGAAGCTGTACTGGCCAATCCCAGCATTGCACAGCAGAGGAAACTGATATTCAGGTGCCACAGCCTTGGCGTCTTAATTTTAGGTTGACCAGTCACCCCAGTTTGCCTGGGACAGAGGGGTTCCTGGGTGTGGACTTTCAGTGCCAAAACTGGGAAAGTCCTGGACAAACCAGGGTGAGTTGACCACTCTGCTTGATGAGAGCCCCAGACTCTTCTGTTTCCCTTCACAGGCTGGACAAATCTCTCGGTGGGGAAATGACAGCAAACACAAATTTACATCTCCCAGTTTAACCACGGCCGGCTCCCCAGAACGGTCAGTCTCCGGGCACGAACTGCGTGCCACGCGGAAGCCATATGATGTAAAGCTTTGCCTGCCTCATGACTGGCGGAACTCTTAGACTCTTTGGCCACAGCGTTTGGGAAAGTTGGTTAGATGGAGTCAGTTTCAGGAAGTAAGTCTGTTGTCTGGTTTATTCACTGCACTGAGACAGGGCCCCTGTGTCAGCCACAGCCTTCAAGGAAGGGCTGCGGCTGTTTGCCTCTGTTCCCTGTGGTTGCAAAGAGAAGTACTCAGGCAGGGAGAAGGGTCAGCAGGATGCCCCGTGCTAATCACTTCCTTTTTCAGAAGTTATGTCATTCAGAGGTTTTGACTCCTGCAATAAGTAGTCATTATTGGCTAACTTTGGGCTTTTTTACTTAAATGTCAAGCACCTAATTCGTAAATATGTCTTGGTTTTATTTCTCCTCCTGGCCTATTTTGCCCCCAGACCTCGATTGCTTGGCAGTGGTTTCCCCCACCAGGCCTTCTGCTTACCGTTATGCTGAGACCCAGCCTCTAGCTCATGCTCTGAACCTAGGGATGAGTATGTGCTGAATAAGGACGGGAAGGAAAGGGGGAGGAGAGGATGGAATAAAACGGTCAGATAATACAAGATTCCCCTCCGCCTACGCACACCTGCTAGAATTTAAATTTTTCATGATCCACCCTTGTTCTCAACCACCACTGAAATGTCCGTCTTAGTGCCCAAGTCAATTTACTGATCAGATAAATGAAGCTTAACTGTGGCCTGTGTAGGTAACACTCGTGCTAGGTTGTCTGACACTTTAACAAACCTGATTCCAGTGGAGGGATTTTGAAATTGGGGGAGGGGCAGGAAGCATAGTGATGGATTGTTTTGGGCAGAGCCCTGTAAGGAGGGCTGCCAGATTTAGCAAAGAAAAATAGAGGATGACCAGTTGAATTTGAATTTCACTTAAACAATGAATAAATTTTTTTGGTATAGCATGGCCCTTGCAATATTTGTGAAGTAATTATATTAAAAATTATTCAGTACTTATCCAAAATTCAAGTTTAACTGTGTGTCCTGTATTTTGTCTGGCAACCCCATGACGTAAAACGTCTCCCAAGTATACAGCCTGTGCAGTAGAAGGATAGGGTTGCTGAGGAGTTTGAAACAGTTTCCAAATGTTTGGCAGAAGGGAACCAGCCTGTCCAAGACGGGATCCTGTGGTACAGTCACGTGAAATCTCTGGCCTCCGAGCCAGGCCTGCTGAGGTGGGGGGCATCTGAGGTAGGCCTGAACAGGACACCCCTGGAGACTGGCCCAGGTGCCAGTAACAAGGGCGTGTTCTGCTGGATCCTTCCCCAATGATACAGTGCCTGGTTCCCATGCTGACAACTGACCCGTTTGATACCTATCATACTAGAACATTATTTTTAGATCTGAGGAAGCAGTGGCAATGTTTTTTTAAGTCAGGTACTAGATACAGGGGTAAACTACATTCAGGAAGCTCAGTCCTAACCAGGAAATGCAATCCATGAGTCCATTAGCATTAGATGTAGAAAAGGTTAGTACTAGCAGCTTTGTGTGTAAAAATTCCTAAGACTGAGACCCCACACTTTTTTTCACTTAAAAAAAAATCTTCACATAGTGATATGTTTATTGGTTTTAGAGAGAGAGGAGAGATGGGGCAAGGGAGTTGGGAAGAGAGAGAGAAACATCAATGTGAGAAACATTGATCGGTTGCCTCCCATACATACCCTGACCAGGAATCGAACCTGCAACTTAGGTTTATGCCCTGACCAGGGATCAACCTGCAACATTTGGTGTATGGGACGACGTTCCAACCAACAGAGTCCCCCAGCCAGGGTAATTTTTTTCACTCTTTATCTTTTTTCATAAGCAAAGGTGGTACTACTAGCTTCAAGAAAATTGCTTTTGCCATCTATAATAATCTTTTTGTTTTCAACTAATAAAGAGAAAGCCTGTTCCGTCATCTTGAAGCAGGGTGCAGCCAAGAGGAGGGCCCCAAGAAGGGATTTGTAATGGGGTCCAGGACTCAGGGTGTCCAGGAAATATTAGAAAAATGTATGTAGGATGTCTTCACCCCCACAGGCCTGAGCCAAGGGGGATGGGACACATGGAACAGGGCCATTCAGAGTTGTTTTGGGTAGCAAGAGCTTTGCAGCTAACCCCTGGCACAGTCATTTAACATATCTATAACCTTTAACTGGTTTCATGGATGTGTTAAGTAGCTGTGGCCATGCTTTGAGCCAGGGGGATGGGACCAAATTCCACCCAGGATGGGACTGGGAAGTAACTCCCCCTGGTTACAGGCCCTGCGTGAGAGCGTGGAGATGATTGGCTCCATGCCATGGGGCCACACCTGCCCAGACTTACTATGGCAGCCCAGTAAAGCTGGAAGAATACAGGGATGCTGGCAGGTGTAGCTGACTGTAGGAGGAGTCAGAAATGGGGCTGCAAAGGAAGATGGGCACTGGGATTTAAACCTAGGCCCGGCAGCCATAGAAAGAGGAGAGACCACACGGCTTCAAAGTAGTGGGGAGGACCACAAGGTTTTAGGAGAGAAGAAGAGATCACGTGGCTCTGAAGTAAATGGGAGAACCACGAGGCTCTGAAGCAAGTAGATAGATAGAGGTCCATGTGGTTCTGAAGTGGGGAAAAGAGACCCCGCGATTCTGAGGGAAAGGAAGAGGACCACGAGGTTTTGGAGTGCTTCTTCTTGCCACGCGGCTTAGGCAGCAGGAGAGACTTTGCAGCCATAGAGAAAGGGGAGAGAGGACTCTTGCTGGTGGGCCATGAGAAGGTGCCACACGGCTTTGGATTAACTGGAGATTGCAGCAGCCACACAGCGGATGGTGCCGGGAGCCTGAATCGCGGACTTCTACATCTTTTCCTGAGACACGGTACCCCGGACTGGGCACAGGGAGAGGGAAGGACTGTGCATCTGTGGGTATTCTAGAGGACTTTAGTATCTTATTGAAGACATTAGGCCATTACTCTAAGTCTGTGTAACTTTTAAATAAACAATTCCTTTCCTTTTCACCAGTCTCTGGCATTGAGAGACGTCCTTCCTCTGGCGGCGGGCATTGCGAACCTAGCAGGTGGAGGCGTGGGGGAAGGAACCTCCAGAGACAGAAAGGCGGAATCCTTTCTGTAATAATTTATCATGAAGGAACCACCCCTGCTTCTGCTCTGTAACAATCTGTTATTGGCTTCTGCCTTGGATATACCAGGTCTGCTCGTCCAGACCTGCCCTCTGTCCTCCTCTGTCCTGCTCTGCACTCTGGAAGCTGACCCTGGGGACTCCCTTCTCCTCTGCCTTCCGGCTAGTTCCAGCCAATGGGAGACTTCAGCAAGAGATTGGAGGTTAGGAGGACAAATAGGTCAAAACAATAATTTTATTGTGGTTGGTGTTCATTAAAATGCTCATGGTGTCAACAGTCTTATAAAAAGCACTCAAAATTATGAATACATGAGTACTTCTTTAACATGATAAAATACATCAATATTATCCCAAAAACCAGAATTCTGCTTGATGAGGACTCAAAATCCAGAAGCCATTTGAAAATCGATAAACTCAATTATGTAAAAAAAATTTCAATTCTGGGTGGCAAAAGAAAGGTTAGGTTAAAAAACTGTAAGTTAAAAAACAGATGGCTTGAAACTAATATAAAATAATATTGAATGTCAATTGTAATTTTAAAATGGCAAACTGGGAAAAGTATTTTCAACTCATATTACAAAGTATTAATATCCCATACAAAATACTACTAGAAATAAATGAGACAAAAAAAATTGACAATGCAATTTAAAAAATGTCAATGGAAATGCATAAATGATTAAAGCATTCTGATACCAATTCCAAGGTGTGGGCAGAGGAGTTTTTCTACAACAAATTCTCAGACACCAGTTGGGTGGCCTACAACCCAACTCGATGAGACATCCACCTGAGAAGGTGTTAGACCCCACAGGTTAAGGGTTCAGTCCTGTGAGACTGCCCACCCTCCACCTCCGATGCCATTCACGAGTCCAGGCTGTCACCTGTGCTTCTAATGAGGAGCCATATATCAGAAGTTCCAACAGCTTCCTCCTTGGGTTTGATTAATTTGCTAGAGTGGCTCACAGAACTCAGAAACATTTTCTTACTAGATTAACAGTTTATTATAAAAGGACATAACTCAGGGAAAACCAGATGGAAGAAATGCATGCATGGGGCAAGGTACGGTGAGAGGTCTCAGAGCGTCCATGGCTTCTCCAGGCGCATCACTCTCCCTGAGTCTCCACCAGTCCACTAACCAGAAGTCCTCTGAATCCTCTGCTTTGGGGTTTTAAGAAGGCCTCATTACATGGGCATAATTGATTAAATCATTGGCTGTTGCTGATTGAACTCAATGCTCAAATTCCTCTCCCCTCCCAGGAGGTTGGGAGTGGGACTGGAAGTTCCAACTTCTAATCACATGGTTGGCTCTTCTGACAACCAGCCCCCAATCCTTGGGTGCCTTCCAAAACTCACCTCATTAACATAACAAAAGACACTTTTACTGCTTTCCCCACTTAGGAAATTCCAAGGGGTTTGGGAACTCTGTGACAGAAATGCGCAAAGAACAAATATGTATTTCTTGTTGTCAACCTAAAAAGCCAAGAACACAGTTCAAGGCCAAGCATTTATTTGGGATCAAAGAATTGCAATTTGGGGTACATAGATTTAGGTGGAACCACAAAGAGTCTCAATTATAGGGTGAAGTATGGGGTTTTTTTGATAAAATGAAAAGGAATAATTGCATGAAAAGAAGAAAAAATTCCCATTCGTGCTGATACACCAAGCTGCTCTTAGCTACATATGATTGGTTACTGATTCTATCTTCAGATATAAAGTCCATGATCATTAGTCCTTGTATCTGGGTGTCTGCTTTCCTGCTGACTTTATAAACAATAGGAGACTAAAAAATTATGTATTAGACAAGGAATGCACTATTTTCTGAGTTCCTGAATTTATGTTGTGGCAATACCAAATTTGCCTGGAACAGAAAATTTCAAACTTTTTCATCTCATGGCACACATGTACTAATTGGTGTACATGTGGCACACCAAAAATATATATTTGTTGCTGATCTGACAAAAAATAGGTATAATTTTGATTCATTCACACCAGACAGCTATTGTTGTGTTGGCTGTTGTCATTTTTTAATTTGACAATCTAAAAGAAAAGAGGTCAGTGCCCCTGACTAAATAGTCATGTATTTCATGTTTCAAAAATTCTGTGCTGTGGCACACCGGTTGAAAACCACTGGCCTACCCCAAAGATAAGCAGCTGAAATAAATATCGACCCCCTTCTGCAGGCTCACAGTGAGCCAATGGGCTCACACAGCACACGCAATCCTGTGTAAGTCTGGGCATAAGTCAAAGTGGAATTGGAAAATAGTTCTGAATGAAGTCACAACATAAAAGTGAATGGCAGAGGTCATCAGCTCTAATGTGCTAAGTAGCACGTGGATTTGAAATTAAGACATTAAAATTTCAGCAAATGAAATGTTTTGCAGTCTGCAAATTCTTGGCAGTAGTACCACAGAATTCAGTCAGCAGGGGCTCCTAAGTTACAAACATAAAAAGTTACAAAGAACACTAAGAATTATTCCTTATTTTCCACTGCCATTATTTTAAATTAATAAAATTATTTTCTAACAGAAGTCTGACATTCTACTAGTGCAATAAAACAAACCTCACATTACAAAGACCCCCTGAAGATCATGTTCCCTTGACTCAATAATTCCTTGATTAGAAAATAATTGTTATAAATCTATTAACAAAACCATATATAAAATCATATTATACTGCCCCCTTATTTCAACATAAATACGAATGTCTCTAGCCAAACTAGCAGCTGATATTTTTAATATGTGCCCTAATACAATACAACGAAAGTGTTTATACAATGCAGTCTCTTTCCTGTCATCTTTTAAAAGCAGTGTTAATTTTGGAAAGAGTGTTAGAAATCAACAAGTCTACTGAAGCAATTATTCATTCATTTGACAAATATTTATTGAGTGTCTCCACATATTGTGTAAAATAAAAAGCAATGGGATAAAATGAATAACACAGTCCCCGGCCCTTAAGAAGCTTAAGTCTAAGCCAACCCATTCATTCATTCACTCATTCACTTTAAGACTCTCTAGGTCTGTCAAGTTCGGACTAGTACTAGTTTTCATTATGCCAACTATCAAGCATTTATGAAAAGAACGAAGTAGTTTATATTTATGGATTGGCAGTGGTCTATTTTTACTTCAGTGTTTTCCACATAGTAATTTTTTGGTTTTGAATTAATATTTGAAGCCATCTAACTGTTCTTCATCTTCACGAGTGACTTTCTATACATTATGTCAGCTTCACAAGAACCTCCATTTCACAGATGGGGAGATCGATGTCAGCGAGATTAATCACCTTTCCCAGAATCACACAGATCTACCTGTTTCTAGTGCTTACATTCTCTCTACAATAGTACCAGCAGGATTTGCCAAAATGTGGGCTAGAGAACTCGTCATTTGTATTAATACTATAAGAGTACATGATCGTCATTTGACTATTAAATCCTCTTCTGCTTCACAAAGAATTTCTTGAAGAAAAGCACCCTGTATCTGTAAGTGCAATGTATTTCGGAGTACCTTAGTGCTAGCTCATGAAGAACATGGAATGATACTAGATAGTTGTTAGTTTCTGTTATTAGAATACTCTGCATTAAAATGATCAGTGTATAAATGAAGTTACTGGATTTTTTCCCCATGATATTCCTTTACCTTTTAATCTTCAAACTTTTCAATAGCCTTATCTTTGTTCATTTGAGCTCTTTTGCTCTACAGTTTTTGAATATCCATATCAAGGCTACCATATCATAAAGATACTGTAATATTTTTATATTGTATTATTATGTTTTTTAAAGAGCTACCTGATTTTTTTTTCCTTTTAGACATGTTGGTGCAAATCTCCTCCTAACACACATACTCTTGTACTTAAGCGTTCCTAGACACTCACTGTATGGTGAATTATCAGCACACAGCTCACCCAGAGCAGGGTGTGGACTATTTCAATCACACAAGTGATCTGTATGTAATAAAGGAGATAATTTGGTTAAAGTCCCATGATAAAATCTGGCACTGATTGGCAATTAGCTTTGAAGACCATGGACCATGCAATCATATTATAAAATCCGAATCATGTTCCTTAGAGTGATAGTCTTCACATTTACCCACGAGCTACTAGCAATCAGATACAGGTTTCTAGGAGCCATTATAATTTCTTTGTAAGTATTTATATATTTGGATCAACAGTAGAGGGTTGGTAAGCAACGGTCAAAAATGAAAAGCAAGTATATTAAATTGAATTTTGACATGAAAATTATGGCACAGTTTATGTTGCTCCACTCCTCAAAGATTGTCATTCACTTAAATAAGGCCCATAGCAAAAATTAAAGTATAGATTATAGTCCCTATATTATTTAATTATTCACAAAGCATTGAATGGTATCTTGGGACCTAGCTTGCCACAGAGAATAGAGCAAAAGTTTTGGAATGAGTTAAGCTGATGATTTCATGTGAACTCTGCCTTGAAATCTTAGGCAATGTACTGAATCACGGAACTGTGTGACCTTGGCCAAGGTACTGGATCAGCTGAACTCAGCTTTATCACCTGTAAAGTGGTGGTTGCGATGATGAGTACATATATAACGTGTTTGGAAGTAAAGCCTCATACAGAGTGGGTGCTCAATAAACTCAGGTCTCACACAGGGCACTACACACAGCACACACAATCATTTTTTATTAAATTGAATTGATTATAAGCAGAATAAGTGTTGGTATTATATGACCTTTTTCCTGCAGTGGACAGTTGAAATCGAAAGGATGTATTTCTTGCTGCTGATAGTACACTATTTACTTCCTCAAGAGACTAGGTTAGGCAAACTTTAGCAGGAAATGTCTCCATAATGGAGAAGTCTATAGTGTACAATAAAAAATTTCTCTGTCTTATAAATCACTCTTATCACAAAATATCTATCTATTCAGTGTTTATAACCTTAAAAAAATAAAATGGCAGTGACCTTGTCAGGGTAGTTAATAGGTAATTTTATCCAGGTTGATTAAAATTGTTTATAGTAATAACTAGAGCTTCAAAGGAAGAGGAATCAAGGAGGAAAAAAACAGGTAATAGTTGTTGCTTCTCAATGCAGTTCAGGAAACATGAGTGGGCCCATTAAAGCATGATGTACAGAAGAAATTCTGAGGCATCAGTAGAAAGTAAAATCTTTGTTTCTTTTGTTCAGACCTCAAATATGCATTAAGGTGCATATTTATATTTTCTGGAATTTTTATGTCTTTTAGATCAATAGTTAATGATATTTTCTCACTGTACCCCCTCTTTGCTGTGCCTTGAAAAGATAGTCATGTTTAGTCGTCAGGGAAATGAAAATTAAATGCAAATTAAAACCACTGTGGTGTGTGTATGTGCATCTATATGTATATGTATATACATACATATATTTTTTAGAATGATATACCAAGTCATCTTGGCAAAGATGTGGAGGAACTGGAGCTCTGACAGATTGCTGGTGGCAGTGTAAATGGTATAACCGCTAGGAAAGATCTAGCTGATTCTTTTTTGTTTTTAAGATTTTATTTATTTATTTTTAGACAGAGGGGAAAGGTGGGAGAAAGAGGGAAACATCAATGTGTGGTTGCCTCTCACATGCCCCCTACTGGGGACCTGGCCCGCAACCCAGGCATGTGCCCTGACTGGGAATTGAACAGGTGACCCTTTGTTTCACAGGCCGGTGCTCAATCCACTGAACCACACATGAGCCAGGGCACGATTCTTATAAAGTTAAACATACTCCTATCATATGTCCCAGCTCTTCTGCTCCTATGCTGTTTCTTATCCAAAAGAAATGAAATGCATATCTATACAAGGCTTATACATGAATGTTCAGAAGCTTTATTTGTAACAGCTAAAAACTGGAAACAATACAATGTCTATCAATATGTGAATGGATAAAGAAGTTGTGGTATATCCACACAATGCATAATACTCATCAATAAAAAGGAATTAACTATTGATCCATCCAACAAATATATGAATCTCAATTATGCAGAGTGAAAGAAGCCAGATTTTAACAGAGTATATAACATGGGACTCCGTTTCTAATATCCTAGAACGTGCATATTAATTCATAGTTACAGAAAGTAGACCAGTGGTTGCCTGGGGATGGAATGGGGGATAGGGAGAAGCAGGATTAAAATGAGCACAAGCAAGCTTTTGGGAGTGATGGATGTGTTCATTACCTCGACTGCCTTGATGGCTTCACACATAGATATCAAAACTTATCAAGTTTTATTCTTTAAACATGTGCCATTTAAATCAATAGTTAGCAATATTTTCTTACTGTACCCCCTCTCCATTGTGCCATGAAAAGATAGTCATCTTTAGTCATTGTGGAAATGAAATTTAAAGGCAAATTACAACCATGTGCCATTATCAAGGTATGTCAATTATACCTCAATAAGGCTATTTGAAAAAAACGTTGTGTCAAGTTTTCATAAAATGAAGAGACAGCTCTGGCCCTCTGCCATTAGATTGGGCAGATCAAGAGAAGCAATGCCACCTTGCTTCCTTGGTGGTATTCACCACTCCTTGGATATGGGCTATTGTGATGAGTTATTACTGGACCATAAGGACCTCCAGAGTAGAATCCATCCTGGTCTTTCCACAGCATGGACCCCTCATCAACTGTTGTTTTTTAAATGAATAAATTGCCTGGATAATTTTCGGTAAAACATTTCTACCCAAATCCCCTAATTAATCCTTACCTTTTTTTTTTTTTTTTTTTTTTAATTTCCATGGGAGGTAGCAGATCTTCCTGCTTAAGAACTTCAAAGCCAGAGTGACCTGCTTAGCTACTTACTCATTGCCTGGCCGCACATAAAATTAGCTAGCCTCTCCAAGCTTCAGTTTCCTCATGTCTAAAGGGGTAATAATATACTTATGTCATTGGTTTTCTGAGAAGACTAAATGAAATAATCCATATAAAGTGCACGGTACATAAGTCAAAACTCAATTTTTAAAAGGCAGGTGAATTCATACATTTACCATCACAAACTTTTGACAGTTTATGAACCCCAGAGGCTGAAATACTTTATCTTCCATCAGGAGAAAGAAAATAGGATGAACAGGTGACTAAAACTTACAAGAAGAGACAGCTCTAAACCAGCATTAAAGTTACTTGTATCTTAGGCCTTTTAGAAGCATATAGCCAGAGGATTTTAGTTATTGGAAGAAGTGCAAGGGTTACAATAACTTATAGTCTTGTCAGTACATTTCATACCTCGTTCTTAAGACCTCTTCATTAACATAGAAAGATAAAAACCCTGCCACTAGGTGGAGAGGCTGTAGGTACAAACAGCCCATTTAGTTTCTCTCTGCTCCTTATTTTGAGGTTCTTAAATGTAGAATCTTGTTCTTATGTTTGTTTGCAAGTTTTCTGCCTAGTGAAAAATACTTTATCATTCTGTCCACGGGGAGTTAATTAAACAGAATGTGGAAAAATGTAATCGTTAGGGAGCTCTGCTCTGAGCCCTCTCAGTAACCATTGCACAGACAAGGGAGCCTACAGAGGCCTCGCCTGGAAAGGACTGAGCTCGAGTTTTAGAACCGGCCAGCTTCAGGTAATGATTTTCTTGAGCTTTGAGCAACTCAATTGTTTTGTAGCCTTCTGATTAATAATACTGGGCCTACTCACATTTCCATGATTTGTGGGAAATTTTTATAAAGTACATGAAATAGTTAGCATTAATAAATTGGATTATTAATCACCAAAAATAAGGTGCTGACATGTAAACAAAATTTATACCTGGCCCTTGAGTTCTGGCCCAGTAATAGATTTGCCTTCCAAAGTCCAAGCCAGTTTGTTGTATGGGAAGAACATCGTATCGGGAGTCAGGAAATACTGTTCTACTCCTGACTCTGCCAATATAGCTCTGTGATCCTTGGTAATCACTTCACTGCTCAGCTTCCTCAAGTGTTAGCGAGTCGGACCAGATCAGGGAGGGGAAACACCTGATATGTGCCACCAACTCCTGTCATTCTACGCCCACGGCAGCCACTGTTAATCACCGAAAATTTTCTACCAGATTAGGAAACTGCTTCTGAATTCCTCTCAGGAAAGTATCGTAGGCAGTCACCACCAATCAACTGGAGCTGGCAGTCGAAGGGAAACCTACCTGCCATCTTTGAGCAAGACCACCTCTATGGGTCATTTTAATTCTACTATTACTCAAAAGCCAAAGTGAGAGTCCGTGGTATGGCAAACGCCGGAAAACGAATACCTTGGCAAATCTTACTTCCCTTTTTCACATTCCAGCCTCTGAGAGTGTTAAAGACTGCCTGTGAGGCTCTGTTCTTCCATCAGCACATCTTGCTTTTTGTTTGTCCAAAATGAATAGAATTTAACTGATTTCCCCCCAATTCTAAAAATGCTTGCTGTAAAAATGTGAACAATGAAGTACAAAGAGGAAAGTGAAAATTATCTGATATTTGATGCCCCTTATTAATATTTGGTAACTGGCCTTGCAGACATAGCTCTAGGTGTAAGAGTTTTTCTGCACTCTGTTTATTTTCCCCCTACAGCGATGTTATGTATGGGCAACTCTGTACATCACTCCACAGCTGTTCTTCATCTCTACTCAATGTACTCATAAACTTCCACCTTGGCCTGGGGACTCCTATTCTGCTGAGTGAAACTTTGCAAATATAGGAGTAGATTGAAAGGGCAAAGGATTTTAGACCCTTACCAGAACCACACTTAAAGATGTGGTCAAATTCTCCAGGACCCACTCTAGTAGACAGAATGGAAACATGTGCAAAGCTGGTGAGTAAAATTCAATTTTAAAATGAAGTTGACCCTGGAACTTGTGCAAAAGCCAGTGTTCCTCCCATACACCCACACACCACACCCCCACATTTTTTGCTTATTATAAAAGCCATCTGTGTTTATTTAGGAAAATGCAGACAGGCAAAATGAGAAAAATAAAATCATCACTAATTGGAATTATGGTGTTTTGATAATATGTTTAGTCTTTTTTTCCTGTGTGTACATATTTATATAGGTGTCAACACATAATTCAAACCACTCTTTTAAGCTTCTGGATTCTTCTCTCTACGCACTGCACCACAGTTCCCACAGAGCACTGTTTGTATTACAAGCAGGAAACTACGAGTTAAAACTGGCTTTGGAGATTTACAGCTCTTTGTATCAGTAGTTTGCATAGTGAGGTGTGCACACCAAGGAACCAAGGTTATGGGTGTGTTTTGAAGTTAATACACCAATTATTTTGAACACTGCTATCCTGGAGTTCAGTTTATCCACGGGGCATGCTGCTCCTGAAGTTCAAATTCCCCCCCAGATATTCAGAAAGTATCTTACATAACTGGTATAAACGAAGTCATGTCAGGCGCAGAACCTCTGTGTGGATTTTTATACCTCCATCTACTCAATCGATGAAATGCCTGAATTCCTTAAGGGTATTTGGTAAGGAGATTGTCTCCTCATCATTCATCTCATGGTATGATACTGATGCATGCTGCGACAAGGGAATTTACTTTGTAGCAACCAGCATACATTATAGGGAAGATAATGTCCTTATTAACAGGGAGGTCAATTTGCTCCTGAGGGTTTGAGACTCTATTAAATTGCAAGGTACCATCCCTATATGTTTCCCAATGATGGTTAACAAACAAAAAGCAGCCTGGAGAAACCTTACCCTTGATATTCAATATATGCTGTTTTTGTTATCCATTGATAACCAATATGCTGTATTGGTTATCTACACCAAAACTTAGTGGCTAAAAACAATTTATTATGATCTCTCACAGTTCTTCATGCTGACTGGGCTCAGCCAGGCAGGCTGGTCTCGCTTGGAGTCTCCACACACGGTTGCCGTCAGACAGCATCTGGGGCTGGGGTCCTCTGGGGCATGACTAGGTCTGCTGGAAGGTCCACGATGGTTTCTTTACTCACACACCTGGTGACTTTGTTCACACAGCTTCTCTCTCCACGTGGCCTCTCGTCCCCCAGGGGTATTCACCACGGCCTCTCCTCCCATGAAGATTCCAGACTTCTTACATGATGGCTGACTTCTAAGAGTGTAAAATTAGAAGCAGTCACACCTTTTCAAGGTGGAGACCAGACATCGTGTCACTTTCAGCCTCCATTCATAAGTGGAAGCAAGGCATAGGGTCACCGTTGATTCAGTGTCAGGGAACCACATAACTATCAGGGAAGGGGGTGATTCATTGGGTGCCATCTTTGAAAACTAGCTACCTGACATGCTCCAACTGCCCAAACTGGCAAATTTAGAATTTCAACTATAATTCCAACAGAGTCTGGATATTTTCTGGCTCAAACACAGAGTACAATTAAGGGAAAGTGAAAAGAAGAGGAAAGAACCCTCAAGGTGATAAAGAATTTTGAAGCATGGGTACCTTCTTTGGCCTTCAAACTTGGCAGCTTAGCTCAGAGCGAAGAAGGTAAAATAAACAGGTCATTGCATTACCATCATCCAAACTCTGTGCTCAGAAGGCCTACTTCATGATGGTTATTTTTTTTATGAGAACTCTAGAGCAAATATTACAATTCTGACACATTTCGAGCACATATGCTGGGTTGTCTTTCCAAAGACAGCCAAGAATTCAGACATTAATGGACATGTAGAAGGGTTAGTAGTACGTGACACCAATGGGGGGCCTGGCAGTAAAAAGGACTCCCATGGACCAGGACAAGGGAGGTAGACCAGCATCACCTCCCCTGTTCCTCTGGAGCTTCTCAGCATGCAGCGGCCATGCCTGGACAGCACAGTGTGTAAGTTTAGAGTGCGAGGCCTAAGTTCCCACATGAAGACAGTCTCATTTCAGTGTCTGCAAAGACTGGAAATCTGCTTGCCATGAGTGGTCTGAGACCAGGGTTCCCCACCCCCACCTCTTTTTTTGTGCTGAACTACCATTCAACACCAAACAGCTTTTCCTTAGTGTTTATTTTTCTTAAACATGTTCAGACTGTTACGATATTGTTCTACTCCCCTTGAAAATACGTACTCTGCAGGTGCCTGAAATAATATACTCCCAGCAACTGCAGTTATTTCATTCAGTCTAAATGCAATGGAAATCTGTTGCTTAACAAGGAAATCCCAAACATTTTACAAACTCCTCGAGGACAGCAGGCATTTCATACAGGACTTTGGTATCTCTTCCCTCCTGGACTCATTGTCTGCCTTCTCGGATGTAGTAGTTGTAATAAGTAACTCGAATTGTTACCAATATACTCTCTGCCCTTTGAGACAGAAATGTTGTTTCATTATGTCTCTGCATGTTCCCTGTCAGGTCATTGTAAATAATTTCTCCTAAAGCTTCTTTTTCAGTCCGCAGATCATTTTTACAGGCTTTTCACATAACAGCTGAAAGGGTTTAATTCAAGTCGAAGAAACTTGCTTCAAATACAAGTGATTAACTTAGGCTTCATTTACCTCAAGGAATACTTGAACGTATAAATTTACAGATAAATCCTGGGAGTGTCAAATTATGCAACCAAGAGAAAGTGAGTTCTTTGGGCGTCGATCTGCTATAATCTGGTGTGTGTGTGTGTGCTGCGTGTGTGTGAGAAGAGATTTTTTTTTTTTGAATGAAATAATAGTAAAACCACTGCTGGCACTACTTCCCCTGGTTTTTCATAATTTCAAGAAGTTAGAAATGGAAAACCAGGCTTGTTAAAGAGTTAGACTGTTAATACATAAAAGAGAAAAAAATTCATCTATGCTTTTCTAAATGTTTTAGATTTCACAATATTCCTGTTTTCAAGAACTTGAAGTTTTCTGTGAGCAATGATTAATTTTAAGTAATTGTTTTTCATGTAAAGCGTAGTGTATATTCATTGTAAATTGAAAAGATACTTAAAAGTAAAGAAAGATAAAAATCACTTATGATCCTATAACTATTAATATTTGGTGAACAACTTTCGATATTTTTGCTAGGCACATGTTTTTACAGAACGGATCCGTGCTATATAAACTATTTTATAACTTGGCTTTTCTCATTTTTATTTTTAAAATGATACCGTGAGTACGTGAAAAGAAACTTGTAAAGATTATGGCAAGTCGTAGTACTGCACAGTGTTGCAGGACGCCATCTCTGGTATGGTGTGTGCGCTCTGGTAGGAAAAGAAAGGTCTTAGTGGGTCGTACTGACTACTCCGAGACCGAGAGACTTCTTCGTTTGCCCTTGGCGTCCCGAGCCTCGCCGAACTGAAAGCGCGTGGGAGCGGCGGAGGGCATTCGGGGTGACTGCGAGCACGAGCTCCCCGCGCGGTGCACACTTCCCCTGGGCAAGTCCCACCGGCTCCAACCCGTGCGGGGACCGAGGGCAAGAGGGCAGTTGGCGGTGCGCACGGCCGGGGCCGAGGCGTCACCCCCGCCCCGGGGCTGGCGCCACTCGCGGACGGTGGGTGCGATAAAGCCGGGCAAGGTTCTGCAACGCCAAACCGGGGAGGCGCAGCTCCGATACCGGCGCCTTTGCCGGGTCTCCGGCCGTGTTTGTTCCCAGTGTTTAAACTGTTTCAAAGCGCTGGAACCCGAGAGACCTTCGGCAAACTCCTAATCTCTCGGGCGGAGAGCGTTAGTTTTATTTGCGAGGAGGGCAAACGGAGCGCGCGGACCTGGTGGCTCGGGCGGCCCTCCTCCGGGCACCCCGCCCGTCCGCCGCCCCCCACTGGGACCGCAGCCCGAGGCCCTTTCCAGCCGCGGGACCGCGAGCCTCTTGCGTCAGGCCGCGCGGGGGTGGGGGATTTTCGGAGGCGCAGCCCGCGCCCCGGTCTGAGGACAGGCCGGGCTCTCGCCCCGCCCTCGGGGGGGCGGGAGGCGTGGCGGGGCTGCAGCTCAGCGGGCGGCTAGGGCCTTGTCGCCTAGGAGCGAGTGCCGGGGAGCCCGTACGAGTCGCCGCCGTCTGCGCCTCCCGGTCCGCGCCGAGCTCGGGCAGCCGGGACAGGACCGCCGTCGGGGAGCCTCAGAGCACCATCCCCAGCTCAGCATGATGGACTTGGAGCTGCCGCCGCCGGGACTGCCGTCCCAGCAGGTGCTGCCCCAGCCCTCGGCGTCCCATTGTAGTACCGAGACGGGGGCAGGGGCGCGAGGGAGCTGCGGTCCAGGAGGGACGGCAGCCGCTGGCATCTCACCGTCTGTGGCCGGAGCGCGTAGTGGAGCCGCTGCGTTTGCGCCGGGGCGGGGCGGGACGGGATGGAGGAGCAGGGACCCCAGGGGCCGTGAGGGCAGTGGGGGCGCGCCCGGGTGGTCCCACCGACAAGGTGCCCGCCGTCCCAGAGGGCGACTGGGTGGGGGTTTGGAGGATATACTCGCATGCGTGGGGCGAGTGGGGCGTCTCGTTGCGTCCCAGGTAGCCAGGTCGGAACGCCGAAGCCCCATCCGGCCCCCCGTGTTTGAGCGGCTCCCAAGGCTACGGGGCAGGAGGGGGTGGACGCTGGCGGTCTGAGCCGGCGCGGGCCGGCACTTCCGGGGCAGAGCGGTTCCGCCGCCTGGGAGCCGGCAAGAATGTGCCTAGTCACGGGGCCGCTCGTGGGGGAGCTGAGGTCTCCTCCGGGCTGGGACCAGGAACCCCGTCCCTGCCATCGCTGTCCCCCGCCCCACAATTGCACGAGTAGTTTACTCACCCCCTGGGCCAGATAAGATTCGTGTGCACCAAGCTTCAAAAGAAAGGCAGTACATCAGATCTTGGAGTAAGGAAAGGCTTAGAAGGCCCAGCTTGAGAAGATGGGAGAACTAATTCTCAAATCTATTCAGGCCTCTTTCACTGTCAAGGGAAGGGAGGAGGGGCGAAGTGGGGGGAGGGGGCGTAACCAGGTAGGCATCCAAAGGTTTCCAAGGAAGAGGGCAATATTTCTATATCCCTTTGTACCTGGTGGACCCCTGCTAATTAATCTGAGTCTAGTTCTGGAGTCATTACTTCGTGCATATTTCCCCACCTCTTCTGCTGATAAAGGGGTTCCTCAAGCAGAATTCCTCTAGTTAATTATGTTTGTAGCTGGCGCTGTTAGCCTGAAGGCCATCAGTAGAAAGTGGAAGCGTTTCACTGTTACAGGCTAAGTCCATTGATGGGATCGATCCTTCAGGCAGCTTGGCCAGAAAGCCCAGCCCGCGCAGGTGGGGGGGCAGAAGAGGTACCCAGGTACCCACATGCAGCCCCTAAACCGGGCCTCGCACAGTGGGAAAGTTCCGACTTGAAGACCCCTGATCGGCTCCGGACCCGCGGAGAAGAGCGGGTGGGGCGGGGTCTCTGCAGTTGAAGTCGGCCGCGCCGGGACCTTCTCCATCCTCCCGCGGTGCCTGCTGGTGGCGCACGCCCAGTGCGTGGCCTTGGCCTCTGCCTCGGTGACAGTGGCCGGTTGGCTGTCACAGCGGCCCTCGGTTGGCCCTTTCCTGCTTTGTAGCGTGCAAACCTTGCCGCGCTGGGGCCAAGGGACAAGTTGGAGCTGTTGATCTGTTGCGCAATTGTTATTTTTCCCCAGGGCGGCTTTGTCTTTGGATTTAGCGTTTCAGACTTGCAATTCCAAAATGTGTAAGGCAGGATATTCTGTTTTGTGCTGTCAAGGGTAAGAGTTGCGAGTGTAGATTAGAATTTCTGTTGCTTTTAGGCTGTTGCTAAATTTTTGGCTTTCATATATTATTTCTCCTTTGGGTGTTTTATATAGTTTTCCTTTTCTGTTTGAGAATTTGCCTCAATTTCTTAGCATGCTGCTTCTTTTGTAAGGGCCGAGGATGGGACACTTTTGTTTCATAATGCTTTGCTATAAAGTTCTGTAAATTGTTTAAAAAGTGAAAAGAAGTTTCTGTTCATACTTTGTAGGGACTTTTAAAGGAGTAGATATTTACATTTCTCCTTTTTTTTTTTTTTTGGTAACTGGGTACTTACGAAAAAATTGGTTCAAGGAAATGTGTAACTTAAGTACAGTATGTTTATGCTCTTAAAACCTACTGTTTTAGACTGATCCTGATGGTCTAAAGTGAGGTCATAACTTACCATGTATTGTGCTTTTTTTTCTTTAAAATTGTTTGGCTTGAACTTCCCCGCAGTAATGATCGGGAGTGTATTCCCTTGGTTCCCACTGGTATGAAAAAGTATGTTTTCAGATTTAGCTGCTGTTGAAGGGTAATCTGTATGACAAAAGGGTATATGATGCTAATGGACTTTAGTTTCCCTAAATTCGGGAATTTTGTGGCCTGGAACCCTTCAGTCTTTCATTTTTCTCTTTCTCTACTTTGTAATTTAACATTCTGTATACAGAAGTGCATGAAGCTTAACTACTGCTTTCCCATTTCAATGTGAATTTTCCAGTTATGTTTGATAAGGTAATTCCTTTTCCACTTAGTAATCAGTATCAATTAGCATATTTGAAAACTATGAAAAAAAGAAAGTGGAGTAGAATTTAGAATCAATTTCATGTCTGTAACGGATTCCTATGAAGTCATCCTTGTAGTCTAGGAAGATGTGAACAGAAAGTCAAAGTGGATTGTGACCTTTTGTCAAAGAAACTCCAGATACAATGTGGTGTTAGGATATGGCTTTTCATCCTCGGTGCAGAGTGGGTGTTGATGAACAGGTGGGTAAGGAGAGCCTTAGATTCTTTATCTCCAGTAGGTGGAAGGAACCATCTGTTACTGTTTTCAAGGGTGTCTGAGAGAGATAAAGTACTTTTGCATGTGAGGGGTGAAAATGATCTTGGACAAGACCGATAAGATTATTTTTAAAAGAAAAATATGACAGGCCTCTCATCTCCTAAATGAATGTTAACCAGAGAACAACTTGACGTTTTAGATGAGAAAAGTCTCTTGAAGGATTGTGGAAGCAGTATGTAGGAAAATAAATATACAACTCGTATCAGTCTTTCTGCATAAAGAATAACTTGGGCCACATGGAAATCTCTTTTCTGTTAACTTGGGTTTGTATAAACAATGTTGGGGGAACCAAAAACCCTGTCTGCCTTTAGGATTACCCGTAAAGGTTGGAAGCCAAATACATTATTTTTCTTACTATTTACTTTTTGTTCAGGATGAATTATATTTACAGAACGGCACAGGAAAAGGAACCCTCCCTAAACTATAAGAACTTTTTTCCCCGGGGAATGTCTTGTCTATTGGCTGAAGACAATTATTTAAAGGGGTTTTGCATAAATAATATTTCCTCTTTAATTTTTTGCTTGATCTGGGGTTAACTGTTCAGTGTAGACTTGGATGCAGGAAAATTTGGCCCTGAGATAATAATAGATGAGTTATTGGCCGCTTCCTTGCATGCCAGGCAGTGCGATAATTGCTTCACATGCATAATTTCACAGTAACCCCACGGGAAATACTATTATCACCAGTTTCCAGGTGAGAAAAGAGGCATAGAGAGGCCAAAGTTCTGCTTAAAAGTGATCCAGCTATTGAACAGCGCTGGTGGGATTCAACTCTAAGTAGTCCTACTCCCATAGTTCTTAATCCCCACTTTCAAACTGGACCAGGACTAGGTAAACTTTGAACAGGAAGAAAAGCTCACACTTCAAGAAAAACTGGGGAAAGAAGAGGCAGGAATTAAAGAGATTAACCTTTTCCACTTGTCAAGAAATTCTACTTGCTGCATATGTGAGGGGGGAATGTGAGGGGGGAGGTGGACCTTCTTCCACGGAGTGAGAGCAAATAAACCTGTCAGTGGATCCACACTGAGGGCAGGGGGTGGTGGTGGGGGGTACTTACAAGGAAGATGCAGAGGCCTAGAGGGTTAATTTAATAATAACAATAGTTTTTAAGATTTCTAGGATTTCAGCAGTATGTATTTATAGAGAAGGGGAAGGGAGAGAGGAAGAGAGGGAGAGAAACATCAGTGTGTGGTTGCCTCCCACAACCCACCCTACACCTCCCACTGGGGGCCTGGTGCACAATCCAGGCATGTGCCCTAGATGGGGAATCAAACTGGTGACCCTTTGGTTCACAGGCCAGCACTCAATCTGCTGAGCCACACCAGCCTGGGCAGTTTTTTTTTTTCTTAATGAAATCTCTTAGCTACTGGGGTCTGTTCGCTTTTGTTTGCCTTGTTAGTTAGAACATTCTCTTGTTCTTTTGGCTCTTTTCCTTTTGAAGTTGTGGTCCGAAGTAAGTTTGGTGGTAAAGATGTTTATCTATACGCACACACACACAGAGGATTAAACCAGGTTGAAGGAAAGTGAGTAGAATAAAGAGAATTTGAGTTGAAAACAACTAGTAAAATTAAACATTATCTCCTGTTTTGGCATTTATGAAACTGAAGCAGGAATGAGGGCTCAAGTCTGTCTAATTGAAGTTTACTTGGACTTTTAAGAATAGTACATTTCAAAATGAAATACTTTATTTCTGAGTCCTCGTTGTTAAACAGATTGTTTTGAGAATTATTATCTTACTTGTCTGAATCAAGGATCCTGCAGGATTTTTAGGGTCCAGTGGATGATCTGCCTAAAAGTTGGTCTGGGTAAGCCCAGGGTGTTTAAACACCTGGTCCAGCCACTTCTAAAAGTTTGCTGAAAATCTGTTGTACACCTGATACAGGAGGACAAGTTTACTGGAAGCCGTATTCAGCCTGCTTTCTTTGTCTATAGCTGTGTGTTTAAGTTTAGCATAAAACGGAGAATAGTGTTTCTTTGTGATAATATGATTTCTAGGAGTTACTAAAAGTTCATGACCACATGCTTTTAAATACGCTCCAACAAACTTATTCAAAGGGCTCTAAGCTATAGGCCAAAGCTTCTTCAGTTGATAATGATATGTTCCCAGGAAATGAGCGCAAAAATACATCCAAGCGTATACTTCCTGAATGGTATTAGAAAAATACAAATGGTGTTCTTACACCAACCCTTCCCCCCAACCCCCACCCCAAAATAAAACAAGACTGCGAAACAAATTCCCGCTCTTCTTCAAGTTGGCATTTTCTCTGTATCACCCTGCCACAATAAATACTTTATAACTGTTAGTATTAGGAAATTTAGGGACTCCGAGGATGGAAAGCACTGTTAACCATTCATTTTTATAGCATATGTCTTGTAATACTCATTTGTCACAAAGCCTCAAATATGAGAGTAGTTTCGTACGTGAGGGTGTGTACGTTTATTTGATCCAAATTCTGGTAGTAGTAAAGACAAATAAGTCCAGGGCATAGGAAGGATTTAGAGCACCAAGTCTGTCTTTCAAAAGCCCCACTGATAATTGACTCTTGAGTGTCGTCACAGTCCTCCAACAGCCTGTATCCTGAAAGATTGAATATGTGGATATTGGCAATGCTAAGTAGTCATTCCTCTCTCACAAGCTTGGAAATTGAGACTTGGGGGCCTGTAGTATCAGCAGCATACTACAGAGATCCAAACTCCATTTTTTTTTTTCAAATTAGATAAGAAAAGTCTCGGATTATTTTGACATTGAAGCTTCCTTCTGAATTTGAGTATTTATTTTCTGCATTAGGCAATTCTCTTTAGTGGTCTTTTAAAATCTTTTAATGCTTGTCTCATGTTTATCTTTTTTTTCTCTTGCTACAACTAAGTTGTAAGTTCTTTGAGAACTGACGTAGAATTTAGGTTTCTCTCTATTTTTTGACAGCTTTCGGAGATACCATTCAAGTACCCTACAGTCCACCCTTTACAGTGGGCAGTTCAGTGACTTAGTGCAGTCAGAGCTGTGCGGCCATCGCCACACTCGAGTTTAGAGCATGTCCATCCCCCTGGAAAGAGCCCCATGCTCACCGCAGTCATTCCACAGTTCCGTCTCAACTTGCTCAGTCCCTACTAACCACTCCTGTATTTTCTGTCTCTACGAAGGTGGCCATTCGGATAGTTCATGTAAATGGGATCATACCACGTGTGGTTTTGTGCGGCTGGCTTCTCTCCCTTAACACGGTGTGTCTGAGGTTTGGCCGTGCTGAGGCATGTGTCAGGACTCCATTCCTTTTTGTCGCTGAATGCTATTCCGTTGTGCAGACACAGAATTTTATTTATCCATTCATTAGCTGATGGGTATTTGGGTTGTTTCCACTTTATATATTTCTTTTCCTTTTCCCCTGCAGCCGTGGTTTGCCGTCCATCAGAGTCACCATCAGTATTCTAAAATACTGCTGCTGAAGCCCTAGTCCTCATTCAATCAAACACTGTGGGGTGGGACCCAGGCCACAGCATTGTTTTCGAGCTTCTGAAGGGATTCCAGTGTGCACTCAGATTTGAGAACCAGTGCCCTTGCACAGTGGTCCCCAACCTTTGTGGCACCAGGGACCAGTTTTGTGAAAGACAATTTTTCCACGGACTGTGGGGTTGGGAGGCAAAGCTCAGGCAGTAATGGGAGCAAAGCTTCACTCCCTGGCCTGCCGCTCACTACCTGTTGTGTGGCCGGGTTCCTAACAGACCTTGGATCTGGACCTGCCTCGGGGGTTGGGGACCTCTGCGCTAGAGAACCTAGCTCAGTACTTGGTAGCTGTTGGTAGGTATCTAGTGACTTAGAAAATCTGGTTAGGATGTCTCACTTAAATCCCGAAAGGAAGTGTTTTTATATTTGTTCAATGACCTTCACAGCCTTAAGATCAACACCTAAATCTGAGAACTGTTTTAAGTGCCTGGTCAATGTTTGACATTCAGTAAATACAGCTTGAGCTCTTTAATCCCTCCTGGAGATTTGGTTGATAATTTTTTTATTCAAAGATTTGCCCCAAGTGAGTCAGTAGGATTTTTTCATGTTTTGTCAGGAATGTGGCCTGTGATAACCTGCGGCCTCATTATTTGGGAATAGCATAGAAAAGGCAGTGAGGACAGGGGGGTGGGATAGGTGGTATAGACTCTGGAAGCCAGGGTGAACTCGGCCTTACCCTAGGAAGCTCTGTGCTCTGCATTTCTGAGCCTCATTATCTTCTCCCATTAAAAAAAAAAAAAAATCCTTTAATCTACAAGGCATCTTTTAGCAACTCAATTATTTTTAAAGATTTTATTTATTTATTTTAGGGCGGGGAAGGGAGGGAGAAGGAAAGGGAGAGAAACATCAATGTGCGGTTGGTTGCCTTTCATGTGTCCCTTGTTAGGGACCTGGCCTGCAACCCAGGCATGTGCCCTGACTGGGAATCGAACCGGTGACCCTAGGCTGGCGCTCAGTCCACTGAGCCATACCAGCCAGGGCAGCAAACTCAATTTTTTGATTCTCTGTATCTGGCTGGCAAAGTCAACTTTATATTGTGACTACAATTGCTACCATTTGTACTCACCTGAATGGCTTTCAGGTTTACACATTTGGGAACTGGAGCTAACTTCTGAATTACTTTTGAGAGAGAAAGAGGGAGAGAGGGAGGAGAGGAAGGAAGGAAGAAGAGAGGGCGGGAGGGAGGGGGTGGAGATGTACAGCACAGCAGCAGTCCCACAAGGGAGAACTGAGGGTGTGGTTCTGTGCCTTCCGAAGCTGGCTTAGCCCCACCTCGCTGACACGGTGGGAACAGGCCCAGAAGGGAGTGGCACACCCCTGTGCCAGCCAGGACTCTCCCCAGTGTTGCCAAGCAGAGCTTGTACAGCCCCATGCCAGCCTTGCCCCCAACCATCCTGCCATTGGAGGGGGGTATATTTAGTCTCCCTTGGGAAGCTGCCTGCTTTTCTAAATAGTCATCAGTAGTTTGGAATTCCGTTAACCCATCTCCTATTGCTTCAAGATTTAAAAAACAGCATTCTGTGTTTTCACTTGTTCTTATGAGTTTTGTGCTCAAAAATGTACATGATATATGTTTATGCCAAAACAGAAGGATTTCAGTGACAACATTTAGGTTCTGTGCAATGCGCACTTGCATTTTAAGGAACCATCTCCCGCATTAAATGCCCTTCCCCTTTTTTGCTGGAATGTAGCTGACATTCAGGGTGGGTTAGTATCATCTCCCCCACGACCGTGCAGAGTCTGTGTGAGAGGCAGGGTTGCGGATCCTGCCTGTGTGTGTGGGCGGCCTACACACTGAGTGTGGAGCTTGGCTTTCCTCCGGTCTTGACAGTCTTTTGTCTTCTCTGCTTCGGCACGAAGAAGCACTGTCACACGTGGGTGCAGAACCCAGTCTCTGCCCAATCTAAGGGGGTGAAGGGAAAATGATCCTCCTGCTTTGGAGCCTTCTGTGACCAGGACAGACGGAGGTATGACACGTGGAACGACACTACTTCTTCAGCACGTGGCCAAGCACCTGGACTTCTTGCTGGTGTGTTGCACAGCACCGAAGTCTTGCTGCCGTGTACGTACAGAGAGTGTGGAGGAACCATCAAGTTTTTGGACCCAGCAAAAAAAAATTTTTTTAACATTAAAATGCTGGTAATCAAAACCGCCAAAAATTAAAACGATCTTTTTTACTTGCAATAGGAAAAAAAAATATGCAAGAAGTTGTTTTTGTTCTTGGTAATTCTCAACAAAACATTAATATCTACAAAATGTACATTGAGACACCAACCCCAAAGGACAGGGCTGCCCTACTCTGTGCGGGCTGGGCCCTCCCCTCCCCCTGGCCTGTATGCTCTTTTCCCACTGGGGCCCAGGACAGACCAGGCCAGGCGTCTTGTGGTTTCAGGTTCTTTCTGCCACCCCAGAGGCTGTGGCTCACCCTCTGCTAGAAATTTCTTTCCCAGGCTGCATGTTTGGCAGAATCCTTGGGGCAGTGGATTGAGGTGAGGATGGCGACTCCGAAACGTGAGATTCCAGGTTACATTTCACTTGGAAAAGGGGGCCTGCGGTTAGAAGGACAGAGTCTGAGCGGAAAGAGAAAACGAGCTCACAGGATTCTTTTCAGTGAACCTAGAAGGAATGCAGCCTTTTTGGACTCTTCCTGAGAGAAGCCTCAGGTTGACCCAGAATTTTTACCTGAAGATCTCCTAAATCTGTAATGCTTAGTTTGCTCTTCCACTGAAGTTCTCCGTGTGAGAAAAGGGAAAGCATTTTTGAGTATTTATTTACTTGTACTGTTTTATAGTTGTTATCTGTACTTTTTTTTTTTTTTTACAGATTTTTATTTTAATCCTTACCCAAGGACATGCTCACTGATTCTAGAGAGAGGGGAAGGGAGGGGGAGAGAGAGAGCGCGCAAGAGAAACATCGATGTGAGAGAGAAACACCGATGGGTTGCCTCTCACAGGCTCCCCAGTGGGACACTGAACCCTCAGCCACGGCATCTGCCCTGACCAGGAATCGAACCCTGCCACCTTTTGGTATACGGGACACCACTGCAACCAACCGAGCCACACTAGCCAGGGCCTTTAGTTCTTTTAATAACCCTGTTGGTAGGTTTTGTCTTAATATTGAGAAAACTTTGGGATGGTTAAGTAATCCAGAGGTCAGTTCAGAACACCAGGAACCATGCAAGATATTTCAAACAGAGGGAATATAATATAGAAAATTAATTACGCAGGTGATGGAAGAGCTGATAAGCCAGATAGCCCAGAGATTAGCAACCTCAGGAAGCCACTGGGGCTGGAGGGGCTGAGGGAGGGGGTGGAATACCAGGATCTGGAATATTTGGCCTCAGGAGCTGGGACTACGGAGAGGTGCCCTTTTCCCCACCCTCCAGCATCTCTCCAGTGTCCCCCTCCCCACCAGATTCTTGGTGGAATGTAGTCAGAAGCCAGTTGGCAAGGGAGCCTGGAAACAGCATGGGCACTCCTGTTCTCCTTGTGGTGAGTACATGGGAATCCCATGCTGCATGGGATTCCTGTTTCCCCATTTGCAGGGAGAGTACGACCACAATGCCCACTGACTTCCATGGAACATGTTATACTTACATACTCCCTCCAGTTCATGGGGTACACATACGTGACCACAGAGTAATACAGTAATGATGTAATCTTAGGAATTCTAAAGAGTGCAGATGAAGGCTCCATAAGAGTTCACAATTTAGATAAGTATTTTCATTGTTGGTAGGTTCTGTGCC
Source organism: Desmodus rotundus (assembly GCF_022682495.2). Classification (NCBI taxonomy): domain Eukaryota; kingdom Metazoa; phylum Chordata; class Mammalia; order Chiroptera; family Phyllostomidae; genus Desmodus; species Desmodus rotundus. Next base: position 163,478,711 of record NC_071388.1, on the reverse strand, counting down.
CCGCCCGCCATGAAGTGCCCCTGCAATGCCAGGGCAGGATTGATTATAAATGGGTATTTTGGGTGTTGGCCCCTGGCTTTTGAACTTGGGGGGGGGGCTGTCCAGAAAGGACGTAAAGCATTGAAAGAAGAGCTGAGGGAACCTCACAGCCTTTTCTCCATACAGAGATGTGGGTAGAAATGACGCCGCTAGACAGAAATTCACTTGTCCCCCTTCCTTCTTCCCCTGACTCTCTGGGTCTCCGGGAGTGCACGTCCCCTGCCCTGTGCGGCAGGTTTCCAAAGTTCACTTGGCTAGGCGTTCAGTTGTGCTGCAAAGCTTCAGTGACTGTGTGTGCGCTGGCAAAGGTAATAAATAGAGATGGAGGGAACAAGTTAGTTTTCATTTTGCTTCGTGTCACCAGTTCACTTCATTCAAAACCAAGTTTCGGAGAGAACCAGCCTTTCGTTGTTACACCTGAATACCGACAACTGTGAATTTCACAGGGAAGAAAAGGGTGGGGGACCCACATTTATTGAACACCTGCCTGTACTGTAGCAGGTCCTGGACTTGTTCTCTTACTTGATCTGGACAATAACTCTATGTGGTGGCGGTTATTATCTCCATTTTACAGACAAGAAAACCTACTCAAAGAGGCAAAGTAACTTGCCCGGCGCCCTGCCACGCACAGTGGCAGAACTACCAGGGTTGGGATGTCTGTTCGTAATCCCTGCTCTCCCTTCCCTCCTGTTTTTCTCCTCCTCTGCCTTTCTTTCTTTCTCTCTCTCTCTCTCTCTCTCTCTCTCTCTCTCTCTCTCTCTCTCCCTCCCCCTCTCCCTCCCTCCCCCTCCCTCCCTCCCTCCCTCCAGTGACTGGGTGTTTTCTTAGATGCTAAAGAATAAGGGGCTCCTTTACAAAAATTAAGACAGTGTCCCAGCCACTGTGGAAGCTCACTCTGTGTTAATCGGGGTGCTGTTGGCACGTGGGCTGGATGGACTTCTCCTTGGGGTGGAGGGCCGTCCCACATTACAGGGTATTTTGGGACAACCAGAGATGGACCTATCTGCCCCCATACAATTCCCAACATTCCAAGGTGGCTGTAGGAGCCCAGTGGAATCGCTGTCATGCCTTGACTTCTGGAATATGACTGATCGTGCTCAGGAAATTCCAGGCTGTTACTTCCTTGGTCTTTGGAGAGAGGCCCGCCATTGCCTCAGATGGCAGCCCGCCGACACCTTATATTCTAATCCAAAAGCGGGTAACGGGGGAGAGATCATAGAAACTGAGGAAGGCCCTAGAAACCAGAGGGACCAAGTACATTTCATTTATTCAGGTAGCGTGTCTAGTCCAGTTTCCTTAACAGAGAGCTGTGTTATTCGATGGTAGTTGTTACCATGGTTTACCGTTTCTTCGGCCTACAGCTGGGAGGAATTGGTCTGTAAAAGGTAAACATTATTTTTAATATTCAAGGTAAAGTTAAAAATCATATGCCATATCTCTCTGGGTCCTTACCGCCTTTTCTACTGGGTGCTTCCTGAAGATGTCTGAGAACTGAGGCGAGAAGTAGGAGCGGCAGAACAGCTGAAGAGGTTGAAATGTGGTAATACAAGCTTTAGGACAGAAGTCCACAGGTTGCTCATTTCTTACCTTTTTTGTTAGGGAAATGACTTCTCTAAGAAAGAACACTTAATCAACATTTGTGTTGATTGATATATTATCCAAATTGCAAAAATTTTTAATGGATATTTGGTGATATTATCATATTTGTTCTCTCAAGGAATCAATTTTATTGTTAACTTGGAGTGTGCGTTTATACTTCTTTAGATAAAATACTTTGTTTTGAGTAGAGTCCCCAAAGAATAATGTGAAGTATCGTTGCTATGAATGAAGTTAAAGAATTTCTCTATGATTAATAGTTGGTTCATAAATGATATTAAACATGATATCTTTGTTACTTCGGTAATTAGAACTCTTTAATCCCAGATATCTCAGGCATACAATGAAAATGCTGAATTCTGGATGTAAACGTACACTTATTCATTCCACAAATATTTATTAGGTGTTTACATAGCCTGGGGGACTTGCATGGCATGAAGTTACTTTACTCTTTGAAGATAATGCAGCAGGTGTGTCGTCCCCCTTGAAGGACATTTGCTTTTTAAATTGGCCCCTCTAATCAGTCGGTCTGTGTGCTCTCTGTACACCCGCATTATAGCGTGATTCATATCATAATGAGTATAAACTAGTTTACATCTTTATTCCTTCTGCTTAAAGTATGACTTCCTCTAGGATAGACTGTCGTTTATTCATTTTGTAACTGATATCTGGCACCATGCCTGGTGCTTAATTAATAGTCGTCGCCCAATGAACATGCGAATGAGTCTGTTACTGTGTTCTAGGAGCTTGGTGTTTATACAAGCTCCTCTGTGGTACATGCATCACAGCTCCATGACAGGACAGAGGAGAAGTAGCATTTTAACTAGACACTTTTTTAAACCATGGGTTTCGTTTGGCTCAGGCTGTAGCTGGAAGCTTGAGGGAAGGTACAGGCAAGAGCTGGATGGACCTGGGCTACATACTGGGTCACCAGGGCTGAAAAGGTTAATTTGGGGGCTTTCGAGTGCCTTCACGTGCCTGTGTGTGGCACTGCAAGTCTACAAGGCAGCCAGAAATTGTGGAAGGTTTTGGAGAGGGCGAGACACACAAGGGTGGGTGTGGACAGGAAGTTATTCTGGCCTGTGAGTGGGAGGTCGGACCACTGGAGGCAGAGAGCCAGTGAGGGGGGCCTGTCTGTGTGTGTGATGGAGTTGGTTTGGCATCAGCATGCATATTGGGGATCTGTAGTTGTAACTCTACACTGTACCTTTGTTCACTATTTCAAAAGAATTTTTTTAGTTTGGAAATGAGTAGATTTTCTCCTGATTTTGGCCCCATGATGCAACCATTTGTGCTCAAGTTTGCGTGCCCTGTTATTCTGGTGTTTTAACAGAAACTCATCCGCCAATGTATTAATTCCATTTATATCAGGAGAGGAACATGAGCCAGAAGCTGCCGTCTTGCTGTAAGGTTGGATTGTTTTCTTCAAGATGGTACAAGAGGAGTTTCTCTCCCTTTCTAAGATCGATTTACTCTGACTATATTCAGTCACCTGGAACAGGCCCATCCTACACTGCCATTCTCAATGATTGACAGCGTTCACCCAAGAAAAGAGGAAACAGGCAGTATCTTCTCTTTTCTTGTGAGTCAGAGCTAACGGGTGGGCATCCGACAATGCTGGTGATGGCAGCTGCCGGCCCTCAGGCTCTTCCCAAGGTTGGGCTGGTGCTCAGTGCTTAACCGAACTGGCTTTGTCTCGTGCACTCCTCCTTCTGCCCTCTGAGGTAAGGAGCATTATCCCCGTTTCACAGGCTTTGACAGGTTGGTGGTGTGCCTCCGTTTCATCCTCCTCTAGATGTGGCTGATACCTGTCTGCATCACAGCGTTCCTAAATTAAGAAAAGAACTGAGTGCAAGGTTGAGGCACAGTACACATTGAGCAAGTTGTGGCTGTGATTATCATCATATTTGTTACTTGTCAGGGATGTTTGAGTGTGTGGGGATCTGAGTTGTCCGTCGCCCGCTTGCAAATCACCTTGAATTCTAGCCGTGTAACAGCATAGACACCCAGGCCTCTTCTTGCCCTTAGTTGTGAACTCACTCTCCTGTGGTCTCCATATGCACGTCCCCAGTCATGGGTAAGGGCCTGACTGTTGTGGCGACTGGAGCTTCCTGGGACTGAAACTGATCCACAGCAAGGCCTTAAAGCGAGCTGTGCCCTAGGATGGTAGAGGCCACGCCCCGCCCAGCCTCTCTGTGGGACCCCCTGGCCTGTCTGCTGGGTCCCGACCAGCCGTCTCACTACACTGCTTCCCCGATACACTCCTTCACTTGGGGCGGACTTTCTTAACTCTGGGCCTGGAAACAAGCCGTGTCCTTAGGAACAGAGGGAGCTCAGGGAGCGGAAGCGCATTAGTGCAAGGCTAAATCCAAACGTGAACTGAACTGACTCCTGTGACCTTGTCTTCTTCCAAAGCCCACACCCTTCTTTTAGTCTTTAAAGATGAAAATATTTCTTTAGTAATAACTACCTAAAAGTAACCGGCCTTAAAAAAATGGAAAGGCAGAGTGGTAAAGGAAAAGAACCTTCTAATACCCTTGGGGAGATGACGCGGCGGAGAACATTACACATACGCCACCCTCTGCTTTTGGCGCGCAGACGCCAGATCCATACACTGGCAGCTTAGGAGCTCGCCTTCTGTTTTCTAATTTCTGATTTCCCGGAATTAGCTGCTCCTGTGCATCTGACAGCTGCAGTAGGAGCTGAATTTATTAAGAGCATTAATACCTTACCCCTGAGTTGTCCTGTATTTCATCGGAGTGTACACATACTGCTTTTCGTATGAAGAAGGACCCTGCACGGATGGGTGCTCTGCCTGGAATTTCCCCGCGCGGAATGGCACAGTGAGGTTGGGTGACTAGGCCGCAGCCACCCCACACCGCTGGCTGGCACCTTGCATGTTCTTTGAGCAGCCTCCCTTGGAGAGGCCTAGGTTATTCTGAAATAAGAGCCTGTGTTATTTGAGCGCCCCTGTAATATAAACCTGGGCTGGAACTCATTGTCACCGTTTATTACATAGAGGTCTTCAGGCAAAATTACATAACCTCTCCATACTTCGGTTTCGTTGCTCCGAGTGGTGATGATACTACCACCCACCTCACAGATTGCTCTGAGCAAAAGTATATAATGAATGCGAGTGCCTGGAAGAGTGTCGAGCGCATAGAAAGTACACACTAAGTGGTGGCCATTGTTATTACTTCGATTGTGTCATGCCTGTCTCTGATCTAGACTAGGAATGCTGGCTCTGTGATCTCTCATTCTCCAATCTCCATGCCAGGGCTCACCAGGTGGTAACCACTGCTTACGTATTTATTTAGTGGGTTCATTGAAAAGATTCACATTAAGGGAAAAAAGATTCCTATACTGATTTGAAGAGAATGTAATATGATATATACTAATTATAATTTCCTTTTTTAAGATGTCCAAATTGCTGCCGGGCAGTTTGCAACAACAGTGGGTACTGTGCGTTTTCAAATGTGGACATCTGAAAGCAGCTGAAATATTTCCAAAGTAAGGATTATTCATGTTCTTAGTTGGAAGAGATAACACTTTCCTGTCACCTGAGGCCCCTTATTTCTACCCATTTTTTCAGACGACTTTTGCAACGGCCATGGCGATTATGTGGCATCTGGACTGTAACTTTGCTGAATGATGTCAAGATGACCCATTCAGTCATTCTGTGTCCCCGTAGTAATTCAGATTCACGGTAGCAGTTTCGGGTCATTGGGGTAGCTTTTTACAAACAATTGCTGAAAGGGTAAATGCTACCTAGTGCAGTTTGGAAGGGTTAATGCTCCCAGTGTATCCTCAGGAAATCGTTTACAGAACAGGAGAGTTGATTCGATAACATTCCCCCTCCAAGGGGTGGGGAGGGTTCACTCTACATCGGCTCATGCAGAGGTGCTCTGTCCAGTGACACAGTCAGCTAGCTAGCCATGTGTCACTTTTGAGTGCTCAAAATGGACTAGTGCAACTGAGGGACTGAAAATTTTAAATGTAAGGAATTTTGATCTAAGTGTAAAACAGCAGTGTGAGAGATTTTTCTGTTAAATACAACTTTTGTGTTGGTACCGCGGCATTTCAGGATGTCGGGGGAGATCTGTTGTAGCGTATGTTGAAGTGTTCATCACTTCTAGTATCATCAATGAATTTAAATTTTGGCTATATGTTAAAACAATTTAATATATTGAGTTAAATATATTGTTAAAATTAAATATTTTTTAAGTAAGGCTACTACTAATTTTTATATTACAGTAGCTTGCATTATATTCCTATTGGACAGTGCTGCTTTGGAGCATCTGTTACAGGCAGCTGAAATTAATCTATTTTAAATTCAGAATTAACTTTCAGACTTATATTTTGGACTTCATAGAGTCAGAGATATTTAGAGGAAAGGATCTTAGGGGTCACCTAACCCAACCCAGTCCTTCGGCAGATGAAGAAACCAAGGCTAACTGTTCCTGTCGTGACCTCGTCCCAGGCAGGGACTGGGACCCGATGTTCTCTCTAGGCTGTTGCTCTGTGTCCCGGGTTTGCTTGGCATTGGAAACGTGGTGGGCGTCAGGGCTGCAAAGAATGTAAACTTCCCCAGATCCAGACTAAAGAAATCATTTTAGACGGTGAGTAAGAAGGACTTTTTGTGCTGTGCCTACCAGTGGACAGCGTGACCAGTTACGTGTCTGACGTGTGTTTTTGTTGGGCGGTATAATGGTGCCTTCACGGGAATAGCAAGGAAGGTAAAAATTCCCACACTTTGTGTGAGCATTGACTTCAGAAAGCGCCATATAGCTGGCTTTCAGATTTTAACTTCAGGCCTTTTCTCTTAAGCCAGAGACTTTAAAGCAGACAGACCCACAGCTTTTGTCCTTGAGAAGACTAAGAGCTTGCCTTCATGTGTTTATTGTTCAGTCAGGTTGTCTGTGAATGTTTGGTAAAAGTTTAGGTCTGTTTTATGCTCTTGTTTTCTTGGGAGTGTATGTATCAAGACTGATTTAAAGGAAATAGCCACCAACAACTACAGTGAACACCCTTAGAGCAAACCAGAATCGTACTTATATTCTGAGGAGTAGAGGAGGAAAGGGGGGTGTTACAACTCACTAAATGTGATTGATTCATGGGTTTGTGCATCAGAGTTAGAGGAGGGCTGCTTCTGCCGCAGACGCCGCATCGTGATGCGGGCACAGGTGTTCTGTGTTCTTAAAGCGCTAGAGATGGCAGGGCTGGCATCTCCAAGGGCCGTCTTTCTCCAAGGAGACGTCGAACTATTTCTTGGGTTGCACTTGGTCTTTGTGAGCCTTAGTTTGGAATGTGCATTTAGTGGGTACATGGCCTTAACCCCGTGACTTGGGAGTTCTTAGAGCTCTGTGTTAATTTTGAGCCACTTTTGCTCTTGGTAGCAGAAATGATCTGCCTGAAGGGGCTTGGAACCGGGAGGCTCTTAGTCAGATTGCGTTGAGCTTGGGGCTGGGGGAAGGACAGTTTTCTGCAGAAAAGTGCAGGTCAAACATTGGTTACTTTCTCCTGATGACAGTTTCTTAGGCCATTAATTTGGCTGTTGTATAGGATCCAATTTTGTAAAGGTCTGTCGTCAAAGTAATTCCTAATAGTTCATGAATTTTTAAGTAATAGAAATTGCAACAGAAAAGTCTGGTTTAAAATTAATTTGTATTAGGTTGACTAAGCGACCCCTCCTGGGTTCTGCTCAGTCAGCTGAGACCTAGGACTAGTTTCCATTTAGCATCTCTGTGCCTCGGGATCCGCACTTACCAGCCTGGGGTTTGGATTATGATCTCCAAGATCACTGTCAGCTCTGCTTAGGCAGTTGTGTATTCTAAATGCAGTTTAATGGCTGGCACACATCTGTTCCTGAGAGACACATCCCTAGAAAGAATGTCTCTTTAAGGAGTTGGTCAATAGGTCAGCCTGGCTGCACTTGCTTTTCCTTTGAAGTTTACCTTACCTGTTAGAAAAGCTGAGATTGCTGATTCAGTGTTTCGCTCATGGAGACTTTGCCCAACCTCTGTCCTATCTGTGTGCACTATGGCCTCCACATTTCTTGCCCTTGCCACTGCTCTGCTAGCTCCCAAGGCACCAACCAAGCTTAGCTTTGCTGGAGCGAGGCTGGGCATCAAGTGGTAGTTAAAGCAATGATGCTGTTCTCTGGCCAACTGACCTTTATGTATGTGAAGTTTATTCTCTTCATTAGCCTTAATTTTATTGTGAAAAGATAGTGGGAAGGGCCGATTTTGAAATGATTCTGGAAGTAACGTAGGAGACCTTGTACAAACAGTTAATATGTATTTATTGAGTGGGCACCGTGTACCAGGATGATGCAAGGTGTGGAGGACACGTAAGTTGGGAAGAGAGCAGGGAGGCGGGCACTCTCACGGCGGCTGGTGGGGTGGAACAGGTGCAGCCCTGTGCAGAGCCTCAGGGCAGTGTCTCTCAGAACTAAAAAGGCGCACACTCTTTGGCCCAGCAGTTCCACTTCAGTTACACTTTTATCCTACAGACACCCTCACACACACACGACGAAATGATTGATGTGCAGGATACTCATTATAGCATTATTTGTAATAGCAGAAGATTCAAGATAACTTAAAATCCAACAGGAGACTGATTACATAATTATATTATTACATAATAGTATTATAGACCTCTTTATAATGAAATACTGCTCAACCATTAAAAATAATGGGACGACTTTGCCCTGAAGTAGAACCACCTCCAAAATGTACTAAATAGGGAGGAATAAGTGTGGAACACTGTGACTATGTGCTACTTTGTGTGTATCTATGTGTGTGTGTGTTTAACAGAATCTTCCCAAGACAACATAAGAAACTGATGCCAGTAGTTGCCTTGGGGGAGGGTAACTGGGATATTATTTTTTCAATTTTTACTTCTTAAAAATTTTATTTCATTGAATTTATTGAGTGACATTGGTTAATAAAATTATATAGGTTTTGGGCATACAAGTGTATAAGACATCACCTATAACTTCTGCAGTTTTTAAGTTTTATACCCAGATGTGTGTTATCTATTTACAGAAGACCTAGTCAGGAGTTTACACTTAGGCAGACCCTTGTAAGAAAGCCCAGATAAGACATGAGAAGCATGAAGCACTGGCTTTGTGAAAGGATTGGTTTCAATGCTAAGCTCTCCTCGTGTAGCTGTGTTGACCTGATTTACCCATGAGTCTTCAGGGCAGGCAGGTCTGAGTCAGGAGGGCAGCCTTCTAAGTCTTAGTGCCCTGCCTGGGGAGCGGGCACTGGCACCAGAGCAGTTTCCAGACCTTGTGCTGTTGTGTGAATACCAAGGAGCAGCACCACAGCGTGGGAAAGGCCTGCCAGGCTCAGACGCAGTTCTGGGTTGGAGTCCTGGGTTCTAGTCCTGCTAGTTGCTGGGCATGTGATTTGGGGCAGGGTTGTTCCATGCCCAAAGCCTAAATGTGTTCACCCGTCAATAAAGATGAAGCCCCTTCCCTTGTGCTGCTGCCATGACACTCAGAGGAGACAGGGACTGCCCAGGCACACTGTAAACCATGCAGACACCAGCCATCGTAAAGCTCTTAGGTACCTAGAGGCTGGCAAGCAGGAGCAAGAGATGCTCATTCAGAAATTAAAGTGAAGCAAAAACATATCTTTTTCCCTCTGCCAAATAACTTGGCAAGAGATAAAGAAGTGGAAAAGTAGACTGAAGGTAATTTTGAAGACCTTGACCTCAGACCTCTTGGGGCAAGTCATTTCATCCTCCAGACTTGTCTCCCTGTTTGAAAAATGAAAGGGGCTATTGGTGTCAGTCCTGTGACCCCTTCCAGCTGTAGCATTCCGTGACAGTGTAGCATTAGCAGTAATTCCCATCTCGGCTGGGATGAGTCATACCGACCGAAAAGTTCAAATGGGAGGAGAAGGTCTCTTTGCATCTGAGAATTTTCCTTAGACTGGACATCTGAGCCTCTGTGGGGAAAACATTGCCCCCGCCAGGAGGGGAGGCCAGGAATACATAGAGTGGACACTACTCATTGTTTTGTGTTCTCTTGCACTAGACCTTTGGAAACCAAGTTTAACCCTTGGTTTACTGGGTAGGATACTCATTAGTTGTGACTGTACTTTACGTCAGTTGTCACTCCTGTGTGAGGTCTTCCGGTGCAGTTTAGTGATGCCTTAGTTCCTACGTGTTACTGATAATATGTCAAGACTAAGATCAGAGACCGTTTTTTGCCTTTGTGTCCCCGGCACCTAGCACAGCCCCTGGCACGTGAGAGGTGACATACGCATTAGACGGGAAGGTGGACTGATGGTCCATTTAGGGTGGTATGCACACTAATCTTGCTGATCTTGACCACCGTCTTTATTGTAACTTCTGCCATTCTGGTAAAATTAACTTGTAACTATTAGTAGCTTATTATTTAAAAAAATAACTCATACTTTAAAAAGTTCACACTAAGAAAATTAAACAGATCCCTTGGGATATATTTCAACAGGATCTGCAATTAAAAAAAAAAAAAAGGAAGCTAAGTACCTTAAATAGGCTCTCTCTACATCGCAGTGTGTGACATTCCTTTCTAACCATCGTCATTGCCAGTGCTCACCACCGCCCGCGGGCGCACAGGTCTTTGGCTGACAGCAGCAAACAGCATATGGGGCTTATTCGGCCCCCAGCCTGGATGACTGTCCTGTTCCTTACTTTTTAAAGCTAATTGTAGGCAGTTAAATCTGAAAAATGACCTTTAAGATCGAAATAAATAATTGCTTTTTACAAATGCAGGACCCGAAGTGGGTAAAGGATCACTCAGGGAGTTCAGAGTGTTTGAGTGTGCTGGAGCCCCACCCTCCCTCACTGGGGTGCCCTGTAGGAGTGGGGTGCACAAGGGTGGGCAGGCGGGGCTCTTTCACCTCAGGGTGGGTATCTGAGCCACCTGTTAGTCCACAACCAGTGAATCTAAGTTTACATAAGGTAAAGTAGGTTAGGGAGTTACCGTATTTTTCGGACCATAAGACGCACCTAGGTTTTAGAGGAGGAAAATAAGAAAAAAGGTTTTGAAGCAAAAAATGTGGTAAAATATTTAATAACATAAATAACATAATATTTCACCAATGTAAATGTAAGCTATATTCAGACTATAAGACGCACCCCCCCATTTCCTCCCAAATTTGGTAGGAAAGTGCGTCTTATAGTCAGAAAAATACAGTAAATCAATGCTGCTGAAGGTGCTGTTGCTAATTACGGTGCGTGCCTGTGGGTGTGCTTCCCTGTAGAATCATTCTTACAGTAATGGAGGACCGACTCACAAGGGTGAGAAGTTCCTTTCATATGTGGAGGACAGCATCCAGCACTGAATACATGCATGGCTTGTTCAAACATGGGGGAGAGATTAGAAAAATGGCTGTTTGCTTATCAAACCTACCCATTCTCCTGGCAAAGCAGTGATAACCTTTACGTAAATCCCTTGAGGTCCAGCAGCAGCATCCTACTGAGACGGACACAAGCCACCAAGAAGTAACTCCGTGGCAGCACTTTTCAACTGGTGTGCTGCAAGAATGTTTAAAACATGCTGGGCACTGAGCCGTTTCCCCTTAGATTGTCAAATTTAAAAAATGACAACAGCCAACACAACAATAGCTGTCCGGTGTGAATAAATCAAATTTTACCTATTTTTTTGGCAGATTGGCAAGAAATATATATTTCAGTGTGCTGCAGAAACTTTTCTGATTAGTTCATGTGTGCCATGAGATCAAAGAGGTTGCAAATCACCGCTCGGTTGGGAGCCAGGTGTGAGACCTCTCCTGGAGAAGTCAGATCCCTGCACTTTTGGTAGCGGGTGGGATTACCTACTATTTTGGAAAGTAACTTTCTGATTTCCTTTTTGCCCAATACCTGTGTGTCTCTTGTGGAAATAAAACATCTCAAGTTCCTGTTCTAGTCACTTTCCAGTCTTGCTTTATCTTTGCATCATGCTTTGCAGTTTGCAGACTAGCGTAATGGGTGAGTTCCAGTAAACTGGCCGTATCATATTTCTTAGATTGAGTCATTGCTAAGAAACTTGTTTGTGAACAGGAAGCAGCCCATGAAAGTGTCTGTACAGAGTAACATGTCAGCCCGAGGAAACTGGACCACTTTCTCGCTGAGAAACCAAAGGGCAGAGGCTGGTTCTACAGACAGGGAATAGCAAATTTGTCATCTAGGGTTTTCGCTTAATTCCTCTTTTGGTGTGTGTTTGACCATTTTTATGCTGTTTAAAATCACTAGTTGTTGAAGATTAGGGAAGTAATCTTTAGTGAGATTTCTCTAGAAGGAAAACTTGGATTAGTGGTAACTGTTACTACCATTAGGAGTCTCTGCCGACATATATAACTAGTTGCTAGGCCAGTTATTTATTTTTTTTCACAGAGCGGGGAGGGAGGAGAAAGAGAGGGAGAGAAACATTAATCGATTGCCCCTCGAACACCCCCTACTGGGGACCTAGCCCACAACCCAGGCATGTGCCCAGACAGGGAATCCAACCTGCCAACCTTCACTTCACAGGCCGGCGCTCGATCCACTGAGTCCCACCATCCAGGGCATAGGTCAGTTATCTTTAAAATGGAGCTGTTATTACACAGAAATGAACCCCACGACATCTACAGGTGGCCTAGATGGCTGGAAAGCCCTTAACCATCAATAACATTTTGTGGTTCTAGATATTGGGGGGGGGGATTTCTTTGTTGTTCTTAATGTATTGGGATGACACTGGTTAACAGGTATACAGGTTTCAGGTGCACAGTCCCACAGCCCATGATCTGTGCACTGTACTGTGCGTTCCCTGCCCAAGTCAGGTCTCCACTTCTCCCCCTTATGCCCTCCTCCCCATCCCCCTCATGATTTCCTTGTTTTTAATCACCCACTTCCCAGTTATTGTAGAATGTATGCAAAAACTAGCAAATCACTTTGGGAGAACCAAAAGTACGTGAATATGGGAAAACTATAAAGAATAACAGCCTGTCATCTGCCTTCTCTGGAATGCTCCCTGAGAAGACAACAGGCATTGTGTTGAGTATCTTGTAATGAAGAAGCAGGGGAGAAGCAGAGAGAAGTAAACCAGTTGATAAATATTTATGAAACATAATGGCCATAAGCGAGATGTATCTTAAAAACACACTGGCTTGGTGTCATCTTGCTTCATTCAGTAAGGATTGTAACTGTAAGACCAGCCTCGTGGGTCCAGGAGACCTTTGGTGGTGTTTGGTTGGTTCTTCAGCGTTCAGGCGCGCCCTCAGTTGTTTCTGTAGTCTCTGTCGCTCTTCACTGGGTTTATACCCTAACATGGTGGTAGGATGTGATTCATGTTCCATCCGGTTTTGCTCAAAAATGTATTTTTTAAATACCTCACATTTTTTTAGAGAGAGGGAAAGGGAGGGAGGAAGAGGGGGAGAGAAACATCAGTGTCAGAGGGAAACATCTATCAGTTGCTTCTTGTATGCTCCAGAGCCCAGGCATGTGCTGTGACCGGGCATCGAACCTTCGACCTTTTGCTTTGCGGGATACTGACCAACCAACTGAGCTACATTGGTTCGGACTGCTCAAAAATATTTGAGCAGCTTCTATGGAAAAAATATTTAGTCAGATTTAACTTTTTAGGTAAATAATATAAAATCACCTGGGCATAATATAAAGACTGAAATGTTCAAGAGAAAACCTTACCCAGGTGTAACTTAGACTCAATGCTAGTAATTAACATTTAGATGGCAAAATCTCAGAGGAATAAATTTTAAGATTTATTTGCTTAATGAAAATACATGATTTTAAGAAGGAATACGAGATACTGTCTGAATTCTTATACTGTTAAATTGGAAGTGAAGATCAGTTTTCATTCGCTGTTTACAAAGTTAGTAATCTGCGATTTTTTTTTTCTAGCAGTTTATCAGTGAAATTACTTTAGAAGGAAACCTTCCACCACCTTCCTGCCATTCTTTGGACAAAACAGAAGATGGGAGAGGGGAGGGAGAAGGAAAGAAAGGGTACTGGGGTCTGTAGCCCTCATTAACACATTTGAATTTATGATAGTAACCATTTTATTTTTCATTTCAAATACTTTGCCAAAGGCTCAGTTTACTGAATTGCTTTAATTTAGGAGAAGATTGTGATGTCTGGTATTTTCACTTTTGCTTTGTATGTTCTGGTTTTTTCTTATCTTCAGAGTATGGTAATGCTGGTTTGTTTAGGCACTGCAATTGGTTTGCAAGAAAACATTTAATACGGGATTCTGTGTGCAAGGCCTGTCTTCTTTGTTTATCCTGGAACGAAGGTGTTTGTTTCAAAATGGATCGTCCAAATTCCGAGTTCCCATAAAACATGTAACAGATTACCCAGATGGCAAATGATGATACATACATTTTAAATATGAGTACTTCCATTGGGCCAGATGGTGATTTAATGCGAATTGTTCAACATTTATGTTTCTTATTAAATTGTCTTTTGTCTAAGCCAAGCCAGTAACATAATTTGGAACAGACAAGGAATCACTAAGGGACAACAACGAGAACTCAGACACTAAGTACCGGTGGCATTTGCTCCATGTGCTCTGTGAAGGCTCCCATCCAGCGCCTGCCTTGCCCTCCGAAAACTTTCACATCTTAAAGAAATCCCTGCCAGGATGCTGTGCAAACCATTTCCCCGCTTTCCTCTCCTTCCCCAAACCCTTATCTGCCAGTGTGCAGGGCAGCTTTCCTCCTTGGGGCCTCGGAGGGCGTAAGGCGGCTGTACTTCCTCACTGCCTGGGATTTGTGCGCAGAAGAGCAGTTTTAGTTCTTCCTTACGCACTTCCTCTCCCCACTGACCACTGTCACGGTGTTTGCTGCGCGCTCCACCCGGGCTGTTTCCTCCTAGCTGGTGCTCAGCCTTGCAGGGATGGGTCATCTGTGGAACAAGTCATGCGCCCAGTCACAGGGCTCCTGACAGGAAATGCTCACTGCCTGCTAGTGTTAGGTTAGCACAGGACAAATGCAGCCCTGAGCCTGTGGGGCTTCCCAGCTCGCAGTCTTGGGTGGACAAACTGTTCTCGTTTTCTTTTTAATTTTGTCTATTTTTAGAGAGAGGGGAAGGGAGGGAGAAAGAGAGGGAAAGAAACACTGATGTGTGAGAGAGCCACATCGATTGGTTTCCTCTCACATGCACCCCAACCGGGGATCGAACCCGTAACCCAGGCATGTGCCCTGACTGGGATCCAAACCAGCCACCTTTCACTTTGTGGGATGATGCCTAACCAACTGACCATACTGGTCAGGTGAAACTGTTCTCATTTTCCACATAAAGTTTTGAGTATTTCATACAGTATCAAATCCCTGCCGGTTTTTCCTTTTGAAACTTAGGTGAAAATCTGAGTAACAGAGTATTACATATTAAGGCCACGACAAGAAACCCATTGTTGCTACAATCTAAATTTGATCAAAACAACTGTTTAAAAAAAGTTTTAAAGCCTAAGTTTTCTTCCAGAGACTTCTCATAGCAAGAATAAACATTACATAAAAATAAGCAAAAACACAGAGGGAGACCTCTGAGAACACTTTGAAACCTGTTTGGGGCCCGTTAGGATCTCAGTGAAGAACGCCCAGTCTGCATTAAGAACAATTAGATGTCACTTGAGACATCTTTTGGTGGGATTCTTGGTGGAGACGGTAAGCTAGGGCTGCAGGAGTCCTCTGACTCGAAGGTCCCCCATTGTTTCAGATCAGATAATGAGATAATCAGATACTCAGCTCAAGAGCTGGCCCAAATGGTGCTGCACGGTTTCTCTTCCCTGTTTGTTGATAAGGATTCATCAAGACGTCTTTTTCTGACAATGTTATGGGAAATACTTAAAAATTGAATTGGTTTGGAGCTGTGCGTTGAAGGGTAGTCTTGTCAGGAATTGAGTAGCAACTGAATGGTGTCTGTGTACATAAAAGTGTATGTTATTTGTTTTTTACAGGACATGTTGCACATGCCTTGTAGTTGATTTCAGATCGTCTCTAAGGAGCCAAATAGCTTCATTGTTCTATTTTTGAGCTCCCACCGTAGTTAGGTCCGTGACTTCATTGCAATTCAGTGGCCTGGAGTTTGGTCTCTTACAGCCAGTAGTAGGGTCCACTGCCGTCAGCTTGCGTAACGGTGTTTGCCTGTGCTTTACCTGTATAGAGAGTTCTTTCACATGTCTCTTTTGATCCACCAACATCTGTATGATTAGGGGGAGGTTGGAATAATATATTAAATTTATAGCTAAACCATCTGGTCCTGCTCAAGGTATCTCATCTGGTGGGAAGGAAAGGGAGGGGGAGAAAAAAAACAGTTATATCCAACTCTTGGTGTGATTGCCACAGATAATTTTAGAGTCAACTACATTCAAAATTTTCCTCCGACCACGCTGGGAATGCTCTGGAATGATCGGATTTGTGGGCGGTTGTTTGCTTCAGTGCTGTTTCAGTTCTTTGATGAAAAAGTCAAAACTGGACACTAGTTCTCATCCTGGAATCTCTTAACAAGAAGCCCCAGGCCTAGGCATTCTGGAGACGGGCCGGGGGGGGCGGGGGGGAGGGGGGGCGGTGTCAGAGTGGCCCCCCGGAGGCTGGGGCAAGTATTTGGGTTCCTCTTTTATTGATCTCCTGAATGGCTCAGTGCTGGTTCTGCATCAGTTGTTGAGATAGGTGGGAAAGGTATTGCCTGTTTTACAGGGGCTAGAGTTCGGTTGAGATGGCGACATCACGCATTCCTTTGACTTCTAGTGCTAGCATTTAATATGGTGAGTATATTCACGCCTACCTCCTTAATGCCTTGGTCAGATAGCTCCGGTTTGGAAAAATGTCTGGGAAAGATACTCTGCTGAATCTAAATTCACCAAGAAGATATGGCCGACCTAATCTCAATGTTAAAGTAGATTTCTCTATACCTGGGCCCTTGTCTTTCACATGACCTTTGAGTAAACATGCCCATTACAATGGAAACAAATCATTTAAAAATGGAAGTTATTCTCATGATTTATTTTAATGGGGCACCCCGGAGAAGATAGCTGTGAATGCTGCTGCTTCATTGCTTGTTTTGTTGCTGTGGCCAGGAAAATGGCCCAGGTGACGTGTGCTTTAATCCAGCCTTCTGTAACTGGCCACTTCACACCATACCACCAAAATGTCAAGGCGAGGCATCCGAGACAGTGGACTGATTTTACTTCCTGCCTGACTTAGGAAACACTAGTCAGCGATCAGATTTTATATGCTTAGTGCAGGCTAGTGATTAAAAAAGCCTGAGTCAGTCCCTGGTTGAGGCTGCCCAGGTACACGTCCCTGTCCAGCCACTTCCTTCCTAGTGGTCTCCCATCTCTCTAACCCTCATTGTTCTTACATGTAAAATGGGGATATATGTGATCTTTATATGGCAGTTTTGAGGATTAGTTTGTACATGCAGAGTACTTAGAGAAGTGCCTGCCATATAGAAAGCTCTTAGTGGGTGTTGGCTTAAACACAGGTTTACCCTAGCCAGTTCTGAAGAGCTACGGGTGCCACTTTAACTCTACCCGCCCTGTGCGCCTGTACCATGCATCATACCGTTCAGGGCTAGAATAACGACCTCTCCTGAGCAGCTTTCATAAGATTCCAGGGCCAACTTTCAGTCACGGCGAGAGGTGGCCTCTGCCACCCAGCTGGCTGTGCTGCTCTAGCCTGGGTGGCCTGCTCCTCCTTCATTGGGTAAAAATAGCCTGGCTGCTCACTGAAGCCACAAGCATGTTATTTTTGTCCTTGGAAGGCTGAAATTCGGAGAGCTCTAGACATACTGAGCCTGGTGCTTCCAGCCATCAGAACTGAAATACAAAGTTTGATGCTGTGCACAAGTTGTAAAATAGGTCTAGCCTTCTTATATACCAGTAAGTCAAAGTAACTGTTCTCTCATTGTGGGATTCTCCCAGTATCTCAAAACTTAGTACTGTCTGTCGTTCCCTTGACCCGTGTGTGTGCATGTTAAGGGTTATGTATGGTTTCTCGGGAGTGACCCCAGTGGGCACTGGCCCTTTCCTGACTGTGTGGGTAGACAACAGGCAACCCTTCACTCGGCCCATGTCACAAGTTTACCATCAGCTAAGACTTTACCGATTTGTTCATGCTTCAGAAGATAAAACTCAAGTCAAGATGAAATTGTTTTAATAAGTGAGCCACAGAGTAGCAAGAAATGATGAGGAAAAGATAAGCCAATGTAGGAAAAACCAGAAAATGGGTGCTATTTCACAACTGCTAGACTGATGGTTTAACTTGGGTTTTTTCCCCTCTCCTCTGTAAACTGGATTTGCTGAGCAAGTTCAGAGAAAAATTCTATGCATTCAATCATGGTTTCCAAATCCCATTTCTCGTAATGAACCAGTGGCCTGGAGTGGCTGCTCTAATTTCTGTATTCCATTGAACAAGTGTGGGATTTCTTTTAATTCAGGAACTTTAACGTGCAACATCTGTTAACTTTGCTCTTTCATGATCTCTACCATCGTTGTTAATCCAAATAGAAATGATCAGAATGGATGGCTGTGTTTGTAGCTTATTTGTTGTTTTTAAATGAGCAGGTTCATTGAGTGGTTAACTGGTCCCATTCGGATTTTGCTTATCATCTCCCCACCACCCCCAGCAACAGCGGCATAAGGTGAATTCTTATGTGGTATCTGCCAGTGTAAAACCATCTTAACCATGGGCTCTGCCCTTCCTTTTTTCTTTTGAACACAGGACATGGATTTGATTGACATCCTTTGGAGGCAAGATATAGATCTTGGGGTGAGCCGAGAAGTATTTGACTTCAGCCAACGACGGAAGGAGCATGAGCTTGAAAAACAGAAAAAACTTGAAAAGGAAAGACAAGAACAACTCCAAAAGGAGCAAGAGAAAGCCTTTTTCGCTCAGTTACAACTAGATGAAGAGACGGGTGAATTCCTCCCAATTCAGCCAGCCCAGCACATCCCGTCAGAAACCAGTGGGTCTGCCAGCTTCTCCCAGGTACGGAGTACTCAGCTCCTGGGAAGGTGTATGGCAGGGGGTTAGGAAAGAACATTGACCCAGGAGTTGGAACATCTGGATTTGAGTTCCAGCCTTGCCTTTAACTGTGGCGTCACGACCATGTCCAGGGATTCCCAACCCCGGCCTCCTGATGAGGTCAATACCTGACTGACCTGCCTCAGTTACAAGGATTAGGAGGACACAAATTACACGAAAGGCTTTGTAAGCTAGAGAAACAGCACGGGAGGCTCAGACAGCAGCAGTGGTCAGAGCAGTGGAGCCAGTCCTAGGGGTTACTTCGCACCGACTGTGACACACTGTGACTGTTCTAAGGCACTGGACATAGATTAATTTGATCAATCAAGGCTGCGATTATGTGAATTAGGTCATTATCCCCATTTTACCTACAGATGAGCAGTTGAAGCTCAGCGAGGTTAAATTGCTTGCCCAGAGCATTCAAGAAATGGGGGGAGCCAATTTGCACCCAGTCTGGTTCGATTGTGCTCTTAACTATGACACTAAACTGATTTCTAAACTAAGAAATGTTTGATTAACAAGACTGTACACATTTTAGGAAACTCATTCATGAACCTTTAGCTCGGGAATGGAACGTTAAACAGTTTTTTCCTTGTTGTGTTTCCCTTCCCCCAGGTTGCGCACATTCCCAAACCAGATGCTTTGTGCTTCGATGACTGCATGCAGCTTTTGGCAGAGACATTCCCGTTTGTAGACGACAATGAGGTACTGCACTCGGTTCACAGCAGAACTCCACAGCTCCATCTAATATACCCCTTAATGTCTCTCCATTTAAAAAAAAAAAGAATGAAAGCGTTTTAGGAGGAAATTTGTTCATGGACCTTAGCCTAAACATAGCTCCACAAACCCAACATAATACAAAACTGAGGATGTTTACTGCTGTGTAGCTGGGGGCACGGATCAGCTTAGCCACAGAAATTAGCAGTTGCTGATGAGTAGAGCAAGCCAGGTAATACACCAAAACTTGTTCAAGCAACAATTTTAGTAAACTTGTCATGTCTGAAGCACTATATAGTATTATATTAAAAGATACAAATTAAATCCTAAAGATTATTCTTATCTGTTTCAAGTTTGCCTTCAAATGTATAGGATAAAACAAAACAGTAAGAAGTAAATTTTGAGTCATTTGGGTAAGAAAAATAAGCTGTTTCCTTACATAGAAATAGGGGCCATAAGTAATCAAAAGTAGAACGCAGAGCTGCAGCCAGGTCAGCTTCAGGAGCTGCGGTGGTGCTTGCCGTGGGAGGCACTCACCCACTGCCAGCGGCAGCAGACTCACGTAGATCAATGCCTTGTCAATTTTAGGTTTCTTCGGCGGCGTTTCAATCACTTGTTCCTGACGTTCCCAGCCACGTGGAGAGCCCAGTCTTTATTGCTCCTAATCAGAATCAGTCACCTGAACCTCTTATCCTTCAGCTAATCAGTGATTTAGATAATATGCAGCAGGACACTGAGCAAGTCTGGGAGGAACTATTATCCATTCCAGAATTACAGGTAACTAGGATCTAATAAAATAAATACCAAAGATGCTATTTTATATTCAGTGCCTTGAAATTAGTCATTCTGGTTATTATTATTTACATGCCACCTATTCATAGGAGGGATTAGCGGGTGCTTTTAAACCAGTCAGGAGAGCTGCCCATGCTCACTAAAATGCCATTTTGTGAGAGGCGCCAGACGGCTTGAAGTTGGTCTAGAAAATCTGAAAATAATACAGATGCTTGGGCATAAATAGCTGTTGGAAGTGGAGTTATCTCTGAATTAGAGAAGAAAATAGCTTGGAGGGAGATGGGAGTGGGGAGTTTTACTCAGGTGTAGATTTTCAGCTATGGAAAATATTTAACCTCTGTTTACATAGTATAAACTTCTTTTCCATGCAGTGTCTTAATATTCAAAACGACCAACTGGTTGAGCCTAGCACGGTTCCAAGTCCAGAAACCAAACAGGCAGATGCTGACAACAGTTACCATTTCTACTCGTTGCTCCCTTCACTGGAGAAAGAAGTAAATAACTGCGGCCCACATTTTCTCAGTGCTTTTGAGGATTCCTTCAGCAGCAGCATCCTTACCACAGAAGACCCCAGTCAGTTGACAGTGAACTCATTAAGTTCAAACGTCACAGCAAACACAGATTTTGGTGATGAATTTTATTCTGCCTTCATAGCAGAGCCCAGTAACAGCAACAGCATGCTCCCTTCTGCTGCTTTGAACCAGTCACTCTCTGAACTGCTCAACGGGCCCATTGATGTTTCTGATCTATTGCTTTGTAAAGCCTTCAATCAAAACCACCCTGAAAGCACAGCAGAATTCAATGATTCTGACTCTGGCATTTCACTGAACACCAGCCCCAGCTTGGCATCACCAGAACACTCAGTGGAGTCTTCTATCTATGGAGACACACCACTCGGCTTCAGTGATTCTGAAATGGAAGAGCTAGATAGTGCCCCCGCGAGTGTCAAACACTGTGGTCCTAAAACACAGCCAGTACAGCCTTCTGGGGATATAGTTCAACCCCCGTCACCATCTCGGGGGCACAGCGCTCCAACGCGTGATGCCCAGTGTGAAAACACACAAAAGAAAGAATTGCCTGTAAGTCCTGGTCATCGCAAAACCCCATTCACAAAAGATAAACATTCAAACCGCTTGGAGGCTCATCTCACAAGAGATGAGCTAAGGGCAAAAGCTCTCCATATCCCATTCCCTGTAGAAAAAATCATTAACCTTCCTGTTGATGACTTCAATGAAATGATGTCCAAGGAGCAATTTAACGAGGCTCAACTTGCATTAATTCGAGATATACGTAGGCGGGGTAAGAATAAAGTAGCTGCTCAGAATTGCAGAAAGAGAAAACTGGAAAATATAGTGGAACTGGAGCAAGATTTGGATCATTTAAAAGATGAAAAAGAAAAATTGCTCAAAGAAAAAGGAGAAAACGACAAGAACCTCCACCTACTGAAAAAACAACTCAGCACCTTATATCTTGAAGTCTTCAGCATGCTACGAGATGAAGATGGAAAACCTTACTCTCCCAGTGAATACTCCCTGCAGCAAACAAGAGATGGCAATGTATTCCTGGTTCCCAAGAGCAAGAGGCCAGATGTTAAGAAAAACTAGGTATGGGAAGATCTGACCTTTTCTCAGCTAGTTGTGTGTGTGTCTGTGTGTGTACTGTTATGTATACTAAAAGCTCCTACTGTGATGTGAAATGCAGAAATACTTTATAATTCTATGCAAAATTATAGTCAAAACTAATGTAGAGTATGAAATTTTAAAAGCATTAAATGTTATCAGTATGCTGAAATCAGTTTCACTGTAACTGCAAACTTCATTTCTTAGAGCACCATTTGAGATAGTTTCTGTACACGTGTAAATACTACAAAAACTTAGTCATACTGTTCTTATCTCATTTGTTACATTCGTAGATTTATGTGTTTTGACATCTGGCTAAAAGCAGATTGTTGCAGAACTAACCACTATGTACTTTTTTATAAATATTATATGAACAAAAAAGGCCTTTTTTATATTAAATTGTTTAGCTCTGGCAAAAAAATTTAGTTGAAAAGCTGGTACTAATAAATATTATGATTGTTAAATTTCTTGTAATTCGTTTGAGTTTGTTCACAGTATTTTCAATGACAATACATTTAAAATATACATTGAGATGTTTTGCATTTTCAGAATGTTTTCTCAGAGATACAGAAAACTGAAGTATATCAAGAAGATATTTTATTACTTCAATAGCAGGCACATTTAAATCAAGGAGAATGGTCTATCTTGACATGAAAACTATGTGCTGGGCATTGTTTGAAGTACAGAGGACAGCCCTGGCTGGTGTGGCTCAGTGGGTTGAGTGCTGGCCTGTGAACTAGAAGGTCACAGGTTCAATTCCCAGTCAGGGCACATGCCTGGGTTGCGGCCCATTTGGCAGCGTGTGAGAGGCAACCTATCAATGTATCTCTCAGATTCATGTTTCTCTCCTTCCTCCCCACTTCCGCCCTCCTCTCTAAAATAAGTAAAATCTTAAAGTAAAAGGACAAAACGGAAACCCTGTCCTCCTGGAACTAGTGAACAAAGACAGCAAACGTACTATACTGTGCCAGAAAGGACCAGGAAGATCAGCAAAAAAGCACTGCGACTTAAAATAGGGTTTTAAATAGGAAAAACCTTATTGAGTCCAAAGTCTCTGAGGCCTGTTTGAGAAAAATATTGCTGACAGTGGAGGAGAAGAAAAGGTGTCAAGTAGGAGTAACATCTGACTTTTAGAAGTCTATCCTGCCTTGTGTGTTTAGAATAGGGTATGGCACAGGTGGCAAACACAAGGCCTGGGGGCCAAATCCGGCCCTCCACCTTGTTTCTACCTGGCAGCAGCGCGGAGCTCTCGATTAACAAATGTTAAGGGTACATTTATACAGTCCTAAAATTACATTTGGCCCTTTGAATGTAACTGAGAGGCTGACGTGGCCCCCAGTGAAAATGAGGTCTAGAGGGTGAAGGGGGGAGCAGAGAGACCAACGGGGCGGCTCTGCAATACTCACGTGAAATGTTTAGTTGAAAATATGAAATATGTCTAAGTCTAGGGTGATAGTGAGAAGGCATTAAATCCTACACGTTTCAAAGGTAAAACTAAATGGATTTCCTGACAGATTTGATGTGGGGTGAAAGTGGAATTGAGGACTTGAGTATCTTTAAAAACTGAGTTGCCCAGAGATGGAGACTAATTAGAGGGATATGTAGGTGAGAAAAATCAGCTCACTTAAAATCAGATTAATCTTGCCCTGGCTGGTCTGGTTCAGTGGATTAAGTGCCAGCCTGCAAACTGAAAAATATCAAGTACAAAATCAAGGCCCCCTCAAAACTCTGGAAATCTTTCTGCTGCCAAATAAACCATGCACAGCGTTGATTATTTCCTCACCTAAACCGTGTCTAGGTTGGTTTTGTTTTCAAGTGGAGAAATGTTTCGAGGGTTAAGCTTGTTTAGAATAAGCACTATGTGTAAACTATTCAGAGCGTGCTATCAACCCATTAGGAAAAATGTAGTGCAGGGGTCCACAGGCTTTAGAGCCAGATGGCCTGGGCTTGTTGCTGCCATTCCAGAATGACCTCCAGTAACTCAGCAATCAGGCTTGTTTCCTCATCTGTACGCAGGCACGTCCAACCTGTGGCCCAGAATGGCTATGAACGCCACCCAACACAAATTCACAAATTTACATAAAACATTGAGATTTTTTTGTGACTATGTGTCACAATGTATTTAATGTGTCGCCTGAGACAACTCTTCTCTCAGTGTGGCCCAGAGATGCCAAGAGGTTGGACACCCAGATTGTAGAGGATACTATTGAGGCTAAGCACTCTACGAATGGGCATGTTCTCATCTCCTTTAGCCTTGTATTAGGATGCTGATTGCAAGTGAAAAAACTGAAGTCCAATTAGCTTAAATGAAGTTGGTTTTGATGACTGGGAAGTTCAGGCTGAAAATGACTTAAAGGTAATGGATCTAGGCATTCAAATGTGAAGATTGTACTGACTTTCCTTGTGTGGTTAAGAATTCCCTCCCCAAAAGAAACAGAACGAGGAAAATAAATTTTTCTTCCTGTAATGCTGGGGAAGAGATCTCTGCAGACGACATTTCCCACCTCCAGACACAAAATTTTCAAATCTTGAATAAAGTACCCCACCCTAAACAAAACTGGGCAGCAGCTGGGGGATGGCGGCTCTTCCCAGCAGCCCCATCTGGAGGACCTGGAATCAGTTGTCACCTACTACAAAGGGAGAGCACCGCTGGACACCCCAGAACAGACTTCATTAGCCTGACAGCAGATGCCTTTGCTCACTTGCCATTTTTTTTTAATTAACCAAATTTCAAAATACCCTGTCAAGTTTATGTAACTAAAAGATACTTTTTACTACTAGACATGCTGCGTATTAAGAAACTAAACCATTTAAACATAGGCACACCGCAAGTTTATTGTGCTTTCCCTTATTGTACTTCAGATATTTTACCAATCGAAGGCAAGACGCTCCACCACCAGATTGCAGTTCACTGCGGTGCTGGGGAACCAACAACCCACAGAATGAGATCTGCGTGTCTGTAACAAATCCTAACTTACATATGACTGAAGTAAAGCTTTCACCACTTCATGGGATTTGAAATATGAAAAAATTGCTAAACCTTACAGAATTCATTTAAATTAGTTTCTAATTTAAAAATATGTGCCCATGCCTTTTACATTGAGGCATATCAAGTATTTTATTAGAAACCTTAATTGAATGATACTGCATTTCATATATAAAATTCATTCTCTTGCTGCGATTTCTCAAGCCCATGCTTCCTGGGGATGGGATGGCTGCTTAAATGTATCCTGTAGTACTTCCCATACCCATTCTTTTGCTTTTAGTCCTCTGGCATACACAATTCTCTTTCCTATCTGAAGACTACCTGTCAGGCCTGTTTCAGCTTTCACTTTCAGAACTGGAAAAACTTGAATCATTTGTGGAGACGACACTGGCATAATTAACTTTGTCACCCTTTAAAACGCTGTGTATGCTTCAGGACATATTCCTAAGACAGTACCTGTGATTACCAGAAATATTTTTAGAGATCACAGACCAGGAACTAAGTTTAGCTCTGGTACATTTTTACATTTAACCAACAGACTCAAGGAGGGTGGGTGTAACATCCATCTACACAAAGTTAGAAACATTTTTAATCTGGACAGAACTTAGGGCAGAGAATTTTGATTGCGACAGTTATTTTTGGTAACGGGTGAAATTTAACATTCTCCATATGGGCAGCAAACCACACTAGTATACACAGTACTTGTGACTGTCATCAAATCGTATCAATTACTATTGCCAAGCACCTCAATATACCATTTATGTATCAGTTATTAGACTCACGTCTTCCATGTTTTAAGGTACACCTTAGTAAATCGAGTTTTGATGTTCAATGTAATGTTTAAATTACATACTTAATGCATATGAAATAAACATCCTAAGGGGTCAGCTGGCATCACCAAACTGCCAAAGGGTAGCATGGCATAGGAAAAAGTTTAAGCCCATATAACTCACTCAGGCTAAGTTCTGCTTTAAAATTTTTCACTGATAGGCAAAACCTACTAACTGCATTCCCCCCACTACCTATTAAATAAAGGTGTAAAAGATAACAGATTAAACCCAAATGTAAGACTTAAGAGTCCCATCTAAGTATTTTAAACTTGCAAGGGTATCCAACCTGCAGCCTATGAACCACATGCATCCCAGGACCCAGGGATTCACCCACATTTGAATTCCTATTCCTTGTTAGTTTTGTCAGTGCCCATGTAACCTGCACGTGTCTCAACACACCTTTGCCGTCACCTGGATTTGAAAACGTGATGGGCAAATATGATGCATTTTAACTATTACCTTATTTCCCTAGCCCTTGGTACTTCCAATTCTACATCACATCAACCTCATATACTAACAGGATCCTACCTTTGCAAAAACATTAATCTTCAAAAATCTGATGTGCAATGAGTGCGTGTAGGATTCTAATTTATCTTGTCCAAGTATTTTAGTTTCATTTAACATGTTTTCATTTGAAAAAAATGTTTTGCTGGAAATCAAATCCTGAGTTATTTTTGGAATTCAAGTGTTAAGCTGCAATGATAAAGGTACTTACTTACAGCTGCGTATGAAACCACTGCATACACTGACACATTTAACACTTCAACATGTGTTGCAATCCTGTTAACGGCAGTCTCCACATGGCCACAGTTCAAATTGTTTCACTTACCATGATCGTAACAGCCATTAAGCTAAGAATCCATATACTTGTGTTTTTATCTCATTTATCAAAACCCCACCTCACAAACTCACCGAATTTTAATTGCCATTACCTTTACTTAAATCGCAATATGTTTAAAATTATTTATTTCATGAAAGCTTTGCCCAGCCCACCCTTCTAGCACAGAAATTAACTGCCTTAAAGAAACCCAGTACTTCCAGCATCTGGATTGGAGTCCCCCCCCTTTTGTCCTTCTCCCAAATTGTTTTTCCACTTGCTCAATTGTCTTTTTACATTTTTTCTGACATTGCACTTATCCTTAACTACATGTCTCCCCCCAACATCTCATATATTCTGTCTTTTAAAAGGCTTATTAAATCCTTAATTGGCAGTAAGCTTTTGAAAATATTTTCCATGCCTATTTCCCCATGTTTTCTACGGAACAGAATCCACTTTTAAAATTAAATGACATGTAAAGGCTCATTCCTTCCAAGTTTCCTGTTTATTACTTACTAGTCAAGTATGTCATATTCACCTACAGCATTCAAGTCAAATGAACAATGTGAAGTGACAAAACCACACACACATTTCTAAAAATATTTTAATGAAAAAGTTATCTTTCTGTAAACATTTCAGTATCCTACAAATGAAACATTTGAATCCATTACAGACCACCTCTTACGTCTTAAAAACCAGAAAACATTGAAATTTAAAACTGTGAATACTTATATAAGCTAACAATCCTTACATTACCCCTGTACATTAGCATGCTTATTCCCTATTTCATGACATCAAATTGTGACTTCTATAGACACTTCTTAAAACCAAGGTTATCTCAATTGTTTAGTTCCTTAACAAACGGTCTCTATCACCGAAGTTTCTTCTTTAGGACGGGTGGAAATGTGTTTTGGTTTTTTTTAATATAGTGTAGAAAGCGGTAACCTGTGAGTTGCTTTGACAAAGCCAGTGAAGTTTGCCTCGACCATTTCCCTTATGAACTTCTGTATTTTGTTTACCGGTGCCATAACATTAAGAGCATCATGTTTTTCATAAATGACAGTGTAACTACATTTAAATTAAATCACTTTATTTCATAAAAAAATGAGATGGACTGAAAACAACAATGCCTTTAAAAATGTTTCCTTAGTTAAGTTGCTCCACTAAACGTGTTATAAAGAAAATTTTAGAAGTAAATTACCTCATTCAACACTTCAATTCTACAGTGATGTGTAGAAATTTAGCCCCGATTTAGATAAACAGAAACCACCAGTCATTCTGTGAGAATAAACTCTGGCAAACTTACTCCTGTGTATGTACTAATCTCATTTATTTATAATTTAGAAACTAGTTTTAAACACCCCTTAAGTGTTCTTGTTTTTTTAAGTGAATTAACAGCAAATCTCAATTTTTCACAAGCCTTTTTGGGGCAGCAATAGCCCTTATGAAATCAGAATCTAATTTGAACAGTAAGTTTAATTGTTCTTTGGGGAAGTTGTCTTTTAAATAGTGTTAGCATAATTAGACCCTCGCTGCTTCTGCCGATCAGGTTAAATGACATTAAAAAACGATAAAAAAAAAGGACCAAATATTTATCCTTTACTCCAAATAATTCCCTGATTTTATATTCAAGAGAACTTATATATGAAATCACTTAATGGAGACTATTTTGATATTTTATCATCTGGCAATTTAAAAAGTTCACTCCAAGGTGTTTTTCCTAGAACAAGGACTGGCAGCTTCGTGTCTGTTGTAACTAAATCATGCTTATTACAAAAATCCTGCAAAATCTGAGGTTACTCCCTTTCCTTCTCATCAAAAACTGACTTTACCCTAAAGACACCAATGATGGATTGTGTACATGGGGCCACATCTCCTTCAACATGAACTCTCATGGTTATCACAGGGAAAAATTTAAAAAACTGTTTTAAAACATTTCAGATGTGGTTCCAAAATAAAGTTTGAGCTGAACAAGCTTTGCTAATGTACCTCAAGTGTATAATGGAAATTTGTAGGGAAACAAATGGTGTCATCAGGTTTTACTGTGAACTACAAACCTTACCCAGCCAGAAACCTTCGTATTTAAGATGGTAGGAAAGACATTCCTCATTTAGGCAAGTAGGGTTCTCATTCAACCTGCAAATCAAAAAGATTACTCTTACCTTGCTTTACAAAAAATTACTCTTTAATTAGTGAAAAAATTCAAATTCAAGCCTTACCTAATGCTTATTGCCCTTCCTTGAAGGTCTAAATGCTAGACCTAGTGACTGTGGCAACTATCTCTCATTGATGTTCCAAAAGGCGAAGAGCTCCTTCCTGCTAGACTTTCTTCGATATTTCAGTTGCAATAAGCAGATTTAACTAGCTTTTGGAAAGTTGCTCACTATCACCATAGTATCTTATGCCTTCACTTCTCTGTAGTTGAAGCTCTTGCTGCTGCCTTGTCATTCTTTATTTATGCTGACTTGTCCATACTCAAAGGCTGCTGAAGTCCTGTCTTAGTGATTCTCCTTTGATCCACACTGTGCTTAAAAAGCACATCTTAGGTCCTTTAAAGCTGGTTAAATCGCTCTCCTCATGGCTTACTTTTCCACACTGTTCACAAGAACTAAGCTAATACAACTTATAAACAGGTTACATACACAATTTCACCTGCTTATAGGTTGCAAACATCAACTTACTGAAAATATTTTCACTATTAGACTAGTTCCAGAACACAGAAAGTTTGTTAACAGTACAATTAACTTCATATGCCATTAAAGGATACTGTCAAGGTTGTGTCAAACAATTCCACAAACACAGAAACAGGAAATGTTAACCTCCCCCCATCCTTCAACCTGTATTATATGAATAAAAGAACTTGAGACAATTTAGCTCAATTTTAATAAAATCTTTCCCAAGCATTATTTGACCAGGTACCCAGGTTTAAGTTATAAACATTGACAGTGTCCATTTATATAATAACCACACTTGCAGTTGTTAAAGACTTAACCATTTTCTATTATTTGCCTATTTTCTATGCTGCTTATTCACATACGTCCATTAACAAATGGCATGTTGTCTGTTACATTTATTGGTTTGTGAGTGTTTTCTGGAAAACTGTAGTATCTGTGAAGACCGATTTCCATGCTGGCATTGCATGCATCCAAATATTAATGCACAGAGGCACAGAATTAGAGCAACAAGAGAGCATATGCAAACACTAGCACGCCCCATTCCCCTTTTTATTGCTTCTTTTGCTTGGTACTTCTCAAAACGAAAATAAGAACCTTGAATTCAACGTTCAACTGCCAAAGAAATAACAACAGCAGGGCACACACTGAGGGCTTGAATGAAATTGTAAGCACTAGGCTGGCGCGAAAAACAGTAGACATTGACGTTTATATGTATATTCGACCTTATTATCTAAAAATCTCTCCCACGGTCTTCCCAACAAATTACCTTGTATCAACATGGTTTAGGTTCAAGCATACATATAGGATAACAGTGTGTTTTTGGGGATTTTGAATATAACTCGACAATCCAAATTTAAATTCAGGTCTTTGGAAAAGTGGAAAGTTTATACTAAAGCAACTGTGGTTCAACTTCTGCATTAAGTCATGTGCATCAATTTTTATCTAGACTGTCCTTTGTTCCATCCAGTAAAATGTAGAGGGTACAAACAGGAAAGCATGCCAGCCAGTAATGGGTTCAACAATGCGTGATTTTTATTCTCTTACTTTTTAGAGTATGTATCAAAAAAATATATATTAAATCAAGGAAAATAACTGAAGATTTATGGGCCTCTTGTGCTTTAAAAAGGAAAAAAGGTAGCCACCAATTTGCTGAGATAGAGTAGGCTTAGTGGTCCTGTATTTTGAAAAGTTTTTAAGAATGATTTTTAGGAGGAAAGGAAAAACATCCACTACCTCTTTGCAGAATTGAAACAGAGGGCAGTAGACATTTTTTACACCCAAATAAAACTATGGCAGCAGTTCACATGTGACCAAGGTGAATGTAGAATGGAGATGTTCTAAACACAGCTAGGACTCTCAGCAAAGCTAACACACTAAAACCATGATTACATTTTTGGGGGGAAAAAAATGCACAAAACCAAATAGGAATTTTGAGATTTTTTCATTTGAAGGTAAATCTTAATGCTATTAAAGTCACAAATATGCTAATTTAAATACCCAATTCTATTTATCTAAAACACACAATGCAAACATACAAATATCTATTCTCTCCACATGTCAGAGCCCATTCATTTCATGGTTTGGAAATGGGGAGAATAGATTCCCCTTAAACTGCAAGTCAGCAGGTGTTTCTTTACAGTTAACTTTAGCAAAATTCATACAAAATAGTGATTAACAATGGTCTTCTTTACTTGTTAACTCACAAGGAAACACCTTCAAAACTGCATTTTGTTAAAGATTCTGTACTAAAATGTAGAAAAACTGAACTACACAAATATTGAAAAGTTAAAAATTCCTTAATTTTTTATTCCTGGTACCACTACCACAATTTACAGGGCAATATACCTGATGTAATGAAAAGAAAAAGAAAAAGACAAAGCTACAACAGATAAAAGACCTCAGGAATGTACATCTAATTGACACTACATTGCATTAATCAATAGCTGCACTTTTTGCAAACTGTGGCTATGACAGTCCTGAACAAGAAGGGTTTCCTGTTTAAGCTGCAGTAACTTTTCTGACTATGGATCATCGCTCCTTCTGTGGCAGATTTTTACAGTTCCTCTAATGCATTTGGGACGACTGTCTCAAAGTAACCTGCAGCTTTCCTGACAACTCCTCGCTCTCTCTCCTGCTAAGAACTGTAGCCTGTTGAATAATACAGGATAAAAAAATTATTACACTCAGTGAACAGTTCCACATGTTTTTATCATCATAACAAAAATTTAAAAGATACCTACCCTTTTCTGCTGAGTTTTTAGAACCTTCTGCTACCATATCCACCACTTCCACCACCAGATCCATAACCACCTGGAAATACACATGTAAAGAATTTTAAAAGAAATATACATGAATTTATAAATTTAAAAGGGTTACACAGAATTTTGATGAAAAAAATTACTCACCACCATAGGGGCTGCCCGAGCTTCTTCCACCAAAACTGCCCCCCTTCATGGGTCCATAATTTGACTGCTGTTGTCCACTGTAATTTCCAAAATCATTATAGTTCCCACCACCACCATAGTTACCTGAAATTACAAAGTTTTGAATTGTGGTTACTAATACAATAAGTATTTCCCTCTTCTAATACATGTACATCATCCTAACTATCACGGCAGCATACTCTACAACACTTACATGCAACCCTTTGAAAAGAGATTTTACAGAGCTACCAAACTCCTCACCAGAGGCCCTCTAGTAAACCTCAGACATGGGTAAGAAAAGGAAGAGTGGAAGGTGGTCCCAAGACCATGTATCTACACTCTACTACATGTTCTCTCCTTCATATCACTAACACCATCAAAATTGTCAGTTTAATTCACTTTAATTCTGATGCAATATAACTTTTAAATCAGTGACAGAAAGTATTCTAAGTTAACTGTTAAGAAAAACCTGTTGTTGCTACATTAATACATTCCAAAACTCAGTGCATTCGTAACAAAACTCTTTGAGTATCAGAGGGATGATACAGTCTTCCTTATAATCTGTATGACACATTCAGATTCAAAGTACTTTCGTCAATTAGACCCCAGATGACATCCTATTCATTTTAACAATTTTCTGTCCCCACTTGTCCAGTTTAGAAGTGCCTAGAGTTAGGTAAAATTCTGGCGATAAATGTATTACCGATAAACATCCATTTCAAGTACAAATAGTTGAATATATTTTACCAATTTACTAAATTAACAGGCACATTAAGAAAATTCAGTTGAATTACCCATCAACTGAGCTTTCTCTATACACATGAAATCTGACCAAATGCTACATTTTAACTCTTTTATTAAATATCTGTAATGTAAACAATGAGTATTTAAAACAAGTGAAAACTTACCACCAAAATTTCCCCCTTCATTGTAACCATCATATCCACCACCACCACCATATCCACCACCACCTTGGTTTCCATATCCGGGTCCACCACCATAGCCTCCTCTACTACTATAACCAGGTCCACTGCCATAGTTGCCACCTTAAAAAAAAGAAAAAAAGGGTCACACACAAAAAACAAATGTATAGAAAATCAGGTTATTAAACTATAGTTTATATTACATTTAAGCCATTGGAAGTAAGCCCATGAATTGATTTAGCACTGAAGCCTGGTTAATAGAACCAAGAATCTGGGCTAGTAATAATTTAAAATAAATGCTGAAATAATTTTGATATTAAATTCTTTTTCAATTCACTAAGGAAAATAGTAAACAGTCTCCTGAGATATAACAGCAGCGCAACCAACTGGTACAATAAACCTAAGTAGCCAAAAATAATTAACTAATGTTAAACCTTTAAAGGAAAAAAGTCATCTCCTGTATCAGTTCAGAGGCATACTTTAACCTTAAGACATTCAAGTTTTGACTGAAATTAAAAAATTATACTACTTAATTTTCAATAGAGCATAGGAAAGTCAAAATATGAGTTTAAAAAACTTACCATCACCTCCAAATCCATTATATCCACCATCACCTCCTCCATAACTACCTCTGCTGCCACCTCCACCATAGCCTCCTGAGGAAAATCAAGGCATGAATTACAAGTGTAACATTCAACTTACTGATAAATTTTAGGCAGACATGTACTTAGAACTAAGATAACCATCCTACCTCTTCCACCAAAGTTTCCACCACGGCCAAAGTTACCTCCACCACCTCCAAAGTTTCCTCCACGACCCATAAAGTTGCCAGATCCACCTCCACGGCCTTTAACACAGGCAAGGAAGATCTTTAAGAATCTTATAAACACCACTCATGTTTACTGTTTAAGTACATATGGTACTACTCACCTCTTTGCGATCCAGCAGACTGCATTTCTTGTTTAGAAAGGGCCTTTTTCACTTCACAATTATGCCCATTAATAGTGTGGTATTTCTGAACTAAATTTTTTTAAATCAAACAAACAAAAGTTACTTGATATTTGAAAAAGCACATATAAATGATATCCTTCAGCACTATGTAACATTAAAGTAGTATCAAGAAGGTAGCAACTTCTGAGTGGGGATGAGGAAATGCTCTGAGATAGTCATGTTTATTCTTGATCTGGATGCTCGCTACACAAAAGTGTACTCACTTCACGAAAACTGAACCATATATTTTATATGCCATTATGCACAATGCAATATTATAGAGTAAGAAAAGCAAATTTAGAGCAGAAAAAGCCACTTCTTTCTTACTAAAGTTCCTACTTACCAACAATTTTATCAACTGTATCATGATCATCAAAAGTTACAAAAGCAAATCCTCTTTTTTTCCCACTCTGCCTATCTTCCATTACTTCTATGGTTTCAATCTTGCCATACTTTTCAAAGTAGTCTCTCAAATTATACTCTTCTGTATCTTCTTTAATACCACCAACAAAAATTTTCTTCACTGTTAGATGGGCACCAGGCTTTACAGAATCCTGTAAGTATAAAACATGTAAGTAAAAAACCAAAAACCCCCAAATCTTTACATTTTAACATGTTATACAACATGGAATTAAAATACCTCTCTAGAAACAGCTCTCTTTGGTTCCACTACACGGCCATCAACCTTGTGGGGTCGAGCACACATCGCTGCATCCACCTCCTCTACACAAGAGTAAGTGACAAAACCAAAGCCCCGGGAACGTTTTGTTTGGGGGTCTCTCATCACCTACAAAATAAAAAATTTAAAGCACTGAAACACACCTCCACAAGTCCTCTATCCCTTTCTAGAATCTTTTTTTCTTTAGTAACTTACCACACAATCTGTGAGCGTGCCCCATTTCTCAAAATGTTCTCGTAAACTATCATCTGTAGTTTCAAAGCTCAAACCACCAATAAACAGTTTTCTCAGCTGCTCTGGTTCCTTTGGATCGTGGCCCTAAGAAAACAAACCAAGGCATTTTAATTATTTCTTTTAGTAGGTGAATTGCTAAAATGCACAAGCCTTTACTCCCATACAAATAGACTCACTATCAAATTCTATACCATTAATACTTTGTTCGGTTAAAAATTGGAAAAGGATTATACAAATCTCATCAGTTTATTAAAGGAATCAAAATACCAAGAAAACCTATAACCTGCCTTTCAAATATCAGCACCACTTCAACTAAAATGAGGTCCAAGGGAATCCCAGAATCCAAAATCCCTTAATTTCAAGCTACAAAAGTGCCTGAGGATAGATTTCAGATGCTGAGAAACTGCTTTGTAAGAAACCAACATGCTTGTAGAAGCAGTGTTTTATCCATGCCATTTCTTTTCCTGTTCACTATTTAGTTTTAAACTACAAAGCTGTGTGAGATGCAACTTAAAAGTCTTGAGTGGCAAATTTAAGGAAATCCACTGGTTACAAGCAAATCAAGACAATACTAAAATAGGTATTCCTCAAAAAAAGGCTAGTCCCGCCCCCCCCAAACAGACAAGAAATCCATGTTTCTTGATGGTTTCCTGTAACCAATTTTTTAACTGGTTATGTGCAGCAGAATTACCTATGTGCACTTGTATCACTTGGCAAAATTTTCAAATACATTTTGTAGGGTCACAAAAAGGGCAAACTGCAGTTAAAACTTATGCATGAAAAGAATGACCTTTTTAAATGTGGACTTAACAGTTATACAATTTAACCAGCTTTTTAATAAATTACATAAATTGCCATTTAATCCATGCATTAGCACAGCATTCATCCAAAGTCCTTACATAAAGGGGCTCACATTTACATTCTAAATGTCTTCGTGTGTCTTCTAAAGGTACAGATCTTAAAGCATTTACTATGAAGAGACTGTCCCCTGCTAGAAAAAAATGTTAAAAGATAAATAGCCTAAAGCATTAATTCTCTTACTTTTTATCTTTTCAAGTCCTAGTTAAGTGCATTTAATCAGCAACACCAAATTGACTTAAAAAAAAAAACCCAACCATACCCCACATAAAATTATCTCGAGCACATGAAAAATTCTGTGGTTGCAGTACTCTAAAACAAACATACAAGAAACTATAGCCAGAGCCATGAGGAACATAAAGATAAAATTCTCATCCCTGACCAGGAAACTCAGTTGGTTAGAGTACACCTCCCGATAAGCCCAGGTTGCAGGTTCAGTCACCGCTCAAGGCACATACTACAATCAACCAATGAAAGTAACAGTAAATGGAACAAGTTGATGTTGTTTCTCAGATCAATAAAAAGAATTTCAACCCTGGCTAGGTAGCTCAGTAAGAGCATTCACCCTATATGCCAACCCACGATTGTGGGCTCCATCGCTGGACAGAACTCACATAAGACTCAACCAATGAATGCATAAATAAATGGTACAAATCAATCTCTCTCCTTCCTTTCAAATATCCGTAAATTTTTTTTTCAAGCTCCCATTTTACCATGGGGCAAAGATATGTATAATTCTAAATATTTTAGCAAGAACAGATCAGAAAATATTACAAAGCAGCAAACTTTTTAAAATTTTATTTTCAACTGAATGCTGACAATTAAAATCTCGTCGTCTTAAGTCCGTAAGGCCTACGCAGGCGCGAACAGAACTGCAGGAAAAGCACCGCGCCCTAAGATTCCAGGCCATTTGCGGCATTTTTTGCCAGGCCAACTCCTCCTTCTTCCTTCCAATCTCGCGCTCTTTCCCAGCGGCAGAGCTAGGCGGCGGCCATTGCGGGCCAATGCGCCATTTCGTAACGCGGCAGCGGATCAATGTCAATGTGGCCGCCGCCCGCCTGCTCGCTCTCCCGGATGTGCCTGCTCGTCCCCTCCCCTCCCCCACCACCGCCTCCCAACCGCTCCCGCTCAGGCCCGCCATGCCTCCCTCGGCCTCAAATCCGAGGCTGCGCGGCCGGTGTGCCAGCTCCCCTCCCGAGTTCTCCCCAGCCACGCCGCACCTCCGAAGGGCCACCTGTGCAGCCAAAAGAAAAAACGAGGCGGGTGAGGGACCCCGAGGCGGCCTCCGAGGCGCGTTCCCCTCCCCCTCCCACCACCCGCCTCAACGCAGAGCGCGGGACAGCCGACCAGTCCACCCGGCCTCCCCGCTCCCACCGAGCCAGGTCCCCTACGCGGGCCACTACCCATCAACCCCCCCGCTCTCCCCCTAATACCTCCTCCCCCCGGCGGCGACGGCGACGGCCGGAGTCGGGCTGGGGGCGACCGGGCGGCGGTTTTACCTCCATTTTGAGACCGGACTCGCCTCTTCCAACTCGAGTTCAATATGGGACCGAGAGGAAGAGGCGGGGCCAGACGTCACGTGACGCGCTTACCGCGCGCCGCCAGCCTGGTGGAGGAGGGGCGAGTTACGGGAGGGGCGTGGCCAAATGGGCGCCAAGAGGGACTGGCTGAGCGGGTTGGCGGGCGGAGAGTGGGGGCGTGGCAGGCCGCGGGAGCGCGCGCCTCACCAACTTCGAGTGCGGCGGCGCCGCCCTTGCCGTGGTTCGCGCGCGGGCAGCTTTGGGGACGTCAACTCGCGTTCAGCGAATGGCGTGCGCACACGTCGAGAAACTCCGCGTGACTGCGCGTCACCGGAAAAAAAAAAGGCCTTTCCTTTTCTCTCCGCGCTTGTTTCCCCTCCCCCACGTAGTCTTCCTGGTCTCTGTATCCGAATTCATTCCACCAACAGTTCCTGGTTAAAACTTCGGTTTTATCCTGGACTCTATCCGGTTGCTAGAACACTTCTCGGGCCCTCCGCTTCTCCTCCCTTATTTCCAAAATGCCGGGAACCGGTTTCTGAGACTGCGACGCCCACTCAGAGGGCCGGTACTAAAAAATCCCTTTGATACCGATGTGTATGAGGCGTGGGCACGTTGGAAAGGCCTCAAAACGCGGCTGACATACTGAAATTTTACCCTTAAGGAGCTGAGGCAGGACTGGTCGAGGTCAGTTCGTTAGGTACTCACTGATCTCAAATCTGTCGGCACTGTTTTTTTAACATTTCCTAGCTACTGTGGAAAGAGCTGAAGCAACTTTTCTGGGGGTTGAAATTTAGGGAATTGAGTGATATACAAGACTTTAAAGGTAGGGTCGCCAGGTATGCTAACTATTGGCTAGTGATTCTTACCTTAATGGTTCTAATTGTGTTGTGAAGAGGAATAGATGAAATCAATTAGAGACTTAAAAACTAGAGATGTAATCCTTTCTCCACCTAAGCGATTTTAAATCATTTGACTTTCCTGAGCTTCAGTTTTGTTTTTTAATGAAAATAAGGATAAAATTTGGTAATCGCCAACACCCAAAACAGCCGTCAATCTGTGGATCCAAGTCTAAACAAAGATGCTGATGAAAAGTTACAATTGACAAGCCTCCCTCCCCTGCTAAGAAATGCCTTGTATTTTAAGGCAGCAGTCCATAGAAAGTTCCTTTAAAACTGATCAGGTCTTCCCTTGGAAAGATTAGAAATTTAATCAATTATATTGTCAATTGTTTTTAAAACAGTTTGTGTTAACAAGTGGGGGATGGTCTTCTGGGAGCTTGGAAAAAGGGAGCACAAAAATAAGAATCTGTTAATGTTTATCTAGCACTGCCCAAGTGGAACAGGTGTTTTATTTGGCAGACATGAACAAAAAGGTACTTTGTTCCAGGGCAGAAACCAGTCACCAGTCCTTAATGTAACTTGGATGAAATAACCCTCCAAACTAGCCTCCTCCTGTTGCTCTGATTGCAGAATCACAAGCAAACTGTTACGTACTATGCTTTTCAAGCACTCCTGATACCCAGCAACAATACTTGAGACTGGGGAAATTTATACCCTTAGGGTCTCATTAGCCTTGGGCCCTGACCTGTGTGGCTCAGTGGGTTGGAACTGTTGTCCCTTAAACTGAAAGGTCTCCCGTTCAATTCCAGGTCAAGACACGTGCACGGGTTGTGGGTTTGATCCTCAGTGGGGGCAGGAATGAGACATCAACCCATTGATGTTTCTCTTTGGAATGGATGTTTCTCTTTCCCTTTCTCGCTCCCTAAAAACAACGAAGGAGGAAAAAAAAAAAAAAAGGCTTTAGCCACCTCAAGCTTGTGTGGCTCAGTGGACAGAGCACCAGCCTGTGAACTGAAAGGTCGCTGGTTCAATTCCCAGTCAGGGCACGTGCCTGGGTTGTGGGCCAGGTCCCCAGTTGGAGACCTGGGAGACACAGCTGATCTGTGTTTCTCTCCCCGACTTTCTCCCTTCCCCTGTCTCTACAAATAAATAAATAAAAAAAATTTTTAAATGTGACACACATCAAGGCTTCATGACTTTGATTACTATGAAGTAGTCATAGATAACTCGATTTCTGATTTAGTTCTGAGTATGTAGAAACAAA
The DNA here is from genome assembly GCF_022682495.2 of Desmodus rotundus. NCBI lineage: Eukaryota > Metazoa > Chordata > Mammalia > Chiroptera > Phyllostomidae > Desmodus > Desmodus rotundus. The sequence goes on along the minus strand of NC_071388.1, from coordinate 163,439,898 downwards.
CTAAAGACCTTAGGAAGATGGTATTCACACCAAAGTACCCAGTGAGAAACTGCAAGGGCGATCGTGAAAAGCTGATCACATGGTTTCACTTTAAGGCATGTGGTAGGTGTTTCCTAACGAATTATTTTTAATCTATAACTTCTGTTATTCTTCTTCTTTGAATTGTATTAAATTCTTATATTACTTTGAGAAAGAATGGGGAATGGGATACTAAGTACTTCCATCCAGGAGCATGGTATGTCAGCCCATTTATTCAGACCTTTTTTCCTTGAGTAAAATATAGATTCCTCCCTTTGGGTTCATCCAAATTTATTTTTCATCCAGACTCTGTGGTTTTTAGACATCAGCTATTTTTCATGCCTTTGTCTAACTTTATCCCCAGTTCTGTGGCCACATAGTATCTCATACAAATATCCCTGCTTGAGTTCTTGACCCTGTTGCTGGCTATCCTTGTAGCTGTCTATCCCTGTAGCCCTGGCTCTCTTGGAAATGGGTGTGTATGTGTGAGAGGGAGAGAGAGAATATGGGGTGGATAGCAGGGGACAAGGATCTTAAGGTGGAATGGAGTGGCAGACAGATTTTATAAATAACCTATATTAGGGCCTGTCAACTTCTTTCCTGTCACAGCACACATAGAAACCAATTTTTGTACAGCACATGAAGTTACATAAACAAAGAGATTTGGAGGCATCTAAATGATGGTTGATTAAAAATTTATAACATTTTCTTTAAATTAGATAATTATGCTAAAATAAAATACAATTAATTTAAAAAATAAAATACAATGTATTAGAGAAGATATTAAAATTACATTTGAATAAAACTTTCAAATAAAATTTTTCCACATTTTTTAATGATCATCTTGAACTTGTTCCTATGAATATATTTTGATATTAGGTTTTATGGTTTGAATGGCTTTATGCAGTTTCTGATCTCAACTTTTTAATGATGAACTCATATTCTGAATAGTAATGATCAATGAGGGACTGATCACATAAGTAGGTAATAAAATATTTAAAACCATATTGTTTTAATTCAATGATTCAATGATTTTGAATACCATCATTCAAAATTTACAATTGTAATTACATTTAAGGAATAACAACTCTTCCTTTTCTTTTATTGACAAATGTAATGCCGCAATTTTATATGATGATGCAAATGGATACCAAACCAATAGTACGTTTTTATAAAGATTTCCACGATGAAACTGTAGCTTCAAGAACATGCACGTATTGTCAACAGCTAGTCAGAGGGCCATTAAAAGAGTGCATTGCCACAAATGGATGGAAATAGCCACTATATGTAAAGACAAATAATTAAGGACATTCCCTAGAGCTGAGTCTACCAGGAACCCCACTCAGTACAGGGTCCTCTCTCAGCCCCTGACAGATTACTCCTGGAGCTGTGTGTTGTCCCCCTTGGGCACATAGAACACAAACTTGTGTATTGGCTCCAGAATGTCTGGTCCATGCTGGGCTTTGCAGATAGATGCCCACGTGGCAGGCATCCTTGGCCATGCACAGACAGTGGAATTTTAAGTGTTGGTTGTTCTTTACAGTGGTTGGCATATACCCCAGACTGCTCGGCACTGCTGCTCTGAGGAGCCCTAAACAAGGCTGCTCACGGCCAGGGGTACTGGCCCAGGGGACTCTGGCTGCCCCTGACCCCTCTCAACTGCCCCAATGCAGGAGGGGTCAATTTCTCACCCATATTCAGGACACTAGCATGCCCTAGTCCACTAGTTAAGAAGCACTGTCTGGATTATATGCTTCATTTTATGAATCAGGAAGCTGTAAGTCAAGAAACCAGTTTTTTTCCAAGACTAATAGCAAATTATGGCAGATTCAGAACTAGAAGGAAGAGAATAGAAATTGAATGAAAATATTTTGGACAAGAGAACAGTAATTTTTAGAAGGGAAAAATTGTAATAGGCTATAAACTTTGTTATCTGCCACTATATTCAGAATATGCCGATAACTTTACTTTTCTAAAATCTTGTTTTTTAAAATAAGGAGTATATTCTGTTACACAGATTTGATCACAGTCAACAACTTAGTATATATTCTTTTACATCTTTTTCTAGGCCTAATCAATGTTTTAAGGACATATGAATATGTATATATAGCCGTATTGGTTTTATTTATACAAAACTATATCAGACTACCCAGAACGATCTGAAATTTCCTTTTTACCCCCATTGTATAAACTATTCATTCATTGAACTCTTACTATGTGCTTGGCAATGCTGGGTCTGGAGTTATCGTAGTCACTCACATTATGAAACACTTAACATGCGTCTTGTACTGTTCTGTGTCCTTAGGTTCCTGATCTCATCTAACTCCCCTAAAACCTCAGCAGTAGGTCCTGTTGTTCTCATTTTTTTAGGTGATATTAACAGGGAAATCCACAGGCCCAATATGGTGTCACTTTGTGCCAAAAGCCCGTGATACCAACCCCAAATTTAATACTTAAGTATTTGCAGTCTCGGCCTCTCCTTGGAGTGGAATTTTAAGCCAGTCTGGAATTTCCTGATCCACACTAGCCGAGGTAATCTGCTTGATGAGACCTTCCTGCCTTCCTTAAAGGAGTGTCCTTGTCTGAAATAATCCACTGTTAACCTCTTAGTCCCAACCTCTTTCTGCCTATGAAAACTTTCTATTTTGTTCAACTCCTGGGAGCGCCCTTCTAGTTGCTAGAAAGCCAATCAGATTAGATTGAATTTTGTTTGCATAAACTAGAATTTAGGGAAGTTGCATAAATTTACTAAGGTCCTATAGGTCACACAACAAAGAAACTGAGGTGGAATGGCATGCCAGAGCTAGCTGTGTTTACATTTTAATATTCGTGAGAGTAACAACCTCTTCTTATAACATTTTTTTTGTCATGCATCTGCATATTCACTACCTTTTTTCATCGTGTCTGCAGAAACCACTAGAGTGCCTGGATTGTGGTAGGCAATTTATGTATTTGTTGTTGAATAAGTGAGTGAATGAATGATGAGTGTAATGTTTTGAGTTCCCTGCCATGCCCTGCACGTTCTACGGTACAGTATGAGGGCCTAGTGCAAAATGAAAATTCAGGGCCCTTGTTCAAAGAATTTCGAGACACTGACATCAGAGCATTAAGCCACGCCAGGACGCTGCTGACTGCAGCCCCCTTGTGACTGCAAAGGCTGTGTGCCCATGAAGCTGTCCCTGGTGCCTAGAGTAGCACTCTGCTTAGAGCGGGCTCTCAGTCTCTTGAGAAATTTATTCATTTGCCATTTTGTGGTTTATCTCCACTTCCTCATCAGTCACCCATTTCTTAAGTTCAAATTTAGCTTCTGCCCCAGGCTATGGAATTTTTTTCTCGAAAGTCATAAATGATTATCTAACTGTCAAACTTATTTTCCTATTCTCTTAATCCTCCTGGCTCAGTCAGTTTGGGCTGCTTTAACAAAATACCACAGCCTGGGTGAATTAAAAACGTCTATTCCTCACAGGTCTGGAGATGGGGAAGTCTACCAGGGCGCCAGCATGGGTGGTTTCTGGCGAGAGTCCTCTTCCTGGTTTACTTGCAGAGTCCTCACGTGACAGAGAGCACTAGCTAGCTCTTGTGCTTCCTCTTTCGAAGGACACAAATCCCATCATGGGGGCTCTCCCTTCATGAACTTATTACCTTCCTGGAGGCCCCATCTGCCAATACTATCACGTTGGGGATCACAGTTTCAACACACACATTTTGGGGAGATACGAACATGCAGTTCCTAACAGCTCCCTAACCCAGGGATTGACATTATTGCCCACCCCTCCACTTTGGTTCTCTCTCCTCCCTTGTCTTTACTGAGGACATTGATTCTCCCCTTCAGTGTCATCTCTGCTTCCTTCTGGATCCTTCTCTCGTTCATTTCCTCTGCCCTCTGTTTCCAGAAGGCTTTGTAACATCGAGGTTTTGAACTTTCTAAGGGACTTTGTGAAATGCAGCCATTGCTCATTGCCCCCTGGAGTGCCTGCTCTCCTGGGAAAGAAGGTGTGAGTGAAGTACATGCCTCAGAACCCACAGGGAATATTTGTGTCTGGGAGGCTGAGGTAGTGGTCCGGTCTGATTAGTGTATTGGGACAATGGAAAATACCACATCCTTCTTCACACACGCACACACCCACACACCAAATGGGCGGGTGATTTAAAAGGTGAGGAGGTAATCTGGTCCTGGAAGTATTGATGAGTCACATACAATGACTGCTATTTCTCAAAGAGGTCCCAGCCTGGATGTTCGAAAGGCTAAAATTTTTGTGTTAGGTCTTGACTTCCCTATATTTCCCACACCTTTTGAAAGCGAATGTCTCTGTTTTTGCCAGCCTAGCATTTAGTTCCCTTCTGGTAATAGCACTCTGATTTTTCTTATGCAACCACCCTTTTGTTATTCTGAGACCATATGTTTCAGGGGGAGCTCACCTAGCCCCTGCCCAGAGGGGCAGCATTTCACTTAGGCCTGGCTAAGTAGCACATTGTATCTCTATACCTGCAGCACATGTTTCAAGACTGGGTAAGTGACTTATTACTGACCGCTTCATTTATTTACCCAACAAGTATATATTGCTGTAGGCATTCAGAACAAGTCACCTGTAAGGTGCGCCTCTGTGGTGTGTGGATTACTTGGCACTAAAGGCAATAGAGACCTGGTGGGCAAGAGAAACTGCTGCACCCCACTTCACTGCCTAGAAGAAATTTAAATTGGAAGTCTTGCCCATAAGAGATGTCAGAGATAACGTTTTGACCTATCTGTATGACAAGACAAACTACTAATCATTAAACATCTACTTTTCTGAATATCCTGCAGTGACCTTCCTCCCCTCTGAAGCCCCAAAACACTTCGCCTCATGCATATGTATATATATATATAGCTCCTCTGCTGCCGGCCACCTCCATGAAACGTCTTCCATACAGCACTGCAGCCCTCTGAGGGGACATCTGAGCCCCCCGTGGGACGGGGCGTAGTGGTGACAGGCTACAAGAATGGCCCTCTCCCCAGCTCTGTTACACTTGCACCAAGTCTTACCAAGGCTTTCGTGAACAACACAGCTAAAAACCTCAATAAATAAAGCAACGTAAAAGTACTTTAAAGAGAAAAATAGATGATTAAAAACCAAAACCAACGAAAGCCAAAAGTTTTAACTTTTGAATATTTTCAAAGTGATCTTAGTTATATCCTCCCATTTATTCTTCCAGATGAACTTCAGAATCACCTTGTCAAGTTCCAAAAACAAATTCTAAAATATTTACTATAAAATTATAGGTGTGGGGAGAATTTACCTCTTTACCACCCTGGAATAGGAAACATGGATTATATCTCATTTAGAGACTTGAACATATTTCCAGGAGGAGGCAGCAGAGAAGAAGCATTTGAAAGTGCAAGAAAAAGGAAAATTGGATGGCATGAGACTATAGAAGTGAGAGCAGAAGGACTCTTGGGTGCAGAGGAAAAGATTAGCTCTAGACTGGGGAGACAGCTGTCCCACTCGAGGATGAATATGGTACCATTAGGGCCTCCAGAAACCCGGTTTGAGGGCTGGAAACCAGACACTGGGTGGCTTTACTCTCTGTAGCTGGGTGATTTTCTCCAGCAGGTCTCTGTAGACTGAGAGTGTGAACAAATGAGTCAGCCAGTCAGTTTGGTCCAGGATCATGGGGCGGAACAGGAGATCTTGGGGAACAAGGGAGTTGAGAGTATTGGCAAGACTGGCTGAGGTGATGGACCATGAAGACCAGATAAAGAAGTGAAGACTGTAATGGACTGGGAGGAAATTGAGCAATCAAGGGCCCAGATATTGAAAAAGAAGTGTTGAAATAACCAGACGACACAGCTAGGATCAAAGGTTGCTGTCAAGCGGAGTAACTGAGCATAAGATGTCAGAAGTGGAGGAATCCTGCTTGATAACAAGGTCCACAGGACTGGACAGCTGATGTGGAGGGGAGATGGTGCCTCTGGGGGGGAGAGGGTCAGGGAAAGGGGAAGCCAGAGTGTTAGACTGGGTGTAAAATTGGAACACTGGGCATTGGTGCTGCCTGTCACTACCAAAACCAATAAGTAGAGACAAGGATTGAATCTTTGTGGCATTTTATTCAGATGCTGGCTACCTGAGATGACAGGTTATGTACCCTTAGAATTGTCTTCTCATCTCATCTTAAGCCGACACTTTTATAAGGAGAAGAAAAGGGCAGGTAAGGGGTTTGGAAAAAAGGTTAATCGAATAAGTTGCAATGCAGCAGTGAGTTTCCTAGCACTACTCTATCTGTTCATCAACGACTCCTTATCCGCATCATGGAGTTCCCTCCGTGGAACACGGTGGCTCAGATACCATCTCCAGGGCTTGCAGACCCCTCTGGATGGAAGATGGAAGATGAACTCTGGAGCACAGAGGTTGAATTGCTTGTTGACCTCCTGGAGTCACATAGGTCATGTATTCCGGTTTCTGGAACAACAGGTATTAATCACTTTAGTCTATGAACTAAAGCTAAGATCTTTCTTAAAAAGATTTTTTTAAATTTATTTTTTAGAGAGAGAGAGAAAAACATCCATGTAGGAGAAAAACATCAATTGGTTACCTCTTGCATGTCCCCAACCAGGGACCTGGCCCACAACCCAGGCATGTGCCCTGACTGGGAATCGAACTGGTGACCTTTAGATTTATGGGATGATGCCTGGCCCAGTGAGCCACATTGGACATTAGATTTATCTCTGATGACAGTAGGGCTTGGAGTAGAAAACTGTGCCGTATGCCACATCCTCAATGAATACGGGGAAGTGAAAAAACATCTTCATGGCTAGGGATAAAATGTACAGAGAAAGGCAGATGAATTTTTAAGGGATTTATGCTGGGTAGTTGAAAGAAGATGGAAGATGAACTTTTGAGTCAGCAGAAGCAGCTCTTGACACATAGTAGCTATAAGATAATATTTTCTTTAAAGGGTTAAATGAAATAATATGCATGAGTGTACTTACAACACAATGCCTACTTAGCATTCTACTAGATGGAAGGGACTTGGAAAGCATAAGGTTGAAACCAGAAAAGACACTGGAGTTCGGGCTGCCTGTCACTACCGGACCCAATAAGCAGAGACAGGGATTGAATCTTTATGGGCACTTTATTCAGGTGGCATGCAATCTGAGAAGATAGCGGGTTCACACCCTAACAGACCATCTTGTCTTTTCTTTCCAGGCCAAGGTTTTTATAGCAGGGAATAAACAAGGTGCGGGTGAGGGGTTTTGAAAGTCAGGGAAAAGTTAATTGGATTAGAAAAAAACAACTCCAGCATTCTTGTCCTGGGCATGGTTTTAAGCTGTGTCCCAGGCGGTGGTCTTTAGCAGTGTCTTGGGTGGTGATCATCTCACCCTGGAGAACAATGGCTCATATATCATCTTAATTGCCTGCAGTCCTCCTGAGGAACAAAGGTGGAACTGCTCTTGGTCTCCTGGAGTCAGGGTGGGTCATACCTTCAGTTCTTGGAAGAAAAGCTTTTTACGTGCATTGATTACTAAGCTTATTAGCTATTACTTAAACTGAAATTTTCCAAGTCTTAAGTCCCCTATCAGGGTCTTCCTTCAAAGGACACCACAGCCCAGTAGAGTGCTAGTATTGATCTCTGATCAGTGTAATTCATATCCCACCCAGCACAAATGGGAGGTAGAACTGAAATAAACTGGGGCTAGATGGGCTCAGAACTGAGAAGCTAATGGTAAACTGTCAGCTCCAGTCCTAAAGAGACAGAACAAATGGAATAGGGAAACTGAGACAGATAATTAAAAGGCCAAACAGTTTATACTCCAATAAATCGCAAAATCCTATATTCCCTAACCAAGGACACTTAAGAGTAAAGGGTTTAGTCCTGGCTGGGTCGCTTGGCCAGTGTCCTCCCGATACACCCACGTTGTGGGTTTGATCCTGGTCAGGGAATATACAAGAAGCAACCAATGAATGCATAAATAAGTGGGATAACAAGTCAACAAGTCAATGTTTTTCTCTCTCAAATCAATCAATAAAAAATTTTTAAAAGAATATATGGCTTATACTTCTCCAGAACCAGAGAGTAAATAGCTTAAATCACCCTACTCAGGTAACAGAAATCCAATTAGTGCCACTTGTGCCAACCACACCCAAGGACAGATGAAGTCAGGGGAATAAATCTCATTTTGGCAAATCAGCATAAAGGTGATGATGAATATTCTCTTGAGATCCTCCCCTAAGACCTGCCCTAAAATTCCTGCCTTTAGAAAACAAATAAAAACCCTCAAGACAAAGACCCAGCTTAAGCTCTCTCCGGAATGTGCCCATCTTTCTTAGCTCTCAGGAGTGCATCTTCACTTTTCCTTCCTAAACTCTAAGGGTCCCCAGCAGACTGGCAACTGGGGGGACATCAGGCAGCGGCAGTGGCACCTGAACCTGTCTCCAAGGCTCCCTTTTCTCTGATGTTTCAGTGAGCTAAAGGCAGCCCCACCCTGGCTTCCTTCTTTACTGTAACATTTCTAGGGAGCAAAAGCAGAGCATCACCTAGGCTCTCACCTGTTGCTTCTCCCATCCGAATCCCTTCCTTTGTTTCTCTGTCCCCCAGCTTTAATAAATGTACCATCAAAATCACCTGAGCTTGTGTTGTGAACTCTTTCCTGCATGAAGTCAAGAACCCACGCATTACTGGCCGGCCTGAGACAGACCACCTCCAGGCCAGTCCCTTTCCGAAGACACTGGGAGCAAGGGAGAGCGTGCTGAATCGGTGTGAGAGCAACCTCAGTGCGAAATGGGAGCCAAAAATTAGGAAGATTAGTAAGAGGAAGGGGGTAGGGGCCTAGAAAGGGGATGGACTTAATTTTGGTAGACAGGTTCCCCAGCTCAGGATTACTTCCATACACCTGGGAATGCTCCGTGTAACAACTTGGATTTGGCATTTCTTACTATGGTATCTTGGTGACTACACTGGCCAGCTCAGTTTTATCTTCATTTCTCAACCTTGGTTTTCCAGCATCAACACCACCACAACCCCCATCTCCCTAATTTTGATTTACTTTTAATATCATGCATTAACCTGGCTTCTATATGGCTGAGAAAGATCAGGGCACACACTGATCTTTAAAATAAAAATTATAAAAATAATATGAAGTGTAAAACTGAATAAAGTGCATTTTGCTGATGGAGGTGTTTACAGTACAGTTGGTTACAGCTGCTGTTAGGAAGAAAGTACATAATCTGATCGAAAGAAACAAGACTAACATCCATATTAACTGACAGGCCTCTAATTGTCTCAGGGCTACTTTCCCTCCATTTTTAAAAGTTATAGGTGATTTCAATAACACAGAAAAGTTGATAGAATTGTACAAAAATCACCTCTATACCCATCAACTAGATTCAACAATTGATAATAATTTGCCATATATTCTTTTTTTTTTAATTGATTTGACAAAGAGAGAGAGTCAAAGAGAAACAGAAACTTTGATTTGTTTTTCCATGTATTTATGAGTTCATTGGTTGCTTCTTGTCTGTGCCCTGGCCTGGGATTGAACCCACAACCTTGTCTTATCCAGATGACACTCTAACCTACAGAACTACCCAGCTATGGGGCACCATACATTCCTTACATGTCCGTGTGGAAATGGATTTCAAACGTCATGATGCTTTCCCCTTAATACTTTAGATTGCATTAAAAAAAAGAAAATTTTTTTACATGATCGCATTTCCATGGTTTTTTAATTTCTTAAATGTTTTATAATCAATTGCAGTAAGTTTTCCTTTTGATAATTAAATTGTGCCAATTTGACTTTAATATTCTTTTTGTCATGCCCCCATTTGTCTTAAAGAGTTCGCTTGAATTCTGTCTCAGGTGTGTTTGAATTTCATTAATCAAAACAAACTCGACAAGCTGGAATTTTAAGCAATAAGCAGAGACTTGGGGATGAAGAGAGGGAGAGAGTGGCTTCGACAGAGGCAGGCCATTGAGATTGTCCCTGGAATCAGCCCGCTCAGGCTCATCTTGACCTGGGGAGCCTTTTCTTCCTTCATATTTGCCCCTCAGATTCACTAAAAACTCCACTGTTTTTCAGAATTTATTGGCAGCAGGAGGCCAAAATTTCTATATGAATAATTTGTTTGTACATGCAGAACTGCCTGCTTCTCTGAGTAGGAAGAGTAAAGATGTCTATGACGCAAATATAATTAATTATAATTTAAGGGAAATACTCACAGTGGCAATATAGGGCATTAAATGAGGAAAGCATGTTAACGTGTATCATGACATAGGACTTCTGATGAGTCCCTCAGAAGAGCAGACCCAGGGGGCCTTCCACAGGCAAAAGTTTACTTGTCTGGTGCCTTGTTCCTTCATGGCCTTCTGGGCTCACACTGAGACATGGATCCCAGGACTTTGGGTTATGTGAGAGTTACTTGTTAAGAACATTTCTTGTGACAATAACACCTTAACCAAAAGCAAACAGTTTCAAAGGGTGGATATTTGGGTTAGAGGCTCTTTCAACAAGTCACACCTTAATAGCTACTTCCTATTCTGCTACCTATTTCTGGCCCTATAATCTTTTCACTCTATGGCTGTGAACATATATTAGATAGAGAAGAATAAATTACTCTAAGTGGCAATTATGAAATCTCCTTTCTTGTAGAAGCAAGGACAAAGGCCTACAAAGGTTGCAAATATAGTAACACTCAAAACATAGTTGATACAGGAAATTTAAATAATGCTCTATGAAGGCTTAAGCAATGGAAAAGATACGTAAGATTGCCAGGTTTGGGTTTTTTTTTTTCCAATAATCCCCAACCTCTTTACATTCTATTTACTTAGTTCCCCACTCGGATTTTAGAATACTTCCACTTTATTTGTTGATTTTAATTTCCTTGTATTTTCCTTTCTTTTGGTTCATCTGGTCCTTCTAACCATTGCCTTAGAATCATGGGACATAGTATCATTTTGTTTCCCATCAAGGACTTTTTTTTATACTTCAGATTTCCTAACAAGCAAATTTGTGGTTTCTTGATTTAGTTAAGTGTTTCCCGAAGACACAAATATGAAGGAGACTCTGCTAATCCTATACACTATATAAAATTATACACAATCTTAGAACAGAGATAATTTGTAGATTAGTCAGGGATGCAGGTCTGACAGGCTCAGATGTGATTCACGTATTCCTTCTCTCCCAAGACCCGTGCAGTAGCGGCCGTAATGTCGGAGCGGGCAAAGGCTCCCTTTCACAGCAGGTCCCCTCATCTCTGCTCAGATAAAGTCGCTCTCCGTACAGGAGTCCTGTGTGAGCCGCTGAATTACTTCTCCTGCCCCGACATCATTGAATGTGAATAGAGGAAACCATGTGCTTAGAAAAGTGCGTTTATTTACAATTACACAGCTGAGCAAACAAAATGTGCCGGTTACCATCGCAGTATATCTTAGACACATTCTTTAACCTCCAAATTGTATGTAAAAATTAAAAAACAGAGCAAGTCCTCGCCCAGTAGCTCAGTTGGTCAGAGCATCATCCCAATACACCAAGGTTTCAGGTTCAATCCCGGGTCAGGGCACATACAAGAATCAACCAATGAATGAATAGTAAGTGGAAGAACAAATCAATGTTTTCCTCTCTTTCTTCCTCTCTCTCTCTCTCAAATCAATAAATAAAATATTTAAAAACTAAAAATTAGAAAACAGAATAAAAAGAACTAGGGGTAGAAAGAGACAGATCATTATAAGGCTTTACAGAGGGCATCATTCTCTCTATTTCCTTCATAGACATTTTTTCCTGACATTTTATTTGTTTGTTTGTTTATTTTATTATGGTAAGATATATATATAACAAAATATGCCATTTTAGCTATTTTTAAGCATACAATTCAGTGACAGTAGTTACATTTACAGCATTGTGTCCCCACCACTGCTATCGCTAAAAATTTTCTGTTACTGTAAACGGAAAGTCTGTGCCCAGTAAGAAATAACTCCCAATTCCCCCTCCTCCCAGCCCTGGGAACTTCTAATCTCCTTTCTGTCTCTATGAATTGTCTCTCTGTCATTTTTAAAAAGATGAACTTTGGTGGCTATATGGATGGGAAATAGCTTAAAGAATGCAAAAGAACAAGACTTAGCCCTTTTCCTTCAGGTAACTTAATGGGATGGTATTTGAAAACCACTGTTGTGACGTTATCTTTTGCTTTTCCCAGGACACAACCTTTGCTCTAATTGGCAGGCATGCTGATCTAGCTGTCAGAACTGGGCAATTAGTACTTGAGATAGAAAGGCTGCAGAAAGAAGACGCTACATGACAGCTTCTGAAAGCAAAATAGTAGTGTGCGTGTCAGCAGCCTCCCAAGCTGAGTTTTTAAGAGAGTATTTTCCCAAATTCTCTTATACTCACTGGCTGAATTAGGAGGAACTGGCTCATAAAGTCCCATGGTATAGAGAGGATACTCTTCTGTTTGTATTAACAGAGCCACAAACCTTGTTGCTCAATAACAGAAAGAGGGGGAATAGTTAAGTTTGCCTGCCAGTAACAAAATACTCCAGATAATAGTAAACACGGTGGAATTTTGCTTCTCTGTCATATTCCAGAAGCATTTTTAGTTCTTGGAGTTGTCAGTCCAAGTTTGGCAAGGCTTTCCATGAGACTTGAAGACTTAGATGACTCCTGTCTTGCTATCTGCTGTGTTTCATGGCAGAAATTAAATTTACATTGCAGCCGGCAGGCAGGATGAAAGGGGAAAGAAGGCCACATCACCTTTCTTTCAGGACATTTCCTATAAATTAAACCCACAATGTGTGTTTGTATCCCATTGAGCAACACTTAGCGGCATGGTCATAACAGGCTTCAAGGAAGCCAGAAAATGGGAACTCTATCGTTATGGAAGAGGGACACACAGATATTGAGGGAATAATGAGCATTTGCTGTCACCAAAAGAGAGATAGGCTGAAGAATGAGACTTCAGGATGGAAAGCAGTGTGGGGTGGAAGGTCATTTGGGGGCCTCTGGAAAGCCCAAAGACAACCCGGCATGAGGGTACTAGAGCGAGGAGTAGGTTAGTTCTGAGTCCAAGAGGCTGGGAAATGGGCTTTGCTAGCTGAGAGAGTGACAGAGAAACATCCTCTATCTTATCATTTTAGGTGAGACAGGTCCTATCCCATCTTCAGCACAAACTACTGTATGCCAAGTGGCAGCTTCTTTCAGGAAATGGGTCCCGAGAGGGAAGGGGGCCTGATGGATATCTCTCTTCGCCATGCTGCCTGCGAAGCCTGGAGGTAGGGCTGAGGGAAGCAGGAAAGGCCTTAAAGAGAACCTCTAATAGAGGACCTTGACCTCTGGCTTGCTAAGAAGGGTCTGGCTCTGATGAGTAGCAGCAGGTGAAGGTGTATACTTTGGGATGTGCACAGCTCTGATGCCTTCAGTTTCCGAGGGGGCTCTGCCTCACTCCCACCTTCAATTTTTGCCACATTGGCACAGATGTCACATAATACGGGGATTCACAGCAAGTAATTGGGAGTCAGACTGTCCAGATTTGAACCCCAACACTACCCCCTGCTACCTCTGTAACTTGGCACCAGTTCCTTAACGACTCCTATGTGGGAGGAGATAATACTAGTACCTTCCTCATTCTACTTGACCACAGTATGTAACAAGACCAGAGATATATTATCATTGTAAAATTCAATGTGGAGATTGTTTGTGTTTTACACACACACACACACAGAAAAAGACATTGGGATTCTATGTACTTTGCGCCTGCAACAGTGTATAGTGTCTCTTCTATTATGTCAGATTTCTCGCCAATTGTCTTTTTTTTTCTTTCTCCAAGGTTTTTTTTTATAAGGTTCTTATATGATTAAATTAATTATAATATAACAGAGAAACTCAAGAAGTCAACTATTATGTATGTATGTATGTATTATTAGAACAAGTGGGAAAATGGTTGAAAAAATAGAACTCAGGCTCAGAATGTAAGTGTGTACTGACTCTCTGTGATGTTGGTAGAGCGTGATGTAGATGGTGATAGCCCATTATACTTCCAAAAGTTAGTGGGTGAATGAATATGCTCTCAGTTGTGCTATCAATTCATGCAATGGAAATAACATTAAATCCCTAGGATTTAATGAATTATTTTTACAGTTGAGCAGTATTAAATCCAAACAATGTTATTCTCATCTCTGTAAGACAGATCTGCTTCTTGGTTAGTCCCTTGCAGCAATTCTGACAATCAAAAAACTGCAAATAGAAACAACATGCAGTTCGGCTGGTTCTCGGGGGTGAATACAAGAAGGAACAAAGAAGGACCACTGGCAGAATTCTGACGTAATGCTAGAAACGCTATGAAGGGCTGTACAGATAGAGTAGACAGAATCCTGAATACCTTTTTTCCCCTTTTTGTAAGATACAAGCAAGCTGCATTTGGGAGGACTGACCAGGTTGGGTTTAGAATGATAACACATCTCTGTTGTTGTTTTTGTCCTGTAGCTGCTCACAGAGTGTGCTCACTAGCATGTGCTGTGTGTTTACTTCACGCTACAACACCAACCGTGAATTCCGTTCAGTCCCAATACTACCATGGCCTTTGAAAGTTGTAGTTATAGTATTTTAAACACTATCTATTAGATATACTAGTGAAGCCATATTATTTTTTTTAGTTTACATCTTAGATTTCTTTAATTTTTATTATTTTAATTATTTGCATGTAATTATGCTCTTACTGTACTTTTTTCGGAAGGTTAATTACCTTTTGGTGAATTGTCACTTAAATCAGACGATATCGTATGAAGTATATGAAAGAATAATTATAAGTATTCTAATAGACAGTGATTTAAAGTTAAAGCAGTTTTAATGAATTCTGGAAATAAAATTTATATATTACTTCAATAATATTATTTTTAAAAATATTTTATTTATTTTTAGAGAGAGAGGAAGGGAGGGAGAAAGTGAGGGAGAGAAATGTCGATGTGTTTGAGTTGCCTCTCACACGCCCCCCACTGGGGACCTGGGCAGCAACCCAGGCTGTGCCCTGACTAGGAATTGAACCAGCAACCTTTCCATTTGCAGGCCAGCGCTCAATCCACTGAGCCACACCAACCAGGGCTATTTCATTAATATTGTTTTAAATTTGGACTTATCTTTTTAAAATTTTTTAAAATTTTTATTGTTATTCAATTACAGTCATATGCCTTTTCTCCCCATCCCTCCACCCCACCCCAGCTGAACCCACCTCCCTCCCCCACATCCACCCTCCCCCTTGATTTTGAAATTTGGACTTAAGCATTAATGATTACTATTAGGTATAAGATAATTTAAAAAGCAGAAAGCATTGTTATTACACAATACAGCAATAAAAATGTTTTGGGGGAGAGAGAAAGGACGTTTCAAATACATCTAAGCAGGAACCCAAGCAGCTTGATAAAAAATCATTTAGCATTAAGCACCTTCAAATGTTCAGAATACTTGTCTCCATGTGTGTGAGGGAGAATTGTTACAAATTTTGACCCTTCAATTTGAAATAATTTTAAGTATTTTCTCCTTTTGGCTAAAAAAAAAAAATGACCTTGATTTCTCAATTTTGAAATTACACAATCCTTAGTCTAGACCTTATAATAAGTAACAAAGACAAACTGGTCACATGCCAGTGTAATTGCTAAAGTTAGAACTGTATGAGATAGTTAATCTAAATTTCTACACGGTAGAAAACTGGCTCTCCTTTTATGAGTATTGCTATTTACTGAAAGGTGAAACAGTGTTACAGGGTGTAGCACCCCTCCAGCTGCTGGGTGTGCTCACTGCTCTACTCAATCAGAACCCTGCCTCCCACACAGCAATCTCTCTGCATCTTGAGTCTACTCTCAGTAACCACTCTGGGTTAATTAATTCCAGGCTGGGCACGTAAATAATTGTTCCTAGTAAACTAGCAGCATAGAGCCTTGTTAAAAACCAAGAGTTTAGATGGTCCATGAAATCCTTCCAAGTGCTGTTTTCTCTTCACTGCCTATCAGAGATCAAGCCAGCCCCACAGACCACCGGGTATACCCCCCGTTGTTTTAGACTCCGCTCATTTTGTAAGTAAGGAACAGAAAGTAACTCAAATTAGTTCAAATAAAAGGGGTAGGGACATGGGATAATAAAGAGATCACAAAACCAAATATAATCAGGCTTCATAGAAATAAGGCTGTAAACTGTGAAGCTGTCAGGAAGCAAAGAATCTGTATTCCACCTTTTTCTGTCTCAGTGGGGCCAAGTAGTGTCTCCTCTTCCTTTCTCTGCCCACATCTACTCCTTTTTCCTCTCTCATGTAGCTGGCACATTAATGCACATGTTCCCAAAACGGCAGACAGCCTCTACGTCTATATGTGACCTTTCAGGATGACCACCTTCAGGCTTTAGTGCATGTTTAAAATCTACGGCGGGTGGGGGACGCGGTGGGGAACAGAATGCCATTTCATACGGGAAAGCCAAAGGACAGACTAGTTTTACCTCAGGTGTCTGTCTTTGATCCGGTGAACCCCAGTGGCAGTTCTCCCAGACATTAAAGATTAATCTTGTTTATCACCAAAAAGAAAATGAAAAACAAAACAAAACAAAGAAAATGGAATATAAAAAGCAAAACAAACAGGAAAATCAATGGCTTTTCAAAATTGTAACAGTTACTACATTTTAACACTCCCTGACATTTTCTTAGCATGATAGCTAGATTTCATGATATCCAGTTGGTAGCAGCTTAAAATAAACTGTAGGAGCAGCTTTGCAGTGTGGATGGAGTTGGGTGATGGACCATTACTTTTTTATACTCTGTACTTGTTTCTATGTATGTACTTTTCTTCTTTATTTTATTTTCATTCAAACAAAGGCAATACCAAATTTCTAATTCTAACCCTAAATCTGCTAGGGAGGCATTTGATAAACCAAAACTTTTGAAAATATTTAGAACTATCAAAAGTACCAAACCCTCATGGCGGTTATTACAGTATTCTGGAGCTGGAAGACTTACAGGTCATTTGGTTCAATTCCACACTTTTACAGAAGAGTAAGTCAGAACATACACAAAGAACGTGAGTGGTGCAAGGCCACACAGACCACTGGACATGGAGCTGGACTTAACTTTTTATCCCTGCACTTCTAGATTCACAGATCTCGCAAGAACACTGCTGTGGACTGAATGTTTGTGCCTCCTCCCCCTTCATATTTTGAAACCCTAATTCCCAATGTGTTGGTATTTGGAGGTGTGGCTTTGGAAGGTAATTAGGTCATGAAGGTAGAGATCTCATGAATGGGATCAATGTTCTTAGCAAAGAAGTCACAGAGAGATGATCTGTCTTCCTCAGCCATGTGAGGACACAGTAAGAAGGCTGCCATCTGCAACCAGGAAGAGAGTTCTCACCAGACACCAAATTTGTGGTCTTGCACTTCCCAATCTCCAGAATTATAACAAACAAATGTTTGTTGTTTAAGCCATCCACTCTATGGCATTTGTTACATATAGCAGCCCAAAGTGACCAAGAGAGACAGATAAAATCTAATAAGGTTTTTATCTCAATATTTGATAATTTTAACAAATTTGCATTAGGTTGACAGGTTGACAGGTGACCAGGAGTGTGTTGCTTACTCTCTAGG
This sequence comes from Desmodus rotundus, assembly GCF_022682495.2. Taxonomy (NCBI): domain Eukaryota; kingdom Metazoa; phylum Chordata; class Mammalia; order Chiroptera; family Phyllostomidae; genus Desmodus; species Desmodus rotundus. The sequence continues at coordinate 163,422,296 of NC_071388.1, read as the reverse complement.
GACAGTCCTTTTGAGTTATTATAATTCACTTTATCATAATGAAGTTCTTCTATGTGAGTTCAAAAAATGAATTGCCTGATCGGATTAAAGAAAGGATTCTATGCCTCAGGTGTTTCAATTAGGTCATTGTTATTCTGCTCTCACTCTATATTATTTATATTTTATTTTTTTCATATCGTAAGAGAAAGTTTATTTAGAAACTTAACAGAGGTAGTAAAAGTGAGCCGTAGAAGAAATGAGCTCAGGAAACAAGTTACAGAAATAGAAGAAGGGCCCTCGGAGTGTAGGGGAGGAAAAGGCAAAGAAGCCCCGGAGGGAAGGAGAAGGGGAAGGGGAAGTTGCAGGCGCGCTCCCAAGAGGGAGAGCCTGAAGTTTTATTATAATAGAATTTAGGATATTAGACCTGGAAGAAATATTAGAAATTATGTACTCCATCCAACTCCCTCATTAATTTATGCCATATTTTATTCTTCTAATTATTGATGCAATATGCTAGTGAGGTACTATAAAGGAATATGAAAAATCTGGAACTACATAAAATGAAGCAAGTTTTGGAGAAGAAACAAAACTCAAATGAGGCTTTATCTTTATCAGTGAAACATTATTCATTTACACCATAGTGATTAGTTGAATATTTATATAAGATAGAGTTTTGTTTTTTGTATTGCCTGAATCATAGTATTTACAGATATAAAATAAGAAGGTGGCCATGTTTATGGTTTCTGTTGTAGAAAATAAAACCAGCTCATAGGAATTCTCCTACATTCATGAAAGCCTCAAAAAACGTAGACTAGAAATACATCATTAATGTTGAGATTTTTCATTGTAGACAAATCTAAAGAAGCTTACTTAAGTTTTACAATAACTTTTGAACATCCTTTATGCAATTTGATAACAATAGCTCATTTCTATAATACATTCCTTAATATCCGCAGGGCTCTGATGAACAAGGCACCATCTCAGCTATAAGGAAAATGTGCTCTGATGTCCTGAAGCTAAAGTTCTGTGTGAAACACTTAAGTTTTGTTCATGTTTCGTGACCACACACCTTGGAGAACTGAAAGAAGTCTTTCAGCAGAGCAATGGCAAGGACAGACACAAGCTGTTTTTTGTTGCCAAGAATATCACATTCTAGCCAGTACGTTTTTTTACATGGTACCATGAGCCACGTCCAAGATGTCATTAAAATATCCCTTAATACGTGGAGCAAAGATTGTTTTTAAAAAGTGCTCATAAAGTAAAGTTTCTGAATAGTAAAAGCCTTTAAAAATCTATATTTAAATTAGAAAAAATTCTTGCTCATTCCTTTGAGAATCTGCTTCACTAGAGCTGAATAACTCCCAGGTAAGAACTCTGCAGCCGCCTCCCCCACTCCTGGCTCTCTGTCCATTTCAAAGTTAGGTCCTGGGCTGGGAGCTTGAATTTCTAAGCAATAAAGATAACGAGGTAGAAACGACATGGCTTCTCCTTTTCACCTATATTTAAAAGGTAGAAGGTGGCTGGAAATGTACATAGTTTAAGGGCCTGCTAGGTGCCAAAAGTGTTTGCAAACATGGTTTGAGTTAATCCTCTGATTGGCCATAGGTAGGTTTATTATGCCATTTAGAGATTAGAACACTATGTGTCAGAGAAGCTAAGTACTTTGCCTAAGATCTTACGGCTCATAAGAGGAAGACTGGAGGAAAGTAAGAGGTCCGGCAGGAAGCAGAGATAGTGCGAGCTAAGTGCGAGCTCAGTGCATCGCTGTGACAGCAGCCGCCGTGTCTCTGGGCCTGGCCTGCCCACTCACAGTGGCAGCAGCAATAGCTCAGGCAGCCCTGGGCCTCTGTGCAGGAGGAGGCAATGGCCATTCCACAGAAGCTTTAATTATCTGAACTACAGCCCGAGAACTGCCAAAAAACTTAAGATATATTATTGAATTCCTTCTTTTATTAGCAGTTTTGTAGTAAAAATTCTCCACATGGAGTCAGTATAGCTCATTATGCCGGGCGATGTGGGACACCTGTACCAGAGTTGCTTCCTCTTCTGGTGACTTCACATAAGCCTCGCAGGCTTATTTTTGTGCTTTCAAACCATTTCTCCATTTGATTCTCTCAATTAATTGGTAATTTGTTCCTTAAGACTCAAAACTGGCTTTTAGTAAAGATTATTTTTCTTTCCGAAGTGGTGAGAAGGTAGATGCTAATTGTGTTTTGCTCATCTAATTAGATGTGTGAGTTAAGGGGTATAAAATAAGCCACTAGCTACTTTCTCACAATAAATCTCTCAGATCGAAGAACAAAATGGCATAAATTGTAATCAAAATTGTATAGGATATCAGTTCATGCCAGAAGAATGAGTTATTTCCAAGGGCTCTCCCTGAGGAATGAGGTTGGGAGACTGGCTAAGCCCTCCCTGTGCTTTTATCCAGAAGAGAAACAAAGCATTTCGCAATGCACAGTTTAAAATGAAGTTATATTTATCACCTAGTAATCTCTTACCATATAATTTCTAACGTTTTCACAACATTTTGTTTTGACAATTTTCTGCTCAAAACAAGTTCAGAAGTAGAAACTATTGACTGTCAAAATCAACTCCTTGGCTAGATTACATACTAGGATAACAAAACAAAAAATTGCTGTACAGGGAACAAAGCCTTTGATCCATAAGAAGTGTACACAGCCACTCACCCCAAATGCCAGTATGTCATCTGCAGATAACAAGCAGTGCTGCTGCCCCTAAAACTCCTGGGAAGGCCTAAACAGAGCAGAGCCAGTTCTCTGCCCTCAAGTACCTTCGGCAAATTGGCACTTTTGTGATTTTCTTATGATAAATCCCCTCTAGACCATGCTCTGGCTGCCTGAGGCCCCTGAATCCCTTGCCCACACACCCAGAGCACATGGCAGAGCCCTCAGAGTCCCCTCTCTAGATCTCTCCTTCCTAAGTTGCACCATTCTGTGGGCTCTTCAGATGAACGGGCTGCAGTGAATGGGGTCCAGAAGAATACTGCAGAGGCTCCTCCTAGTGTGAGTCTGAGCAGGAAGTGGAAAGAGAAGGTGGGGGCAGCCTGCAGGCACTGGCCTTCCTTTGTACTCTTGCCCCAGGCCCTGCAAATATTACCTGTTTTCCTGGGGGAAACTAAGGTGGGCTTATTCTACCCACCCTGGGGCCAGGCCTACAATGGAAAGTGATTGCTGCGTGCAGAAATTAAAGTGTGTTGCTTTCTTTTAGGGTTCATGTAAGGAGTAATTTTGTCAATACCCCATTGCCTTGTGGAAGTTGCATGTTTGAGCACCCTGAAAAAATGTATACAATTGCCACAAAATACATTTTGATTTAAACCATCGATTATTTATATATCATGTATTGCATGGAAAGTAGAGAAGCTAGTTCCCACTGCTCCCCCCTGCATGGTGTAGCTGGCAGAAGGGACACCTCCTTATCTCAGACACGCTCTGATCTAATTCCATTGAAATGAGCAAAGGTCCTTGTTCTGTGCACACAGAACGGCAGCTGGGGCTTCCATTTGATTATGGTAATGGGCATACCATGCTGCTCGGAGATTTCGGGGAAAGAATTCTCAGGGAAAATGGGAGATGGTCTTCTTTTCCTCTGAACCTTATGCTACACTATGTCAGAGACATCTTATGCACTTAGATTCTTCTGAGCCCACAGGGCAGGTTGTTTCTTTTTAGCCCAAACACAACTGACTGGGGCCCCCGGTGGTTCTGCTGCTGGGCCTGACAAGTTGTTTGTGGGGAATGTTGGCTCTTCCTTGCGACTGCTGTGCCAGTTTTTGGGTTTCTGGCTCCTCCCACCACTCTGAGACTTGGATGAAACACCAGACTAAACAGCATGGTAGCTGGCTTCCCAAAAGGTTGCCTAAGTATCTGGATGACGTAATGCAAAGGGCTGGGGATTAACTACACATGGGATGAACTTCGATCAGCAGAAATAGGAGAGCAGGCAGATCAGTCAGGGTCTGCCTTCCATTGACTGCCTACGCCCCAGCGCTGTGTTTCCATAGAGGCTACCGTGCATCACTCCCCATTCTTTCCTGACTCTCCTCTCTCTCACTGACCTGGGTTTACACCTACCAAATGAAGCAAGAGCACTCAATCTCTCCCTGACTGTTTTCCAATAAACTGTGCTAGATTGTAGGCCTGCCATAGGAATATGAGAAAATAAAATTCTGAGGATACGTAAATTACAAACTCAGGTGGTCTTAGGAATAACTGATAAAAACCTATTTATTTTATTTTTCAATTACAGTTTATATTCAATAGTATTTTGTATTAGTTCCAGGGGTACAGCATTGGGGTTAGACAGTCATGTGCTTTAGAAAGTGAGCCCCCTGATATTTCAAGAACCTTCCTGGCCCTATGCATAGTTATTATAAAATTGACTACATTCCCTATGTTCTACTCTACATCCCCATGACTATTTTGTAACTACAAACTTGTACTTCCTAATCCCTTCATGTTTTTCATGATAAAGACCTATTTTTATACCAATATCTTCAAACTGCATGCATAATAAATAATTATTTCAATATAAATGTGGAGGAATAATAGTGTTTGGATATAAATTTCATCTCTTTTCCCTCAGTCTCCTAAGACCTATATCCTAATTAATCAAGAGTTCATCAGGCCCTGACTGGTGTGGCTCAGCGGATTGAGCGCCTGCCTCTGAACCCAAAGGCTGCTGGCTCGATTCCCGGTTGGAGCATACGCCTGCACTTCAGCCAGGTCCTCTGTGGGGATTGTGTGAGGGGTGACTGATTGATGTATCTCTCACACATCAATGTTTCTTTCCCTCTATAAAACATTATTTTAAAAGATTTTTATTTATTTATTTTTAGAGAGGGAGAGAGGGAGAGAAACATCAATGTGTGGTTTCCTCTCATGCACCCCTCACTGGGGACCTGACCAGCAATCCAGGCATATGCCCTAGACTGGGAATCGAACTGGTGACCCTTTGGTTTACTGGCCAGTGCTCAATCCACTGGGCCACACCAGCCAGGGCTCCCTCTCTAAAAAAATTTTTTTTAAAAACAGTTTATTGAGAATCGAGTAATGTCCAGCACTATGCAGAGCTTTGGAAACATTAAAAGGTCTTAAGACACCTTCTCCGTCCTCTGTCCTCATAATATTGTTAGGACAGGACGACAATATATGAGTACTGATTTGTGTTGTCTCAACTAAAATGCTGTACCTCAGCGAAATGGGGAAATAACCGACGGTCTCAAGGATGTGGGAAGATTTCATGACAGCCATGGAAGGGTTCTGCATCCATGGGAGGGGAGGGTTCCCCACATCTACGAGCAATTCTTAAACACCAGCTGTCCTAAAATTCAGCTCAGTTCTGACCCTATCTGCCCATAGATAGATTTTAAGACATCTAAAAGATATTCTTCTCAAGAACCTGTGTCTATTTTTTACTTTGAAATAAAATATCACAATACTTTTGGTAGGAGCGACACTGATATTTTTTGAAGTATCCTTCCTTTAAATGGGTTGGTCTGCATGGTCTCCTATAGGCAGCCTCAGGAAGACACAGGAACCTCTGGCTAGCATCATGTTGCTGAGAAAATGTCATTTTTAGGGTTAAGAAATTAAACATTTAGCTTACATTTAATCGCAAAAAATTACCAAACCTTGCTCATGTTAGCGTTTAGTAATGGGGTACTTTACAACCGTTTATTCTCATTTCCTCCAAGCTCAGTCAAAATTTGTCTCCTTGTGGGTTGAGTAATTTGACCAAAGCCTAACTGCTAAACACGGGCAAAGTCCAAGTTAAAACTCCACATTTTTATTGCTTATCTCTTTTGCTTTATTTAAAAAAATCCAAAGACCTATTGCCAGCATCTGAATAAAGTGCCCCCCCAAAAAAGCCCACAGAAGCTGTAAAATAATAAAAACATATTCATGAAAGAAACAAAGCATATTTCTGTAGGTAGTGTTTGTCAGCCGAGCTCCATGTGACACACCAGAACTAGAGCTCCCTCCCCTTCCTGTTGCGCCTTCACCGAGCTCTTCTAGCAACAGAATATCCTCTCTGCCTGTTACTTTCCTGAGGTTCATTAGCCCATATCTTCCAGGTTAAACAAAGAAATTTCAGTAGAGTATTTTTATACATGTATATATGCATGGTAGCTTCCTCTTCACTCCATCTTAGGACAAATTTTCAGCATTAACCAGGCACCTCTTCTGCCTTCTTTACATAGAAAAATGTTCATGAATATTTGTCTTGTTGTTATTAGGTACAATATAAAACATGATTTTCTTTTAGATTAATTTCCTCTTTCACTACTTATCTGGTTTTCCACAACTACACTTCTGACCTAATTGGATCACTCCTAATATAAAGATAGCTCTTGTTTGTTTTTTTATCTTTTGCACTAATTTTGCATTAGGTACGTCCTCCTGAGACTGCTGGTTAAGGGTCCAATCAAAGTTAAAGAAGATTAGATTCTTTGGAGGTTGTGGACAATTCTGTTCTCAAACTTGCCTTGAGATCTTATCATCTAACTGACCACACGATAGAACATAAAGGGAAAGAGGCTGCTGGGAATGGGAATTCGGCTGCTAATGGACCTAGTGTCTCAGGAAAGAGAGGGAGCATGACCTGTAAACTCACAGTGAATCTGCTCAGTGGTGAACTTGGCCTGATGTGACGTCTCAGGCTCAGATCAATCACCAAAAACATTTCCTTCGGGGACTGGTTTGGGCAAAGGCGAGAAAGGAAATTAGGAGAAAGGAGCAGAGACCTTGACTTTTCTAAACCTAAGAAAACAGAACACAATAAGGTTGCGGGGAGAGTGAAAGCCTATAAATGGCAGCATCGGGGTTGAAGTCGGAATGACAAGCAGGGTCACATCAAGGAGAAGCCTGAAGAAGGGTAACACCTGATACAGCCCTTTCCATTGGTGCTAAAGGACATATTTTTTCTAATTTTAAAATTACAGTTGGCGTACAATATTGTATTAGTTTCAGGTGTACAACTTTGTGGTTAGAATTTATACAACTTACGAAGTGATCACCCCAATAAGTCTAGTACCCATCTGTGCCACACAGAATTATGTCAATATTATTGACTATGTTCCCTACGAAGGGCGTCTGTATGGAGAGGTGTTTCCAATGGATCTAATCATGGTGCAGACCTTGATGCTGCAGATCTTTGTCTCCAGGCAGCATGCTGTGGAAAGTTTGCTCTACAAGTTATGAATTAGTCTTATGGGCCATTGTACGTTCTTTACAGTAAATCAGGAGGTTTCCTTTTTGTCAGTGCAGGTCCATACATTCCTTGATCTAATCTCATGGGTCTGCCAGTAATAATTTCAAATGGAGACAGTCTGTATTTGCCAAAGGGAGTAGATCTTAGGTGGAACAACACTAACGCCGGTTCGATTCCCACTCAGGGTACATGGTTTCGGGCCAGGTCCCTAGTGGGGACCACGTGAGAGGCAACCACACATTGATATTTCTTTCCCTCTCTTTCTCTCTCCCTTGCCCTCTCTCTAAAAATAAGAAAATAAAAATTTTAAAAAATCAGTAAGCATGTCCTTGGGTGAGGATTAAAAAGCAAACAAAAAGATTATATATTTCATTGATCTCTTGTTAATGTAATTAACAGTATGTTTTGCATATGTGACAATAAATCCTTGAATCATAAAAAAATACTTAAGTTTTGCCTATTGAGTTTTGATTACTCTGGTAGTCAGTTCTGTAAGATTGGAAAACTGGAGATGACAAGAACAATGGAAATGTTGCAAAATTGGCCAGATCTGACAGATTGTAGCAGTTGTCCAGTGAAATGACTTCAAGTGGGAAAGTCTTTTCCAGGAGTATTTTATTTACTACTGAGACTCTGGCTGTGAGGCATGCGAATGCTTCCACTAAAGACAAAACATAAATCATCATTAACACATATTTGTACCCTTGAGAAGGGGCAACTGAATAAAGTCCACTTGCCGGTGTTGCCAGACCTCAGAGTCCTGAATGCAAGGGAAAGTGTCCCACAGAGGTATGAATGGGCTTTCTAGGGTTGTGCTTTTGGCTTTTTTGGTATACCTGTGAAGCTATTTTTAGAGGTGGTTTCTAGTAGTATTGTTTTCCAATGAAACCATTTTGTCAGTGTTCCAGTGAGTTAAGTCATGAACAAATTATAATATATGATTTTGTATGCAATCAGGGAGAAGTGGTTGGCCATTTGGACCTGCTCATAGTTTCTTTTTGGGTCAAATTAACAGCCTTGTTCTAGCCATTTCTTTCTATTTTGTTCAACAGCTAAATACTGCACTTCTACCATGTTATTTTTTAAAAACCCAATTGCTTCAGCCAGCAGCATAGGTGCTTCCATTAGAGGCTGCGATTGTTTGAATGCTGCTAATTTAGCAGCAGCACCAGCCAAATGATTATCTCTACTTTCCTCTGCCTTAGCCATTGAATATCCAGGAATTTTTATGATTGCTAAAGATTGAGGTAATTGGATGACCTCTAAGAGTTCTGAAAGGTAAGAACTGTTTTTATCTTTTGTCAGAAAGAAGTCAATAACCCTCTCTGTTTCCAGAGCATACCAAAGTCCTAGGCAACCACGAAGGCCTACCTGCTATCGGTACGAATGTTAGCCATTTTATCTGTGCCTAAATTGCCAGCTCAAATTAATGCATAGAACTGCTTTTTTCTAAAATAATTTTTTAAAAGATTTTATTTATTTATTTTTAGAGAGGGGGGGAAGGGTGAGAGATGGAGAGAGAGAGAGATACATCAATCAGTTGCCTCTCTCATGCCCCCAGCCAAGGGCCTGGCTAGCAACCCAGGGCGTGTGCCCTGACCGAGAATTGAACCAGTGACGTTTCACCTTGCAGAACAATGCCCAACCAACTGATCCATGCTGGCCAGGGCAGAACTCTGCGTTTTTGTTGTTGTTGTTGTTGTTACATAGATTAACCCATTTATTATTGGCTAGCAATGTTTCAAATTGTGGAGCTTCTGCTGGTCTTTCAATTCCTTCAGGCTTCTGAGGGCCGACCTCACTGTGACAGCCGAAGTGGTGCTGAGGGCCAGGCACCACCAGCGACTGCTTTCCTGCCGGGCCGGATCCCCGCAGCTCACTTCTTCATCTCAGTTTTGCCACAAAAGGAGCAAGTTTACTTGGCGCGCTGGCTGATCTCGATTTTCTTCACCATTTTGCTGAGGGAGGAGCCATGACAGGTGCTGTATTCACTGACGATTCTCACTTTCTATTCACTGACGATTCTCACTTTCTCGGTGTGTTTAGCCTAGGCCTCAGCAGAGAGCTCTGCTTTTTCAACAGTAGTTTCCTGAGGCATTGGACTGACCTCAACGGTTTCATTTAGTGAGACAATTGCATAGCCTCCTTGATAGTGGCCCGTTTTGTCTTTTAGGTAAAAACCATCAGTAATCAAAACTAATTCAGCATTTTCAAGAGGTGTTTCCTGTAAGTCCATTTGAGAAATTAGTACTTGCTCTGTTAGTGTCGGGCAGCCATGAGGAATTTTGTCAGAGGGCAGAGGGAGGAGAGCAGCAGGGTTAGAGTATTACAGCGAGCAATACCCACAGCAGGTGAAGACCGAGAAAGAACTCGGTAGGAGGTTAGTCTGGTAGCAGAGAGGTGCTGAGAATGATTAAAGTCAAGTAAGCCTTCTGCTGAAGGAGGCACATAGAGAGTCAGCGGAGAGCTCATTATTATCTCTTCTACATGTTGTAGTAAGTTGGTGGTGGCCGCAATAGCTCTCATAGAGGTAGGGAGATCTTCGGCCACCCAGTGTAACTGTTGACCGTAGTACCCAATGGGTCTATGCTGGCTTCCATGTCATTGGGTCAAGATACCTAAGGCATTTCCCTCTCTTTCATGGACAAAAAGAAAAAGGGCAATTGATAGTTAGGAGGTCCTGAAGCAGGCAGGTCGCAAAGACTGCCTTTAATTTCACTGAAGGCCTTCTGGGATCTCCCTGTCCATGTCAGGGGCTCTGTCTGGTCAGCCTTGAGAAGAGGGTAGAGAAGTTGAGCCCTGACAGAAAAATGAGGAATCCAATTGCTACAATATCCAGCCAAACCTAGGAATCCCCTGAGTTGCCTTTTAGTCTTGGGGATAATGAAAAAGTTAAAATGCCCTGGATCTTATCAGAAACCAAGAGGAGACCTTTATGAGTAACTAAATGTCCCAGATATTGAACTTGAGGTTTACAGAGCTGAAGTTTCTCTTTAGATAGATACCTCAGTCCTTTTTTTTTTTTTTTTTTTTTGCTAGTTCTCCAAGGAAGTGGAGGCTATCTTCAAGGAAGGCTTCTCAGAAGTTGAGCAGAGGACGAGGTCATCCATGTATTATAAAAGGGTGGACTGGTAAGGGAATTCTGTATGGGCAATACCTGTCTTAAAAATTTGGGAAGAGCAAGTCAAACTTTCAATGTAGCCCGAGGCATTATTGTTCAAGGGTTACTTGGACAATACACAATCCTTTTCATGTGAAAGCAAATAAGAATTGGCTTTCAAGATCCACAGGGCTGCTAAAGAAAACACCACAAAGATTTAAAACAGAAACAAATTTACTTCCTGGTGGTATGGCTGAGAATTAGGAATGAGGGCTAGGCACAACTGCATGCTGAGGTATGACCCTGTTATTTATGTTCTTAGATTTTGAACAAATCTGCATCCCTTGCCGTGAGGGGATTTGGGGACAGTCCCGGGAGTTCCTGCCGTGGTTTCAGCATTCCTAGGAAGGGGAATGCAGAGGCCGGTGGGGTTAAGAACTGATAAGGTGGCTCTGGTATCTGCCAGGGCTTTGGTTACCTCTTTCCTAATTGTTAGATCTATTTCTCCTAAATAATTAATGAGGAGCATTGGGAAAATCCCCTTTTAATCCTTGGAACAACGCTATTGCTGAGAAGACTTAGGTTAGACTCCTTGAGGAGAAGTTGCACATTTTTATGGGCTGTTGGCCTTGTAATTATTACCCTTTGAGCTTTAAACTATCTTTGTCCCAACGTCCAGGCTTTTTGCAATAAATACAAACCCCATTGATTGGAGGTTTGCTTATGGACCTTGAAAGGCAGATTTAGACAACAATTGTTGTAATTGTGGGCTCATTACATTTGAGTTGCCTGAATTTGGGCATTTATGACGTGTGTAGCTTTCTTTTTTGGTGTCTTTTGGATAGTTTGGGAGAGCTGCTCAGCATAGTTTACTAAATCATGGATTTACACGGTGGTGCAATGAACTTGTAATTTTTTAACCTGTTGTTCAAGTATGTCTTGTAGACCCTCAACAAAGGCTGAATTAAAAAGTGTTGAGAAGTGCCCTGGCTGGCGTAGCTCTGTGGATTGAGTGCCAGACCGTGAACCAAAGGGTGTCTGGTTCAATTCCTGGTCAGGGCACGTGCCTGGGTTGTGGGCCACGTCCCCAGTAGGGGTGTGTGAGAAGCAACCACACATTGATGTTTCTCTCCCTCTTTCTCTCTCCCTTCTCTCTCCAAAAATAAATAAGTAAAATCTTTTTTAAAAAGTGTTGAGAAGTCATCATTGACTTCATCTATGCTGAAATATTGTTAAAAAGCTTTTTAAAATCTATCATAGTAGTCAAAAACTGTTTCATCAGATTTTTGAACTCATTTTTGAATTTTCTTCCAATCCAGAACTTGAGGAAAAGCCTGGGGTACCTTCTCATGACACCACCGAACCAGTTTTGAGGTGTCGTGCACGGCTTCCCCTCTTCGATGGGAAGAATCTCTCACAGAGTTTTGCCACCACACATTGTTCAGCCCTTGTCTGTCATTTCTTTGTCCTGCAAGCATGTGGGCAAACTAACAGAGGTCAGAGAACCTTAGCTCATACGTTTGGATAGTGAGCAGAAATTCTCCAGCAAACCCAATGGAGTCGTCCTTGGGATTAGAGAAAGCTTTAGTAATGGCACAGAGCTCAACTTTAGTCCATGGGCTGTAAGAAATTAAGGGGTTGTCATCCAGGGCGAGGCACAAGCAACAGTTTAACCACAAATGAGGTGCTAAAGCCAGTGGGGGGTGTGGTGTCTAATGGAGCCTCAGGCTCACATTACAAAAAGGGAAATTAGGGAGTGAAGGGTAAAGACAGGAGGACAGGCGGACAGCAAAGGAGCAGAAGGTGCAGGTAATGAGACAGCCTAAGAACATTTAAAAGTTTCCTCACATTTAGTAAGCTTCTGAGATAAGTCAGAATTTGCTTTGGTTAATTTAGATTTGTGTTTTGAATCATTTGTATGTTTGGAAGCCTCGAAATGCCAATTAAAATATTTACACAGATACCTATAAAGCAAGATATGTCCTTTATGAATTTTTTCAATACCAGAAATGATGGGTGATCAATGAAAACACGAAAGAATGCTACGACACCTACGTTGGAATTGCTCCCTGGCATTTCCTTATTATGAAAATTCATGCTCTAATCAATTTCCCTGTAGTGAGTTTCCCATTAGCAAGGGTTCTCTTTCTGTCTTCTACCCTTGCTCCTTGCAGGAGCTCTTTTCCCCTAAGTTAGTACAGTCTAGATCTTCTTCTATGGTTTTAGGAGAAACCATAGAAGGAGAAACCATAGAAGCCCCTCTCCCCAAGTCCTCCATATGCCTAGCCTCATCTAGAAGACACATCTGCCTCTCTTCCTTCCCTTCCTTTCCCAAGTCACCACTCCTCACTTCCTTCTAGGCAGATGGCGCAGTGACTCTGGTGGACATTTGCTTAGAGTCTCAGATAAGACCCTGCAGGGTGTATGCAAAGTAATTAAACATTGCCTGCAATGAAAAAAGACTGCCCATCTTTCTACGCCCTGCAAAAACCAGATAACAAAAACAAACAACGGCTCCATTGGTTGGGCGAAAGGTCATGGTTTGATTCTGGTCAGGGCACATGCCCAGGTTACTGGTCAGGGTGTGTGCGAGAGGCAACCAATCGATGTTTCTCACATCAATGCATCTGCCTCTCTTTCTCCCTCCCTTCCCCTGCCTCTAAAAATAAGTAAATAAAATCTTTAACAAAACAAACAACAAAAATGAGGGCAAACAGCAGCTCTTGGATAGCAGAACAGATTTCCAGAGCTTCCACACCTAGCAAGTGCTTAGCACATAGTCATCACTTTATAAATGTGTATGGAATTTATGAACTGGCTTAGCCTCTCAGCCAGGCTGCAGTCTGGGAAGGAGCACCTTCTAGGGCTCCTGTCTTTATACGTAATTCTGTGTACCTTTGCCTACCTGCTTCTCCCATTTGGTTAACTTGATCCGTGGAGAAGAGAGCTGCAAGCGTTGTGTGGGGCGTTCCTAGCATGTGCGAGGAAATGTTTATTTCTTGTTCCCTGACGGCATAATCCAGCAATATTTTAAAAAATGGAGTGATTATTTGCTAACAAGAAAGCAAACATAAAAAGAGAGGAGAAAACATGGGTGTTGTTAAGATGTTGCAAAAGCTGGGATTCCTCATCAGTTCTCACTTTTGTCCTTTTATCTCTGGGTGACTGTCATGCTCCCGGAAGCATTCTCTAACTGGGCATTTGTCTGTCACATGACTAGAAAGGACAGTGCAGACTCCCTGGGCTTTCTGAGACAGGAACATGAGAAAAAGGTAATTTGCTTCGGGCCTTCTGCCTACACTCCCCCAAATCAAAAGGCTGATATCCTTCAATTCCCAAGCTGAGAGGGCAGAGGATTAAAATGTGCTCCATTTCTGCACAAATTCCTCATTCAACCAGGCTACTTGTCTCCAAACTTACTGTACTTTTTGGAGAGAGTAAAGGAGAGGGAGTGAGTGAGGGGAGGGGGAGGAGATGAAAGAGAATTGAGAGAAAGAGATAAGGAAAAGGAGAGAGAGGGAAGGGGGGGGTTAGACAATGTCTTTGTGCTCTGGCTTTTATAACTTGAAAGAATTTGTGTGCCTTCTTTAGAATTCCGTATCATGGATTGCTGAGTCTCTGCAAGTTGCTGGGCTTGGGGCCGAACCCTGCGGAGTCGTGTGAGCCGCAGGGACGCTTCTCAGGGCTCATTCTAGGCTGTTGGTACTGCTGGGGCTGGGGGCTCCTTCTCGCTACCCGAAGGCGATCGAAGACTGACATCAGCCCATCCAGGCGTTGGAGGGATTCATCTGAAAGTGACTCTTTCCCCTCCCGCTCTCTTGCCCAGCTGTTGCTGTGGTGTCGTCCTGCAGGTGTGGGCGTCCCAGGTCGGCCTGGCGGGCAGGTTGGTAACCCTGCGCTTCGGTCACTGTGCACCTGCACCCGGCACGGAGAAGCACCTACGGTGTGGTCTCCGGCCACGGCTGTCGGACTCAGCCGGGGACCTGCTGGAAAACACAGAGAGCCAAACTTTTTTTTTGAGGTTTGCGAGGCAAGAGCGCTCCTCGACAGCTTAGCCGACCCTTAACCAGTTCCAGGACGCCGGCGGGGCTGGGTCTGTGGCTCTGGATTCCCACCCCTCACAGTGCCTCGCCTCGAATTCGCAACACAGGCGCCCAGTGCCGCATCCACACGAGCCCTCCTCCTGCGATTTCCCACCTGCCCCCAGAGCAACTTGGAGCGAAGCGGGGCGGGTGCGAGGCCTGGGCGGCCAGCGACGCTGATGGGCCAGTGCAGGTCTCCCCGTGGCCGCGGTGCTCGAGGGTGACTGTGCAGAGGGCGCCGCTGCCTGTCACGACTCACGCGGCCGAAGGCGCACCTCCTTCTGCCGGGTGACAGGCCAGCCGCCGCCGCCCTGGACACAGCTGGGCACCCCCTACCCGGCCTCGCTGCCGCCGCCACACACTCCCATGCTTCTCTACATCTGGTGATTCCTTTTTTCCTTACACACCCTCCAGTGGGGAGGGCGGGGTACGAGTTTATATTCAGCCCCTCCACTCCACTGCCTCTTCTCTTCTCGCTTTCCTCTCCCTCCCCAGCTTGTTGTGTGCCTCTTTCTTTTCTCATCCCTCTTCATATTTATTTATTCATATTTAGTTGGTTCCCGCTCTCTCCTTCCCACCCTCTCTCCAGATCCCTGCTTTCTCCTTGGAGAGGCGCGTCCCCAGTCCAGGCGTGATGTTGCACGTGAAGGTGTTGACGCCGGTGTTCCCCGTGCTTTGGTTGCGTGTGTGTGTTTGTGTATGTGTGTTCAGCCAGGACCAGGCTCCAACGCCATCGCCGACTGCTGCACCATCTGTTGGAACAGCAGCAACCCTAGATTTTAGAAGGGTCACTACCACACTGACGTCTGTATTCATGGCTACCTGGATGTTTTACGCTTTCATTGTGATGACGTGGTCAGGGAGAATAAGACCAAGCGGTTCTTCTCTGCATGGTGAACTTTGGCGGCTACAGTGCCTGCAACCATGCTTACAAAGGGTTCAAGAAATGGGAATGTAAGAGGCCTCACTCTCCACATGGAACACGAAAGTTCTCTGAAAAATTCCAACACTTCATGCCCTCTTATTTAGGATTTGAATTCAAGTCGGAAAATTTCTACATCTCTTCTGCAATCCCAGAAGACGGAAGAAGGTCTTGTCTGAAGCTCAAAGCCTTTATGAAGCCAACGAATAGCTGTGTAAAAACTATAGATGTTCATGATGGTGGTCTCGATATTAACGACAAGGTGGAAAATTCATTAGAACTAGCAGATGACACCGTACATGAGTCAGCCGAGCCATTCCTCGGTGAGAACTTGCCAGGAACACCAAGGATACCCAGCCGCCTTTTGACAATCCTACTGTTCCTCCTGGATGTGGAGGACAAGGGGCCACGTGAGAAACTTGACAAGGGGAGGCCTGCGTGACAGTCTTACAAACTCAGAGAGCGAAAGTAACCACATAGGGTGGTCTGAAATCACCTCCTATTATCTAAAAGCAGGTCATGGTGGGCAGTCGTTGCCCTAGGCCAGAATCTTCAGTGGTAAAAAGTCAATATTTACTTTACTCGAGCCTGTCTATTGTCTTTTTTTGCATCTGTGACAATGTACCTTTGGAATGTCAGGTATGGTACCTGGGAGCTGTGCACCTGGTCAGGCCACCCACGGGGAGACCTGCATTGGCCGTCCTTTTTTTCCAAACCCTTGGGGCACCAACACCACATGACAGTAGAGACCACAATCCCCCCCCCCATTTTTACCGTGATCATGTTCATTGTTGACTGTTAACTGCCCTGTACCCACCTGCATAAAAGAAGTACATGTTTGTCATTTTACCTTGTTATCCAATCCCAAAGTTTCTCCCCCACCTTTGCTTTCTCCAACCTCCCTTATCTATCACCAGTGGATTTCCTGTAAACCCCTTGTGCCTCCTCTTTCGATTGTAATGTATACAATAAGGTGCCAAACTGACATTTTCCAGAGCATTTTCTCAACCCGTTGAGGTTTTGCTTCCTGGCAATTGTCGTCAGTTTGGCTTAAATAAACTTGTAAAAATTCTTACAGGTTTGGATGTTTCTTATGTTGACATGGCGATGCTTCTGACACTATAGCATAGCCCCCTCCCATCAGCTATCACAGAAAATCACAGGGAACACCAGACAGAGATCCACCTAACTGCGCATCCTAAGAAGGGATGCTTTTTTTTTGGCAGATGTCTGATTTTTTTTTTCTTCCAGCCTGAATTCTAAGCAACAACTTGGGGCAGTGCAGGGCTAAACCAGTTGCTGCTTTCTCACCCTGAAGCAGGATAGTAAGAAGCTAGGAAAGTTCCTCATTAAGTAGAATGGGGAAACTGAGACAGATACAGAAGCTCACCTCCCTAGCGATAACAGTTAGGCCTCAGTTGTATTTCAGCCCCAGGCCCAGAAAAGCAGCAAAACCAGGTGGGCAATGCTAGGACCAGCTGCAGTAACAAAGGACCCCCTGCCCTGGTGGTGCTGACCAATCAGTGAAGACCACAACCCTGAAAGGACACATCTGGAAAAGCTGATAAATATTCTATTGAGATCCTTCCCTAAGACCTTCCCTCAACTCTCAGCCTTTAAAAACCCTCTAGCAGAGGTGTCCAACCTTTTGGCGTCTCTAGGCCATACTGGAAGTACAGTTGTCTTGGGCCACACGTTAAATATATTGTGACACATAATCACAAAAAAACCTCATAATGTTTTAAGTAAATTTATGATTTTGTGTCATAGCCATCCTGGGCCACACGTGGCCCAAAGGCCACAGTTGGACACCCCTGCTCCAGATGAAGGATGCAGCGCATGCTCTCCCTCCCTGGAGCATGCCCGCACCTTTCCCTTCCCTTCTTCCCCCACAGGTGTGCATCTCCTAAACTCTAAGGGACCTTACGAGACTTGCAACCAGGGAGCAATGGGCAGAGGCAGCTCATCCTGGGCTAACCCCCTGACCCTGTCTCCACAGCCTCTTTTTTCTGACTTCTCAGTGAGCCAAAGCAGCCCCACCTAGTTTCTCTCCTGTTGCTTCTTCTATTTGAGGCCCTTCCTTGTTTTCAGTGTCCCCAGCTTTTAATAAACATCCTCTCAAAATCACCTGGACTCATATTGCAAATTCTTTCCTACATGAAGTCAAGACACCACACACTACTGGCCAGCCCTAGGCAGACCTGCTCTGGGTGGTTCTGCTCTCGTAACAACCCCACCCTGCCCCCAGCCCTTGCTCTTGACTTTTCTTACCCTTTCTAAACTAAATGGACTCCAGATTAAAATGCCAAATTTTTCAGGTGACACGAATGGCCACCAGCTCCTGTGCATTCTCCTCTAATTGCTCACTGGATCAGTATATGGACAAGGAAGAAGAGTTGCAGAGGTAGCCAGCGATGGTGAGGCCCAGGAGGGTTTGACTCTCTCACCCAATGTGTTTGCCTTCTCATTCAGGGCGGTAATCATGCCAGGCATCACGTCACGTCAGGTCCAGAGGGGAGGTGATTAAGAACACATGTAATACTACACCATTTCCTCTAGGAGTATGTAAATGAAAAGGCTTCCAAAGGGTCAAGACATTGTTTGCTTTTCTTAAAATTTTTATCCTATTTTATTTTTTAAGATGACCTTCTTAAAGCATTCTTGACAGCAAGACCTGTGTTCCGATAAAGAAGCCTTTTTTCCTAGGAGGCGGGTAGGGAGTCGGAATGCTAGCACAGAGCAAGTGTGAAATCAGAGAGAACTCAAATGTGGTGGGGGTGTGTATATACAAGTACCTGTAATTTTTTTGGTGATTGGCATTGTGTACCAGATGTTTTTTTCCCTTTGAATACAGATCACCATGGTGCTACAACTATATTTTTAAAAAGAAACTCAAAGAAGCATTTTTTTTTTTTTAAATAGAGTGACCTTCCCCAGGGCTGACAAGCCAGGGTTGATGAGTGCATGAGGGAATAGCTTTGGATAATCCTGAGGCACAATATGTACCCAGGAAAAGATGCCAATGGCCAGAGAAGATGGGATTAGGCTTTGCTGGAGTGCCAGCGTGGTGCTGCGGCCTTTCCCCGACTCCCCCCGCTGGTGCCCACGTTTTGCTGCCCACTCCTTGACACAGGGGCTCGGGCACAAATACCTGTCATATGGGGAGTCAGTCAGCCCTATTTGGGAGGGCTGAAGGGAAATTTGGAATAAAAATTCCAAAGTGTGGAATAAAAATATTCAAGTGTTTAAAAAAAATTCCATATCACATTAAATTTGAGTCAAAATGTGTTAAATTATATACTGAGACTCTCATAGGATGAAAGGTCAAAAGGTTATTTGAATGAGTGGAGGGGAGTTTATTGGTGGTTACTAAGTTCCTTCTCTGTATTTTTAAAGTTCTATCGCTGAATCATAAGCCTAGAAAAATAGGATTTTAAGTGTTGGTAAGCAGCAATTTTGCAATCTTAGAGACAATCACCAAAAATTTCACTATACAAAGTTATTTTACTATGAGTTTTCAACATGTGTCCCTTGAAGCATTGAAGTAGAGAGAGGGGAAGGAGTGCTGGGAGTGCGCAGAGGTCTCCCAGGTGGGCTGATTGCCACAGCAGATCACTGGCCTCTCTCCCTACGTCCGTGTTCAGTGACAGCCATGATGGGGGCATCTACACTGCAGAAAGCAGCAAACCTCCAAATCAGGTTTTCTGGGAGAGCTTGTTAAGCAGTTACCATCACATCCCTGGAGCACGTTTGATTTCACCTGTATTTATTGAGAATGTCTATGTAAAATATAGCTTTTGAAAAACGCTTTCTGGGCCACAGAGAAGTTGGAAAACCATGCCTCAGTTGGATGTTTTCTTCCTTTCTGAGTAAAACACATAGTGAATATTATAATTTGAAGAACTATGAATCATTTTGTTATTTTACATCACTGTTTTAAGAGATGGCATTGATTTTATTATTTACTAAAATGATAGCAGTTACATTACATACCATTAGCTTTCTTATAAATCTACATAAAATGACAGTTTAAAGTATTTAAAATGTTTTAAGGTGTATCAAGAGAAAAAAACAAAAAACTTTGGTTGTGAGCTTGGAGTTTTGGAAATTCAGCCCTCATTGGATTAATGAGTTAAGTAATTACAGGAATGGATGTGTTCTGGAAAAATGCCACTCATCTCTGTTTTATGTGCCAGAGAACGGAGTTAACACTTCTTTAAGTTCTTGTGAACATTTTTGTTCCTTGCGGGTAATGGTATTGGGGTACTGTATTGATTTGTTCCACATTATGGCGCTCCAATTTTTTGTCTTCACTGGCTTGCTGTAGTGGGTCCCTAAAATTGCACTTTGAGATCATCAGGGTCAATCACAGTACCATAAAATGTTGGTAATTCAAGCGTTAGATCACTCTGTCTCTGCTCTCACTCCCCTTCCTGTTCCTTTCTCAGGCTTTATTCGGTCAGATTTCAGGTCACCATCTGGGCTATTTTTTACCTTGGTCTCTTATCCCATGAGACTAGCTGGCTTAAGGCATGGAAGATGCCAAGACACGCATTGGGCTCAAGAAGAGGAAAGGAACTCATTTCAAGTTAAGCCCAAACCATGTGCTTGGCCTATTAACCACAGAGCTCTGCTTTGGGATTTGAGACGTCTGGTTCTTGGAGTTTCCGTTTCTCATTGCCTCTAAGTATCTTTCCCAGGACCCGTGGGGCAGAGAGGTGACTGGGCGGATGCAGGAGTTACAGGAGTTAGGTACTTTTGGGTCCTGCCGTTTAGTAGCATGAACTTCATTCCAATCAAGGCTGCCATGTGCGGCTATCTACAGTTAAGTCCCTGTGCTCCAGCCTCCGCCTTGGCCGGGCTCTGATGTAGGGTGTCTTCCTCTAATGTATAGAAAGACACCCCTTGGGCTCGTTTTATAACCTGATAGCAAATCCTGCTTAAGCCTCTAACGAGATGATTCTGTTAGGTATACAAATTCTGACCCTGTGTCCCAATTTACTAGGCTGAAAAACAATTTTAAGAATTGTTTTGAGCCATGGCTGGTGTGGCTCAGTGGACTGAGCACAGGCCTGCAATCCGAAAGGTCATGGGTTCAATTCCCAGTCAGAGCACATGCCTGGGTTGCTGGTCGGGTCCCCAGCTGGGGGCATGTGAGAGGCAATGGATGTTTCTCTCACACTTGGATCTTTCTCTCCTTCTCTTTCTCCTTCTCTTCCCCTCTCTAAAAATAAATAAACAAACAAACAAATAAATAGCATCTTAAGAGAATTATTTTGAGCCTTGGCTGGGTAGCTCAGTTGGTTGGAGCATCATCCTGATGTGCCAAGATCACACGTTCCCTCTCCAGTCAGGGCACATACAGGAGGCAACCAATGAATGCGTAAATAAGTGGAAAAACAAATTGATGTTTCTCTCTCTCTCTCTCTCAAAAAAAAAAGAATTATTTTTAGTGCTCACTTCAGCAATACATGTACTAAAATTGGACCTATGCAGAGAGGATTAGCATGATTGGTGGTTGCCGTAGCTGGGGCAGTGGGGGTGGGCAAAGTAGGTAAAACGGGTCAAAAGATACAAAGTTGCAGTTATAAAAGAATTGTCATGGGGACGTGAGGCACAACATGGCAACTGTAATTGACAGTACTGTGTCATATGATTGAAAGTTGCTAAGAGAGTAAATCTTTTTTTATGTTAAAAAATTTTCAATTACAGTTGACATACAATATTATATTAGTCTCAGGTATAACTATGCATGGTGATGGCTGTGAACTAGACTTATTATGGTGATCATTTCACAATATATACAAATACTGAATCATTACGTTGTACACCTGAAACTAATGTAATGCATGTGGATTAAACCTCAGTTTAAAAAGAAAATTATTTTGAGAGGGGAAAACAAAGCAATCCTCCCATCATACCAGTCAGTCTCTGTCTTCCCTGAGAATGAGTTCTTTTGTTGGGAGACTTCTGCATCTCCCACATTCCTCCTTCTCCTTTCTGCTCTCTCCTAATTTGCTAGACTTGTCTGGATATGTTTGAACGAAAGTTGCAGCCCCAGTTTGAGTCCATTGCCAGGGGCCCCGTGGCCTTCTGCTAGGCCTGCCCCACCAGCTTGACAAACATAGCCAGGCGTGCTTGAACTTCACCAATGGACAATAGATCGTCTACTATGTGAACAGAGCAAGGGAACAGGAAGAGGAGCAAAGGTGAAGAAAGGAGAATGAAGGAAGGCTTCCTCAGGTCCATTTTTGATTTGCAATTTGGTGGTAAATTTGGTGCAAAAATTGCCATACGCTCACCGGTCTGCCTTTCTTCTCTCCATATCTTGGACCATAAAAACTCTGTGGCTCAGGTTCCTTCCTGGCCTAGGTATAGTGCTCATCAAAAATGCTTAAAAACACTTTGGACAAAAAAATCTCTTCTACCCAAGGAGCGGTGATCAAAAATGAACTTAGATGTGAAACTAAAACAAACATAAAAGCTTTTAACTTTGCTTTGAACTGAGTACATTGTCGAAAGAACAAGGCCCTTTCTGCAGTGACATAGTTCAGCTGTGACCAATTTCACCGAGTCCGTTCAAGGACGGCGGGATCAGCTGTGGTGTGTGTCTTTAAGGCTGGCCGCTCTAATTCGCGCTGCCAGCATCAGCACAGACACAACGGGAAAACAACTCCCCAAAGTTAGAATTGATCACATCCGTCCACTTTTCTTTAGTCTGGTCTTTGCAAGAAACAATGAATGTGCAGCCAAACTCCCTATCCTTGTACCTTGTATTTCTGGGACTGTTAATGAAAGATCATAGCAGATATTATAAATTTGTGCGGTGTTTCTTTAAAAGTAGTCAGATGAGCAAGTGAATGGAACGAGTACAAACAGTGTCATGTCAAATCTTGTTGCAGGTTATAATGAGGACTGTTGTCTTAGACTCTCTCAGCAACAGACATGTTGGGGGAGAAAAAAAAGCACCACCCCCACAATAAAATACATTCAGGTGGCCTCAATCTCTTATCATCCACAGCAATCAATATGCTAGTTACTTCTGCATTTGTATGAACGGTGGTCGTGGTGGTGGTGTGGGGGAAGTGCAGTCCTATTACCAGCATCTGTTCATCTATTTATAAAAGGAGTTTTTGAGAGTTAAGAACACAGTGGCTGTACCCAGTGTCCCCTTATTTAGTGAAACTGTCCACAGTTTTCCACTGCGCCTCATTCTCTTCATTCATTCCCCTTCCCTTGCAGCTCCAGGTTAGTCATGTGACTGTGCCCTGGCCCCAGTGGGAAGGGGTTGTCTATGTGGAAGGGTGACGGCTTCTGGGAGCTTCCTGCTTCCTTATGCTGGGGATCCTAGAACTTGAGTCCATGGTCATGTACACCTGCACAGCAAGACGGAGCACCCTGGGTCCCTAACACCAGGGGTCACTCTATCAGTTCTGCCCCACCCCCCCAAATTATGTAAGAAAGAATTTAATCTATGGCTTAACAAAACAAAAGCTTATTTCTTGATCACACCATTTGTCCAGTGCTGGTCAGCAGGGGTACTCTGCCCGTCGCTGGTATTCAGAGACCCAGGCTGAAGTGTCCCATCTCAACCAATGCCTCTACTATTGAGGAGACTGGCAACGGGGATGGAGGGAATTGTGTGCTCTTTAAAGCTTCCACTAAAAATATCACGTGTCTCTTTGTTGCCTAATGCAAGTCACCAGGCCTAACCTCAGAGGGCAAGGAAGTGCAGTCCCACCACATGCTCCAAAGGGAGGAGAACCAGAATGTGTGGACCGCCCTGATGACGGCTGTAATTTCTATCTCGTTTAAGACACTCTTGTTTGTTTTTCCCCCTTTTTATAGAATGTATTGGGGTAACCCTGGTTAACACAATTATACAGGGTTCAGGCACACAGTCCCACAGCACATCATCTGTGCACTGCACTGTGTGTTCGCTGCCCGAGTCAGGTCTCCATCCATCACCATTTATCCTCCATGCCTCCCCCACCCGCCCCACCCCATCTCCCTCTGGCAGTCACCACACTGATGTCCATGTCCATGAGTTTTCTCTCTCTCTCTTTTTCTTCTTTGCTTAATTCCTCTCCCTACCACCCAGCCCCCCAACAACTCCACACAACAGCTGTCGGCCTGCTCTCTGTGAGTCTGTCTCTATTTACCTTGTTCAGTTTGTTCATTAGATTCCACATATGTGTGAAATCATATGGTAGTTGTCTTTCTCTGACTGGCTTATTTCACTCAGCATAGTGTTCTCCAGGTCCATCTGTGCTGTTCTCCAGGTCTATCCAGGCTGTGGCAAAGAGTAAAACAAAAACAAAAACACTCCTTTTTGTGGTTGAGTAGTATTCCACTGTGTAAACGTGCCAGTTTCTTCATTCACTCATCTACTGATGGACACTTGGGCTGCTTCCAAATCTTGGCTCTTGTCATTATTTTGGGTTTTCAGCCACCTGCTGCTTCACTGAATCCCAACCGGCACAGGAATGATCATGTCAATGCTGTGATCATTCTAGGTTTACACCGAGTCCCATGAGGCGGGTTTCTGCTAAGTGTCTCCCTCATACTCTGCAGGATTTGCAGGGGTCGTTTTCTGCCAGGGTTTTATTCTGGAAAGGAAGAAGCCACATCTTTCTTAAGATTCCCAGTCTTTTTCTCTCCCCACCCCCATCCGCCGTGTCATTTGCAGCCACCCCAGAATCATTAGGATCTATTATATTGGAGACAATTGTCTAAATCTCTGGAATTCCCAGAAAACATGCTTTTATATATGTATTTCATGGTGGGATAACAGTAGCAGATAGAAGCAATAAAAGACTTAGTGAGACACAATAGAACCTCATTAGCATTTGGGTGGTTTAGGAAGGTGTTCTGATCCACTATAGGTAAACTTGTATTTGTGTCTGCCTTTGCCCCCAAACACATCTTTGGCAGATGGCCGACACTGATATTTATCCTTTTTAAAACATTCTTTTTTATTGACTTTATTTTTTCTTAATTTTCATAAAGATTTTATTTATTTATTTTTAGAGAGAGGGGAAGGGAGGGAGAAAGAGGGAGAGGAACATCAATGTGTGGTTGCCTCTCGAATGCCACCAACCGGAGACCAGGCCCGAAACCCAGGCACGTGCCCTGACTGGCAATAGAACCGGTGACCCTTTGGTTCACAGGGCAGCACTCAATTCACCGAGCCATACCAGCCAGGGCTATTTATTGACTTTAGAGAGAGGAAGGGAGAGAGTGACAGAGAGAGAGATGAGAGAGAGAGAGAGAAAGAAACATCGATTTGTTGTTCTACCTACTGATGCATTTATTGATTGCTTTTTGTATGTGGCCTGACTGTAGATCAAACCAAAAACCTTGGTGTATGGGTTGATGCTCTAACCAACTGAGCTACTCAGCCAGGGCCTGATATTTATTTCTTTAAATCAACCCTATTCTGTAATACATGTGTTAGATCTGTAATCCAGAGTGGTTTGTTTTTTTTTTTAAGATTTTATTAATTTAGTTTTAGAGAGAGGGGAAGGGAGGGAGAAAGAGAGGGAGAGAAACATCTTTCCGTTGTTGCTCATGCACCCCCAACTGGGGACTTGGCCCACAACCCAGGCATGTGCCCTGACTGGGAATTGAACCAGCGACCCTTTCCAGCACTCAGTCCACTGAGCCACACCAGCTAGGGCCAGAGTGTTTATTTACTGTGTACAGGTGTTACTTAAACACAGGCACAGTTCATTAAAAAAATTTAAAAAATCAGATTAGTCTCGTGGATAAAAATTTTATAGATTATCGACAGAGGAAGTCCTTTTTATTACTGGAGAGGTAGCCTGTACACAGAATGGACCTTGCTTGCTCTTTTGCAGTCTCATTCTTTAGCGGGAAAGCAGAGCTGTATCATATATGAATATGAAGGACAAAAGCACTCTGGAGACATCAAGCAATAGTCTATGTTATAGCTTTAACACACTCATTTAATTTCATTGGAAAAAATAATGAAACTGGTGAAAAGTATTTATGGAACCGGAGGAGAGCATATTTTGCTGGTTTTACTTTATGTTTGAAGTTTTGGGTATAGCTCTGCCCATAAATACTGAAATGCCTAGCATAAAGAACACAGCCTGGGGCATACCCCATAAAACTTACAGTGCAATTAAATGAGCAATTTCAACTGGAAATAAAACAGGCATGTTGAGTGGAATATGAATTAAACTCTGTATAGGACTCAGGCCTGCCCTAGGCTTTGGAGAGGGACCTGCTGGCTTCAGTAGCAACTGATGCAGTCCACCTATAGGTTAAGGCCAGTAAGTAACAAAGGATAACTAGTTAGCATGAAGATCAGAGCATTCCAAATAGTGGTTAATGTAGTTCCCCTGTCACGTCTCCAGGAGAGGCCCAGCCAAATTGAGAGCAAAGGATACAATCTGACCCTCCCTTACATTGCAGGCACTCTGAACTCCTTGTTTTGTTTGCTGTGCACAAATTTTGACACATTCATTACATTTTCACCTTCTGAATGTTCCCACCCACATCAAAGTCACCCAGGTGTCGTTAGATAAGGGTTTGTCAGTGGTGGCAAAAACAGCACCAGGTCTTAGACCAGTAGAGTCAGACCGGAACTTGGTTCGGCAACCTCAACACTTGAGTCCTGCTAAGAAAGAATTCAGAGTCCAGGCTCAAACTATAAGAGAAAGATTATTTAGAGCAGGGGTGTCAAACTCATTTTCACCGGGGGCCACATCAGCCTTGCGGCTGCGTTCAAAGGGCAGAATGAGATTTTAGGACTGTATAAATGTAACTACTCCTTAACAGTTAAGCGACAGCTCGGCACTGCCACCAGGTAGAAACAAGGTGGAGGGCCAGATTCGCCCTGTGGGCCTTGTATTTGCCACCTGTGATTTAGAAAGTCACAGGGGTAGAAGAAATGATTTATAGGAGAAACGGTCTCAGGAAACAAGTTAGAGGCAAAACAAGGGGCCCTTGGAGTTTAGGAGAAAGAGACGCAAGGAAAACGTGCCTGCTGGGGAAAGGTGGTGACATGCTCCGTGAAGACAGCCACCCTGGGTCCCCTATCTCGAGGTTATTTATATGGAAGTCTCAGGGAAGGATCCCAATAGAGTACTCATCAGCTTTCCAGGTGTGCCCTTTCAGGGTCATGGTCTCCACTAATAAGGTCGGTGCCAGGGCGGAGGGTCATTAGTCAATGCAGCTGGTCTTGATGTCAGCCATGACCTCGCTTGTCTGATTTCGCTGCTTTTCTGGGCCTGGGGCTGAAACACAACTTAGGCCTAGATGCATTTGATATGGGTCAGAACCTTATTGTTCTGGGTGCTTAATGATTAAGGGCCATTTTCCCTTGTTCCCTTTCCCCTCTAAGGAGGTCTAACCTGCATGATTAGCAACATGCAAGGACAGGAAAGTTTAGGGGAGGGTCTGAGCTGCATGGTCAGCAATATGCTAGGGGAGGAAAGGTTCCCCCGGGGGGTGAGGTCCTTGTTTTCCCAGTTCTGCTTTCTGCCCTGGTGATCTGCATCTGGCCCGCTGTCCTCGCTCCGCTCGGGCCCGTCTAACTGCCTACCACAGGTTCATAGAGATTTCAACTGGAAAACCATACAGCCATCCAAACAAACATCAGTTGGTGTTGCAGACCACACTGTCTCCTAGTTCACTTCTGGGGCTTTATTTGGAGACTGAAGGACAATGATTCCTTGTCCTAGGGGACAACTCAGCTCAGTAAAGGATTTAGAACTACAGCCCTGGGTGGTACCACATGTATATATTTAGCTCAGAGAGAGACTGGCTCTGAGTACAGAAAACATGTTTATCTCATTTGTACCATAGGGTAAAGAAAGTTACCATGACAAAGCTTGGCTTTCTTTCCTTTGAGGCATTAGGGTAAGGGTGAAGGAGGGAACACTTGACCTTTTTTGTCTTTGAAAGCCAGAGGAAAGCTCAGAGAGACCAGTTCCTTCCCTTCTACTCTTCTCCCAGGCACCCCACCTCCACTGTCCCAGGGGAAATGTGGGCTGTGGGAGGGCGGGTTGGTGGGTGAGGAGGGTTGGGTAATAAGCCTCGTGATTCGAATGAGTATTAGCAGCCATTTAAAAACTTCACAAGTCAAACTATAAAACATTTCTTTATAAAATTATGCTATTTCACTCTAGGTTTGTCTGGATTCACCTCCTCTTGCCAAAGTAATCAGTGTCGGTCATTTTTCTAATTGTAAAAATGTACTATATAGATGAAAATTTCCCAAATGTAAAAGAATATTATCCATGGCGGCATATACTATGAATTTTTCGCATACAATTTTGTTCTATCCAGGCCTAAACCTCAGCGTATCTTGCTTGCATACTGATACTTTATGTCGCGAACCAAACCTGCTCTTTCGTCCAGAGGCCGTCTTTCCCTAAAAGAGCAATTATGTGTTCTTAGAATGGCTGGCCAGCCCCTCCCCAAGATCTGCAGCGGTGGAAGTGTCTGGAAGGCCAGCGTTCTGCTTGTGCAAGAAGAGGCAAGGGCGGGAAGAGAGAAAGCTGCTGTCTTGGAGCATATATGCCATGAGAAGCAAGCTGAAGCTGGTTACAAGGAAGCAGGGCCTAAGCGTGAATCAGGAGCTGAAGCCAGTTTTCGCGCGTGACCCTGATGTGTTGGATGATTCTGTCTTAGACT
Organism: Desmodus rotundus; assembly: GCF_022682495.2. Taxonomy (NCBI): domain Eukaryota; kingdom Metazoa; phylum Chordata; class Mammalia; order Chiroptera; family Phyllostomidae; genus Desmodus; species Desmodus rotundus. Next base: position 163,394,311 of record NC_071388.1, on the reverse strand, counting down.
AAAGGCATAATAAAAAAAAGGGACTTCATTTAGGTTAACAGAGCACTATATAACTGGGAAATTTTAAAGTTTTATATGTATAGTAAATAGCTCGTGGAGGAAAAATAGGACTTCCCCTTGGTTTATTATTTGGATGAGAAAAAGAGCCTTCGCGAATTCTTTAAGGTTTCAATGTTGCGTCTCTGCCTCCCTCCCCCTCCCTCCTCCCTCCCCCTCCCTCCTTCCTCTCCCATCCTCTCCCTCCCTCTCTCGCAGACAGAAGCTTGGAGGCATACAATGGAGGTAATTTTAGCTGGAACGGCAAACTCCGCGCTGCTGTTTTACTGCGTCTTCATAGTTAAAATTATTTCCTGTTTTCCTCCGACTTGCACGGTCAGTCGGAAAGCAGCTCAATTAGCGGGCCGAGGCGCGGCGAGTCACTGCATCTGTAGGGCTCTGGCGCCGGCTAGTGGCAGGACAGGGGAGCCGGGCTGTCGCTCTCCCACCGCAGCCGGCCTCGGTCCCTCGGTCCCGCGGCCTCGGGTTCGCCCTCGCCCCTCTGCGCCCGCCTCCCGCGGCAGTGTAACGGGGCGTCGCTGCGGTGTGGCTAGAGAGGGCGGGCGGGGTGATAGACGAAAGAAGAGAAAAGGCCAGGCAAATGCAGGCGTTTCCCCAAAGGATTTGAGAAGAGATCATTTACTTGAAATACTCCTGCCGTGTTGATGGAGCAGCTCAGTCTTTTGTCAGAGAATGTTTAGCTTTTCGTTTTTCATTTGTAGCTATATCTGAGTATATAGTTAGGACATGTAATAATTATGGAACTCCTCCACAAACACAGCACTGAGGACAGACATGCTGTAAGTCTCAGCTTGTGTTCCTTTTTAAGTAGCAAATATTTCTGCCGTGAACAGGCTGTGGTACCTTGTCGCCGGTACAACTCTAAGATGAACAACTCTCAAATGGTTAATAAAGCAGAAGAAACCTCTGGAACACAATGAAAACATATATTAAAATCTCAGGCACCTCCCCCGCCCACTTTATTTTGGATGTATGAAGTGAATTTAGGCTTAGAGCCCAATCTGTCCTCAAATTGAAATCGCTTATGATGATTTTCAGGGAGACTAAAAAATACAGTATTTATTTTAAGAACAAAGAATCTTTGGCAGGCCATTTTTCACATTTAATTAAGTCATAACTGATCTTACTAGGGTTATGGAGGGACTTCGAATGCTAATACATAAAACCAGAAGCTGAGGCATTAAATAGTGGAAGTTGTTTATAATTCTATTGCTAATGGTTAAAATCAATTATTAGTACTAGTATTCAAGGTGGAATCTATTATGAAAACAAGCTGAAGCTTGTAAATAACATTTCTTTTTAAATGTCATTCATGTATCTATGGCTCTGTTAAGGAGAAAAAGGATAATCTGAACTGAAATGTCTTGTAGTAATATTTTTAAAAGGCAGATCTAATTTAAGAGGAGGTTTCGGGCAGGAAGAATTGTCACAGTCTTACCTGGCATTCTAAATTATGTTACTCTTCTGTAACAGAGTTGCACTTTAAATACATTTCAAATCTCCGTGTGAAACATTGGATGGTAAAATAGCTGGTGTGGTGCTGCTGTGTGAGATTTACATAAACTACTATTTTAAACTTTTGCTAAAAGCTGCCTATTTCATTTAAAAAATTCACCTAACCTTGTTACCCACCATTTTACTTTCTTTTTATTTGTTTGGGGTTTTTTTCTATGTTTTTTTCTTTCTTTTTATTTATTTATTTTTTTCTTACCCACCATTTTAAAGTGTAGACATTTTCTTTTTGATTTTAAGTATCTTGTAACTTTTGGTACATAATAAGGCCATAGTTAAATATCTTAAAATCTTCAGTTTATCTGCTCTCCACTGTGTCTCTTTTATTTCTTTTCTGAGTTGAAAGCTAGGCCTATATAATTGAATATGAGTTTAAAATCAAGACCTAAAAAGGAATATTATTATTATTATTTTTGGAAAAAGAAAATTAATTTTAACAAGGCTCTTTCAGTGATGGTAGATTAATTGAAAGTAAATTGAATGATAGAATTGAATTTTCATAAAATTTTGAGAATTGCAGCAAGATAAAATAATTTATACTCTTTTAAAACAGCTTTGTAGTGTGTAAGTACTTATTTTAAATGCTGAGTTTGTGATTAGGTCTGTCTTTAAAACTGTTTAATGGTTGCCTTAAAATATTTTGATGCCTACTATAATCCTTATGTAATTTCCCACATGCTGCCAAGTAAATGCTTTGAAATGTCCTTCCATCATAATTTGAAATTTACTCATAAAGATTTTAAGATTTATCATTTAAGTTTAGTTTCTTACTACTTTTTGATATTGTAAAACTAGAAATTAACTCTATATTGCAAAATGAATACATTTGAAGGAAGGAAGGAAAACATACCTGAGTGTGTATATATATTTTTAGAGATTTTTCTGATGACTTTGAAATAGTATTATCGGCAAGTAACCAGTTTACTTAATTTAGATCCTCCTTTCATTTGAAATAGTCTACAGAATTTTTACAAAGGAAATAAACGTAGGGAATCATTTTTACTGTGGGTGTCTCAGAAAGTGACCATATATGAACAAACTTTCAAATAAATACATTCACACATCTTTCTGATATTCACACTTGAAAAGAGAAGGCATACTAAAATGCACACATACAACTAATTAAATATTTGCCCGGCCTCCAGATTACACGGCTGCTGAATAGCACAGCCCCCCTCACAGAGTGACACTGGAGCCCTCCACAGACTTCCTTAATAGGAGCTGTTGGCACAGGGTGAGAGGGACACATCTGCCGGCAAAGTGCTGCAGATGGTTCCCCTCATTAGCCTGCAGAACTCCGGGCAGCCATGGCGGAGGAGGCCTGGGATCTCGCTTGGACAAGATGTTAGGCTAGCCTCCTGTTCAGTGTCATTACGGTTTCTCCAAAATAATCCCCCTAGTGCGCCCTGTTGGGCGTGGGCTGGTCTACACGTCACACTCGCAGATTCAAGGTGGTGGCGCTGTGTCCAGTTTGCCAATAGGTATTATATGACTTTGAGATTTCACAGCGTTCCACAGCAAGTGTGACTTGGAAAACTTCTTCTTTTTTAAATCTCATTTGGGGATATGTTTATTGATTTTAGAGAGATAGGAAGCAGAGAGGGACAGAAAGAGAAACATCGATGTGAGAGAGGAACATCAATCAATTGCCTCCTGTACACCACCTACTGGGGATGGAACCCTCAGCCTAGGTATGCGCCCTGACTGGGAATCAAACTTGCAACTGATGCTCCAATCAAGAGAGCCAAGGCTGACATGGAAAACTTCTTCATGTAAATGCAGTGGCAGGACAGCCTTGGTGCTCCCGAGAAGCTCATCAGTGTAGCTTTTGAAATTCCATATGATGGTCACCTTCGTGTACACACTTACTTATTATACGAAGTGCGCCAACAGTCTCATTTCTCCTCTTCCCCTTGACCACCGATTTATTGACATTATGGCATTTAATTTTGTTTTCTTTACCCTTTGTTTATGAATCAGCCTTAAAAATCAGAGCACCAAGCCCTGGCAACCGGAAATGTTAGTTAAGTTTAGCAGTAGAAACAGCAGGGGGAGCCCATACAGAGCATAAAAGCTCTGCAGTTTTTCTGGCTGTATTATTATTATTATTATAATTATTATAATTGTTTTACATTTATAATAAAACTGTTTACAATCTATGCACATTTATAACATATATATTTAGAATACAGATAATCACCATGTGCTAGACTATCACAATTTTAAGTCAAAGAGAGTCCATTTTTATTCTTTAATTTACATGAAACTATTAGGATACCACTAAGAAGAATTGATAAGCGAGAACTTGGCAGTAAGAGTTTTCTTCTGTCTTTAAATCCAGGAAAAAACCCGTTCTGAATTTTGTTATTTTACAAAAGATGAAATCAGCTAAAATCTCTATGTAATCTCTGTGGCTGTTCTCTGGCTATTTCCCCCCCTGAAATAAAGCGTAGAAATGAAAACATACCATCTGACATATGTTTGAGATTGTGGTGGCAAGGGGAGGTCCCACCATGGCCGCTTGGTGTTCTAATGTGACTCAGACTTAATTTCAATTTCGAAGTTAATAAAATGCAAAAGCCCAGTGGCCTTTCATGTTGTTTTCTTATGCTTGATGAGGTCCTTGGGTCAGTAGGTTTTCACTCCTGTAAAATAATTCAGAATATCTGAATGACTTTTTGCTCTCCAAATAAACCATTGTAATGTCTCTGGGCAAACATTTTATTTGTTATAGCCCATCCTATGTTATTCTGCTCCATTGGAGGGGAAGGAATTCTAGAGTGATATTCACACACCTGCATCTGTGATTTTGGCCATAATATCAGAAAAGTCACCTCCCAATGTGAGTGAGATTTCATAAGTATGTTAGGAAGGGTTTTGTAAAATTAAACAATTTCTATTGAGTAATTTTTGAATTTCAAAAGAAATAGCTTGCTGTACTTGAACAACAATAAAAATTTTAAAAATGGAAAAAAAGAAATGGCTTAAAGCTAAGTATCAACTTCACATTGTCAAAGACATTGTATATACAACACATACAATTTTGTTTTAAATTAAGAAAGAATTTATTATTATTATTCCTTTGTCAAAACAGTATAAGACTTAAAATTCCATGATGGATCAACAGTTCTGTGAATCTACAGTTATGGTTCCCTTCGTGTTGAAATAAAAAAAATGCCGTCTGTGATGGGAATACTGTCAGGAGGAGTAGCATTTGAGCAGAGCCCTGGGGGTTGGGAAGAGCTCTACGGGTATGGTGGGGGGGCTGGAGGATGGAGTTGTGGTGGGAGGGAAAGATTCTTCAGGCAGAAAGAAGATCACAAAGGGGTGCGGTTGGAAAGGGGTCTAGTTAGACCAGGAACTTTGGGTACTTACGGGAGGATGGGGACTGTCAATTTTGGATGTGCAGCCGAGCAGGTAGGCCTTTATCCTGGGAGCAGAGGGAGCCGGGGGGGATTTTAGAGGGAGATGTAATGGGAATAATATTGCAGGGAGATTGATTTGGTGACAGGGAACAGGATCCTTGAAGAATTAATCAAATTGACTTAGCATCAGTGTTAGAAAGCAAAATAAAATTATAATTTAAAGTCACTGTTCATAGAATATATCATCTTCCTTGATGAATACAAGTTAGTGCTAAAATCCAGGATAAAAAGTCCAAGGAGAGTTGTGTGTGGGTATTTTCTTTGCATGAATATTAATAATAACATCTTGCACTTGGGGGGCATGTTTTATTATTACAAAGGCTAACATGTTATTTTGCTTTGTTCTTTCACCAACCTGGCGAGGTTAACAGATGCTTACAAAAATAACAGGTATTACTCGTCTCTCCCTCTGCCCCATGATCTTTTGATTTAGTATGTAAGTGTAGATTCATGGATTAGACTGAAGTCTACGGCTATTTTGGTTTTTCTGTGAAGAGCTGAGAATACCATTCTATGGCTACTTCTTTTAAATAAGCTTTGACTTTCATTTTGTAGGGGCCTTAACCTGTGGTACTGTAATTGATTCAATCACACAGTCATGGGAACCGCTTTTTGGAGGGAAATAAATTGGAGTGTTCCTCCAGTTACAAGTAAATGTTGTTCAGTGATGTTCTTTGTTTTTCTAAAAAAATTATGATTTATAGACCTGCTCTATTAATAGTGATATTAATATTATATTGTACTTGATCCAGAAAGAAAGAGATATAGTAACATGAAAAGAGTCCTAATTACAGATAAAGATTTTTAAATTTTTAATAAAATACAATATTTAAACATTTTCAGAAGAAAATACAGCATATATCAATAAATTTATAAGGCATACACTGTACTTTTGAAAGTACCAGAATATATGAGGGGTGGGGGAGCTCTCCAAGACACTCATTTTCTTCCAAACCACCTGACAAGAACCGGGCACTTAGAATATTTGTTTAGCTGCTCGGTGTCCGCAGTCTTTCCGTGCAGGACCTGTGTTTGTCTGTCGGCCCGAGAGCCGCGCCATTCAAGCAACCCATCATCTCTGGCTTATGTGGCCGTAATTGTCGTCTTTGACTTCCTGTCAATGCTTGCTTCCGTCTCACTGTACATAAATATATAGGGATCTTTAGACCCTGTGTTTGGCATTATCACAGTTTTTGCTTGGCTCAGACAGGGCAGGTTGATTATCATTAAAGTGTTATTTATTTCTATTTTATTAAGCCCCTTTTACGTTCATGTTACAGGTTAATTTATACTTTTATTTCATGCACTACTTGGCTTTACTGATTAATATGCCCCATGGCATTCAATAAAATCAGGCAGTGGAGGAAATAAGAGTGGTATTAATTTCTAACATTGCTATAAATTTGCCTTAATAAAACTAGCTCAATAACATTCCAGAAGTAATACAATGGATGCTTCCAAATTGTTAACAAAGATGCAGCTTAAACAATTTCCCTTCCTGAGTTTGATATAACCCTACTGCCTTTTCTTCCACGTGTTGAAACCTGTCATATATTTTCTCCCTCTGAGAGGTAATCTAGCAGCATAGTACCACAGCACACGCTCTTCATTTGACTCATTCCAATGCCTTTCTCAAGCGTTAGGTTACAAACTGTGCAAATTGACACAGGATCACAGACCACTGGGGGTAAAAACTTTATTTTTGGAAGATTTTTCAAAAAAGAGGAAAATGTCTCCAGCACCAGCTATTTGTCCTTCTTTGGTGTATTAATCCCCCATCCCAATAATAATAGTTACTGTGAAATCTGATCATAGGGCGGGGCTAGTAAAAAATTTACATGCTGGAATTATTTTTTTGTCAGTCAACCCACCACTCCCATCCCAACTGCTCAATTAAGTAAGATTAGAATTAAGATTTACAGGAACTTATAAAGACAAGGACACACTACCACCCACTGATTTTTGGATCACAAAATCTTGATGATAAAGAATGTACTCCAGTGAAGGGACTGAGAAGTACAAATCGGCAGTTAGCAAATAGTCGTGGGGATGTGAAGTACAGCACAGGGAATGCAGTCAATGGCAGTGTAATCACTGTGTGGATGCCAGGTGGGTACTGGAAGGCTCGAGGGAACACTTTGTAAATAAACTACATGATTGTCTAACCACCACGCTGAACACCTGAAATCAATGCAAAAATAATATTGGAAGTAAACTTCCATTTGAAAAATAAAAATTAAATGGGAAAACATACAATAAAAATAAATTAAAAAAGAAAAACAAAAAATAAATATAAAAAAGAATGTACTCTATTGTTAAGTAACCAAATTTATGTATCAGAAGCGAACACTTAGTCTCTGCTCTTCATTCATTACATTGTAGCCAGGCTGGCCAAAAAAGTTGTTACAAGTCAGAGATTTGCCCTCATTTTCACTATTCTGAATGCATCAATACACTTTATTCACCCTAAAATTTTCCCTTTCTTAGCTTTTTAATACTTTAAGTTCTAGGATTTATAGATTGGACAGAGATTTGATAAGAAAAAAAGCAACAAACAACATTTAACAATCCTCCTTTGCATAAAAATATCAGTTAGTGTGTTCACTCCACAGATGTTTATTGACCAGCCTCTGTGCCAGGCACCCATCCCATCCTGGGGATGGAATTGTGAGATAGTTATGGCCTCTGTCCCCTTGGACATACAGACTTGCCCTTTTGTTTACTTTCGTACAACAGTGAAATTTCACACATTAGTCAGGAGGATATTTTGGGACGGAAAAGAAATTCTTTTTCTGTTTGTTTTTGAATAGATGAGAAACTTCTAGATTCCTTAAATTCTCTTCAAATTACACCGGACAAAGTAACGGGCATCTTCGCCCACAAAACAGTTCAAGAATCAGTGAGTCATCCTCACACCCACGCTGTGCTCAGGGGCATATTTCTTGGTTTTTACTAAATCAATTTAATGGAGTGATGTTCTTCCTTCCATGCAACTCAAATGGCTCCCAGTCTATTAGAAAGGTAATATGATGTCATCGTGTTTTATCTTGCTTGGTTTTTGGTTAAAATATTTTTAAGTAATTCACATAATAAAAAGATGTGCCTTTTCATGTTAATGTATTTATGCAACCTCTAGCTTTATGGAAAAATAAAATTATGTCTTTGCTGTTTCTGTTACAAAGCCAGAACTAACCCTCTTTGCTAAGCAAAGAGCCCTGGCTGGTGTGCCTCAGTGGGTTGAACACCAGCCTTTGAACTGAAGGGTTGTGGGTTCGATTCCTGGTCAGGGCACATGCCTGGGTTATGGGCCTGGTCCCTGGTTGAAGAGCAACCAATCAACGTTTCTCTCCCTCCCTTCCTCTTTCTCTAAAAAGTAAAATAAAATCTTAAAAAATGAGCAAAGAATAAGCATTTCCAAATCACTCCTCAAAACAGTTTTTAGTAAAAGTTATTTTCAAGAGAGTAATCTACATCCTGGGTCCTAAGGATGCTGATTCAAAAGTAAAGCAACAGTTTTGGAGACTTGAAAGAGTCCCATTTTAGAAAGTTACTTTTAGCGAGTAAAGAACCATTTGTTTCCAGAGATCAATTTGTATCCTGAGCCTGGAAAGTAAGGGGCTTCCATTGGGTTCATAATCTTCCTAGAGCCATTTCCTTACAAATAAGCTGGCGTGATGAACCGACTCAGCCCACCAGAGCGTCTCTGTACTAGCAGGCACTGGCTCCAGAGAATCTGCTTGTTAACTACTTTGGGAAAAGAGTTTGGAATATTTTACCCAAGCTCATTAATTCTGATGTGTTTTGATGGATTTTATCAAGCAGGCAGACACAATGTAGTTTATTGTATTTAAGGATGAATTTGACAATGCTTTTGATTGATGATCAGTTTGTTAATATACAAAAGTAGTTCACACACACACTTCAGCCATTAGGCTAAACCAAAACTAAAGTTTTGCATTGTAATCAAATGAGGAAGTTTTACTTATATAAGGACGAGATAAGAATGAGAAAGTCAGACCCGTTGGTGAAATGAGTGAGGCAGTGAATGGAAACAGAGTAGAAGGTTATGTGTTTTAGCTAATAGGCAGTGAGAACACACTGCTCATAACACTGCAGGCATTCGGGCCCAGGTACAATTACATTGCTTGGAACTCCCCTCCCGTGACCATATTATTTAATCCCAAGTAATTACAAATGAAATAGAAATTAAACAATGCCCAAAATATTTCCATCTTCAATTCCTGTTCTGTAAGTAAATCTAAAAACTTTGTGAGTCTCTAAATCTTATTTCAATAAGTCATTCTTCGCAGAGATTTTTGAGCTGTGATGCTTAACAGAATGGGTGAATTGTAAAAATATAATAGTTTTGTAGATGTGGGTATAAAAAATGTCGGTATAAAATTATATGTATGAAGAGAACTTATTTAATTGGTGAGAACTAGAAAGTTTGTTGCCACTTTAAGTTTCAGATAGTTTCAACCTAAATCTTTAGTTAACTCACATAATCATAACTCTGCAAAATATATGCAAGTGTGAGATGAAGGATGCCAAGATTTCCCCCTCCTGTATTTATTCTTTAAACAACTAAGGTAAAGAATTACTACTCTTTGAGGATAAGGGTATTATTTTCTTTCTGAAGGGAAACACTGTATTCTATAGTATGACTCGTACTGTCTTTTGTGCCATTATTAATACAGTTCCTGTTTAAGGAAGTGACTTTTTTTAAAAAACGTGATAGTATAAGCTTAAAAATAAGTGTTATTGACTTTTAAAATGCCTTATCTTACCAATGTCATTCTGGGCATGAAGGATAAAGTGTGGAAAATGCTTGTCATAATAATATTGTCACGAGACTCTCCTTTTGGAATAAAGTGGCTTACGTTTGGTGTGTTTTGGGGGGAGCACAAATGGGAGAGGGAAAGTAAGTTTGGTAGATGAAATAAACAGACCCTCCACTTTTAGATTTTTAAAGATGCAAATAAATAATATACCTATAATATAAATGAAAGATCAGGGACACCTTCCAAAGATCTCGCCCTCAGATTTACAACGGCCGTACCAGTGTCCTCTTATAGTTCTTTCTCATCAGTTCTGTTTTCTTCATTTCTATTGTTTGTTGTTATTGTAGCTTTTACAATCACAATTTTAAATTTAGCGTTATTTGAATTGCAATATTAAGCACAGAAAACAAGAAGAGCAAAGGTTAAGTTTTATGGCATTAGGTTTTCATGTTGTGTGCTTAAAGTGTGTTCCTCCAGTGAGGAACATATATGCTTATTGTATTTAATAAAAGATGTCGATTCAACCTTGAAAATGCCAGTATTTACTGAGTGGAATCTATATTTTCATTTAATTTATTTTAGTTCAGCTATTTTTCAGTTATAAACTAAGCAACATAGTTATACTGTTAAATGTATATAATACAAGCATATGTTTTAGGTTTTTTCCTCTTTGATATATCTATGACTCTATCCATCTACATATCTATTTCTCTCTATAAAATACCTCTCTAGACAGAGATACAGAGAGAGAGAGAGAGAGAGAGAGAGGGAGTGTTCTTGAGGCCTTAATCTTGAAACAAAGGTGACCCTTAGTTTTGAAAAGTAGAGAGCACTATAATAAATGTTTAACAAATTATTGTCTATGAAGTAACTATCTTAATCATGCATTAATAGTAGATAATATTTATTGCATACTTATTTGAGATAGGCAATGTGTTAAGTGCTTAATGTACATTAGTTCATTTAGTCTCACAAGAAAGCCATGAGGTAGGTGTTTGACCCTCATTTTACAGTGAGAAAACAAAGTTGGGGTTGGGTGACTTATCCGGGTCCCGTGCTAGGTAGTGGCAGAGCTAGGATTTAAACCCACGGAGGTGCAATCGCACACACAGAGTGTTCTGTAAAGTTCTTGATTAAATGTAATGTGGAAAATATAATAATTATGACAAGACCAAGAAATGTTAGAAGGCAGGTTTAAAGGACGAGAATATGATAAATAACCCTTTTTCTCTTTAGAAGAGGGAGCGAATGACAGAGTTACAGAAGGAAAGGTGGCAATGGTAGTCCCGTAAAACTTCGGAAAGAGCATCGATTATTTGCCTGACTCATTAAGTTACTTAACTAGGTGTTTCGTGGTCATTGTGGTGGGTGGTGGTATACAAAGGTGAGTAGGAAACAGAACATGTCTTTAAGGAGTTTACTGTCTTATGAGGACATCGCACAAATAATTCAGTGGTTCAAGAATGATGAAAATCGTACTGCTTACAAAGGAGGGTACGTAATCCAGGAAAGGGTGCGTGGTAGGGGGGAAACAGATCTTTCCTGAGTTTTGAAGATTTGTAAGTGAGGCGAGCCATGTGGTGAAGGGTGGGTGGAGGGTGGGGCCTTCCAGGCAGTGGGAACAGGTGAAAAGACAGGAAGGTCCAAATGAGTTTGGGTATGTTAGCATGGCAATGGATGAGCCTGAAGACAGGCTAAGGATCACAGAGGTTCATGGGAAGGCTCTGGAGAAGAAGCATGATGAAATCTACATGTTAGGACAAACCCTCTGGCTAAAGTGTGGAGAGGGGCCCTGCTGGAGAGGTTAGGAAGCTGTTGGAGGACAGAGGGACATGATGAGGGCTTGACTATGGGTAGAGGTAGGGGTTTGGCAAGAAAGGAACAGCTCAGAGTATTGGAGAAACCAAGGGAAGACAAGTTTCAAGAAGAGATAGCTGACTGTGTGACTCAGTTGGCTGGGTGTTGTCCCGCAAAGCAAAATGTCCCCAGTTCAATTCCCAGTCAGGGCACATGCCTGAGTTGCGGGTTTGGTCTCCGGGCCAGGGCACATGTGAGAGACAACCGATCGATGTTTCTGTCCCTTTCTCCCTCCCTGCCTTCCCCTCTATCTAAGAGTAAATAAGTAAAATCTTAAAAAAAAAAAAAAAAAGGAAAGACAGTTAACAGTGTCAAATGATGTAGAGAAAAGATGTTCCTTGGGTGGAGTAACAAGAAGGTCCCTGGTGACTTTTGCTAGAGCAGTCTCAGGTGAGTGGGTCACAAGGAAGGCAGCTGGGTCGCAAGTAACACGGGATGAGTGGAAAAGAAATACAGTGAGTGTAAATGTTGAGCTTTCACCTTTTCTACTACTGCCTGTGATGATTTCCTCCTCGACTTCCAATCTTAGGAAGAAAAAAGACATTTATTGGGCAATTAATGAGAACCAGTACATTTCCTAAGTCTCACAATGACCCCATGATGCAGGGCCTACTCTAATCTTCATTTTACAGGTGGAGAGTGGAGGGGGTGGGAGGTTTATACACCAGTCCACGGCCCACAGTTGGCAAGTAGCAGTCCTCTAGTTCAAGTCCAGGTCTGTCTGATTCCAGAGCTTACAATCCTTTCATTACCCTCTTCTAAAATTTAATCTTCATGCTTGCTCTATTCTCCTTGCCCCCTAAGTCTGTTTACAATCATAGAGCTGATAAACTTGTTTTCACCAAAGCATACATAATGGATAAAGCTTAACGTGTTTTTCCTGATGCATTTTTGAATGATCATTGGATATGCTTATTTGATGTTTTTATTGTGAAATAAAATATACAGAAAAGGGAACACAAGATGGATGGTACAGTTGGAGGAAGCATTGCCGAGCCCCCAGAAATTGCCTGTGCCTCCTTTCCACTCCCATTCTCCGCCTCTCAGAGGCAACCACTAGCCCAACTTTTGTGGCATCGTTTCCTTGCATTTCTCTGTAGTTTCCCATCTGAATTACACATCCCTAAACAACAGAGTTTAGTTTTGTCTGCTTTGGCATTTTATGTAAGTGGAATTATGTGTATTCTGTGTCTTACTTCTTTTGCTCAAAACTATAATTTGTTTTGTCTGTGGCATTAGTGCATTCATTTTAATGCTGAATAATATTTCATTGTGCAAATTTACCATGTTTTATATCTATTTTGTTGTTTAGGAAAATGCAGATTTGTTCCAGTTTTGAACAATTGTGACCAATGGTGTCCCTTTCCTGATTAAGTCCAAGGCAAGAAGCTCTAAGAAGGCAATTTCAAACATCTTGAAATATTTCAGGTTGGGCGCCCTCTCCAATTCCCTCGACTTGAGCCCCCACAGGTGGTTCCCGTGAGGTTTCTGATTTGCTCACTGGTGAGGCCCACCCTGAGGCCCAGGTGGGGCATTTCTAAATTAAAATGTCTGAAGAGGTCAGGTGAACTGAAAAAACGAAGGAACAGTTCTTACCAGATCTCCCGTTTCCCCAGCTCTTCCACCGCATTGTTGCCGCCTTAGCCAAATGCAGTCAGCTCGCATATTTTCCCACGTCAGTCCTTTGATCAGCAAACTGATTTCTTTTCCTTCCTCTGCACAAATCTTTTGATTAGAGTGAGCTCATTCTTTGAAGAACAAACATGGTAAAAAATGCGAACAACTTGCATAATTTTAGCAACTCTCCTAAATGACTGATTTTGCGTGGGATAAAATGAGAACTATTTAATTTTTGTCAAGTGAGTCACTGAGCTCTGACCCAGCTGGCAATGAGTCCACAGTGGGCCGTACATTTAACAACAGTGCAGGACAGTATCTCGCGGTGGTCCAGGGCCTAGGCCCTGGAGACAGGCGGCGACCAGGTTCTAGCTCTGTCTCCTGCTACCTGTGGCAGCGGGGCGAACCTTTCAGGTTCAGCTTTGCTGAGCCACACGATAAAGCTGGGAAAAGTACTTATTTCATAGGGCTGCTGGGAGAGTCCAGTAAGAAAATGTGTAAGGGCTTAAAGCATAGGGCCTGCTTAGTAAAGCTCAATGCATGTTAATTACTGTTGAGATATTTAGCTCACCGAAAGGGCAGAGTAACTGGAGCATTTATTAACAGAGAGATAGCCATCTATTTACGTCATAGCTCTTTATTCAATATTTAATAGTCTCCGCTGCTGCAGCAGAGGCTTTGGATCATACAGAGGTAGTGTTTGTGAAGACAAACAATTAAGAGATCATAGACAAGTGGCAATATTATGGCAAAATAAACTTTTCATATTTTTCATAGTAAATATATAAACAAAGAGGCACGTTGACATCTCAAAGACTTCAAATTCATATTGGAAATCCAGTTCTGAAATTACTGTAAGAGCCGTTTGAGTAAATAATATATTCCTCTTTTCCTTTGTATTTAGATAAGCCTCCTTCCCCACTGCTTTGACTGTAGGTTGAAGAAAATTTTATTTTGCAGGGTGGCTTTAGGAAGTGTTCCCAGAATCTTTATATAACCCTGCAATCTCTTGCCGACTCCCCCAGATCGGGAGAATCCACTAGATGGCGCCCGGACCCACAGCTGCGTGTTGCCTCCGCGGGCCGCGGATCTGGGAACAGCTGTGGGTTTTCTAAGAATGGCCGGGGAGTTCAATATGGTCCATGGGGGGCAGCTGCCCTAGGGTCTGCTCCAGCACGCTGTTAAGTCTGGTGCTCCTTCCAACTGTTACTGTAATGGCATCACCAAATATGGGCAATGATGGTGTGGTTTTTGAGTACGAGAAAGCCTGCAATTGTGCTTTATGAGAGTTAGCCACAAGCAGTCACACATTCATAGGCAAACAGCGGCTAGCGAAGTAGAAGCCACATAGAAGCTGCTCCTTAATGCCCACATATTGATTAAGACGCTGCTATTACGGGAAAGGGAAAGAAAGACAAGAAGCTATCAAAAAGGAGAGCTTATTTTACTACTAGCTTTCACGCAGACGTAAGCCTCTATCATTTCTGTCACACAATTGATATGCAAAATCGAGAGTATATTCTGATGTAGATTTCAGATAGTAGGAAGTGAGGTGTTTTGCTTTTCTTTTGAATAGCACTGGGCCATTTCCTTTATATTGCATATAAAATGCTGATGGCTTTGTAAAATTGTTTTAAACTTTGTTAATATTCTTCTAAAAAGGGACAGATCTCTTCTTTCCAGTTCCAAGTAGTGGGTAATGACTTTGGCAGCATTTCCCTGCCTGTTTCAAGTTTATGGAAGCTCATTTCTCATCATTAGGCTGAGGATGCAGAAAAAAGGATGAGCCTTACTCTGGAGCTTGTCATCTCAGTGTTGCTTCTTAGGTGATTAAAAAGAAGCAGCGGAATCTCGGAGAAAACGTCTGACAAAAGGTAATGAAACCTCAGTAATGGACGAAAGGCAACGAGGTATTGGACGTAACTGGCCCGGAAAACTTGACCTAGTACACGTGTGCATTTCAGCCCAGGAGCAAAATAAGACTGTTCTTCTGAGGCTCTTAAAAAACCCCCTGCCCTTGCTGGCCCCACAAACTCAGCTTTATTTGAGGCTCCCCAAAAGTGATTAGACCCAGGAGGGGTGCTTTTCTGCAGGTTAGTTTAGGAACTAGCACCAGCCAGATGCTAAATGCCGTCGCTAGTTGGCTGGTTCAAAGGCATGGAGCTTCTTGAAATAAAAATCAGGCTCATTTTCATTTTGGTCAAAATAGATTTTATTTGAACTTTATGTGGAATGAAACAGTATTCTTACTTCCTTTTCTCATCTTTGCACAGCACTCGTTCCCATTCCCATCCTCGGCTGTCGCGATAATGGGATAAGGAATTCTGAAAATCTCCCCAGGGTTTTAATTTGGTTCAGGGATACACAGTATTTTGACATAAATATTTTGAGAAAAAACATAATTTGGGGTGTATGGAAATTGTATAGTAGTCACTGTGCCATTTAAAAAAATGTTTTAGTTAATAATTTTGATAGGCTTGAAGTAGACGAGTGAGCATCATATTCAATGCTGGAGCAGTGTCTGGTGTTCAGCTGGTTTGTTTATTGTTTCGAAGGAAGGAAATTGATATGCTATTCAATCCACAAGTAAACTAGTACTTTTTCTAAAATAAAACATTTATTTTATTTATTAAAATATAGTATTTCAATATGCAACTAAGAAAAAAAAAGGGTTTCTGGTATGTTATTAATGAAAAACCCAGAAGTGACAGAAAGGGACTGAAAAGCAGATTATGGCTAACCACATAAATCTCCGGCAGTAACATACTTTCCACCTCTGGGTGCCACTGTTCAACTGCTTCTTGTTTTTTACGACTGTTTAAAAGCCCGATGCTTCCTGTAGATGTATTCTTGAAAGAATCTGTTAAAGAGACATTTCCTCTATCTGTAGTCATCTGCTAAATAACTTTTTGGCACATGAATGTAAATTCAGTATGGTTCTGGTTTGCCATTTTAATTACCAAATGATGACCAAATAATGTTGAAGATTGTTTGTATGGGCGACTGGCCAGGTTAAAAGCCTGCGTCCATCTCCCATGGAAATGAATCTTGTACTTGTGTTTTTTGGTGTGCATTTAACCAGGAAAAGCTGATAAAACACAAGTGAGTTCTAGTTTAAATTTGTTGTCATTTGTAGACATAATTTTAATTCTGCACAAATATTTTGGTAGAAATCAATTTTGCACGAGGAAAACAATGGGTAAACATTGGGGGAATTAATTAAAATAGAATTTAAGGATCTAACATTAACTGAGATATTATTTTCCACTTAATTTCAAAGCTTAAGTACTTCAGTATTTCCATTAAAAATCCAGACAGAAATCTTTCTATATATTTTCAGCATTCTTAGTTCTCAGGTGTGATTATTTTAATAAGTAAAAATAATAACCATATTTGTAATTTTATAAAATATATGAATACTTTTTTTTTTTTACAATCTGTGAGTTGATATTCTGTACCAAGAGGCAAATGGACATGTTTGCTTGGGTTTAAATCTCCAATTATTTATTTTAAACTTGGGGTTCACCTGAAATGCCAGAAGAACGGGTTATAATGCCAAAGTTAATTTTGTTTTGTCATATACAAAGTAGTTAATCTAAAAATTATTGATTGATACTCTCCCTCTTTTAACTCTTTTAGGACTCAATATTTAAAGCCAAACTAATTTATCTAGGTGTCCTACAGCACAAAATTAATTCTACCGGGACTGGTCCAGGCCAAGCCTCATTATAGACCAGTTCCTCTCACTGAACTAGCTTAAGCCTGATTCTTACAGGGAGACTTTTTAAAAATTACTCACAACACAGAATTTAACCCTTGAGATGCTACAGGATTGACTTAATTAAGCCAGTTGATGGTATCAGGGACACAGTAAAATGAAAATATGTCTTCCCTATGTCGGTGCTGCCTGGGACTTGAAATTAGGCAATTTCAAGTGTGTACATTGGGGGGATTTTAGTCTTGTGATTTATATGCCTGACTTGAAGTATGCATTAAAAATTTTTTCCCCTGCTCCAGTCTGTCACCATAAGCACATTGCTGACCCTGTCTTTTTTCACTTACATGTAAGTGACGGTGAATTTACCTTTTTGCCTGGGTGGCCAAACAGTTCTTTAGATCACGCAGCACCGCTGACTGACATTTTTTGCTCAAATGTCTGATGGAATCATTTGGTTACTTCGGTGTTTTTGTACAGAGAGCCCAAGAGTGTAACTGTTAGACATCAGTTATTGGGTGCAGCCACAAAAATAGTTTGTTATCATTTATACTTTCCTGTGTGTGTGTGTGCGTGGTTAGTTTTCTTATAATTCTTATAATATCTGTACAATATTATTGGAAAATGGATTTTTAAAATGGCAATTTTTATGTTGACTTTTTGCCTGTTGTATAGCTGCTGTAAGGGTTTTCCACTGGAGGGTCTCTTGCATTTCAAAATTCTTTGCTCACTGTGGGCATCTCACCAAATTTTTTCATTAGAGTAGTTTTTCCCAAAGTGCCTCATTTTCCCTTATAATGTCACTAACTTTGATATACATGTATGTATCTCTGTGGCTGGTAAAAATATTTATTTGGTGGTAGCGAGGAGGCACTGTGCCCAGTCTACCAGGGAGGTCTTCCACCGAGAACCATACAGAGGTGAACTTGAGTGTGGATAGGTGTCTATGATGGAAAGTCAGTAGTTCAGTCTTGACTTGGTTGCTTGATCTACATACTAATAAACCCAAACCTGTCTTCCCCCTACCAAGAGCTGACAGATTTTCCTTAAATTAGTAAACTGACTTGGCCCTCATTCTCACGTGGATGTACCAACAGAAGGTGTTGCAGTTGTGTTGTGGAACCTAATTTATCGATTTCAACTCATTTGATCTGAAATGCAGTGACAATTGCTAAGTTTTCCTAATTTAAAAAATAGCCTAAATGAATTATTCTGGGCTATCATGAAACCACATTAAATAAGGAGATTAATAAATAAACATTTAGATAATTCAGTGGTGCTCGATAAGGAAATCCCATTGGTTTATGTAAAAATAAATTATAAAAATTACCTCATTAGGTCCTATTGTTTAAAATAAAGTAAGTTTAAAAAAAAGCTTTGTGAAAGCATAGATTAGCTAGTGAATTTGATTTCTCCATGAAATAATAGGTTTAATAGAAACTGGTGCCTTGTGAAATGGAATTCTCAATCTATAAGGTGCTTCTGATTAAATCCGTTGTAAAAGGTATTTAAACTGCATGGATGCCTCCACCCCCAGCCCCATTCTTGTTAGCTTAGATACGCTAAGAAAGAATATTACTCTATACTTTGTGGACATTTAATAAACATTGGTTTTCATGAACAGTTTAATTATAATCTCCAAATAGATATAGATCTCTTTTAGTTAAAATCCTTTCCCAATAAATAACAGGGTCCAGGAAACTCTGGAGAGGTTTATGGTTCCCCACAAGTAAGTGTGCTTAGGGCTTAGAAGGGAACATTTTACAATTTTTTTCTGAATCTTCCCTCTTTAAATATCAGTACAGTACTACCAGTCCACAGTGAAGGAAAAACCCAGAAAAAAGAATGCCCCCTCCCCAGTTTTCAATTTATTTTTTTAATTTAAGTTGGAAAATCCCCACTGAATGAGTTATTTAAAAAAAAATTAATGTATCCTGGGAACATGCTGTTCAGGATTTTGGAATGGGAACTTCAAACGAAGTTGGTAAGGGAGTCAAGTGCGTAAGTGGAAACTTTGAGGAAACTGGCAACGAGAGACTGGAAATTGGGCAGTCATTTACGTTTTACTCCACTCCTCTCGGCATGTGCGAGTACAAAGCCAGGAGCTGGCAGGCCTGTGAGCCAGAATCTCCTCTCAGGAACTGAGTGCAGAAGAGATTCCCAGCATCTGTTTCCTCAACTATCACCCAGAGGATACCGGTGGTAAATCACAGGGAATAAAAATAGCCTTAGAAGTCTAGTTCCAAACAAATAAGACATGGTGGATATTTGTTAGGGGTGTGGAGTCTCTTCCATCCAAATTTTTCATTAGCTAATTAATAAATATATTGGTTTTACATTAATGAGTTGTATTGCTTAAACTGTTGAGCAAAACCTTGACATATTAATTGATCTACATCGAACTATTTATTAGCTAAGTTACATAGTGTTTGATATTAAAATTTGAACCATGTAGTTTAGTCTACAATCAATAATCACAAATATTAAAGCTTCGCTTCAGAAACAAAAAAACATGTATTTCTAAAATTAAAAAACAACTCTGCCAGCTTCTTAGCATGATATCAGTCGCCAGTAGGCTGGTAAGATCGCGTCACTCTTTGGCTGCAGGAAATTTTATGGCTAGAATCTTACAGTTTAACACAACTTAGGACCCTTTAAGGTTATATTTTGCATATAAGGAAGTCTTTCTTGGGTCTGGCTAGAATTGTTGTAATGTGATATTAAGTTATAGCTTCAGATTTTCAACAAAAACAGCCAATTTAATAGATGAGATTAGCAAGTGGTGAAAAGTTCAAAGCATTTAAGGGAATTGATCTACTAAATTAGCATTGACAATTTTTAGTGGCTATCTTAAATATACATTATTGTCATGAAAGAATTGGTCCAATTAAGCCTTTACATTTGGAAGATGCCCACTCTGACCTTATCCTACTCAATGTAAAAAGTGAGAGGGTTTCTGGGATTATTTAAATTTGGTACTAAATCAGTAAATTTGGGGGATCTTTCCACTGCTATTTGGAAAGGAAAAAAATCCCTCAGAAACCCAAAGGCTCATTATGGTGATACATAGGTTATTAGAACAGTTATATATTGCAAATAAAAACAATGGCCAAAGAATAGAACAATATAACATTCAATAACTAGATCAGAAGAATCAATAAGAGTTGGGGTGTTTTCTTACTATTTCTTACTACAACCATATATTATTGTGTATACTGAACATTAGGAACAAAGGTCATGCATTTTAAACTGAAATAATGATATTGTATTTAATATCAGATTTTGTTTAGAGCATTCTAAATTAATAAATAACCAGTTAATTGCAAATATACATGAAGAAATAAGTGTAGGATTTTCCAGAAATTTACTTCCTATACATCCACAGTATATTTTGTAGTCTATTGCTATAGACCCTTAAATACCATAAAAATAAAATTAAGTTTCGCATTTTAGCCTTAATTGTGCAAAGCTTCTGATGACAGCTGATTACTCATATTTATTATGAAATGATGGGGTCTTGGCTCTGGAAGGGGCTTCTTGAGAGTCCAGCTCTTTAATTTACAGGGGCTTTTCTATAACCTTCATCACCGGATCTGTGTTGCTGGCTCTTTCGTGAAAGCATTCAGTAAAGTGTATTTTAGTTTTGTTGTTGCTGTGTTGTTATTACCCATTATAATATTTAATGGTCTATTTCCCAATCTAGGCTACAGACCCAGCCATTTGGGGACATGTCTAGTAGAAGACTACACATACTTGTGCAGGATAACTTCAGAAGTTGAGAATTGTAACTAATATAACCCTAGCTTTCTTTTTCATAAGTTGAATAATCCAGTTCTATAAACTGAATAATCCAATTCTCATTTATCAACCCCCCCTAGCTTCTAAGTTCTCCCCTGAATGGGCAGCAAATTATTCATATCCATCTTTAAATACAAAGCTTCAAGGGAGAGTTTAGTGCTCTAGTGGGGTGTGCTGAGGGAGATGGGAGGATGCTTTCATTCATTCTTTTTTCCTTTTTTAAAAAATCCTCACCCAGGGACATGCTTATTGATTTTAGAGAGAGGAGATGGGAGGGATAAATAGAGGGAGAGAAACATCTATGCAAGAGAGAAACACTGATCAGCGGCCTCTCAAATGCACCCTGACTGGGGACAAAGCCCACAACTAGGCATGTGCTCTGACTGGGAATTGAACTGGAGACCTTTTGGTTTATGGATGATGCTCAACCAACTGAGTCACTCCAGCCAGGAAGATCTCATTCATTTTCAAGGGCTTATGGAAAGCCTCTCTTGCTGGACTGCTAGGTCCTGGAACTACAGTAAGAAAACAAAACAAAATAAAAACTTGAGGGAGAGAAAGACTTGCCAACAGACGATGGCAACACAATGTGGTAAGTGCTGATGTGGGTGTGCAGAATGTGAGTTGTAGGCTGTGGTCTCAGTTCCGGACCCATGGTCAGAGCTGTATTTTAAACTGCTATTACAATGCATGCAAATTTCTATCTAAACAGTTCCAAATTGTTTCCCACAATCCAGGTATACTTAGAACACATTTTCATACTAAGTTTAATTCTGAATTTTGTTTCTGGTTATTTATACGATTTCACCTTAAATTGTCATTTTGCCTTCTAAGTGCCCCGTTTTGGGCATCTCTGTCTGTTGTTTAGTCTGATGTTACAAAACACCATTTGTGACCTCCTAAATTTGAATGCTTTAGTTATTGCTCCCCAGCCAGGCTGTAGTTAGCTAATGAACAGTTGTCTGCTCCTGGCCATATTTTACCAGCATGTCTTATAGGACAGGATCAGAAGCCTTCCTAAAGTCAAGCTAGGTTTCATCAATTTATTTTCTGTGACCTACCAGGCCTGCCACTTTGCTATGTAAGAGGCTGACTGTTTATTACCAAGACAGGACAAGTTCCTTGTGAAGTCACCTTGGTTATTCACGACTGTATAATTGCAAATGCCTTCGAGAGTTCTGGTTATTTTGGTGCCTTTTTTAGTCTTTAGGCATCTACTCTGCTCTTTGAGTGTTATACCAAAGTAGAGACAACAATTTTGTGCCTCTCGTTCAGGGTTTCAGACGGGAAAAATCAGAGCCAGCGCAGTCACAAAAGTGGGCAAGTCCTGCATGCTGGTCACAGCGTACCCATGGCAACAGTAACTCCTTCCTAGTCTGGCCCTGACCACAGCATGGTGCAAGCTTCTGTTTGGTCACCATGGGCAAGCTCTATGCCTGTTTTCGTATGCCCTTCAGGTTCATCGTAGTAAAACAGGACAGGATAGAGAGCAAAATGATAAAAAGCACAAAAACTCAAAACCACTTGTAATTCCCCTATCCAGAGGCTAGAATTATTAATATTTTACTGTACAGATTTCTGAAGTGTATGCACATGCCTGTGTATGTAAAACGTGTATGTAAACACATAGAGTTCATTTTTCGAAGGAAATGCACGTCATCTAACCACACAAATTCAGCTTTTCAATATCGGATCTCAGCTGTGTTCTTTTTATTGTTTTGTAGCACTTCCTGAATTTCCTGAGTAAAAAGAAACCTCTCTTTCATACATACGACTTAACTTTAAGGAGATTCCTTTTTTCCACAATAACTGTGGTCTTTGAGAGTGGGCTCTACGCACGATTTATTTTTATGTTCCTTACATTTTAGCTGCATGACAACTTTTTACTGACAAAAAGAGTAAGTGAACTTTAGTAATGGAGATTAAAGTCCTGAACCTTTCTGTTTTAGTCTGAGTTCTGCCTCTGATTTTAGTTGGTAACTCAGTGTATCCAGGGATTGAAGGAAAATAAAGCAATTTCTCACTTATCTAGTATGAAGTGTGCTGAAGAAAGTAATGTGCCACAGAATTGAAAACAATCTCTTAATACTATCCTTTTTGGATAAAGCTCTTTTTGATGCACTACAAAATTTATTACTTTTTTTAGGAAGTGAGACAAATTAGGATAAACATCTCAAAAATATAGAAAAGACAAAAAAACAACCTATAATCCTACTATCCAGAAATAAGCCATATTATTTTGGTGCATATTCTTCCAACCTTCATTTCTATCTATTCCTATGCATGTGAAATATGATTTCCACTCAGATTTTTATCAGAATGGGATCATAGCAAATTACTATTTACAACTGCTTTTTCTTATTAATATATTCAGTATTTAAGTTGCTATCTACTTTCTACCTCATACAGTACAAAGAACACTGTAATGAATACCTTGGGTACTTGTCAAGGAAGGGTTGTAAGTATCCTTTTTTAAGCTCTGTTTAGGTAAGCTTGTATTCCTTTTTCCTTCCATCCCCAAATTAAAACCAAATATATCTTACTTGTAGTTCTTCAGTGTATGAGATGGCCTAAGATTAAAAAAGAAATTATTAAATCAGGGCATGCTATGCCAATTGATGATAATGGAATTCCTTTCTGTTTCCAATTGATTCTAGAAGATCTGTTTGGTCTCATTTGGTCTTTTGTGACATAAAAAGTGGATTTCTTTCTTAGATTTAGTGCTATAAATGGAAGAATAAGGACCTAAACGTTCACATTTCCTAGAAGTTGATACCTACCTAAATCTTTGTGTAATTTTATAAAAATATAGGTTTGTAGAGAGGTTGGTTTCTGTAATCAAGCCATTCCCTGGTTTCCATTTATGCGAGTAGGGACAGCACCGATCACTCTTCTCACAGGGCAACGAGAGTAACGACCAACGGAAACAATAGTCAAGTCACCATAAATGGCTGTGAAAATGTGGGTAGTATTACAATAGCGCCTTCAATTAGAAAACACGGTGCTCGTTGCATCCATATCTGTGGGGGTCTTTTGCTTTTCTGACAATAGCATTTGCCTCAGTTTTGCTTTAGTGCTGAGCAATGTTTATAGCTAAGTTTACCAGACCGAAACATTTGTAAGAAAGAGAGTGGCAGAGCGGGCCGAGCACTAGCTGTGCAGTCGTGGGTCTAGGAAATCCAGTACGTTTCGTGTTGTCATACGGGGCAAGTCACACAACCTCCCTGGTCTTCACTTAGTAATCTGTATTTTTAAAAAATCTAATATTTGTCCAAGTGTTTCCTAAGTGATAGGTTCTAAGTGTTCTTCCTCAAATATGTATTCATATTATTTTACTTAGTCCTCACAAAACGAATGCAGTGAATGTCATTATCATTCTATTTTAGAGTTGAGAACTCCAAACTGTAGAAGTGAATCTGCTTGATCAGTTTCTCTGAGGAGAAAGTGGTGGAGTCAGGATTTGAACTCTGACTGCCAAATTCCAGAGTGTGAGCTCTTAACCAACTTCATTATGTTGTCTGTATCTTTTTTAAACAGAAGGGTAGGACTATATGATATTCATGGTCCCTTCTCTCTGTAATTTATAGGAAACTCGAACTTCACATATCTCTGTGGAAATCATCTGTCTTCTGGATGACTGATATATACCCCCAAACATGCAGATATCTGTCTTTTACAACTTTTTAATCCAAATGCCTTATGGTCTGTGTGTCCGGCCTTTGCGGTTTGACCCTAATTAGGTCTAGGTACAGAAACCAGAAACTGCAGGAGATGTCCACCTAGAAGCATCAGAGTTAAACCTCTTGGAAAACATTACATTTATTTCAGAGTAAGAACTTTGGAAATCAGGACTACGATGTTTATCCACTTCAGTGCCATCTACCACACTATGTTTTAAAAAGCTTAAGCCCTCTGGTTTGGCATAGAGGAAGCACTGAAGTAACATTTTGCATTTTTGGAATGAATAAAAAAAGAAAAAGTTGCTACTCTCTTTGCTTAAAATAAATCCCTGTTATTTAGAGATGGTGGGTTTCATAATTGGGAGCTAGAGAATCAAGAAAGATCATTATTATTATCTCAAATAAATCAAAGCTGTTAATTGAGATCTAGTCCTATCCAAAACACAAGTGCAATAAGAGATTACTTTTTTGTTTTGTCAGGTAACACTGAATAACATTAATTAAGTTTGGTTGATTAGAGAATTTTCTCCAAATAACCTGCCAAAAAGAAGTGGTCCAGGTTGTGATGTCTTAGAATTAAAAAAAAATCAAGAAATTGACCAAACTCCATCACGGTTTGTTTACTTAGTAAATCACTGTATTAGCAGAGGTAAATCTACAAACGCATCCCGGGTTTTCACCCGGCAATGTGGAACAGTAAGTTAAATGTGGTGGTCTGGTTGTGCAGGACTTACACTCTCCAGTGGCTGAACAGTTGTGTAGTTGGTGGCATCGTCTGTCTCAGCATACCACCAAAGAATAGCCTGCAAAGAAGGTGACAGGAACGAGGCAGGGGCAAGAAGGGAAGAAAAGAATCGTGGTTAATCAATGCAGTCTAAAGAGAAAGGTGAAAGACTTCTGAGCCTGAGGCCCAGAGTCAAGGTAAAGTCAGCTCTTACAAAGAGGCATTGTGGGATCTTCTGGGACCCGCAGAGCCGGCAGGGCCTCTGCTTTTGTAGGTCTCGTTGGGGAGATGTTCATGCAGTAAGTAGCACTGGACTTGAAGTGATCTCCCTTAGCAGGAGGCTACGAGAGCCTTGCTTGAGTCAGCAGATGGATGGCTCCAGTGACCGGGGCAAAGGGGGGTGAGTTGTGGTGTGGAGGGAGAACTGCGGGACAGGACGTGGGTTGGCAGGATTCTAACATCAACGCTGCGGATCACTGGCTGTGTCCCCGGCAAGCCTCTTCTCCAGGCTGTGCTCAGCTTCTTCTTGTGGAAAACAAGAAATTTGATATTGGATCCTGGAACAATGATCTCTGGGGTTATCTCCAGTTTTGGGGCATCCTGGTCTCAGCCAGCCTGGGTTCCCAGGGCTGCAAGTTTTGCTTGCTCTGGGTGACCTCAGTAGCTGAAAAGTTTTGTTGCGAGGCTTATGCTTTTTGTCACTGTGATGCTCAGGGGGAAGGGAAGATATTGGCGCAAATGCTGAGATGTTTTTGTAAGCTCATTTTGATATTTTGGTACATTTTATTCTTTCTTAAATTCTGAAGCTGGTCTTGAGTCTGTACCAGCAGCACATGCTCCCTGTGAACCTGTTTGTTTTGGAACTTCGGCCGAAAGAAACGCTATTAGTTAACACTTGAGGTTGGCAGGATGTTCTGGTAAAAAAGGAGTTGCTTTTGTCCTTCACCTGATTTTAGAGTTAGCAAGAACCAGAGAAAGTTATGCTAACATGAAGCTACCTATAAACGTCTTGATATTTGGGTTCATGAAATGTGATTCTTAGCCATTTACCCTTATTCTTTACCCTTTCACCATTGGAATTGAAGTATTTACAGTCCTCAGAAAATAGTATCCTTTCTATAACAAAATGACACATTGTTTAAAACATTTAAATTTTACTTAAATTATTTAAAAACAAACCGTGCTGGTGTAATATCTGACATTTCTATTGAGGAAATGTTTTCTTATTGGAGAAATTTGTAAAACAAATTTCCTAAAAACAAGTGTTTGGAAAGCAAGTGTTTCTTTACTTGCTTATGTAAAAATGGCTAATTAATCATTTGTTTTTGAATTGGTATGGATCCAGAAATGGTTCTTATGAAAAATTCTGGCTTTGCCTACAGGTTCTCCTTGGTCCAACTCTGCAAATTTCCTATGGCCAGAATTTTGTTCAGACTCCTTAATGTTCAACAAAGGTATAGCAATTTTATCATCAACTCATTCCATCACTAGTGCTAACAGATTTGCTTCAACCCCAATCAGGAATATTTGTGTTTTAGGTCACTGTGTGGAAATACCTGTTGCTCAGTTTTTATCAATTTAAAGCAGGAGTTGGTGAACATTTTCTATAAAGGGCCAAATAGAAAATATTTTTGGCTTTGCTAGTCTTAATGGTTTCTATTTCAACCATTTAACTCTGCTGTTCTGTAGTACTGTAAAAGCAGCCATAGAAATATATAAATAAATGAGTGTGGTTTGTCCCAATAAAACTTTATTTATGGAGTTGAATTTCATACAGTTTTCACATGTTGCAAAACGTTATCTGCTTTTGACTTTTTTGTTCAACCACTAAAAAATGGAAAAATCATTCTTAGCTCATGGGCCCCATGAAAAATAGGTGGTGAGGTAGATTTGGCCTATAACTTGCTGAAACCTCTTTTGCAAAATTGAAGTTATAAAGAAATGTTTGAAAGACACAACTGATGATTGGTGGCTGAGAGTGTTCTAAGGTGGAGCCAGTGGATGTGAGTGGAAGTGATGTATTTTCACTTTTAGGCCAGGCCCATAGCCTCCCCACCCCCATGCGTGGTTCTATGTTCTTTTCCCATGTGTTGGACATGGTGGCCCTCAAGGTGGAAGGAGCCTGGTTCTCATTTTGGCTTTACATACGTAAGAATTAAACTGCTATTCCCAAATTCAGTGTTAAGCCACGGAGATTTTGGGGGGTTTCTACTTCAGCTGCTAGTGTTATCTTAGCTAGTATGTCAATA
Organism: Desmodus rotundus; assembly: GCF_022682495.2. Classification (NCBI taxonomy): domain Eukaryota; kingdom Metazoa; phylum Chordata; class Mammalia; order Chiroptera; family Phyllostomidae; genus Desmodus; species Desmodus rotundus. The sequence continues at coordinate 163,366,896 of NC_071388.1, read as the reverse complement.
ATTCTTCCAGATGTTTTTGGTTTGATTCTTATACTAAATTGAATCTCAAAGACTGGATGCTTGGATGGATTCTTTTGTTATTGTCTGCTTCTCTCCTCCTCGTTTCCTTTTTACATTCAACTGGTACATGACAGGTGGGATGCTGTCCATATTTTAATCGATTATATTTGTTGGCCACTAGCTTTCACTGCGAGATGTTAGGAGACATAAGACACAATGCGTTCACCATAGAAATGTCGGTGAGGAAACTCCCCAGTATGAAGCTCACCTGAGAAACTTCTGGAACTCAAGGTCAGGAAAAGATTATCTTCCCCTGAGGAACTTGTATGTTTTCTTATCAACAAAGAGAGTATCGTTGAATGTGCCTGATTGTGTTCCCTTTTCCCTTTTCTCTTTGGTTGCCAAGAAGCTCAGAGCCAAATTTTTGGCTCAATTTTAAAAAACTTTGTAGGACCCTGTGTCCTACATACCTGCATTCTTAGTTTCCTCCTGGTCTTGACCTTCTATTCTGCTGTGTATTTTCCTTGTTCCTGAAGTTTTTTTTGTTATTTATGTTTTTTTAAAAAATTTTATTGCCTGTTTTCTTGTATGCTTCCTCAGATCCTTTGTGGAACAAGGTAGAATGAGTAAAAAATGGCTTCAGCTTATTAATAGAATATAGCAACAGCATTCTTTAATCACCTTAATTTAATCTGGGAACTAGAACTTCAAATGTATTTTTCAGGTGGTCTCCTTAGTCATTGTGTTTCATGGTTTGGTGAAGGAGTGGTTTTGAAATCATGAAAGGCAAATGCCTTCACATTTTTCCATTTTCCGCTAAAGGAAAGAGAATGTAATTTTACTGAAAGTCCCTGTTATTTGCCATAGAAAATGTAGAGAGTTCATAGATAAATGTGACTGACATCTGATAGACTAGGAAAAGATATTTATAAGGTTTAAAAGCAACAAAAATTAATATAAAGGATTTGCCTGTAAGTAATGGCCCGTAAATCAACATGAAAAAGATAAGCTCAACAGAGAGAGAAATGGTCAAAAGATACGAATGGGTTATTTTTGCAAGGATATATTAGAAAAGCTAACAAATGTATGTATGAGCAGATGCTGAAACTTAGCAGTAATCAGAGAAAGCAAATTTAAACAAGTTATCACCCCATACTTATCCAATTGGCAAAATTAAAAGGTGGATAATAACAAGTATTGGCAAAGATGTGGGCAATGGGAACCCCCATGTACCGTTGATGGGAGTCTGGACTGTGTAACTGTTCTGGAAAGCAGTCTGTCAGTATTTAGGTCAAGTGTGTAAATGTCTTATGATCTCTCCTAGGTAGATATTCCAGACAAGTTCTTTCATAAGTCCGTTAGTGGATACACAAAGCGCATCACCGCGTTGTTTGGGGGTGCAAGCCATTTGAGGCATCCTATGTGTCCATCACAAAGGGAGTGAATGAACAAAATGGGATGGATGTGTATTTTGTAATAGTTAGAAGCTATATAAATTTACAGTAATATCTTATGGTTTTAAAAATAGTGTTCAGTGAAGAATGTATGAAAAATTGATATCTGTAGCATAGTATCATTTACATAAATTTAAAACAGCCACAAAAAATAACACAACATAATTTAAAAGGATTCAGACAAATTAGGTTAATGTAGCACACCTATTGGAGTGTGTGCACGTCGAGTGGGGAGGAGGACAGATGATCACCGACCATGAACTCAACCACCTGTACTGAAGTTACGAAAAGGAGTGGATGTCATCTTGCTACCGTTGCCTTTATATGTTCTAAGATACTCAAGACTAACACGAGAATTCATTGGGGGCAGGGGCACAGAATATAAGGCACATTCAGATTCACTTGGCTTTGATCTCAGCAACAGCTTTGCATGTACCAGGGGTTGGCAACAGCCTAAACACAAAAACTTTGTGATAATCTCTGTCTTAGTAAAGGAAGCACCCACTTCATTTAATAATTCAAAGGGCAGCGTGATGGTTGACAGCATGGACTCTGGGCCAACTCCTGGCTTTGCTGTCACTTACTGTGTGACTCTGGGCAAGTTATTTAACTTGGCATTTCTTGCCTTTCTTATCTGAAAGATGGGAATAATAGCAGTTCTTACTTCAAAGGGTTATTGTGAGGGTTACACAAATTAATATTTTAAAGCTCTTAAAATGGTACTTGGGACATAGTAAACATTATACAAATATTCATGAAATAAATAAAGCCATTTAACAAATCATGTAGTGGCTAACACAGGCAAACACTAGGCTGGGTTCTGGGAATACATCTCAGAACAGAGGGCCTTCACTGCTGCTCTTGCCTTGTCCCGAACCAGGGTTTCAGGGTCCAAGTCCTTGCCTCATGGCGTGCCCCCTAGTCTCCATCTATTGCTATATGTGGGTCCTTGTGTTCTTCGCCTCTGCTTGAGTTTGTCTTTATTCTCCGAGAGATATCGTAATTAGTGAAAGACTGGGGGCCTGGGGAGGCTCCTGGGCGTGTGGGGTGCCACTCCAAGTTACTAGACTCTCCAAGGGTTAAATGCACACCTGGAGATCTGCTCTGAAGCAGGCTGCTCTTCCCCATCTGCCAGGCACCTGGCTCCTCTAATATTGCACGCGGTGGTCCCACTTGCCTCTTCTCCTTATTGCTGGGTCCTTGAGTGAACAACTCAGTGGGTCTGTCCAAAATTTTTGTCTTTGCTAGTCTTGCACATCACAGAAGTGGTCTTCTAGAGATTTAAGCCAGAAATCTAGGAGTCATCTTTGATTCCTCCTTCCCCCCCCCCCAATCTAATTCATCAACAAGTCTTATTATTTCTACCTACAAAATACCTCTTGAATCTGCTTTGTTCTGTTATCCTCTGCTGTCATCGCCCAAGTCCAGTATCTTCCTACCTGGTTTCCTTGCTTTCTGGCTCCTGGCATTTTATTCACTACCTGTCTTAAAAATGCAAATTGGATTATGTCAGTCTCTGCTCAAACCCTTCAATGACCTCCCACCGCACTAAGAATTAGTGCTGCTGAACTGTGATTTAGCTGACAGGAGCAAGGTTTGAAATCAGTGTTTTTGAATACTTGGTTCAACTCCAGAGCTTTTTGCTATGAAATTTTCAAAATAAAAAAGAGCACAATTACTACATTTGTCTAATTATCTTCTCTGTTGCTAGATATTTTGCTGCCAAACAGTTGGATGGGAAGGAGGAAGACGGAGGCATAACTGCTTTCAGTTTTAGCTCTGAGAGGCTGGTTTCTACAGTATTCAAGCAGGTGAGCATTTCTCCTAGCCTCCTGAGTCTTCTGTTTTGGGGGAAAGGGTTTGTGCATTTTCTGCCTTAGAACCATGGCCTTGAGAAAGTGTCTTCTAGTTCTGATCAGAATCAGCATCAAGGACCAGCACTGTGTCAAAAACATAGGATGTTGCTCTGGCTGGTGTGGCTCAATAGGTTGGAGCATTGCCCAGTAAACTGTAAGGTTGTGGGTTCAATCCCTAGTCAGGGCACATGCCTAGGCTGTAGGTTCAGTCCCTGGCTGGGGAGTGCACGGGAGGCAACGTTTCTCTCTTGCATTGATGTTTCTCTCCCTCTCGCCCCCCTCCCTCCCCCTCCCTCTAAAATCAGTGAGCATGTCCTCAGGTGAGCACAAAAACAAACAAAAAAGAAAACATAGGATGTGGGTGAATAAATGGAGGGGCCCTGAGTAGTCAAGGTTGGGCCGCCCGATAGTGTCTGCACCAAGGATAGCTACAGCTGGGGGTGAAGCAGACAGAGTCAGCAAGATGGGGAGGGAACCAGGCCAGAGTCGAAGCTGCTTGGTCAAGGTTTGAGGAGAGGGGCAGGAAGGACTGGAGGAGGTCGTCATAGCCTGGGGGAGGACAGTGGAGGTCTCATAAACCTGGCAGGGCTCACTGGAACCCTTTCTTCAAGTTACTGATTAGCTTCTTCCCACTGACCTGGTTTCTTTTCCTGGGGAGCCCGGTCACACAGAAACTTTGTCAGAATTTAATGCTCTCTTTAAGTTGGTGGGTCTTGATCTTATTAGAGTCACTTGGGAAGCTTTTTTTAAAAAATGGGATGCCTAGGTTCCACCCACCTGTGACCAATACAAGGAGTCCCTAGGAGGGTTGGGGTGGCATATGGCTGGTGGGGCTGGGCCCAGGCATACGTGATTTCGTTAAGAGTTTGCCCTGTGATGCTGATGCACAGTGAGGGCTAAGAACCATTGCTTTACACGCCCTTACTTTGAGCAAACAAGGATCGTTCACACTGTTTAAAATTATTATAAATTAGAGACTGTTGCCACTCGAGAATATTCTAGAGCAGTGCTTCTAAACACTTACGTGCACGTGAATCACCTCGGGGGAGGGTCTTGTTAGAAGGCAGATTTTGGTTTAGGTGGCTGGCAGTGGGACCTAACATGTCGCATTTCTCACAAGAGGACCACTTTGGTGCAGCCAAACTTTAGCTCTAACACTGATGGAGGGCTGACTCTGTGTCAGGCCCTGTGATGGGCACTTTGCAGTCACTGAAGTCTCACAAGTGTGAGAGAGGTGCTGTTTATATTTCTGTCTTACAGATGAGAACACTGAGGCCTAGATAAGTTCAGCAACCTTCCTGGGATTGTAGTGCTGGCAAGGAGTGGAGCCAGAATGGGGACTGAGGTTGTCTGATGCCTGAGGTGGTGAACTTGACCACAATGTAAATACGGTTTCAATGGCAGGATGGAGCATTCAGGGACTTACCTTGAACTTCCTTTGTATAAAAGCACATTATCTTTTTTACAGGTCATGTATTTATTTGAGGTGGTTCTTGGAAGAGGGGGATAAAAAGGGGCTAAAGAAGATATGAACAAACATGGAAATACATTTCTCCATTCATTCTTCACCCAGATGGTCACAGCTGTCCACTCTCAGGTAATGCGCTACACACTGGGGACGTTCAGGTGAGTCACACACAGTTCCTTTCTCTCGGGGATTCACTTCTTCTATCCGAGTAGCAGCAGTGCCATGCGCCATGCGGCTGACGAAGTCTGCTCCCACGGGCCCAGGGGGGAAGGACTGTCAGAGAAGGATTTGTGTGGAAGTACTGGAAGGACAGCTCCAGGCACACGGGGGTTGATTAAATCCACGGTACGTGACTGTGGAGTTTAACAGGGGACCCACACTGAGGAAAAGCCCTAAAAGAAGGAATTAATAGCTCATGGCATTTCAAAAGGTGTTGAACTGACAAACACAAGGAAAAAACCTGGTTTCATATCTCTAAGTAACAGTAACAATCTTCCAAGCCAGCAGAGAAAGCCTGTGTTGGCTATGGTTTGGCGTACTAGTTAGGATAGGCTAGGTGCGCTTGCAATAAAAATAATGCCAGGATCAGTGGTTAAACCAAGGAAGTTCATTTCTTGTTCACCCTTCATGTCTAATGTGGATGGTGTGTAGGTGGGTGGGGAATTCTGCTCTCGATTGCAGGGGGGTCAAACTCATTTTCACCCGGGGTCACATCAGCCTTGCCGTTACCTTCAAAGGGCCGAATGTAATTTTAGGACTATAAATGTAACTACGCCTTAACAGTTAAGTGAGAGCTTGGCGCTGCCGCAGGGTGGAAACAAGGTGCCGGGCGGGATAAAATAAGGTGGAGGGCCAGACTCGGCCCTCGGGTCTTGTGTTTGCCACCTGTGTCTTAGAGAGATGGAGATTTCAAAATCTTAAGACGTGACCCACCAGTGTAATACTTTAGGGCTCATCAAAGCAGAGATGAAGCATGGAGTCAAGAACTGCCAATCACTGCTTTTCCCTGGAAGTGATGCACTTCATTCTCACCCTCACTGCATTGGTCAGAAATAATTCTCTGGCCTTATCTAAGTTCGAGGGGATGGGGGAATAATAAGTCTTTGTGTTCCCTGAAGTAGCTAAATGTTTGAATGTTACTAATGTCTACTATAGCCAGTCTCTTCCGCTCCACCTGAGTGTGTTAAAAATAAAAGGATTGTGCATTTCACACATGAAGAAAAAAATGACTTCACTGCTATGCTATTCTTCTTATATATTAATATACAGGGTAGGGCAAAAGTAGGTTCACAGTTGTGAGTACATGAAACCCAGAGTTTATTCTTATATTATTATTATTTATTAATTATTGTATTATTTATTTGCATTACAGCTGTGCACCTACTTTTGCCCCCACCCCATGTGGGATTGTTGCCAATCAGATTTTTATTTAAAAGGAGTAGCAAGATCAGTCTTCATCAATATTAAAAGTATTATTTTAGAGCTTTGAAATTAAACTACCGTGGCTATTCCTTGAGGCAGCATGAATATGAATTCCAAATATCAGCCAGTGTGATGATCGAATGACAAAAACAATTGTAACAGAATAAATTGCCCCTGCCGAGCGCCCAGGGATTACAAGAGCCACTTCCATGTGGAAGCTACCCCAGTGAGCCGGCTTCCTGTGCGGGGCAGCAGCACAATGCAAGCACAGCCCCGCATTCTGAACACAAGATGTACTGTTTTTTGTTTTAATTGTCTTTAACATCTCTCACGCAGTACCACCTCCTTCCTCCTCTGTGCTCAGGAAATATGGGAAAGATTTGAGGAGGAGAAAGGAGAAACCTATGGGGGAAGAAATATGGAGTGGATTTGGTGGGACTAAAATTTTTTTTCTGAGAAATAGGGATTGCTGCGTTTCTTCCTTCTCTCCTTCTTAGTCGACACTTCAAGTGGTAAGGGAACCATTTCCCCTTCCTTAGCTGTGCCCTCCGGAGACCCGTGCTGTGCAATGGGTCTCTCAGCGTCTGTGCTGTTGAATGGGGTGGCCACCAGTGTGGCCCAGGCTCCCATCATGAACAGTGGGGGCCAGGGGACCAAATGATACCCAAAGGCTTTGCAGATATAAAAATGGGGACTATTATAGGGACCTCAGACCTGGTTGGTCATTTTTAAGGGAAGGCTATAGCTTTGGGTATGGAGAAAAAAAGACAGAGGCAAATGAACCTAGTGTGGTAACCTTTTAATGTAGCATGACTTCTATTTCTCTGTAATGTATTTGGGTATAAAATCTTTATTGTGCTTGAAATTCTTATTAAAAATTCAATGAACTTCAGTTTCACATTTGCAGCCTTTCATTCCTCAAATCATTCTTTTGTAAGAAACAATTTTTTTTTGATGGTAGTTGTTCCATGAGAGGCACAGGCAGTTACCAAAGGAAAACCATCCCCAGACATTCATCGTGTGCCGGGGCTGTGCTAATAACAGTGGCACTTCACAACACTGTGCATTTATTTTTTAGCAAAATGACTTCTTAGCTGTAAAGCCCCATGAGCGTGTATCCTGAAAGCCTATATACTTTTCTACTTTTGTTTACTGTTCCTTTTGGAAAACATTTACTTTTATTATACAATAGTAAAAATTAGTGTTCGTACCAAGCAATTTAACAAACCGAAGTGCCTCAGACCCTGTATAACCCGACTAGCCTTCTGGAGGTCCTTGAGCAGAGGCCAATACACAGTGCATTGACGATATCCTCGGATATTATTCTTGGGTCTTAACATGAAGGCAACAGAGTGAAGAGAGGTAGGAAAGCTAGTATGATTCCAAGTAATTTGATTTAAAAAAGACAGGAATTCTTTCAGAATTAAAAACTATAATTCACATGAAATGAACAAGCGCAAAGGAAGTTCTTTTCAAAACATAATATCCAATGACATCAAATTCCCCCCCCCAATGGAACATGCGTATAAACAGGAAAAATTTTTTCAGTGGAGGGTTAATTGTTGACACCACCACATTTGCACTCAAATGCAAGACCATTCCTAGCCCCACCCCCAACATTCCAGAGCCTGCCTTTATTTTACTTTGACAACGACCCAGCACCCAGCGTAAGACTTCGATATGCTAATTACTTCTCCAGATTATACCCCCGGTTCTGATACTATAGGACAAGTGTTAATGGTTTAGATTTTGAGTTCAGAGCAATTGAGTAACTGGTATCATCCTGTGACAAGTTTCCCCTTTTCCTGAGGTCTTTTGACTAATGGGCCTATTGTTATTGTTGGAGTAGCTCAAGCCACACAAGAGCCATGACGCACAAGCTGATCTTTGGTAGAAACGCCTCACGCGTTTATTCCCTCCAGGAAGCCAAAGGGCAACGAAGCCACATTCCAGGTTGGGAACCTGGCCTTTTGCACCGTGACCTCACCTATCCCAGGTGAAAATATTAAGTCAAAAGTAATTTTGTAGGAAAGCTTTTCCTTGGGTTCTTGCAGTGCTTCTCAGTCCTAGCTGCACATTGAAATCACCTGGGGGACTTAAGGACCCTCCCTCTCGCACCCCTCCCCCTGCCCCCCTCTGGGTCTCACCTGAAACTTTTAAAAACGACTGATGAGGGCATCACATACTGACTAAATTGAGACTCCATGGAAGGCCTGGAGTATCTGTATTTTAAACCAGAGTCTCAGGTGATCAGAGAAATTTGGTCAACCTGATTTAGGGTGCTGGTTTTGGGGAAGAGCCCTTAATATCACATTTTTGAAATAAATTTAGTGGTGCTAAAGACATTGCTAATGCTGATATCTTGTTTGTCTTATTTTACTTATTCACATATGAATACTATCAAAGACATTTAACAGAAGAGAAGGTTTACCATTTTTTTTTATCTCTAATCAAACCAGTCTCTGATCCTAGGGGATGCTTTCTTGTATTAAAAATAAAGTTTACATTTTCATATGGCAGCTTTCAGCAGTACCAGATAGTTAGTATGCTGTAGGTCAGAGAGTGGACTTCACCTTCTGCTTTGCGAGGGAACTTAATACTAACGGAAAGGGTCTTGGGTTCTTTTAGTACTGTGAGACCAACTTGTCATTTCATCTCTAAGTGAAATAGCAAGGAATTCATGAGTTTACCCATTTCTTCCATTTAACAAGTATTGTTTGAATATCTACCATGTGTCAGATTCTGTGTGAGGTGCTAGGCATACTGAATGAAGGAGGCTGGGGTTTTTCTCAAGGAACTGGTAGGTAGAGCAGGGGTTCTCAAAGTATGATCTTGGACCAGCAGCATCAGCACTCTGAGCTTGTTAGCAATGCACATTTTCGTACCCCACCCCAGACCTCCTGACTCGGAAACGCTGGGGGTGGGACCCAGCTCTCTGTGTTAACAAGCCCTCCAGGAGTTCAGATTCAGGAGCATCATTGCAGCAATTAGAGTACCGCAGATCCTCGAAAAAGGTCGTTTCGTTCAGTGTCATTTTGTTGTTATGACATTGATGAGAAGAAAAAAAAATAGTTTCTAGTTTGGGCCACTGTGTGGAATTTGCATGTTCTCCTAGTGCCTGTGTGGGTTTTCTCTGGGTACTCCGGTTTATTCCCACGCCCGAACCGTGTGCACGTGACGTGAGTGGGCGTGTCTACATTGCCCCAGTCCGGGGGAGTGGGGTGCGCGCGCGCGTGCGCTCTGCGGTGGAAGCGTGTCCGGCCGGCGGAGGGTCTTGCTTGGCTCCCAGAGCCTTCGGTCGTCCCCAGACCTGAATTGGAATCAACAGGTTGGAAAATAATTTTCTTACTTGTTTTTATTAATCTTTCTTAAATGTATACACACGCTCACAATTATTTCAATATTTAATATGAAAAGTGTTTTGGGTCTTTATTTAGAAGTTTGGTGATGTTTTTGTGACTAGAAATATGCTGTAGGTACTTAACTCTTGTTTATATCAATCAGCCTATGGGGAAATTGGTGTCATCATACAACGTTTCGCTTGCAGTCGCAGTTTCCAAGCATCTGTCCACAATGTGGAGTGAGGACTCACTGTACGCTGTGATAGGTGCAGTGGAGATGGGGAGGGGCCCGGCGGCACCAGGGGGCGCTTCTGGGAGAAGGCAGTGTTTGAACTGGCTCGGAATAGTTGTTGCAGAGTGGGGAGAGGTGCTCTCGGAGCGGTTGGCAGGGACCACACAAAGGAGCTGGTGTTTTACTGTGAAGCATCGTGGAACCTTTCTGACCCTCTAGTCCGGTCATTTGCTCTTACTATCATTTTTTGGCCAAACAAATAAAGAATGGACAAAGCTAGGACTTGTGAAGGTAAGGAAAATGTATAATGGGAACATAGCAGAGTAGGCATTGATTTCTGAGTGAATTGAAAATCCTTTGGTATTAAAAAGGATTACGCAAGACTTCAGTGGTTTAATCAAGGAAAATAAGTATCTCTCTCCATTTTCAGAGGAGCCAGAGTTCAAGGCTCAGAACTACCACGCGGGAGGGAGAGGGAGAGAGTAGTGCCGAGTCTGTCTGCAGTTCTGCCTATGGCGTTAGCATCCTCTTGGGTTTGCCTCCACACTTGCCCCATACAGTCACTGAACACTGACCTGTTTCAGGAACCCAGCACATACTATGTTTAGTACATTTAACACCTCTGAAAAGTAGATATTGTCATTCCATGTTTAAAAAGGAACCCAACATCCCAGGGCACTAGAGCCCAAGGAAGAAGATAATTTATCCAGAAATCATTGGTCAAAACATTGCTATCCACTCGGTCAGAGGTGAAGACACTGGGGTGTAAGGAGGGGGTAAGCGACTTGTTCAAAGTCAGCGTGCTGGTAACTGGAACGGGTGGGACCCAAACGAGGACTGTGTGAGGGGAATTCGTTACCCTGGGAGATCAGGGGGGCGGCCTGTTCTCTAACCTTTTACTGCCCCGTAGCTAACCCAACGATTTATGAAACCTGTTTTTACTTTCTTTATCCAAATAATAAATGGCTGTTTGACACTTATAAGGAGCAGTCTTCACAGATCTCAGTAGTCAGACTTTTCATTTTATTGCTGCAGCATTTATGTGACTCTCTCCAAATGGCATCTGGACTAGGCACAAAGTGCCCTGACTTTTCATGACAAAGAATTTTATAATTGAATTTAATGGTTGGTTTTAGGTCACTGCATGAATGTTGAAAAAACAAAAAGTATATATATACACATAAGTATAAATGTATGTAGGTGTGTGTATGCCAACAATCTATTTTATAGCACATTCTTGTACCTAGCACGGATTATGTAGCATATATTATAGGTTTTTGTCAAACTAAAAGGGAAGGGTAATAAATCACATATAAAAAGCTCACTCATTTAATTCTATTTTTTCTTCCTATACTCACAATAAACAATGAAAGAGATAGATTTTAGTTAAAAAAGTAAAGCTTTCTATAGTTTTATTTCAAACACAATTGGCAAATTTTTACATTAGACATTTCCTAACTTCTTATTTCTGTGTTCTCGTTTATTAAAAAAAAAACCACGGCATGACACAAGGTAAGTAATGAATAGTCCCCTTCTGTCTCTTCAGTTGGATTGTGAGCTTTTTTTCCCATCCAGACAACTGTAACTATGTTTGTTTATAATCTTTTACTATAGAAAATTGTGGGGAATATACTATGAGAGATTCAGAGGAGGAGGAAATCAGAAAATAGAACACCTCTTTCATATATGGGGCACCTGGTTTTGGGAAGTATGCTGGAGTCTGCTGGGAGTTAAGCAAGCTTGGGGAAGGTCTGCCTCCGTCTCTAGTGGCTCTTGAAATGATGGATAAATTACAAACTGACTCAGTTCAAGAGAAGAGTTTTCTCTCCTTTCCTAATCCTCTTTCCCTTTTCTTAGTTAAAATCAGCAGATAGTAACTCAGATCAAAACTCGCCACCTAGATATAAACAAAAGGGCTGATTAAATGGAACACTTTGCCAAGGGAGATGTAGCTGGAGTGCCCATTTTTCATTCAAATGTTTCAGCTTAGTGGAAGTAGCTTCCAGCTCTAAATATATTGAATCCCCATTAACCTACTGGAAAAATAGGAACACAAACACACACTTTCTTATTAGATGAACATGGCAGGTTGTCTAATGCAAACAATTAAATGAGAGCATTTGTTTATAGCTCTCAAAGGGTCTTGACAAAATTCCTTTTGTTGGAGGAACACAATTCTTTGCCTTTAGAGAAGCCTGAATGGAATCTTGACATGTGAATCCTTTGGAGTTTGTAGATTTGTATGTTGATTTGTTGGTAATGGATATTGGTTACAGTGCTCCATAGCTATTAAATGTTCCAGGTCCTTATAGCTCAAAGTATGGCTCAGACCAGCAGCAGCTAACTAACATCCTGTGAGAACTTTTTAGAATTGCAGAATCTTGAGTTTTACCTCTGATGTTCTGAACTAAACTCTGAATTTTAAAAGATTCCCCAGGTGATTTGTATACACATTAAAGTTTGATAAGCACCTTCTAGAAATGTTTCTGGAACTTTAACCTGGATCAGAAGAATTAAAAAAAAAAAGATTCTATTTATTTATTTTTTTAGAGAGAGGGCAAGGGAGGGAGAAAGAGAGGGAGAGAAAAATCAATGTGAGAGAGAAACATCCATTGGTTGCCTCTTGCATGCCCCCAGCTGGGGACCTGGCCTGCAATTTAGGCTTATGCCCTGCCTGGGAATCGAACCGGAGACCTGTCAGTTTGCGGGAGGAAACCCACCCACTGAACCACACCAGCCAGGGTGGATCAGAATAATTTATTAAAATAGAGATTGCTGGGTTCAATCCTAGACATTCTGATTCAGTAAGTCTGGGATGGGGTACCAGAATTTATTTCTCACACTTTTATTTAAATCAGTATGTCCAAAAATGTTATGATTTTGATATTTGATCAATGAAAAAGTTAGTAATGAAATATTTTACATTCTTTTTTGGTAGTAAATCTTTAACATTTGGTGTGTATCTTATACTTACAGCACATCTCAATCTGAACAGCCATATTTCAAACATCCAGTGGGGGTCAGTCACATGTGGCTAGCTCGGGCTGCCTTACCAGACAGCATACTAGGGTTGGTTTCCAAATGTTACTTCAAGGACTGCTACTCTTTGTGAAACTCTCACTGACCTCAGGAGAAATGAGAAAAAATAAGCAACATTTACTCAATTTAAATGATTCTGCTTTATTCTGAGATTACATTTTATCATTTTTTTCATGGCCTCTCTTTGATGCAGTGATTTTCAAAGTGTGGCTCCATAGGGCAGCAGCTTCAGCATCAGGTGGGAACTTGCTAGAAATGCAAATTCGTGTGCCCTAACTCGGACCTACTTAATCAGGAACTGTTGCAAGTGGGACCCAGCAATCTATGTCTTAACAGGCCCTCCACGTGATTCTGATGCACGCTAATGTTTGAGAATCACTGCTTTGGTGGTGAAATGGTGATAAAATAAGTGGTAGATTAAAAAAAATTTATAACTGTAATTGGCAAAATAAGAACTTGGTAACTTTGGGCTAGCCCCTCAATCAAAACTTGTATTTTTTGTTGGTTTATGAAATCTGAAAGTCAGAAAAACAATGTATGGGAGGTTAGGTAAATAGTATTTTGTGTTGCTGTTGATAAAATACAGTTTAAAAAATAGGGAAATGCCAGGAAAATGAGTGTGTATATAAGCATACAAATGAGTCCCAGAAAGTCAATGCTTGCTTCTCATTAGTAACACCTTTATGCATTACTGCTGGAAAAAGAGTATACTCACTTAACAACACTTACTACGAAAATTCACATTGCCTATGCAAAATAGGGAAAATGAGTCAGAAGAAAAATCCCATAAATATTGATGATCTCATTCTCCAGCTCTCTGGTAATTAGTCAATATTTGGCTGTTATTGCTACAAAAGTTGTTCTACAAAAATTATAATGTCTGGTCCTTACAAAATCAAAAAAACTACCCCCTCCCAAATCTTTTTACCAATTGTATAATTCCTTTTAGAAACATTACTAAATAAAGCATGAAGTTAGTATATTAAGTTTGGTTTCTTCAGTCAACTGAGAGGTGGGAGAATATTGGAATGAAGTAGAGAAGCTGAAATATGAAATAATATAAGGACTTCAGCATGAATGATTGGATAGGTGGAAGCAAAAGAAAATCTAATAACCTAAAGAAATATGCGCTTATGCTCGGGCGGCCTGTGGGACTTGGAATTCCAGGCCCGCGTTCAGTTTTGGTTGGCGTATGCGATGCTAGCCATTCTAGTCTCAGGCTCAGTTTTTCTAAATAAACATGAATTGCAAAGCCAGAATATGTCAAGATTGTTGATTGAGGAACCAATGTTTTAAAAAATTTTCTAGATTCCTGAGGAAAATGGTCTGAAGAAGTTCACACCATTATTATTTTCCATTTACAAGAAGTTCCTGTTAGGCTTAATCAAGAGGAAATTCAGGGATATAAAGAGGAAAGATGTGATAAAAGTGACCAGTTCTATTGTTCTGTATGAGTAAGTTACCTCCACCTACTTAATGCTAAAATTAGAAATTTTCTCCTTTGTTGTTTAGAGATCTAATAAGTCTCTGGGTTTGGTGGGTGTGTCTCCCCTAATTTCTAGAGCTGGAGCCAAGTGGATCGTTATTCATTTGGAGACTATAAAGCTGTGCTGTCCAGTATGGTAATCTCTTAAGCCACATGTGGTTCTTGTGCACTTGAAATGAGGTTAGTCCAGATCAAGATGTGCTGTAAATACAAAAGGCACACCAAAATTAAAAAAATTTACTATGAAAAAAATGTGAAACATCTCATTAGTAATTAAAAAATTAGTGATTAGATGTTGAAATGAGGCTAGTAAGAAAGGTTTTTTAAAAAAATTTTAATTGTTGTTCAAGTATTAGAAGCAACCTAAGTGCCCATGAGTAAATGAATGGATTGAAAAACTATGGTACATTTACATGATGGGATACTATGCAGCAGAAAGAAAGAAAGAACTCTTTCTTTGCGATAGCATGGATGGAACTGGAGAGCATTGTGCTAAGAAAGTTTAAAATTACATGTGTGGACTTCTGGTCAGGAAGGCAGTGTAGGTAAAGGCCTCTTCCCACAACTACATCAAAACTGCAACTAAATTCAGACAACCACCCTTCAGAACCACCTGAAATCTGGCTGAATGCAAGTCCTACAACTAGGGAATTAAAGAAGAAGCCTTATCGAGACTGGTGGAAGGGGCAGAGACACAGAACAGGCTAGTCTCACACTCACAAGTAACAAATAAAAATTGGGAGGTATACCTTGGCTGCAGAGGTCCCTCTTGAGGAGTGAGGGATCCCAGCCCCACACCAGGCCCCCCAGCCCAGAATTCCAGGGCCAGGAAGAGAAGTTCCCATAATTTCTGGCTGTAAAACCAAGTGGGGATTAGGCTGAGGAAGACAGGTTTTTGCTGGTGTACCAGCAGTTCCTTTTAAAGGGCCAGCAGCAGAGAAATACAAATAGGAACTGAATTTTCCGGCATTAGGGTGAGAGCTGGGGGGACAGTTTTCTCCCAGACAGAAGTGTTGGCAGCGACTATTGTTCCTTTGATGAGCCTTTCCCCCAGACGAGTGCCACATCTGAGCCTCTATCAGCTTGGCACATACCATTTCCCTGAGGCCCCACCCCAAAGAACTTTCAGGCCCACCCAAGCTATTTCCAATGGCTTTTCCATGCAAATGGCCTGTTTTAGCTCATGCTTCAGATTATAAAACAAGCTGCATCTGGCCTTGGCATTTCTTGTACCTATCAGTAAGTGGCCCCAGGCCTGGCAGTAGGAACAGCCAGACTTCATTTATAGCTAGGCCTCGCCTGGGTACTCCCAAGCCCAGCAAAAGTAGCAGCCATCTACAGATTGCTTTGTAGCTCTTGCCAGGTAGCCCCAGACAGAACACAGGTAGTGGCTGACCTTGGCCTACACCTTCTGGGAGGTCCCAGAGTCAGTACACCCAGTGGAGAGCTTTAGACCACCTTGAAGGATCACTACGCAACCACCTCCACAAAATGACAGACTCAAAGGGTGGATGGACTCAGTGGTCACCAGAGCCCCACTGAAATAAGTCCTGCTCCTAAGTCCTGCTTCGTGGGGGTGTGTTCCTGCACAGCTAATCCTCCACAGTGGTCAGAGGTCCATGGTCAGTGGTCACAGCCTGTCCTTGCAGCTGCTTGGCATGGGGTTAATCCTTCTTGTTGACATACCAACAGCAATCAAGGCTCAACTATAAGAGGAGGGCGTACTCAGCCCACATGGGGGGTACACTTTGAATGCCTAGCTTGGGTGACTGAGGAGGCTGTGCCATTGGACCTTACAGAACATCTGCTACATTAGGTCACTCTACCAAGACATGGAGTCAAACCAGCTCTATGTAATACGTAGAAACAAACACAGGGAGGCGGCCAAAATGAGGAGACAAAGAAACATGACCCAAATGAAAGAACAGAACAAAACTCCAGAAAAAGAAGTAAACCAAATGGAAATAAGCAATTTACTAGATGCAGAGTTCCAAAACCCCAGTTATATGGATGTTCAGTGAACTTAATGAGAATCTCAAAGCATAAAAAAGGACTAATCAGAAATGAAGGAGTCACTAACTGAAATGATAATTTACAGGGAAGTAACAGTAGAATAGATGAAGCTAAAAATCAAATCAGTGATTTAGAATAAAAGGAAGCAAAAAACACCCAATTAGAACAGCCAAAAAAAAAAAAAGAATAAAAATGAGGATGGTGTAAGGAGCCTCTGGGACAACTTCAGGCATACCAACATTTGCACCATGGGGGTGTTGGAAGGAGAAGAGAGAGAACAAGAAATTGAAAGCTTATTTACAAAAATAATGACAGAAAACTAATGACAGAAAAATTCCCTGACTTTATGAAGGAAAAAGACATACAAGTCCAGGAAGTGTAGAGAGTCCCAAAGATGAGTCCAAAGAGGTTCACACCAAGACATATCATAATTAAAATGCAAAAGCTTAAAGGAAAAAAGAGAATCTTAAAAGCATCAAGAGAGAAGCAATTAGATACCTACTAGGGAGCTCCCATAAGACTGTTAGCTGATTTCTCAACAGAAACTTTGCAGGCCAGAAATGATTGGCAAGAAATATTCAATGTGATGAAAAGTAAGGACCTACAACTGAGATTATTCTACCCATGAAAGCTATCATTTAGAATAGAAGGATAGGTAAAGAGGTTCCCAGATGAGAAGAAGCTAAAGGAGCTTCATCGCCACTAAAGCAGTATTATATGAAATCTAAAGGGTCTTCTTTAATTAGAAGAGGAAAAAAAGTAAATATGAGCAAGAAAATGTCAATGAATATATATCTATCCACAATTATATTGAAAAGCAAAATGAACAAGCAGAACAAAAACAGCCTCATAGATACAGAGAACATTTTGACAGTTGCTAGATGGGAGGAGGGTGGGGGAGGTGAATGAAAAAAGGTGAAGGGATTAAGCAGTACAAATTGATAGTTACAGAATAGTCATGGGGATGTAAAGTATAGCATAGGGACTACAGTCAGTAATATTTTAATAACTATGTGTGGTGTCAGATGGGTATTAGTGTTATTGGAATGAGCACTTGGTAAGGAATGTCATGTCTAATCACTGGGGTGTACACCTGAAACTAATATAATAATGCATGTTAACTGTAATTGAAAAATAAAAATGATTTTAAAAATAAAATCACTAGTTTGACTTATTCTGTGTTTCTATTAAATAGCACTGCTGTAGAATGATATTTCTTGAATATTATGAATGCTTCAAGAATAAAAGAATTTCTATAATGCCTTGATTACTATGAAAACATACACTGCTTAATTGAGACCTATTGCTAAATATACTGGGAATGTGTAAAAGTACCTCTTTAAATTTCAGACAAAAAAAAAATCCCAGTTTTGTGACCCTCTTTTACCAGTGCAAAATTGGAGATGGAAATAATTCTTGCAATTCAGGCAAAATATTTTTATCTAAAAACATCAGATCATCAAGGCAAATGTCAAATGTTTTAAATTTTTGTTATAAAATATAGCAAGTATACAGAAGAATGTATGAAATATGTGTTTGCAGTTTAAAGAAAAATTATATGTATGCACATATATATACATATACATATAATTGCTCTCTGTATAGCAGCAAGCCGAGAAATATTGGGTTGCCAAAAAGTCCATATGTTTTTTTTCCATATAATAAGAGACACATTTTTAATTTTCACAATAACTTTATTGATTTGGATATTTTGAGGATGCCAGCTATCTCCCATGTGGTATATAACATTGACTGTTCTCAATTAATGTCTTGATTTGATTGCTATCAACTGCAACTGGTCACCCGACTGTGGAGCATTGTCCAGAGAGAAATCTCCAGCTTGAAACTTCGAAAACCACTTCTGACACATTCGATCAGTCACAGCACCTTCTCCATACACTGCACAAATCATTTTTTTCCATTTCAGTTGTGATTTTACCTTTCTTGAAATAATAAAACATAATATGCTGAAAATGTTGCATATTTTCTTCCATCTTCAATAGTAAAATGGCTACACAAAAATTCACCAATTTTGATTTTTTTTTAATGCATGCTGATATAACAGGTGTCACAATACAATCTAACAAAATTGTTTCAAAGGAAGTTAAAGACAACTAAGCACTACTAGAGCCATCTTACACACACAAAAAAAATCAAATGGACTTTTTGGCCAACCCAGTAGAACATTATCACATCGCAGAATTCTGCTATGTGTCCTTTCCTGCTCTGGAAATATGGACAGTTCTGAACTGTTAATCCTTTCTTTCTTTTCTTCCTTTTCTTCCTTTCCTTTTCTTTTCTTTCCTTTTCTTTTCTTTTCTTTTCTTTTCTTTTCTTTTCTTTTCTTTTCTTTTCTTTTCTTTTCTTTTCTTTTCTTTTCTTTCTTTCTTTCTTTCTTTCTTTCTTTCTTTCTTTCTTTCTTTCTTTCTCTTTCTTTCTTCCTTTCTTCCTTTCTTTCCTTTCTTTCCTTTCTTTCCTTTCTTTCCTTTCCTTCCTTTCCTTCCTTTCTTTCCTTTCTTCCTTTCTTTCCTTTCTTTCATCATCACTGCCTATTTACATGTCCCCAAACATCGTATTGTTTAGTTCGGACCATTTTTAAACTTTATATAAATAAAAACACACTCTATATGTTCTTGTGAATTGTTTCCTTTTAATTTATTTTATTTTTCAGATCCATTTGTGTTGGTTTATAGCTATAGTAAATTAAATTTTTGGTATGGTATTGATTATGAAAAATGCCATGTTATTGATTTAGTCTGTTGAATTCATTGAGGTTGTTTTCCAGTTCTTTAAATTTTTAATCCTCACCTGAGGATACGTTTATTGATTTTAGAGAGAGAGAGGAAGGGAGAGAGAAACCAGAGAAACATAGATGTGAAAGAGAAACATCAATCGGCTGTCCCCCCACACTCCCCAACTGGGGATCAAACTCACAACCTTTTGGTGTATGGGACAGTGCTCCAAGCAATTGAGCCACCAGGCCAGGGCAGAGGTTGTTTCCTTGTTTCCACTGTAATAAACAGTGCTGGCATATACATTCTTCTACACGTTTCCTGGCACAGATAAACAAGATTTCTCTAGGACGTATACATATTGGATCATAGAGTATGTATGCACACTTAGTTTTACTAGATAATGCTAAGATATTTTCCAATTTACTTTCTCACCAGCAGAATATGAGGAGCATATGCATTGCCCCTCCGTCTTATAAAGAGTTGGTTGTACCCTACTTCTTAAGTCTGGCAGTTTTTGGAATGGCCTTTCATGGTTTTAATTTTCCTTATGCACTGTGAGATTCAACATCTTTTCTTGTGTTTATGGGCAATGTGTGCTTCGTTTTTCTATTTGGTTTGCCATTCTTGCAGATTCGCACAAGTTTTAAAATGTATTTTGCATTCTCATACTTAATGAGTTGCAATTATTTTCTCTCAGTTTGAGCTTGTCTTTTTCATTTTTTAAAATGCTTTTGATCAACAGAAGACATTAATTTTAATGTAGTCAGTATTTCCCTTTATAATTTGAACTTTTCATGTCTGGTTTAAGAAATCTTTCTCTACATTGAGACCATAAAGGTGCTGTACTATATTGTATTCTAAAGTTTTATAGTCTTACTTTTCATGGCTTAGATCTTTCATTTACCTGGAACTGATTTTTCTTTATGGTGTGATGAGGGAGTCTAGTGACGAGGGAGTCTAATTTGATTTTTTTCACATTGAAAACAAATTGTTCCATCCCTATTTACTGGGAACCCCCCATAATTTCCCTCCTGACCTGCAATAGCACCTCTGTCATATGTTAAATGGCAATTTCTACGTGGGTTTCTTTGTGGACTCTCTGTTCTGTTTCATTGATCTAAGGTTCTGTACCTCACTACCTTCTTAAAAAATATCCCATTATG
Source organism: Desmodus rotundus (assembly GCF_022682495.2). Classification (NCBI taxonomy): domain Eukaryota; kingdom Metazoa; phylum Chordata; class Mammalia; order Chiroptera; family Phyllostomidae; genus Desmodus; species Desmodus rotundus. Next base: position 163,346,687 of record NC_071388.1, on the reverse strand, counting down.
TAGTTCATCATTAACTAAAATCTTCTTTAATATGTGTCAATAAAGTTTTATATTTTTCTCCTTACAGGTCTTACACAGTTTTTTTGCTAGGTTTATTCCTAAGCATTGTATTTTGATGCTATAATAAATAACATATTTAAAATTATTTTCTGCTTATTAATAGTATATGGAAATATAATAGATTTTGAATAATTATTTTGTATTTACCATATTTATCAAAATTTTTATTTTATTAACATAGTTTAGACAATCACATCATTTTTATATAACAACAGGTTTGTTCTTTATCTTTTTTCTTCCTTTGTTAGACTGGTTTGGACCTTCAGTTTAATTTTGCAAACAAGTGGGGATAACAGGTAAATGTTCTGATTTTTAAGTGGAATGCCTTCATAATTTCAAAATTGATTTTGTTGTTTGTTATGAGTTTTAGGGTAGATATCCTGTATCAGGTTAAGAAAGTTCACTTTTATGGTTTACTCAGAATTTTACTATTAAGGAATGTTGAGTTTTATCAAATGCATTTTATGCATTTGTTGACATAGTCATATGTATTCCCCTTCAATTTGTTAACGTAGCCAATTATATTACTTTTCTTTCTTTAAATACTTTGAGAGATTTGGATTTTGTAAGTTATTGTTTTGTCTGGGATTTTTGCATTTGTGTTAATAAGTAGGGTTGGTTTATAAATACCCCGTTTTGAATGTCATTGTTGAATTTTGGTATTATGGTTATGTGAGCCTCAGAAAATAAGTGGAGTAGTGTCTTTTTTTCTCTCTGTAATCTGAAATAGTTTCTGTAAAATTGTAATTTTCTTGAATGGTTAGTACAACTTACCAGTAAACTCTCCTGAGATATTGTTTTGGGGGAAGATTTTTAAACTAATGATTAAATCTCTTTAATAGTTATAGGAGTCTAATTTGATTTTTAAACATTCATATGTTTTATTTCTTCTTGAGTCAGTTAAAATAAGTTATCTTTTATAGAAATAAATTCAACTGTTTTTAATATTGAAATAATACTTACACATCTCCTAGCTATCTAGTATTTATTGGGTTCTAATATATGTCCATTTTTTATTTCATATATTTATGTAGTATTTTAATTTTATATATGCACTATTTTATTTTTATTTTGGGGTCATCTCTCTTGTTAATATTGTTACAGGTTTGTAAATTTTACCAGTTCTTTCACAGTACCAATTTTTGATTATTAAATTTTTTATTTTTTTAAAGATTATTTATTTATTTATTGTTAGAGAGAGAGGAAGGGAGGGAGAAAGAGTGAGAGAAACATCAATATGTGGTTGCCTCTCGTGCACCCCCTACTGGGGACATGGTCTGAAACCCAGGCATGTGCCCTGACTGGGAATTGAACCAGTGACTGTTTGGCTTGCAGGCTGGCACTCAATCCACGGAGCCACACCAGCCAGGTATAATTTTTTAATTTTCTTCTTCATTAATTTTTGCTTCCAACTTTTTTATTCCCTTCCTTTTCTTTTCTTTGTTTTCATTATTTTTTAACTTTCTTATTTTCTTTCTTTTTAAAAACATATTAAATTGATTATGCTATTATAGTGGTGCAGTTTTTCCCCCTTTGTGTCCTTCTGCCCGGTCTCCCCTTCCCTCCAGCATTCCTCCCCTTTAGTTCATGCCCATGGGTTGTGCATATAAATTCTTTAACTGCTCCATTTCCTGTAGTTTTCTTAACCTCCCCCTGCCTATTTTGTACCTACCAATTATACTTCTCAATCCCTACACCTTTTCCTCCATTCTCCCCCTCCCCTCTCCCAGCTGATAACTCTCCAAAAGATCTCCATATCTATGATTCTGTTCCTTTTCTGGTGGTTTGCTTAGTTTGCTTTTTTAGATTCAGTTGTTGATAGTCGTGAATATGTTGCCACTTTATGTCCCTCGTTTTGATCATCTTCTTTTTCTTAAAAAAGTCCCTTTAACATTTCATATAACAATGGCTTGGTGATGATGAACTCCTTTAGCTTTACCTTGTCTGTGAAACAGTTTATCTGCCCTTCCATTCTAAATTATAGCTTTGTGGATACAGTAATGTAGGTTGTAGGTTCTTGCTTTTCATCACTTTGAATACTTCTTGCCAGTCTCTTCTTGCCTGCAAAGTTTCTTTTGAGAAATCAGCTGATAGTTGTATGGGAACTCTGTTGTAAGTTACTCTCTGCTTTTGTCTTGCTGCTTTTAAGATTCTCTGTTTATCTTTAACCTTTGGCATTTTAATTATGATGTGTCTTGGTGTGGTCCGCTTTGGGTCCAACTTGTTTGGGACTTTCTGTGCTTCCTGGACTTGTATGTCTGTTTCCTTCACCAAATTAGGGAAGTTTTCTATCATTATTTTTTCCAATAAGTTTTCAATTTCTTGCTCTTTCTTTATTCCTTCTGGCACCCCTATGATTGAGATGTTGGTACATTTGGAGATGTCCCAGAGGCTTCTCATATTATCCTTGTTTTTTTGAATTCTTTTTTCTTCTTGCTGTTCTGATTGAATGCTTATTTCTTCCTTATGTTCCAAATCATTGATTTGAATTGTAGATTTTTCTTTATTTCACTTAGTTCAACCTTCATTTCTTCCTTTATGTTGTTGTACTCAATGAGTTCTTTGAGAATCCTAATCACCAGTGTTTGAACTCTGCATCTGATAGGTTGGTTATCTCCATTTCATTTAGTTCTTTTTCTGGGGTTTTGTTCTGTTTTTTCATTTGGGCCATATTTCTTTGTCTCCTCTATTTGGCAGCCTCCCTGTGTTTGTTTCTGTGTATTAGGTAGAGTTCCTTTGACTCCCTGTCTTAGTAGCCTGGCCTATTGTAGCCTGGCCTATTGTGGAAAAGGCACCTGTAAATTTTGTGGGGTGGAGCCTTAGGAAATTGCCAGCACGAGGCAACCTGCTTCACTGCTTTGTGGCTCTGTGTGTTGGTGGTGAGGGCTTGGAGAGGGGACAATGATGCTGCTTGGCTTCTGGAGGCTTCCCTGGCACTTGCCCCATTTCCAGTGACTTCACCCACTTCCTGTATGCTGCTGGCACCCTCCCAGCTGTTGTCCTGGTGGTGAATCCCAGAGAGGGTGGGTTTGTGTACGTTCTAAGTTCATGCAGGCTCTTTAAACGGAGTCTTCTGAAAATCTGGCAATTTCTTCTATCACCCCAATCCCCACTTGTTTTTATAGCCAGAAGTTATGGGGATTTATCTTCCCAGTGCTAGAATCTTGGGCTCTGTGGTTTGGCTTAGGGCTGGGATCGCTAGCTCCCAAAGTATCCCTCATTCCCGAGGCATCCCTCCTCATTTTTATCCATCATGTGTGTACACGGCACCATTTGTTTGGCAGCACCTCTCTCAGCACCACACTGCGTCTCCACACCTCTCAGCCCATCTCCGCAACTCCTCCCCTTCTACCTGTCTGGATGAATGTGGCTTCTTTAAATCCTTGGTTGTCAGACTTCCATACAGCTTGCTTTTCTGACAGTTCTGGATGTTATTTGTTTTGAGATCTAGTTGTAATTCTTCTTATGGTTGCACAGGGAGGTGAAGCGTGTCTACAACTCCATCTTGACTGGAAGTTCTAGCTTAACTTTTCTTATTTTCTATTTTAAGAATTTAAGGATACACATTTTCCATGAAATTTTCTTTAGCTTCATAATGTAATATTTTATCTGTAACATTTTGTTATTCAGTTCTAAATGTTTTCTGATGTCTATTATGATTTCTTCTTTGATCCTGGATTAATATAGAAGGGTGTCTTAATTTTCAAACATATAGGAATATTTCTAATTAGGTGTTTATGTGTTTTGGTTATGTGTCCAAAACTATTTTGGACAGAGAACTTGATCTGTATATTACCATTTTGGGGGGTGAGGAGGGATTTGGTGAAACTGCTATTGAAAACATTTGAAAACAGCATTTGATTAAAATGTTTTGTGAATGCTTGGAAAGAATATCTGTCCTGAACCATCAAGTGCAGTGTTTCGTATAAGTCCAACATGTATGTGTTAGTTTAAATTTATTCACCGTTTTATTTAAATCTTGTATAAAACAATTGGTTTTTATGTCTGTTTTAGCAGTTGCTGAGAAAGTCTTTGCCCCATTCTCCTTTCCTTTTTTGGAACTCTGATTACCTACGTTAGACTGTCTCACTAACACTGTCTTATAACTTCTGATAAAAGCCTGCACTTCCTAGACTTCTTTACTACTTAGTGTGGCCGTGTGTGTGATCCTTTCCAGCAACGGCTTTTAGGAAGTAGATGTGTGCACTTCATGCTCTTTCCCCTCCTGCCGAGGAATCCAGACAGTAAGGAGGCCCTCGGTTCGGGGAGATGGCAGAGCTGTGAGATGAAGGAGCTGCAGTCCCTGAACCACTGCAGGCAGATAGGCTCTCACAGACCATCACTCAGCTGGGCTCTTATGTGATGGGGAAATTAACTTCTGTTTTGTTTGAGCCATTTTGTATTTTGGGTATGATTCTTCCTGAAACTCACCTTACCTTAATTAATGCAGATTTTCAATTAAAAAAACATTTATTGAGAGAGAATTCATATGCCATACAGTTCACCCATTTAAAGTGTACAAGTCAATGTTGTTCTTCAACTTTTAAGTTCTTTTGTCTCTTTGATCTTCATTCTTGATAATTTCTTTTGTCTATCTTCTTGTTCACTAATTTTCTTTGTTATGCTAGGTATTATCTGTTGTTAAATCTGTCCATTGAGTGTTTAATTTCAAGTGCTCCTTTTAAAACTTCTAGGATTAAACATGCTCTTTAGTATTCTTATCTGATAATTCCAGTACCTGAAGTGTTTTGATTGTGCTTCCCTTTTGTTTCTGCAGTCTCTCACTCATGGCTTGATTGCTCATGTGTTTAGTAATTTTGAACCTTAGGTTTAGTTTTCCTTGGAAATTTATCCATTGAGTTTCACTGTGTCTTGGAATGAAAGAGGCAATTTCTTATCAGGGACTTGCATTTGCTTTTATTAGGCACCTGGTGCATGGCCGATCAAGAACCACTGCAGGTCTTATTTAGGCTGCTTCAGAAGTGCAGATTTGTGGTGCAATGCTGTGTGAGGGTCAACTTGTGGTTACCAGTACTCACTGTATAATTTCTCCCCACTCTGCTCGCTGCCAAGCTTTGAAACTGTTAGTGTTCTGTGCAATCTTTTGTTGGGGGCAGAAATGGGTGGTTTATTCTAGGCCCCTCTTTCACTGAGTGTATGCTTTTGGACCCCAGTTTTATGAAGGTTCTAATGTAAGACACTCCAGCTTGGGTGGTCCCTGGGCTGTGTCTTCTGTCTTCAGAGCATGAAAATCTATGCTCATGTTTACTGGGTTCAGCAAATGTCTCAGTGGTAAAGCTGATTCCGTGCTGCCTTCCTAGGTGTTCCTTACTGTTTTGTTCTCATATGGATGCATTTGAGTTGTTTTAAAACACAGGTGGCAAACACAAGGCCTGCTGACCAAATCCAGCCCCACACCGTGTTTTATCCTGCCCGGCACCTTGTTTCTACCCGGCGGCAGTGCCGAGCTCTCGCTTAACTGTTAAGGAGTAGTTATATTTATACAGTCCTAAAAATTGCATTCGGCCCTTTGAAGGCAACCTGGAGACTGATGTGGCCCCTGGTGAAAATGAGTTTGACATCCCTGAATTTTATCCAGTACTTTTAGTCATTACCAGGAAGGGTTGGTACTGACACAATCTGATATGTTGCCAAAAATCTGACTACCTGTTTTGAACTAATATTTTCCACATAAGTGTTCATTTTTGATAAAGGCTTGCTTATCATTATAAGTTTGTGGAGGGTCTTGGTGGTATGTAGGGTTCATGTAATCATTGGCTCTTTCCATTTGCTGGGCTTCTAGGTATAGCTGGTAAGGAAAGGAAAGGCAAAAACAATTGAGAAGACATGATGTGTAATTCCGTAGGGTTTAAAAGGAAAGTGGAGAGAGAAAGGAAACTACGTGTTGATTCTTTGCTTAATAAATATTAAATCATTAAGCTAGTACTTTACCTGTGTTATCTCATTACAGCTCTCCTATAAATCAGACATAATTACAGATGATATAACAGTTAATGTTTACTGCATGTCAGGTTATTGCCAAGTAATTTACATGTCATTTTTCAACTGACACCATTTTGTAGATGAGGAGACAGTTTTAGAGAGTCACTCGCCTAATGTCACTCAGGAGCCACTGACCAAATACCCAGAGTGCTTTTAGATTTAGGCTAAGATAATGGAATTTGCTGTCTGATTTAAAATCACACCTACTTTACCTCCTCATGTCCTGAAAAGAATAGTTCTAGAGTATTAATAACAACAACTAATGTTTGTTGCCTACCAGATATTTCTCTTACTGCTTTATATGTATTACTCATTTAATCCCAAACAACCCTGGGATTATTATCATTATCCCAATTCCCAAAATGAGGAAACTAGATTTTAGAGAGTTTAAGTAGCTTGCCCAAAGTTGCTAATAAGTGGGGAAGCGAGGGTTTGATCCTCACTGATCTGTACCCCTCGTCTGTGCTCTTGACCACCACACTATGCCGTTCTGAAACCGTGAACCGAAACTTTGAGACTGGAGAGAAAGGAGTTCTGCTTCGTGATGGAATCAGGATTTCTTGCTAGCAAGTAGCCCAAACATATTCACCAGAATCAAGGGACAGTTAAACAGGTGAGGGGATAAAGAAAGGATTGGTATCATGTTTCAAAACTCTCGATCTTAAAATGAATCATGGAAAGGAAAGGCTATCTGCCATTGACCAGAACGCTAACCAGCGAGAAAACTGTTGTGAGCGGGGAACAAGTGACCAGAAATGAATAGATCAGTAGAGGAAGACTTCTCCTGATACTGACTCACTATCAGTGTAGCCAGGTGAAAACTCTCAGGTGAAATGGAGAGTTACTAGAACTCGTGTGTGTGTTACTAATCTTAGAAAAAGCATTCCTAAGCTGCTCTCTCATCCTTCATAAGGGCCCAGAGGATTACCAATGGGTTAATATATTTTGCAAGCCATTTATGACACCATTAAATGTAACTGGTTCTGTTTGCCTGGTTTAAGTACTCATTTACTCTGTGAGGGTGAGCAAATGGGAATTTTGGGATCATAACAAATTATTTTGGTGAAATTTTATACCAAAGGAGGAAATATAATGACTTGCTATAACTAAAAAAATTATTTCTCTCAAAATAATAAACCCAGAGAGCCCTTCTCTAGAGGAAACTAAAAAGGTATTTTTTCTTCCAAAGTTAGCAGTTTCGTTTAGCCTTCTAGTAGGTGTGATTAATATTTATGGGGATCTCGGCTTGAGCCTGGGCTCGGGTTTGAATATGTGTGGATACATCTGGTGGACGCATGGGACAGCACCTAAAAAATATTTGTACAGGGGGCTGGGAGCTTCCAAGGAGAGAACTCATTTTAAAGAAAGGAGGAGCCGGCACGCCTGACTTAGTAATAGAAGTCTGGTCACTGTGAGGAGCAACCTGCCAATAAAAGTGAAACTGCAAACACAACCTGAAGTTCTATATGACCCAGTCACACAGACATCACTACTTTGGAAACTTTAAGCAGGTTGTAAGGTCAACATAGGCAGACGTCGGGCATCATCCCCATCCCACCATACATCTATGGTACCTCTGGTGACATGGCAGCAGGGACTGGTGACGTGGAAGTGCCCGGTGGATGACAGAGAGAACAATAGCAGATGCTGTGGGGTTATTCATGAACATGCCCGAATTTCAGAAGTACCTGACTTCAGAGAACACTTGGAAAGAGCCCTTGAGAGGTTCCACCAGGAGGAGGCAAGAGCCCATAGAATCTGAGTTCTGATTAGTAGTGTGATGCTGTTTGTATTCACTGGTGGGGAAGACCTGGGGAAACTCAGGTTGTGTCAAATTCGTATATGTGGGAGATTTTCAGTACAGCTGGAGGCTACCAAATATATATAATCATGCTGCTGAACATATAGATGCCATAGGGTTTGGTATCCTGAAAGAGCTTTCTAAAATGGGTGAAGGTGATCAAAAGGTAAAAACTTGCAGTTACATCAGATAAATAAGTTCTGGGGATGTAACGTACAGCTTGGTAACTATAGTTAATAAACCGTATTGTGTATTTGAAAGTTGCAAAGAGTAGATCTTAAAAGTTCTCATCACAAGGAAAAACAATTTGTAACTATGTGAGGTGATGGATGTTAACTAAACGTATTGTAATCATTTTACAATATACATATCAAATCATATTGTACATCTAAAACTAATACAATATGATATGTCAATATATATCAATAAAACTGGTAAAAAAGCTAAGATGCATTAATTGACACATCACTGTTTTGAAGTTTAGCATTGTTATATATATTCTTAGGTTTGAAAACAGAATCAGAAAATATGAGTTAAATTAAAAAACTTTACATTAATGATTTTTAATATTATATTTGGATTTTATTACTTTTCATTTCTAATTGGGTAGCGAAGGCTTTTGAGGAAGAATGGTTAATAGGCACCATCAGAAAACAAATGAGTGGTTTTTAAATTTCCACTGGCAAAATAAATAGATATTTTCTAACATCTATTTATTTAATAGTGTGTTTCAGAGAGTAATTGGTTAGTAAATATTTGTTAAGTAAATTTTCCTGATGACGCCAGTGGGCCTCAGGAAGTTTAATTTACCAGTTTCATGTTACCTAGCAATGCAGGGATTTGAAAACAAATTAGGAAGACTGAGCTTTCTAGTGTGATATCAGAAAAAACCATGAATGTGACAAAGACTGAAAACATACAATGTGAGCTTTCTTGGTTAATCTCTCTCCATGTGTTATGCATCCTTTGCTGTTACAGAAACCAATACTCCGAATTGTAGTAAAAACTTTTCTTAGTTGTTACTTCTAATTAGTGAAATTAGAGCATATCTGATTTACATTGAATTTTATTTGATTTTGTTTGAACTTTACATATTATTCAGGGAAATTCTTGGTAGTGTGGACAGGAAGCTCTGGGTGGTCCAAAGGTGTCCATTTCTTCTGGGGGAAGATGAGGGCAGGGAGGAAGACCCTAGGCAATTCTGCATGGAGACCTTGGGCAGGATTGGGTTAACCCTGCCCACATGAGGCAGTGTAAATTTTCATTTTATTACCAGTTGGTTTAATGACTGAAATAATAGAAATAGAAATTTTATGGCAAAATGGAATTTACCTGTTGACTATTTTGACAGAAAATGGAGAATGGGCTGCTAATTTAGGAGACTCCATCTGTGTTACTATAAATCATTATAGTAACTTTATGGTCCTATTAGCATTTATGAAGTAGCTGTAGTGGTAGGATCTATAGAATGATGATTTGAGAATTTGTGTAAGAAAAAAATGGGTCTGAACTCAGTCTCTTTCAAAAACGTCCCCTTTAAGAAGCTGTGTTCTGCACTACTAATTGAAGTGTTGAAATGTTCTTGTGTTGCATTACCGTACTGGCGGTGCCCATTGAAAGCCATCTTCCAGGTCTGGGGGAAGATCTGTTCAAAAGGATGTTCTGTTTCGCTTTTCTACTCTATTCTACACAGTCTTTAGGAAAAGCCCAAGAGAGTTACTTGTTTAAGTTTCTCTAATGTTTAATATGTCTCTAATCTTCTTTATTTGAAAAGCCTATGAAATACGTATACATGGTAAACTATATTTTATCAAGCTTTAGATCTTGAATCAGAAGGCAATTCTGGATCTCTTTTGGTTTCTCTGCTCCTATACTTTAGTCTTAAAGTACTTGCTCCTTTATTTACACAAACACATAAACCCAATTAAACAAAAATAATTCCCCTAATTACCAAATTGATACATATTTACTAACATAATGAAACAAATCACCCGTCTGCCCTTTTCCAGAGATAACCCCTGCTGTGACGTTGATTTCCTTCTTACGTGAATGTGGATGTGAAGACCTACTCAGAGAAGTGGAGTCAAATTATTATCGACTCACCTTTCTGATGCTTAGGGAGATAAACCCGAACTGATAATAGGAATCAAAATATTCCTTAGCCAAGTTATACTGATATATGAAAACTTTCTAATTTATTTACTGAAAGCAGAGCATCATAAACTGAAACATGTTCATTGTGGCTAACGGTCCTTTCCTATGGCAGGATAATCACAGCAGTATTGTTCAGGAAATTCTCTGTGTAATGGGGGTCGAAGTTGTATGTAGTTAGTTCTGTGTCAGTGTTTCCACTCAATTTTGCATTACCAGCATTTTCCATGTCACTAAATATTTTTTCAAAAATATTTTTTAATGACTCCATGAAATTTCATTGAATTGGGAATACCATCATTTATTTTTTACTTTCCTATTTTTGGATATTTTATTTGTTTCCATGTTTTAGAAACATTTTTTTTTTTTGCTTTTATAACACTGTGGAGAAAATACTTGTGTATAAACCTTTGACCTTATTTAAAACTATTTCCTTGAGAATATATGCTTTAAGGACCCATTAACCTCTTAATTGGTCTCCATAAGTTTAGTCTATCTCCTGCCTATTGCTGCCAGAAGAATTTTCCTAAAGCATCAATTACATTACTCATCCCATGCTCAAGAGCCCTCAGTGGCTTCTTATGGACCAGAGGGGAAAAAAACCCTTCTTGATTCTTTAGCTTGGGGATTAAAATTCTTGACAGTCTTGATCCTTCCAATTTCTGTAATCCATGTACCCTAAGTAACTATGCTCTTTGGGATGGACCTGTTCTCATCCAGCATCCACTTTGAGGATTTTCACATATTATTTTTTACCCTCCCTCTCTTTCTCTCCCTCTCTGTCCCAAACCAAACATAAAGTACAGCTCCAGTGATTCATGGGTTATGTTGCCTGTCACAAATAAAATATTTTAATGCATCTTTAAACATCTCAGTTCTTGCCCCAAGTTTTCTCCTTCCAATTAACCTTCTTCTTCTTCCACCCCCAGCTTTTCTGGATATGGCAGAGTTCTGTGTGTGTAGCTATTGTAAAAGGTCTGATAGGATACATACCAAAATTTATCTATGGGAAAGGGCCCTGTGGTAGAAGTTATAGAGAGGATCAAGGGAAACTTTCACTTTTTACTCTGTATACTTCTGTGTTGTTTTGAACCTTTTCAAGTATTTATTTTTAATTTAAAAACAATAAAATTATATATATTTGTTAAAAATTCCTTATAGTGTTGTAAGATATAATGGAGGTAGGGTGTATGAAATTGCTTTCTGAAGTTTTAAAGCTTACAGAAAATGCCAATTGTGGTTTCATCCATGGCTTTGCTCTGATCCTCCAGAAAGCACTTTGCATTCCACTCCAGTAGTTCAGCTCCTACCCATCTTTTATTTTTTTATCTTATTTTTTTATTTTAAAAATCCTCACTGGAGGATATGTTTATTGATTTTAGAAGGAGAGGGATGGAGAGAGAGAGAGAGAGAAAGAGAGAGAGAGAGAAACATTGATGTGAGAGAAACATCAATCAGTTGCCTCCTGTACACACCCTGACCAGGGATTGAACGCACAACCTAGGACATGCCCTGACCGGGTATTGAACCTGCAACCCTCTGGTGTACAGAGATGATGCTCCAACCAACTGAGCCATCTGGTAAGGGCACGTACCAATCTTTTAGAGCCCAGCTCAATTTCTTTTTTTAAATTATGCTTATTGATTATGCTATTATAGTTGTCATGATTTTTCCCCTTTCCCCTGCTCCACCCAGCACCCCCTACTCCCTCAGGCAATTCCCCCACCATTGTTCACGTCCATGGGTCATGAGTATAAGTTCTTTGGCCCAGCTCAATTTCTATAGCTTAATAGAGCCTGCTTTGATTACTGAAACTCACAGTTGTTTGTACCAACTCATGTGAAATCCACTTCCTTGGTCTTCATTTTGGGGGCATGTGATGACAGATAAAAAAAGTGCATTTAGCAGTAATCTGAATTATGAAAAATTGTTCAGAATAACTCTTTACTCATGTAACTCTCTTCTACCATTTTTTGTACTTATAAGGATTATTTATTTTTTGCTTTTTGTGTTTAGTGAGGGGAAATGACTGCAGGTGCACTGCTATCTGTGTGATCTTGGGACTTTCACGTGTCCTTTGGGGTTTTTTTCATCCAAAATATAGAGGGATTGAAGTAGGCATATCTTCTAATGTAACCTCTGGTTCAAAACCTTTGTGATTCTGTCAGATGATGTGATATTTATTGGATAAGTGCCTTAATATGAAATGGTACTTTCTCTTAAAAAGATTTGGAGTGACCTTTTTTTTTTAATCTAAAGACGCTAAATAGGACAACTCAAGATAAGTAATCTATTTGATGTAGTAAACAGGGCATTGACTTTGAAATTGAAAAGACCTGCATTTGAATCCTAGCTCCACTATTACTAAGTCCTGTTATCTTAGACAAGTTACTTGACCTAATTAGTCTGTTTCCTTATTTATAAAATGAGGATAGTCATCTTTTCTTCCCTGGACTCTACGTGTGTTTGCATTCAAGACAATGCTTGATACATAGGATGCTCTCAGTATGTATTAATTGTTTCCTTTCTTTTTTCATGAGTAACTTTGATTTGTAAAAGGCATATCTTAAAAAGAAGCAAATTCTATTTTATGTATTTATATATCTATACAGGAATCCAGAGAGAGTAGAGTGGGTGATTAAAAACCGAGATCTGACGAGTGTGAATACGCGTGAAGCCTTTGTGAATCGTTATTCCAACTGTATGCTGAAGTGCAGAGCCATGGTGGGCCTGTATGTTATTTCCCTTCTTATAGGACTCTAGACTGTGGCTAGTGACAGAAGGGTTATACAAGTGAAGTGCATTTTGATGCCATAGACTGAGTTGGTGAAGGTAGTCAGCAATTAGGAACCCTGTATCAAATACCGTTGTGCCTCCAGTGCTTTCTAGGAGGCACAGAAACACTGTGCCTAGGGCCCACACTGTTGCTAGGGGCCCATGAAATTATTTTAATTTCTTTTAAAATCAGAAAAATAAAATGAGTGTTTAGATGGAAGAAAATATCTTAATATATAACATTAATATATACGTCTTTATACCAATGCAGTTGGAAATACAGTTTTTAATTTTTTTTAATGGAGGAGGGGGACCATGAAAGTCACAGTGCAGCCCCGGATGTTTTAATGAAGTTGAACTCTCCCAGGAAACACAGCTCCTGCGCAGTCAGGCGGAGGAGTGGCCACGCTAATTTCACGCTTTCCGGAGGCGCATCAGGAAGGCGCTTGCTGGTGTGGTCACAGACCCATCCCACTGTATGGTGTCTCTGTTTTTCCCCTGGCTCCAGGAGAAGGCAGGAGATAAGCCTAACATGGCAACAAAACAATAAAAATGTATTTACAACAAGGCTAGTAGTAAGATTAGAATTGTGGGAGCAGAGACTTCCCTCTTATCATAGACTTATATAAATTTAATATATAAACACCATGAATATTAATGAATTTGTGAGAGATGGCTTTGGAAAAAATATTCAACAACAACCGAAGAAATGGTAATCTAATTTTGGCTGAATAACAGAAAATAGGAACTGCTTACAAGTACGATATGTATAGTAGAGATAACCGTCTGAGATGTGGAGAAGCGGATAGTGTGAGAAAGAAGCTGCTTGGCATAATGTCTCAGATGAGAGGATTCCCACCTAAAGTAGAACATTTGGTCACTAGATTAAGTTTGAAGAAATATTGAAGCATGAGAGGGTGGAGTAAGGTGGAGATCGGCCACTGTAATTCAAGGCCAGCTGCTCCGGAGAGCTTGGCTGTGGGAGACTGTCTGAATCTAAGAGGCACCCTTACTCAGAGGGGGTTAAGTTGGTTGGAGAGAAAAGGTAGAAATTGTTTTCTCCCACCACTGGGTTTGTGAGTTTTACTTTTCATTTTAAACTGACCATATTACGTTAATAATAATTTGTGCTAATAATAACTAACATATCAGGAGCACTTAGTATTTGCCGGACACTGGGCTGACTACCTGGATTGACTGTTTAATCTCCCGCAGCCCTAAGGAGTAGGAACTATTATCAGTCCCATTTTACAGATGAAGAAACAGAGTTTAAGGAGGTTGAGGGACTTACCTGAGGCCTTCCTCCAGCCGGGAGCTGTGACAGGGCGCTGGAGCCTGCGTTCTAACCTCTGTCATTACCCCAGCAGAGTCCATCTCTGCAGATTGAATTAGCAAAGCGCAAGAGTGTTGAGGAGTATTATGGGTTTGCATTTTGTTCCCCTCTAAATTCAGATGTTAAAGTCTTAACCCTAGTACCTCAGAATGTGACTTTATTTGGAGACAATATCCACAGAAGTAATCAAGTTAAAATGAGATTGTTAGGGTGGCTGCTGATCCAATGTGACTGTTGTCTTCATCAAAAGGGTAAATTTGGACAAAGGGACACACACAGAGGGAAGATGATATGAAGAGACATAAGAAGACAATGGCCATCTGCAAACCAAGGGAGAAGCCTGGGCCCTGGCTGGTGTAGTTCAGTGGATTGAGTGCTGGCCTGCGAACCAAAGGGTCACTGGTTTGATTCCCAGTTAGGGCACATGCCTGGGTTGCAGGCCAGGTCCCCAACAAGAGGCACATGAGAGGCAACCACATATTGATGTTTCTCTCCCTCTCTTAAATAAGTAAGTAAATAAATAAAATCTTTTTTAAAAAAAAAGAGAGAGAGAGCAGCCTGGGACAGATCCTTCCCACAACTCTCAGAAGGAAACAACCCTGCCAACACCTTGATTTTGGATTTCCAGCTTCCAGATAAAGACATAGATTTCTGTTGTTTATGCCACTCAGTCTGTGTGTGGTACTTTATTAATGCAACCCCAGCAAAGTAATACAGGGACTAAGGCATCCTTGTGTGAACTACACCTATAATAAGATAAGGTCCCCCCAATATTATTTTGGAGGCCTAAGCAGACTCTTTTTTTCTCCTTGTAGGTAGAGAATGATCAAATGTAAATACCATATTTTTTGGACCATAAGACGCACCTAGGTTTTAGAGGAGGAATATAAGGGAAAAAATTTTGAAGCAAAAAATGTGGTAAAATATTTAATAACATAAATAACATAACATTTCACCAATGTAAATGTAAGCTACATTTGGACTATAAGACGCACCCCAATTTCCTTCCAAATTTGGGGGAAAATAAGCGCATCTTATAGTCTGAAAAACATGGTAATAGTTTTTAAGAGTTTTTGACAAACTGAAAATAAAGGTGGTCCGAGGATTTGGAGTTAACAGTGTAAGCGTCTTGAACTTCTAATTCATGGCAAGTAAGACTTGGTATGTAGTAGAATTAAGTTGTCTTCTCTGCCATTCATATAAATGACTCCTCTAACATCAGACATTATTAGCCAAAATAAATTTCCAACTTAATCCCAATATTTACCGACAGTAGTGATGATGGTAGAGTCATCTGTCCTTTAGGACGTTTGGTCACTAATTAGGGGCAGAAAGAAATTAGACTGAGCTGAAGTGCTTTAATCACAATTATGTATATGTCCAATGATACTGGTTCAGATTGCATCAGATGCAGAGTTGTTTTGGTCCAAATAATCCAGTGAAAAATTTGATAAGATAATTAAAAAAAGCTTTTTTTCCCCTTTCAGGCAGATTAATTTAAAATATTTTGTGTAAGACTTAAAATATTATAACCACAGTAGCAGGGTTGCTCATAATATTTGCACTATATATTTATTTGCATATTAATGAAGGGGGTAATTTACTCTTCCTAGATTTCTTCCTCCTTCTCCCACAGCATTTCAACACTGTGCTCACGGCCGTTCTGTGGAGGAAGTCAGAGTCATCTCCAACCACCTGCCTGATGGGGGGCTGCCTACGGCGCTCACTTGATTTCTTCATGTTTCCTTAGAAGCTCTCATTTAATATTTATTTAATTCTGCTAGTTTAGAGGGGCTTTAGCAATTGAAAGTTCTCCAGAATGTCGTTTCTTCTTTAAACTAGTATTTATTGTTTTGTAATACTATCAATGAAAATTCATAGGTGAAAATTCCTAAAAAAAAATCATAAAACTCTTACATATGTCTTCTTTAAAGGAAACCTGTGATCAGAAGATGTTTTTTTTCTTAGTTGTGATTTGAAGATAGAGGCAGGATGTATTTAATTATGGTTTTGAGTCATATTTGACTAGGAAATAGTACACAAGACGTCTCAGTGCACATGATCTGTGTGTCAGACACTGCTCGGTGCCACCTCAGGTCCTTTACCTGTTTCCCTGGAACTCCGGTCTCCTTCTTTCAGTCCAGTTGCTGAATGGAAACTGACGTGGTATGACCCCAGGGTGTAACAGATGGGAGGAAGCTGGCAGATAATTTCTCTCTCCCAGCCCCTGATGAACTATTCCAAGAGAAAGCTTTCTGTATAACTTATCCCAGGAGTCTGGGTCTCACTGCCCTGGGATTACATCTCCCAATAGAGTTTAGAGTTCAAGCCTTGCCCCAGCCTCAATTTTCAAGGGAACTTATTTCAGGACAATCAACATTCCATAAATGTTTAGTAAATTGAAATGAATATGGGCTAAATGAGGGTTTCTGTTTAATCATTCTCATCTTTCTGGGCTCTGTAAGATCTTGATCTGCACCTCCCGATCCTCTTGTGGGCGCCTCTGGATGGTAGGTATGGTGCTGAGAAAGAAACAACCAGCAAATCAAAGTCTATTTAATTGCTAGCAAGTGGTTGACCACATGACTCAAAGAGAAGTTACATTTCTAAAAGCTGATATAATAAGGGAAGAGTAGGAGTGACTGATTCCAGCTGAGAAGAGCGCAGTCCTGATTGTGGGCCCGAAGCCCATCTTTTCCTCAGAGACACAGCTCACTTCTAAGTGAGTAATGGCCACCTCATCTAGGTACCTTTCCTGTGAGAAAAACTCCTACAGAAATTCTGGCCTTGAGAAGAAAGCCGAAGTATTTCTCTAATTTCTATACAATTTCAGTGATTTTATAATGTGTACATGAGACTTGAAAGACTGAAAATGTGAGACTCTTCTGTTAAAAGGACAATAGAAAAGAAAATTAATTTTTTTTTCTTTTACTACTCTTGGCTTTAGTAAATGGCAATTGTTAGGACTTTCCATAGAAACTAAAGGAAAATTGTTGAAGACATTCAAGATGTTAAAAAACATGATATACAGCATCTGTCATATGTTTTAGTGCATGTTGGTGTCTAGGGCCAAGACCTTTGTGCTCTTGGGAAGAAACGCAGGCATTATTGTTACTTTTATTGCCATCACTATTATTAATAATAAAGAAGATTGTTACAGAAATGAAAGAGGCACCAGCAAAGCTGACCTATACAAACCCTTTGTAATTTAATGAAAAAAGACAAGAAGAGACAATGTTTAGAGTATTATTGTATCTATTTTTTTGTGTGTATATGGAATTGGGGTCAAGTAACTATATTCACAGGTAATATTTTTTAAGGGCCATGTAGTCATATCCATGTTAAATGAGGGAAATTATAATTTTGTATAATTTGGCAACTAAAAAGTATGAAAAGGAAAGCCCTAGTAGGAAACTTTAAAAATCCTGAAATGTCTGCTTTTATCGAGATGCATGTGGGGGAGATTTATTAAAAATCAACTGATGGGACTATGACTCATCTTCAGGGATTTTACTGGAACTGGCTATTTGGATCTTACCATCATTGAAGGTAATGCTTGATCTTTTCACTGACCATAAAGATGCTGAAAAACAGTGACATAAACTGCACTCGATAGAGTCCACTGAGGCCAACTGCAGCAGCAAATGTATTTACGTGTTTAGTCCAGCAAAGACGTGATGTGCATCTTGCTTTGACTTCTGCTACAGGGCAGAAATGAAGAAACATTCATCCTGGCTAACATAAAGTCATTACAAATGAGGCTAGAGAGCAGCGGGGCAGAAAGAGCCAGCAGTCCGTATCATTGGGAAAACTAAGGGAAGTTGTGGTTCTTCGTGCTGGCGGGGTGGAATGGGCCGGATTCGTATGTGCATCCCTCGCTGTCATTTCTAAGCTGGCAGGAATCCTGGACTGACACAGCTGATCTGGGCAGGGATTGTGCTCCCAAGTTGCATCAGTGTGTTTGGCTCTAAGTGACATGTGGAACAGAGGAGTGTAAGCAGTAGACAACATAGACAGGCTTTGGGTTCAGGGAAAGGAGAAAGAATTAGAAGTAAAGTATAAAGGCAGACCATCCAACCTAGACTCCTCTTCAAAGAAGAAGTCCCCTTCATTGTGTCCTGGAGTAAAGTGTGGTCAATGGTATAACCTGGTGGGACTCTTAATATCTGTCAGTGGGTTGGCTGCATCAGAATCTCCCAGGGGAGATTCAGATTCAGTAGGTCTGAAATAGGACTTGGGATTCCGTATGTCAAAAAAAAAAAAGTCTCCCCAGGTGTTTCTTATAGGCAGCCATGTTTGGGAACTTCTGATTTGAACTCTATGTAAGCACCAACAGTAACACTGAGCTCATTACTATTCTGTTCTTGGTTCACTGATGTGGTTATAAGTTGCTATCTTGTTTCAAGCCAAATTCTGCATTTTAAAAACAGCCATATTTTGGTTCTCTCTGGGACTTTTGGAGTAATTTAAAGGTCTTAGATTAAGTTGAAGAATTTGAATTTGTAGTGGACTTAATTATCATAGTTTTGTGATTGTGTCCAACAAGGTAGCCTGGGCGAAAAAATGTGCATGGTGAAGTGATTCAGTTTGGGGGATTGGAATGGTGGGCAATCAATGAACTGAAGGATTTTAGGGTGGTAGAGAGGGTAACATTGAAATCACCTTCCATTGCCCGGGAGACCATTGAGGCCTTCAGGGCAGGAGTGGACTGGTGCATGGGGAGCTGCTAACTGTCTAAGAGGTTAAAGAGTGGGTTAGGCTGAGAGAGGACATTCAGAATGGCTATGTCTGCCTTTAGCTTGTCTTCCACTGATTTTCCAGGCCCAGATGCAGTAGGTTCTAAATAGGCTTTTTTTTTTCTGGACTGACTTCTTATGGTAAAGGGTAGATGGGATGGATATATGGGGATGGGAGAAGAAAGTGAGCAGATTGTATTAGAGAAGGAGAATTAAATAGACATCTTAGAGATGATGAGAAAATCCAAGTTATAGCTAATGAATGGTGGAGTTGAAAGTGAGAGCTGTTGAGAAATTTTATGGTCATCAGTATAGATGATTCTGTGATTGAGAGCAATGGCCAGAGATTGGGGAGAGGAACTGTGACTTGGATGCTGAAGTGTTTGAGTGATGGAGGTGGCATGGACGTGAGCTAGAAATGGAAAAGACGCTGTAGAGAACACAGAGTGAAAGCTCTGTCCTGTGGGTGAGTTTGGGCAAGTCCCACATCCACTCTGGACTCCCACATTCTTTCGAGTCGCTGACATCCTCTCCATCTCCCAGAGAGTTGTTGGGAGCTCATATGAGATACAGTGATCATGTATGTAAAAGCCACTTTGCAAAGATAGATAACCTCTAAGGGCTGTCCTAGTTTTGAGATCGTGCAGCTGAACTATTCCAGTTACTACAACATATCATAGGTATGAGGTGTCATAAAATGTATTATAGTAAAGCTACAGTTTCACTTGGAAGAAAAATGTCGAAAACCAGTACACTAGCACAACAGCCAAACAACCATTAAGCTAGGTAAGTGACCTTTATTTCTGGAATTAATAGGTCAAGTTTGGGGAAAATGGTTTTAATATTTCTTTTTCTTTCATATAACACATATTGGCACCTTTTGAAATATCCAGAAACCCACATGTTGAACATGAATTTGGGGGTGCTGTTGTTGAAAATGTACCTCCTATAACTCGATCTTCTGTAATGCCAATTACTCAGGCAAGAATAGGGTGCCACTGACTGGTCCTGTGAGTTTGGTGTTTCATTTTCAAGTTTGTTAGAATTAGTTATAATTCTGTAACTCTAATAAGTTCTAGAGACTGGACATTTTGCTTTAATGTTTCTTTACATATTTCTTGAATTGTGGCTCCTTTTCTGCCTTTGGAATATTTAAAACTCACCACCCATTCTCAGAGGAAGATGCAGTTACAAAGATTAGTCTAAGCATTTCTTACATTGGCTTTATTTTCTATGTAGGGAACCGGTTTGTTCTAAATCTGGCAAATGTAACTCAGCCCTGTATGGAAAACCGACCGGAGTGAAGTGGTGGGCAGGAGCCGGACCATCAAAACGGTTTTCCCATGGGAACCAGGCCTAGAAAATGCATCCAGACTGTTTTGGCTTGCTCTTGCTAAAACTCCCTCACCCTGGTCTGAAACAGTAGATGTTCACTGCCTATCTTCAAGGTAATTTCCAAAGCCTGTATGAAGTTTCCCAAGGACGGAGCATAATCAGCTCACCACCTTTCCCTTCTGCATTTTTTATTTTTGTTTCCTTGATTGTACCTAAAATGTAGACAACAATATTCTGTGTAATAGATAATACATCCTTCTTTAACGTAAGACCTGAGGAAAACAATAAAAGCCTGTCCAGGCAAGGGTTGGGGCACTCTCCCTTTGAGAGAAGTGGCCACAGGACTCTCATCTTAAGAGAGTACCGTCCCGTCCCTTTTTCTCCACAGGACTGCTGTAGGCTGTGCTCTGTTCTCGTCTTCAGCCACAACACGCAGACTCTGCTGGCCGGAGTCTGCCACAGTTGCTTCTGTTGTGGAGCACAGTCTCAAATCTCACATACATCCAGAGATGGATTCAGATATATAGTTTCTTTGAATTGGTCTCTTGTCCCTCATTTCTCATAGAGTGTGCAAGTTAGTCCTTTAGGTGGTTCAAAAGCTTAAAACATACACTTTTGGTAAAAAAAGGAGATATTCCCTGATTCATAGTGTTCTTCCTTGAAGTATAATGAAAGAAACCGAAAGTCCATTTCTAAGAGCCCAGTCCTTGACAGAAGCAATACTTAAGGCATAAGAACATCGCAAATACCCTGGTTTCTTCATTTTGAACCCTCCTGAATGGTGTTCTAAGAAATTGGAGGCCAGAGGTGAAGAGAGGAAAAACATTCTTCTGAGAAAGATGTGCTCAAAATCCAATATATGGAAGGATTTTTAGCAATTTACAATGAACTCGTGTCTGTTGATACCATGTACATCTGTTACTCTCAACAAAATAAGATACAAAGCAATTGGCTGCAAGTTATTCCAAACCCTCTTGCTAAAGAAATAACAAATACAGAAAACTCAGGGGGAATCCTGGACCTAACAGAAGAACCTATTTGGGAGCTAGACATCCCAGAACAGATCTGGATGAAAATGTTATCAAGTTGTTCTCTGTGCTTTGAGTTACAGAGTTTGAAAGTGAAAGGATATTAATGGTAGCTTGCAGAAAAGGAGATTAAACAATAGTTTTGGAAGACTAGAATGGGAATCGTTTGTGCTGCTTTGGCATTTTTTCCTGGGCCTATGTTACTGTAATATGACTATGGCATTTCCTTGCTCTGTTTTGCTCAAAGTTTTGCATACTGTATCTTATGGATTGAATTATGTCTTCCTGAAATTATCTGTTCATACTCTGGTCAGTGTGACTTCGTTGGTAGGAGCATCATCCTGTAACCAAATGGTTGCAGGTTTGATTCCTGGTAAGGGTGCATTCCTAGGTTGTGGATTCCATCTCCAGCCCTGGCACTTATGATTCCTGGTCCATGTGTGTGTGACCCCCAGTCTGGGCGCACGTGATCCCTGGTACGGGTGTATATGGGAGGAGACCGGTAGATGCTCCTCTCTTGCATAGATGTTCCTCTCTTCCTTCCTGTCTTTCTAAAAGCAATGAAGAAAATGTCCTTGGGTGAGGATTACAAACAAAAAAGATCCGTGCAGGTCCTGCCCACCTCAGAACGTGGTCTTATTTGGAAATAGTGTCTTTACAGAGGTGACTGAGGCCGTTAGGGAGGCCCTAATCCAATATGACAAAAGTCCTTATCTAAAGGAAATTTGCACACAGTTGTAGACATCCATGGAGGAAGGACGATGTAAACGCACACAGGGAGAAGACAGCCATGTGAAGATGGAGGCAGAGGTTGGAGTTGTGCTGCCTCAAACACCTGAGGCCAACCAAAGCTAGATTTTCCCTCATAGCTCTCCAGGGGACCAATTCTGATTTTGGATGTCTAGCCTGCAGGACTCAGAGAGACAATAGGTATCGTTAAAGCCACCCAGTTTATGGTACTTTGTTATGACAGCCCTAGGACGTTAATACACTGTACTTCTATCAAGCCTGGGAACTTCCTATGTTTCCTCCAGTCCTTTGCTGCCTATTGAGAAGTAAAATTTCAGATCCTTTAAAATGCCCTCAACTTCATCTTCTACCCAGTTTCCTCTGTACAGCTGTAGATGAATGGCAGGTAAATATAGTCTCTTTTGGGAAGATTCCCACTTGTCCAGATAGGTTGAACTGTGTGACATGAATTGCATGTGAATTGTGATGCAGATTACTTCCTGTCAGGATCAGTAAAACCTTAGACCTTAAGCATCTCCCAGATGAGGGAATATCGACTGATCTTAACTATGGAGAGGGTGTTGTGATAACGACTCCCTCCAAAGAAGATTCAAACAGGGAGTCAGTAACATGAACATCACATCAGCTGCTCCAAGATAAAATACTAGCTGGGGCGTCGACTAATCAAGATTGTCTTGTCCCTTGTGTTCTTGTGTTGGGAAATAACTTAGTTCGGTATCTTTAAGATTTATTCACCTTGTATTTATTTGCACTGATCACATTCATTGAACTGTGGACTGGAGCCAAGAACTATATATTGAAGCTGAGCTGGTGAGAGGCAGACTGTGTCTCAGTCCTTGGAGTGAATCCAGCCACCTTAAATATTGAAGTGTTTCTTTATGATGCTCTAGAGACATTTTCATCATGCTGTATTTTTTTGTGACCTGCTGAGCCCCACTTTTGCATCTGAATGCTTTTCTAGGACAAGTAGATTCTCTTAGTACAGATTACTTCATATCTGGTGTAAATGAATGGCAGAAAATACCCATAGGAACAATCAAGAAATATAAATAAAATATACCTGGTGAAAAGATAAATATTTTGATTTAATGCTTAGGTATGTGTGTCCATACCCATATCCATACTCATATTTTTATTCAAATCTAGTTTGTATTCTAGAGAGAAAGGACTGGAGCTTTAAAATTCATTTGCGTGTTCATGAGTACCTCACTTTGTCATCTTAGTCCTCAATCCGCTGGATATTGTTAACCACCATTGCTACTCCTAGCAGTGTTGGTCCTACTGCTACAGTTGCCATTTAGTGGGTATTTCCTGAGCACCAGGCAGCGAGAGAATTGCTTTGTCTGTGCAGTCCCCTTTATCCCTTCAATAATCCTATGAAGTGTATATCTTTGTGCCCATTTTCCAGACTAGGAAACTAAGGTTTAGAGATACTAAGTAGTTTGGACAAGATCACATAGTAATTGGTGGAGCAGGGATTAGAGGTCCAGATCTTTCTGACCCTAATGCTTGTATTCTTACCCACTTTGCAGTTCAGTCTCAAGTGCACTGTTGGGAGCACAAAACATTGTATTAGGGCAGGTAAAGACCTGCTACGAGAGCTCAGTTTTTTGGCAGAGATTAGCACAGAGCTGATGTAGAGGGAAACAGCAGGAGTGCCTCAGAAACAGAACAATGCAAAAGCAGCGCCAGTGGAGAAAGAAGCCATTCCTGGTGCAAAGCAATCAGGAGCAGCACCTTGAAATGAAAGGAATGAAGACTCAGCCACTTAGTGTACCCCTTGTGCAGCCATAGATGCAGACTGAGAACCTCATGCCATGAGGGCCCCGATTCCGGAAGTCACCTCCCACACAACGCTGCAAGGGAGAGGAACACGTAGGGAGAGCAGATCAGGCAGAAGAAGGCTAGCAAACTTGGGTGACATGAGAAGAGGAAATGGGCAGGATGGGAATAGCTATAACTATCTTGGCCACCTTTGGTTTAGAAGAGAAATTGTGTTAATATAAGAAACCCATACGTAACTCTTTTAAAACATTACCATGTATCCTTTGATACTCTTCTCATGCAGAGGTAGGGGTCTGTGTCTCTTCTGGAATCTGGGAAGGCTAGTGACTGCCTTGGCCAAAAGAGTATGATGGGAGTGACACTGTCACTTCTGAGACTGGCTCACGAAAGACCATGCAGCTTCTGTCTACCTCATCACTCTTACTCTGAGGCTATCATCCTGGAAGGGTCACATGCAGGTACTCTGGCTCAGAGTCCCAGCAGAGTCCAGTCTTACAGCCATTTGCTTTCCTCTTCAAGGTGTCAGATGTGTGATTGAGGCCACTGCCGGCTAAATACAGCAGAGTGATCACCATGAACACCATGGAAGATGGATCACTCAGCTGAGCCCAACCCAAATTCCTGATCAGCACAAACATGGGATATAATAAAATGGCTGTTGTTTTAAACCACTGGGTTTCAGAATAATTGTTACGTAGCAGTAGATAAGTGGAACCCCTAAGTATGGACTTTACTGACCTGGTGGAATAATTGCACGTGGAACTTTGGGGTGAGACGTTGAACAACAGGGGTCTCCATCGTGAGTGAGGTGGTGAGAGCTCAGAATGTATTAATGTGCAGTTTTATTGAATAACATTGGTTATATGGGAAAGTGGTCTGCTTGGAAAAGTAATGGGTTGGGAGAGTGGAGACTCAAGTATGGGGTAGATCTTTGTGGTTTGGACTCTAGCTTTAGATTCCCCTACAGATGCACTGTCAGCACTTGGGCAAATCTTGCAACCTTGGTTAATACTTGGTAGCAATATCTGCTGTACCTACCACCTAGGGAAGGAAATGTGGCTAGTATGTGTGAAGCAGTTTAAAAAGTGGGGAGTACTACAAACATGTATTACTTCTCAGTTCATTCATAGAACTGCATTTATACTGCTGCCTCCCACTTACGACATTGTGTTCCTTACTTCTTGTACCTAGAATACTACAAAGCTCATAGTAGGTGCTTAATAAATATTTGTTGAAATAGCTTTTCAGAGTTACCACTAGATGAAAAAGAAAGACTGGAGAAAATTTAGTTAGAGACTAGTGTAGATTTCCAATGGCATATTTCACAGATCTAGAACAAACATTCCAAAAATGTATATGGAACCCAAAAAGACCCTGAATAGCCTTAGCAATCTTGAGAAAGAAGAAAGAAGTTAGAGCGATCACAATACCTAATATCAGACTATACTACAAGGCCACTGTAATCAAAACAGCCTGGTACTGGTATAAGAACAGACACATAGGTCAATGGAACAGAATAGAGAGCCCACAAATAAACCCATGTCCTTATGGTCAGTTAATATTTGACAAAAGTATACAATTGACTAAAGACATTATTTTCTATAATAGGTGTTGGGAGAACTAGACAGATACATGGGAAAAAAAAATGAAACTAGACCACCAACTTACACCCTACACCAGAATAAACTCAAAATAGGTAAAAGACTTAAATATAAGTCTTGATATCATAAAATTCCTAGGGGAAAACAGGTAGTAAAATATCAGATATCTCACATAGCAATATTTTTGCCAATATATCTCCTAGGGCAAGGGAAATAAAGGATAAAATAAACAAATGGGACTACATCAAATTAAAAATCTTCTGCAAAGTTAAAGAAACCATCAAAATGAAAAGGGAACTGACTGTATGGGAGAACATATTTGCCAATGATACATCAGACAAGGGTTTAATCTCCAAAATATATAAAGAACTTACATGACTCAACACCAGGAAGACGCATAATCCAATTTAAAAATGGGCAAAGGGCCTGAACAGGCATTTCTCTAAGGAGGACATATGAGGGTCCATAGGCATATGAAAAAATGCTCAACATCACTAGCTATCAAAGAGATGCAAATTAAAACCAAATGAGTATCACCTCACACCTGCCAGAATGGCTATCATTAATAAATCAACAAACAAGTGCTGCCGAGGATGTGGAGAAAAGGGAGCCCTAGTGCATTGTTGGTGGGAACGCAGACTGGTGCAGCCATTGTGGAAGACAGTATGGAAATGCCTCAAAAAAACTAAAAATGGAACTGCCTTACGACCCAGTGATTCCATTGCTGGGAATATACCCAAAGAATCCTGAAATACCAGTTCAAAAGAACTTATGCAGGCCAATGTTTATAGCAGTGCTATTATTTACAGTAGCCAAGATTTGGAAACAGCCTAAGTGCCCATCAGTAGATGAGTGGATCAAAAAGCAGTGGTACATCTATACAATGGAATTCTACACAGAAGAAAGAAAGAAGGAGCTCCTACATTTTGCAACAGCATGGATGGTACTGGAGACTATTATGCTAAGTGAAATAAGCTAGTCAGTGAAAGCCAAATGCCATATGATCTCACTTATAAGAAGAATCTAATAAATAGAATAAACTACTGAACAAAATAGAACCAGAGTCATAGGGTCATGGAACAGACTGACAGCTGTAAGAGGGGAGCAGGGAGACAAGGACTGATTGAGAGAAAATGAAGGGATTAGTCAAACAACATATATGAATGACCCATGGATGTGGACAACAGTGAGGGGACTGATTGTAGAAGCGGGGGGCAGGCTGGGTAGTGGGGGTGAGGGGGAGAAAAGTGGGACAACTGTATTACCATAAATAATAAAACCTTAAAGAAAAAGGGGCTGGAGAAAATTTAGAGACTAGTGTAGATTTTTAAATAATGTTTGTAGTATAGAAAGTATTAGAAATAATCCATTCCCATCCATCTTAATTTTCTAATGCACTCAATAGACTACCATGTATTTGAACTTGAGAAATACTATTAAAAAGCCAGATGAGGTCTGTCATCCAGTGGTCGCAGTGGGTATAATACTTACCAGTTTTGCCTTAAAATAGCAAGATGCACGTTAAGAGAGAAGAATAAAGAGAAGAGATAAAGATGTGCATTATTTTATTTAATTTTAATTTTAATTTATTTTTTAAAAAGATTATTTATTTTTAGAGAGAGGGGAAGGGAGGGAGAAAGAGAGGGAGAGAAATATCAATGTGTGGTTGCCTCTCCCATGGCCCCCACTGGGGACCTGGCCCACAGCCCAGGCATGTGCCCTAACTGGGAATCAAACTGGCAACCCTTTGGTTCATAGCCCTTGCTCAATCCACTAAGCTATACCAGCCAGGGCTGTGCATTATTTTATGTCTAATGAATATAGCTCTGTCCAGGAAGTTTATGGCCTGGAAAACCTACCTGCTAGAAACATTGCATGTCCTCTACTGACAGGAAAATGCCTTGGATGCTCTGAAGAGTTACAGAAGAAGTTCATGGGCTGGTTCTGCCTTAGTTCAGATACACAATCACCGTGAGCCCCTGTTGTGCCAGACCCGCTCCCGCTGCTCCGAGTACAGGCATGCCAAAGACACGGTCCCGTCCAGTGGGAGTTTACACTCCGCTGGGAGGACACTGCCTTCAAGTTGTTTGC
The DNA here is from genome assembly GCF_022682495.2 of Desmodus rotundus. NCBI lineage: Eukaryota > Metazoa > Chordata > Mammalia > Chiroptera > Phyllostomidae > Desmodus > Desmodus rotundus. The sequence continues at coordinate 163,319,238 of NC_071388.1, read as the reverse complement.
AAACGTAGGCTGCAAAGCAGTGTTTTTGATGCTCATTCCCCTGCCCAGTAATTTCTTCCTTCCAAGATTTTGGAAATCTAGTAACAACAGAAGTCTACTGTAAAGCTGTACAGATCGGGGGATCCCTTCGCATTCCATTTTCTGTCATCGTTTTGGCCCTCAAGTTTCTCCTCTATGAGGTGGGAATACTAGGGGTTTTTTGTTTGTTTGTTTGTTTGTTTACTGTGTTGAGAACAATTTAAAAAACAATACAGAATATATCTAAAACATTGCCTGTAACGGCAGCCAGGCAAAAACTATTCTTTCCACAGTCTCCCTTTTCTTCAAAAAGATAGAAGGGCTCTGTTTGTCTGCACGTCTGTAATTTGTGCAGCCCTCACAAGGACTACGGATGTGTTTCTACAGTTTGGCCCAGTTCCTTACCTCTCGGTGGCATTGGGGTGGTGGGTGAGAACAGTTATTTGCATGGCAAAGTTTGAGGGGTATCCTTATCTCTAAATGGTTCTACCTCTGATGATCCCTGAAATGCCATTAGAAATCTTTTTTGGAGAAATTTGGTCTTTAGATTTCCTGTTAAAATGCAAAATTTCTCTATACCAGAAGGAGGCAGTATGGTGTAGTTGAAATGGGACTAAGCTTGAAGCCATACAGAACTGAATTTAAATACCTGATGCTCCACTTTGTTGCCTTGGGCAAGTTATTTAGCCTCTCTGAACTTCAGTTGTTTTATGCATAAAATGTCTTGGATGGTTGTTTAAAGGTATACAAATAATGTCTCGTAGACAAAGCGGGAGACAGTCAGTGATGGTGGTTCTTATTCCTGAGCCATCATACCGGCTAACCAAAGCTACCACAGCACAGGGTAGGTGCTTTGGGAAGGAAGAGCCAACCAGAGGTGTAAAGAGGGGGCAAAAAAGGAAGGTGCATAGGCCTTCAAAATGTTCCCTGAGCCGCAGTTTGTCTAGAACAGAGGATCCGTGAACTCGGATGGGAAAAACAAGTTGTCTTTGCTTTCACTACACTCTAAGTGAAATATAACATTTCTTTTTATTATGTATATAAGCCAGAAACCCCAGTAATATCAGCAGTATCTGTGAATTTGTCACCAATTGTAGATATTTTAATAACATATTACAGTGGTTGCAGATACTTCAAAATATCATTTATACTAATCACTACTTTAAGATTATGATAGATCTTAACTCCTGCTGTCAGTGCTTACTGTTTAATATGCTAATAAAAAGCACATATAACGCTATGCCACAAAGTCACTTTAAAGTATTTTTATAACAGTATTTTAAGATAATTATCTCCTTTCCCATCCTACTCATTTGCTTTACGAATTCTGAGAAGGGGTTCATACCAGTCCCATTTCCAAAAGAACTGAAGTCCAGACCCAGGAGTGACATCTGCACCGCCATGTTCATTGCCGCACCATTCATGATAGCCAAGACCTGGAAGCAAACTCAGTGTCCGTCCACAGATGAAGGGTTAAAGAAAACGCGATAGATGTGTGTGTGTGCATGGGAGGCATGTATGCACACATACAATGGAATGATGTTCAGCCTTAAAATCGAAGGGAATTCTGCTATTTGTGGCAACATGGATGGACCCGGAGAGCATCATGCTAAGTGAAATAAGCCAGACACAGAAAAACAAGTACTACATGACTCCACTTACATGAGGAATCTAAAATACACTCATAGAAGCAGAGAGTGGAATGGTGGTTTCCCCGGGGCTGGGAGGAAGGGGAGATGCGGCTAGTTGGTCAAAGGGCACAAAGTTTCATTTACACAAGGTGAAAAAGTTCTTGAGATCTGTAAGGAAAGTGTGTAAAGTTAATGATTCTGAATAGTATACTTAAAAATTTGCTAAGAGGGTTGATCTTATGTTAGATGTTCCAGTCCCACACACACACAAGAGGGTGAGAGGAAATTTTGTTGGTGATGGATATGTTTATGGCCTTGATTATAGTAATAGTTTCATAGGTGCATGTATATATTATCTCCAAACTCATCAACTTGTATACATTAAATATGCACAGGCTTTTGTATGGCAGTCATAACTCCATAAAGAAGTTTTAAAAAAAGGAAGAAATCTTGTCATATGCAACAGCATGGATGAACCTGGAGGACAAAATGCTAAATGAAATAAGCCAGTCATGGGACAAATACTGCATGATGGCACTTGCATGAGAGATCTAAAGCCAGCACCAATGGAAGAGAACAAATGGTGGTTACAACTCTCAAGTTGTTCAGTGAACGTAAAGTTCCAATTAAGCAAGATGAGTAAGCTCTAGCGATCTGCTATACAACGTAGTGTCTATAAAATACTGTATTTTATACTTAAGAATTTGATCTGTACATGAGTACAGTTCTCATGTTAAGTGTTCTCACCCCAATTAAAAAAAAAAGTGGGCCCTGGCTGGTATGTCTCAGTGGATTATGTGCTGGCCTGTGAATCAAAGGGTTGCTGGTTTGATTCCCAGTCAGGGCACATGCCTGGGTTGTGGGCCAGGTCCCAGTTGGGGGCACTTGAGAGGCAACTGCACATTGATGTTTCTCTCTTCTCTTTCTCCCTCCCTTTTTCTTTTTCTAAAAATAAATTTAAAAATATTTTTTAAAAAGGGGTGGAGGGATGGGGAGAAAATGCAGACAATTGTAACTGAATAAAAAAATATTAAAAAAAATAAAATGTAAAAAAAAAAAGTGGTACAGCCACTCTCGGGGGTGGGGCAGGGGGGAAGAATAAGGGTCTGAGAATAAGGGGCTTCACAGAAGGCCAAAGGGGGCCATGGTACAAAAAAATTAAAAAATTTGTCTAAAGCAAGAGCCAGGTGGGCAGTAATACTAATCAGAGACACTGAGGAGTTTATCATCTTTTCTGCGGATTGTTGGTAATGACGAAGACTTACCACTGGGGCCTTGCAGAAATCAAGCAAAGGCAATGGGAGATCTCTGTTTCTCTATGTCTACATCTGTATCTATACCTGTACCTACATCTACATCTGGATCTGCATCTATGTATTTTTTCTCCTCATTTTCACATTCAGGAGTGGTCATCACGGACAATAAACAGAAGTGTGCCAGTGGAATGCATTACAAAGAGAAAGTTTAAAAAAAGGTGCTGCTCTCTGTGACCTTGGACATCATGTGTATTTCTTATGAGTGGGAAGGAAATATGAAGTGAGTCCAGTGAGTAAACTGGAGTAGAACCAGTTTATTATTTTTTCTGAAGCAGTTGAGATACTCTGTCTGTTCATTCCAGCCCCTCATCTATAAGGTAGTCAAGATATCTGGGGTCTTTATGCCTGGCTCCCACAGCTTCTCCCTCTACTTTTCTGTCTTTCAGGTGGGTTTTGTACTGGGGGAGCTGCAAGAAATACTAAACACTAGGAACGAAGGCTCCTCTCAAGTATAATGACTTGAGAAAACAGGAGGGTAAGGCTAGGAGAGGGGTGGGTAGGGCTTGGTGCAAACAGGGAGAAAGTAATGAGATCAAGAAATTTTGCAAGTAGTTCGACCTGAAAAGAACTGGCTTCAATTTTTTGCTCATGTACTCGGTAAGAGATTTTTTGAAAGATTCTTTGAGCCTGATCGGTGGGGTTCAGTTGGAGTATCAGCCCATAAACCAAAAGATCACCAGGTTTGATTCCCTGTCAGAATGTGTGGTTCAGTCCCAGGCCGAGGTGCCTGTGGTTGGGGAGTGTGCAAGAGGCAACCGATCGATGTTTCTCTCCCTCTCTCTCTTTCTCCCTTCCCCTCTTTCTAATTCAATAGGCATGTCTTTGAGTGAGGATAAAAAACAAGGCTGTTTTTAGTTGACATTTAAAATTTTTATCATAAATTTAAAGAGTTGCAAAGTACATATTAGATGACGTGCTGCATATCATATCCATGATTAAAATATATCTTCAGCAAAACTTCGGCGCTGCAGTTTAGCTTATTAAATTTATGGAGAGGGTCCATCATGTAAATTCATTGGTGAAGTTAGTCCTTATTGTTAAACCATTCTGCCAAATTGGACTTATTTTCTGTCAGAAAAAAAAAATCTTAAAAAAAATTCAAATAAATGTGCTTATAACATTTTTTTACAACTTGCAACTCATTGCAAATTTATTGCTTCTGAATTCTGATTCCAGGGAATAGAGGAAAGACTGGAGTGAGGGAGGGAAGAAAGAAAGAGGCTTCCCAGGAGTTTTTCACCCCCCTGCAATATTTATTTCTGAAGCTCTCTTGCTTTTCTAGTAAAGGACTCTCCCTTAGGAAGAAGCTATGGAGGTTTCACACGCCAGGACAATGCATTTGAGTAAGACTATAGTGGGTGAGTGTGTGCTTCTCTTTTGCAAAGTAAGAAAAGGACTATAGGGAAAAAAAGAGTCCTTGTGGCCCCATTTTAGGTAGATTAAGTTCAGGGAAGAGAACACGCAGAAGTTGAAGATTAGGCAGTTGATTAGCCAAAGCCATCCCTGCCCTTGAACCCCTTGGAAAGTCTCCACGCACCCGGGCAAATGTACCCGTATGCCAGTATAAAGACCCCTGAGCTGGTGGAACTTCATCACAGTTGTTTATTGCAATTTGCCCCAGTCCATGTTGATAGTGGAGGAGAGCAGCACAATCACTGAACTCTCCCACCACTGCAGCTCGCACGGCCCCAGCGTGGCCGCAGGCCCTCGGAATCAGGTGGGTGGGTTGAAGCACTGACATTACCTAGTATTAACCAAGTTTATGGGTGGTGGTGATGATGATTCTTTGTAACCTCCTCATGGCTGACCAGCCTGTTTTCATTTCACAGTGCCCTGGCTTCTTTCCCTTTCTGAAAAACACTCTGCCTTTGTTCTCAGTCCTGCTGAGAAGCACGGGAAGACAACTTCTCATTTCCCTGCTGTCCTTGCCATCGAGCAGCAGTGTGGAGCCAACAGCTCTTTTGAAACACAGGAGTTGTTTATGCTCAGAGGGAGAAAAGCTGAACAAACAGATAGGTCTCTCCCTCCAAGTGGTGCTTCCACACCCCACGGGAGTGGGGAGGGGGTGCCTCCTCAGTGTGGTTGTGGGGCCAATTGCATTTTTCCCCACAGGCACGAATTTGCATGGAAATAGCCGCACTGTGTTGGCAGGACTCTTCTAAACATTTCACCCAGAGAATTATACTCAACATGGGAGTTTGCCCTCTGGGCTGTATCTCTGCTGGACCAGGAAAGTGAAATTCCTCGATGAGAAAGGACTTGCCTGGAGTCTCGATTCAGGAATTAGCAGCATAACACTCCAGCAGATTTTATCAGTCTCCTGAGTTGTCTGTGTAAATGTCGATGCTGGGGTGGTGCAGGGTTCTGGGGTAGGGTTTTCATCTTGTCTGAGTGACTGGAGGAAGTGTTCAAATAGTTCCCCAAATTCTCCAATGTTGGCAGGCAAAAATACTGACTGCTGCAGAGCTGGAGGAGGAGCAAGTGGGAGCAAGGTAGGAGAGAAATGCAGGCAAAAGAGGGCAGTGACTGTCACGTCTCCGGTCTCAGGTACCTCGCCCCATCCTCGGTGGGCCTCCCACCTGCTTTGTAGCACTGGGTCTTTCCTTTCTCCCACCATCAAACTGGCCCTTCAGGAGAATGGCTGACATTGGGTAGTTCCCCCTTAGAATGGATCAAAGTTTGCTGAAGCGTTTCCTGGGGCACCAACTTCTGCACCTTTGTGGTGGAATGGAAAACTCGGCCTGAGATTTCAGCCATCGCGAACAGGTGGGGAAGTTTTTAGTTTCTATCGGATATTTGGGTAAATCTTGGTATACAGGTAATTGCCTACTGTTTCTTGACTCAAGACTGGCCTTGTTTTTGACATATTACTCCTGTAGAAACTGGAAAGGATCCAGGAAATGAGGGATGAAAATGCCTTAGTGTTGGCGGAGAGTCGAGTCACTGAGGTGCTGGATAAATATCTACAAACTCCCTCAGAGGGCTTGGAGTCTCAGTCACTGTCCCTCAGGCAGGGTTAGAACCCCCAGGAGGTCCAGGGGGGTGCCAGTCAGATAAATTGTCTGAATGTTTGTGGAGAGGAGCTGGGGGCATTAGGGAAGTGACGGGTTGAACAGGGGGAGCTGACAGGGCTCTTCACTTTAAGAACTTAGAAAAGATACAGTGGCAATATCAAACAGGAATAAAAAATAACTCAAAGATGAGCCTTTGAAATATTTATACCTCCCAAGTGCCTACAGGCAACAAAGGAGTCTGCTATGTGGCTTTGAATGCAAGGCTTAAAAGTTTTAGTCATTTTGATTTATCAAAAATTACTTTGTTGATTTGGGAGTTTGGTCTCTTTATATAATCACTATCATGGAATTTTGATAAGAGGGCAGCATTTAGAGAAGGGAGCCAGGGTTTGGACTGAGGAATTGGGATGATGTGAGTCAAAACAGAAAAGGAGAAGGCGGGGAGTAGCCAAGGGGGAGGGTGGCGGCTGTAGAGAAGGCACAATGAAAAGGAATAATCGAACAAAAGGAAAGCAGAAACTGGGCTTAATTTTTGAGCTTAAGGCAGGGATTGTAAACTGGATTGGTAATCCATAGGTGAAGGTCGTATCTGTGTGTCCATTGCCAAGGACACACATAATTTAAATTATTTAAAAATTGTTGATAACTTTTAAAAACTGAAACTTTACAGAAAAACCTGCGTTTCTGAGTTCTCTGGGAGAATCAGAGGAGCTGGCAACGCTATCCACAGTCCTAAGTAGTGATAACTGGGCTGACCTGAGAGGCGGCTGGTCCCCCTCCGCAGGGCAGCAGGAGCTCAGCAGGAGCTCTGGAGTTTGCAAGTGTACTCCTAACCAATCCCCTTGTTGCTGTCAATATTTAACTAATTATTAATAAAATAAAGGGGAGCAAAGGGGCTTAAACATTGAGCTTAATAAACTGGGGAGCATGAGTTTGCTTGCTGAGCCAGGAAGCTACAACTTCACACCCCGGGGGACCACCACATTGCCCTGCCAAGGGAATTAACACTCCCTGCTTCCCCACACTGGTACTGGATTGTTGGGGGACACGGGGGTGGGGTGGGGTGGAGATTGACCAAAGAAACCTATTAGTCTAAGTAGGGGGTGGGTCTATCCAAAGCCCACAAAAACTTGGGAAATTGATTGGTTCTTTTGAAAAAGCACCTGGTCCATCCCAAATCCAAACTAATATAATCCCAGGGGAACAAAGAAGCACTCTCCCTCTCTTGCTCGCTCTCATGACCTGCACTCACCCAGTCACTCGCCCCAGGCACTCGCCTGTTCTCTCCTTAGCCATGTGGCCCGAACAGCCGCATGGCCTGCGGCCATGCAGAACCAACACGCAGGCTCCAGGAGGGAGCCCGCATACTGCAGCACAGCTGTGGACCGAAGCTGGAAACACACGCTAAGCTAGGCGGATGCTGGACTGGACTGTACTTTACAATGGAACAGAAACCCTGCGTACTGTCTTTTGCTTTGGCCTCGCTGAGGACAAGTTTGGACCTTTTCCATGGTGAGATGGACAAAGATGGGACATTGAGAAGATGGACAGAGATGGGACATTGAAAAGTTAGATGGACAGAGATAGGACATTGAGAAGATGGACAGAGATGGGACATTGAGAAGTTAGGAAAGGGAACCCCTTTACATCATTAATAAAGTTTATCATGGAAATCCGCCCTCCCGTGTGGGTCTCAGGAAATTTTTCCCTTGCAACACCACAAGATCTCCACTTCCACCAGTAACACCCTCACTCATGTACAGCATCTGCTCTGCCTGTGTGGCACTTAGTTTACAGGCAGTGGATTCAGCCCTTCTTGGCGCAGGGAAGGGAGGCTGGCCCAAGGCCTGGCTTCCTGGGTGAGTGAATGGTCCCTGCTGATGTTCCTGGGAACTCCTCTGGTCACAGTCATCAGTGTAAAGGACACTGGCCTTGGTTCCTCCCTCTTGCTCTCTTTTATCACCTGTGGAGCCAGGCTGCCTTTTCCAAGCTTAGCTCTGAAGTACAGAACCTCAGACTGAAGTCTCCAGAAAGGCTGGGCCTTAAACGAGGCAGGGCATGGGCATGGGTCACGTTGCTACACAGTGTAAAACCAACTTTGGAGTCAGTCTCTAGGGCACTTGGTTGCCTGCATTGACAACCGTTATTTTAACTTACCACGTACCTTCTTTCATCTTTATGCTCCTGTGGTGTTGATTTCCTTTCCATTTTTGCCAATTATCATAATTCAGGTAAAGCTAACCAAATGATAACGGGTACAAAGGAATAAGCAAACGGTGTGTGACATTACAGCAACAGCAATGGAGTGGAATGCAGATGGCACGCTCTGGACTGGCTGGAGAGGGAAGGCCCCGTGGGGCAGGAAGGGGGTGCTGTTGGGCAGTGAAGGGATAGAGTTGTAGACATTTAGAAAAAGTCTCTCAGGAGAGAGGTCCTCCTACAATTGCGCTGGTCAAGGACTGCTGCTGATGTTTACGGATTTGAGAAGGTCAAGAGTACACTTTTCAGTGGGGTCTCAGGGAAGGTAAGGAAATGCGCCATGACACCAGGGAGACGGCAGTCACACGCTCTGCTGTCACACGTCTGGATCAGAAATTGGACATGGCGCTCTGAGGAGGGGAGTTGCCAGCCGCAGACGCAGCTCCGAGGTGGTGATTTTTATAATAATGAAGTGCATTAATAAAGCTGTGAGAAGAGAGATCGTCCTGTACTTCAGATAGTTCCAGCAGAGCTATTGAAAGTAAATCTAACTTATGTAGCATTCCAATAAAGTAATGCGTCTAAGAAATACATAGATACTAGTGAGGCGAAAACTCAAACCTACGTATCTTGTTTACTGAGATGCTTTATTCTCACATTCATGGTGCTCTGAATCCCATGCTTAGGCCTTTAAGACTATTGTTTTAAATGAACAGATTCCCATCCCTCTGCATAACAAGGTAATTCGGCCCCTTTTACAGCAGGGGTTCATGATGGTTTAGTAGGCAGGGCAGGCACTGAGATTAGCCTGTCTGGGATACCTGAATTCGAATCCTGTCTTTGCAATTTATTAGCTGTTAATCTTGGGGTATTACTTAAACACTCTAAGCTAATTTCAAAAATGAAGGTAACAATACATAATAATTGGGCTGCTGTATTAAAGGATAAAGTATTCTTTATATATTTACATGGCTATTAGAAGAGAAATATATAAACCGTACAATTGATCGTATGGGACCTGGTTAGTTTCAGTAAATGGTGGCTTTTATTGTAAGGTGATCTGTGTAGCTCTTCTCAAAACCTTTGTCAGAAGGTCTCAGACTCCCTGGGTCATACTAAGTGTGAGCCTGTCAGGCTGTGTAGCCGCAGGGTGAGATGAGACTATGAGCAAAGTGCACAGAGATGTGATTGCCTTCACCATTTTATTCTCTCTCAGCACCTTTGCAAAGCACCCGTAAAACTTGTGCTTATGGACAAACCCCAGTGGGTAAAAAGGGAAGAGCTAAAATAGATGGTTAGCACCAGCTCTGAAATATTAAAGAAAAGATAAAGGAAGAAGAGAAAGACTCTTTACAGTCTCCCAGAGCATGCCTGGCGGAGAAGGAAGGCAGGACAGAGTTGAGGTGCTTGCACTTCACGCTGGGATCCTGCTGGCTGTGCTGGGGGAGCGGTTGGCTTGACTGCCTTCCTGTGCTTTGACTTTCTGCCACAGCCTAGGAGCTAAATGAGCCTAATTAAAGAAGCAAGCAAACACTGCAACAAGGGGGAGCTGTACGGGAAGCCGCTGGGTTGGGAGCTTTAAAAGAAAATTAAAGCTGGGGAAAGCGGGTATGAGGGGAGCTGGATGACCAGGGAAGCCTTGGCCAGCAGTGGCTGTCTGCAGGTTCTCCAGCGTCCGCAGTCACTGGGCGGCAGGGTGGAAGCACAGTCCAGGCTGATGACAGCTGCTGGCGCCAGTGACCCTCTCCCTGTGAGAGCAGCTCCGTCCCAGATGGGGGGATGTGATCTGTGTTGGTGACCAGCCTTCCTGGGCTCCTTAAAACTTTGAACAGAAATTTCTTCTAATGGTAGTTTATTTTCTTCTAATCAATCTTCTTTGTGAATCATGTGGCCAGTATGCTTGCAGGTGAGGGACTTGGGGCAGCTTATTGGGTTGTCTAAAGTCCTTCAGGTTTCTGAATGGGACTTAGAACATGAAACTGCTGACCGAACCAGCTAAGAGGGACCCTGAGAACCATGCTTTCAGAGAAGACATGGTTTTGAGATTTGCGGGGTATTCCCCCATCTTATTTTCCCTGCCTCTCCTGCTTCAACAGCTAAATGCAGAGATGACCCCCATCTGTGAGTTCAGACTGGCCCTATACCTGGGTCAAACTAGAAAAGGAAAGACATTAAATCAGTCATTAAGAACCTCCCTCCCATCCCCCATCTCTGTGTGGGCTTAAAAGCAAGTCAAACTCTGCAGACTCAGACCTGGGAGTCCAAAGCATGACTTCTGGGCTCAGCATCCTTCTCTCTCAATGTTTTTGGTTTACCCAGCAAATTCACTTGTTGCACTTGTCCACCCCGCTCTGTGCTCTTGTGTGTCCTTCATCAGCTGGGCTCCTCCCTCCTCCTCTGTTGCATCTGGCCAGTGGAGAGAAGAGCAAGAGAATCTGTAGCATTTACTCCTGGGCTCCCTCCTGCCAGGCCAAGTGTTGGCGGTGGCTGTGCCCCTCCTGAAAGGCCACAACTGCTGTGTGCCGGCCCTCTCCCACTGCTACATCTGGCAACTCTCTAGGTCAAAACTCCTGAGAGAGTTCCTACTGGCTTTCTTCCTTTTGACTCTTTAGGTGTGGGGAGAGTAAATGTTCCTACTCCCTTGTTCTTCCTCCACAGCACATTGGGTCCCTTGTCAATTTCCTTTAACCCTGTCTCCTTCATGGAAAATAGTCCCACCACAAAACACTCCCTTTTCTCTTTAGTGTGTGCATCGGTTTCCTTCCAGGACCCCAGAGGATCTGTCACTCACGAGCCCTCCTTGCCCATGTGGCTTCCTCCTCACTGGGATCTCTCCCTCTCTCATCTCAGTCAGTCCAAGGATGAGGCTTCTATTTCCCTCAGCATCACAGGCTTCCTAGTTACTCTTCCCCAGACCAAAGCCTGCTTGACCCACACCCACCCAGTCCCTCTTCCTGGTGTGGGCTGTTTTTGCATGACTCTATAGACAGGTCTCCTAGAGTCACGACTACAGCCTCAGACCCCTAGATACCGGGACACCTTCTTCTTCTCTACATGCTCCCTGTCTCCCAGATCTGGTTGGAAACCCTCATCGTGAGGGCTGAGTCCCCTGCACCCCTTCCCCTCACTGTACCATCCTCCCAGTCTGCTCCAGCACCCATTCTAGCTTCTTCCATTCAGCCACCCCTCTGCACCTGGCCTACCTTCTCTTAATGTGAGCCTGTGGTGTGGATGGCACATCCCTCCTTTCTCCTGGGTCAGCCAGAGCTGTGATGGAGAGGCTGACTCAGTGAGCAAGTGAGTAACTCAGGCAGGGTAAAGACTCTGATGCCATGAAAAGTGACTTGCCAGGGAGCACAAGTGCATTGTGTTTTACATCACCCTGATTTGTCATGATGCTAATTGTTGATTAAATAGTTTCCTGCCCTGACTGGTGCGGCTCAGTTTGTTGGGCATTGTCCTATGAAGCAAGGGATTGCTGGTTAGGTTCCGGTCGGGCACATGCTTGGGTTGTGGGTTGCATCCCTGTTCAGGTGGGTACAAGAGATAGCCGATTGATGTGTCTTTCCCTCACTTCCTCCCTCCCTTCCCCTCTCTAAAAATAAATAAAAATAACATCTTAAAAAAATAAAAGAACTATGGCCAACTAATTTAAAAAAGAAGTATGGGGTTGGCCAAAAGTCTGTTTAGTTTTTTTCCATAAAATAAAACCTGGTTTTCACTTTCACCAATAATTTTATTGATTTGGATATTTTGAGTACGTCGGCTATCTCCTGCGTGGTAGAATGTTGATTGTTCTCAGCTAATGTCTCGATTTGATTGCTATCAACTTGTCTACCTGACCGTGGAGCACTGCCCAGAGAGAAATCTGCAGCATGAAACGTTGCAAACCACTTTTGACAGATTCGATTAGTCACAGCACCTTCTGCATATACTGCACCAATCTTTTTTTCATTTTAGTTTCATTTTTACCTTTCTCAAAATAATAAAGTATAATACACCAAAAATGTTGCATATTTTCTTCCATCTTCAGTATTAAAATGGCTACAAAAAATTCACCAATTTTGGTAAGTTTTTAAATTTAAAAAAATTTTAATTTTATTTTTAATTTAACCTTTATTATATTTTTTTACATTACTTTTTAGTTCCCTTATACTCCCCCTCCCTCCAGCAATCATCACACTGTTCTTCATATCTATGAGTCCTTTCTCCTTTTTGCTCAATCCTTCTACCCCTAAGCCCCTCCCCCACTAGCTGTCATCTGCTCTGCATCTATGAGTCTGTCCCCGTTTTCCTTGTTAGTTCAGTTTGTTCATTAGATTCCACATGAGAGTCAAATTGTATGGTATTTTTCTTTCCTTGATGGCTTATTTCACTTAGCATAATGTTCTCCAGCTCCATCCATGCTGCCGTAAATGGTAAAATTTTCTTCTTCTTTTTTTTATGGAGGAGTAGAATTCCATTGTGTAAATGTCCCATAGTTGTTTTATCCACTCATCTACTGGTGGACACTTGGGCTGCTTCCATATCTTGGTGATTGTAAATAACACTGCAATGAGCATAGGAGAGGTTATGTTCTTTCGAATTAGTATTTTGGGTTCCCTCGGATATACTTCCAGAAGTGGGGTCTCTGGGTCAAAAGGCAGATCCATTCTTAATTTTTTGAGGGGTCTCCATACTGCTTTCCACAGTGGCTGCACCAGTCTGTATTCCCTTGGTAAACTTTTAAAAAATGCTGCTGATATGACAGCTTTCACCATAGAATCTCACAAAATTGTTTCACATGAAGTTAAAGACAAGTAAGCACTACTAGAGCCATCTTACAGAAAAAAAACAAATGAACTTTTTGGCCAATCCTATACTTTCCTAAAATTTGTAGAACTGAATAAAAATATAATAAATATAAATGTATACATATGTGTATATAGCAATCTATTATAAGACACTGTTGATATATATTTTCTCCTTATCAGAGTGTAATTGTGTACTTTTCGCCAATGAAAACTGTCAGGTCAGCCGGGACGTCCCCTCTCCCCTCTCAGCTAAGGGGCATTAGCTCACCACGGTGCCAGTGCAGCCAGCAGTGAAGCTCCCTACCTCCCTCCCTTGAGTGGAATGTATTCTTCGGTGTACGTGTTTACTTCCTTCACTCTAATTTAAAGAATACTTTTAGCCCCTAATGGCTGATATAAATCCACTAAGGGATACTTCTGGACTTGTTGCAAAGAAATACAAGAAAAACACCACCCTGGTGTTTGTAAATGGAGGAAATTTCAAGGAAGTGGTAGAGGAAGGGCAGGCAATAGGGATGGGTGAGAAGCCTTTACCATCTTGAAGAACCTCAAAAACGTCCCTGTAGCCTGGGACATCGTCCAAAAATGGTAGGCGTGGTAGCTGGGAGAAATAAGCTAGGAGGCTGTCATGACTCAAGAACCAAGGAGGACCTCTGTCTGATGACTTTGGTACTGATGTAGGGAAGTTATTCGTCATTCTTCAAAGAGACTTGCTCTAAGCACCCAATACAGTTCCAGCACTGTTCTGACCCTGTGTGCTAAAAGGGCTCCAGGAGGCCTTTCTTTCCTGGTCTCTGTAACAGTTACTTTATTTCCCTTATCAGGATGTGTTGTGATAAGTGACATAAAGGGAAAAAAATAGAATTCTGCATAGAGCTAGCTGCAGCTTTGCAAAAGAGGCCAAAGAACGCTAGCTACAGCTTTGCAAAAGAAGCCAAAATAAGCAGCTGTCATGCATTCATCTAATTCAGGACTCTCCCAAGTATTAAATCAATTCCATCAAAGCCATTTTATTGCTGATGGATGAGTGGATTGAAGTAGATGTATGGCTTTAAAAGGGCTTGCCATTTGGAGTAGAAAGCATACTGTGCGGCCCAGTGGTTTGGCTCCATTCTTTCAGAGTCTGACAGTATTACTGAGCAGGTTCCAGCTTTGTTGCTCCTGGGCTTACTTTGTTGAATTGTGCCATTTTAAGAGAATTCTATTTTCTAAGAACTTAGGATCAAATCCAGAACATTTGTATGGTGGGTTGTAAAAAGCCATGGCCATTCACCCCGAATCATTAATGTCTAGGTTAGCGCTTGCCTCCTTAGTTTTTCGGTGACTGTAGCAGAGGAAATAGTATCTGGGTCTAACTTTATTACAATAAATTATCTTACTGTTTCTTTAATTAGCAATTTGACTCTTTAAACATGGGTGACACATAGGAGTCTCTCACCTTACTTATTTATTGTTGAAATTTGAGTGGGAGTGAAATAAAAACAGTGGACCCTGTTTTATGTCTGAAGACTAGCAAGGCGTAGTTGTTTTTATTTCCTGGAAGCAAGGACGAGTTTACATTGGCCTACTTACTTTATTTCACCCAGTCATCATGCTTGTGTAAGAAGGGGCTGGGGTTTGTGCTTCACACCCCGGGCACACGAGAGGTGGCCTGTTAACACAATGAGTTGAGCACTGTGGCTCAGCCAAGTGTAGCAGCTACAAAGAGCCCTGGTCGGTTCCCTTGATTTCTTGTGTCTCTGGGTGTATTTGTATTTTCTAGGGATTGGCAACTGAATAAAGGTAAGTAAGGAACAAGGAACTTTCACCTAGCCGTATGGAATAACTTTCTCTTTAGCCATTGCAAATAATCATCTTTAAGATGACATTCAGTGTACTTTTTAAAGGAATTTTAATGGGGGACAGTTTGGGTGAATGAGCAGAATTTCCCGATATGAGAAGAATTCTCATAGCATATTTTCCATTATGGAAGTGCTTTGTTTATTAGCTCTAAAGCTGTTCAAAGAAACCAAAATGACCTCCTTGAACTTGTGAACCATAGGAGCATAAATTAATCGAGCATAAGTTGTTCAGAGATGAGAATACTAGAAGGTACTTGCCAGCTCCCTGAAGATAACTAGAAGTAAATTTCAAATGGAAATAGACATGGGAGAGGGTTTTCTCGTTGGAGAAATTGGTAGACACTGAAACGAGCTGCTTTGGAAAACTATTGAGTTTTTTGTCCCAAAGACTTTTAAAAATAAGAATAGCTCCTTATTGTTCTGTACTGTTTTGATTCATAGATATAAAGGAATGGTCTGGAGCAGGACTTTTCTCTCTGTGCTCAGTGAGGAGCTTCTCAGGGTGGGGTGAACTGGTGGGACAGGCTTGCCTCATAGGATGTGCTACTAGACGTAGAAAAGAGATACAACCCTCATCTATTTACTTAGTTGCAAATTTTAAATTCAGACAAGAGATGATTGGGAAGAAAATATTAATGGTTGAAAAGCAAGGAAAATTCGCTTTGAAATGAGAGCATTTCTTTAAATATTGTGGCTAAGAGAACTTTCCTTCAATTTTAGTGTATGTATGTTAGATATATTTTATCAAGAGGTACTGTGTGGCTCATAGTGGGTGCAGAGGAGAGCAGACATAGCAAAAATACATTTGGCTTTTTATTACTTGAATGTTATTGCGTATAAAAGTGGTCAACATATTTTTCTGGAAAGGACCAGGTAGTAAATATTTTAATTTTGTGGGCCATACTATCAACTCTACTATTAGCTTGAAAGTAGTCATAGGTAATACCCAAGTGAGTGGACATAACTGTTCCAACAAAACTTTATTTACAAAAACAGATAGCATGCCAAATTTAGCTGTAGTTTGCTGACCACTGGCATAGAGCACAGGTATGATCAAACCTCTCAGCTTCAAAGTATACTGAGGTTAATCGATAAGAGTATTAGGTGTGAGAATTATTACCAGTAGTGGCTTATTGTTGGACCCACATTTTGTATAAAGAGAGTTCTAGACTTTTATTTCAGAATAGCTGGCTAGAAAGCAACTGCAGAAGATATATCAGATAAAATATTGCTATGAGCAATGTCTAAGATTTTACTGCCTATGTTTTCTTCTACAATTTTTATGGTTTTGGGTCTAACATTTAAGTCTTTAATTCATTTTGAATTTATTCTTGAGTGTGGTGTAAGAAGATGGTCTAGTTTCATTTTTCTGCACCAATCTGTCCAATTTTCCCAACACAATTTATTGAATAGACTATCTTTAGCCCATTGTGTGTGCTTGCTTCCTCTGTCGAATAGTACTTGACTGTAAAGGTGTGGGTCTATTTCTGGGCTCTCTGTTCTGTTCCATTGATCTATGTGTCTGTTTTTATGCCAGTACTGTGCTGTTTTGATTACTGTGGACTTGTAGTATAGTTTGATATTAGGTAGTGTGGTTCCTCCACCTTTGTTCTTCTTTCTTAGGGTCACTGTTGCTATGTGGAGCCTTATGTGGTTCCATATAAATTTTTTAAATATTTGCTCTAGTTCTGCGAAATGCATTATTGGAATCTTGATAGGAATTGCATTGTATCTATGGATTGTTTGGGGTAGCATGATGTGGACTCTGGCCAATGGGGTCTGTGTGTCGTGGCTGCGATGAACAAATTTACACGGACTGCAGAAGTCCTGTGGAGAAAAAGGGACAGCATGGCCACTCTCTGAGTGAGAGACGGCCCTGACCCATGCCTGGACAGGCTTGTATTGCTTTTCTGGGCACATTACATCAAGGATGGTCCTCATTTACTATGCACAGGTTCGCTTTAGGTGGTTACCTTTTACAGATAACAAAGGAGAGGAAGTTGCTAATTACTACAAAGAAAAAGGATATTTGCAAATGCAAAGGAAAAAGTGGTTGAACTGGTTACACTCCATCCTTGGGAGATTTGGCATAGATTTTAGGAGGTTACTTTAAAGATATGCAGTAAACACTTGCTGCCTCAATTCAGGGTGAGGGAGTTTTAGCAAAAAGCAAGCCTCAAAGCAGCCTACATACAATGCAGGCCTGATCCCCACAGGAAAACTGATCTGTGGGCTCGTTTCCTGTGTGCCAACTCGCTCCCCATTGGTTTTCCGAGTCAGGGGATGGGCTACATTCACCTTGCCACATGGATAGGTTCCCTATAGTAGCATGGATTTTTTAATGATGTTAATTCTTGCTATCCATGAATACAGTATGTGCTTCCACTTATTTTTATCTTCTTGAATTTCTCTCTTCAGTGTCTTATAATTTTGTGAGCACAGGTCTTTTATAGGCAAGGGAAACAAAAGAAAAAAAATAAACAAATGGGACTACATCAAACTAAAAAGTTTTTGCACAGTGAAGGAAACCATCAACAAAAATAAAAAGACAATCCATGGAATGGGAGAACATAATCACCAATACATGTAATAAGGGGTTAATATCCAAAATTTATAAAAAATTTATAAAACTCAACACCAAAAAACCATACAACCCCATTAAAAAATGGGTAAAACACCTGAATAGACACTTCTCCAAAGAGGACATACAGATGGCCAATAGACATATGAAAAGATGCTCAATGTCATTAATCACCAGAAATGCAAATTAAAACCACAATGAAATATTGCCTCACACTGGTCAGACTGGCTATCCACAATAAATCAACAAACAACAATTGCTGGTGAGGATGTAGAGAAAGGGGAAGCATTTTGCACTACTGGTGGGAATGCAGATTGGTGCAGCCATTGCGGAAAGCAGTGTGGAAATATCTCAAAAACTTAAAAATAGATCTGCCTTTTGACCCCGTGATCCCACTTCTGAAAATATATCAGAAGGAACCCAAAACAGTAATTTTAAAAGAACGTAAGCACCCCTATGTTCATTGCAGTGTTATTTACAATTGCCAAGATATGGAAGCAGTTCAAGTGTCCATCAGTAGATGAGTAGATAAAATAACTATGAGACATTAACACAGTGGAATAGTACTTGGCCATCAAAAGTAGAAAGCTTCACCCTTTGCAACAAAATGGATGAACCTGGAGAACATTATGCTAAGTGAAATAAGCCAGTCAGAGAAAGAAAAATAAATACCATGTGATTTGACTCACGTGTGGAATCTAATGAACAAATTGAACTATCAGGCCAAGCAGAGACAGACTCAGAGAGCAGGATGACAGCTATAGGTTGGGGTACGGGGTGGAGGGATCGAGCAAAAAAGAAAAGCAACTCATGAACATAGATTACAGTGTGGTGATTGTGCAGGCAGGGAAGAAGGGTGTAAGGAGAGTAAATGGTAATGAAAAAATACAATTCAAAAAACAAAACAACTGCATATGTATGTTGGCATATGTTTATTTCATTTTGCTGTCATTTTAGCAACCTTTTTGTCTCAGCTCTTTAAACTCCTGCAAGGTGCTTCTACATAATAAAACATTTGAAAAATGGATTTATCATTCAGAATGAGAAGTGTGATTTATGAAAAAGCTTTTGAAAATGGATGTGAAATTTTTTTAATCCATAGAATTAATTCCCTTTCCTTCTAAGCACAGACACAGCCTCCTTTCTGAGGAAGGAGCCAGCAGTGATGGAGCCAGAGAAAGTCCATGTGATAGCACTAGGCAGTCAGCAGGACCAAAGGCGGGATGTTGAGCACATTGCTGGCAGGAGCAAAGTGGCTGACTCATAAATCAGCAAGGGCTTTGTAAACATCTCATGTGCTGCAAAGCTACTCTCTTTCTGGGAACCCTGACATATTTATTCTTATTCACTCTGTGTCTTTATCTGTGTCTCTCTCTTTCACACACACACACACACTTTTTCAATAATTACTGGCATGCATTTTTACTTCATTTTATTACTATAGTATCTCAGTGTTTTTATTGACTATGGTAACTGCATTAGTTCAAACTATTCCAAATTTGAGCCACTTTATAAGTAGAACATTAATTATTTTGAGTTAGAACAGTAAAAGGAAAGAATTTTTTATACTAGGTGGATTTATGATATAAAACTATCTCATTAACCTTACCTACAGAACCATTAGCATGTTCAAAAAAATCCAGGACAAAATAGTACTTTAGTACACAACTTTTCTTTTTTTTTCTTTTAGCAATTTATAGACAACTAGGGATAAATTTTATTTATGCAAATTCATTTTTTAAAATGTCTGATAAGTAGCAAGTAGCTAATGATTATAAGTTTTCATAATTGTGTCTAGAAAGTATCTGGAATTTTAGCAAATTTGGTCCTGGGATTTTCTGTGGACCTGAGTAAGTCTTTTAGCTTTTACCCCAGTTTTTTCACTTGGAATATGGAGTATCATTTTTGGAATCACAAATTTGAGATAATGAGATGTGGTAGGAGATTAAACCATTTGACCATAGGCCTTTATATTCATTTTATGTTATTTTATTTTTCCTAATGAAGTACCTGAAACTCAGGTGAAATGACTTGTCCACAGCCTTATAGCTCATTGGACTTTTAGGGGTTCAGGGGTCTTTCTCTCCATCAGCTTGCTCTGTGGTCTCACAAGAACAGGGAGTTTTTGCCAAAGGCAGGCAGTTCAGTCGGGGTTGTTAGATTATTCACCTGTTGGTCTTACCAGCCTTCCTCTGGTTCCACTGTCCCTGCAGCCTCTCTGAAGTCAGCTGTACTGACTGATGGCAGGGAGGTTCTGTCATCCCTTGTTCACGTGGGGCCAGTGACCTGCATTGCCTCGGTAGTCCTTTCAGCGCTGCATCATTTCAAGGAAACAAGCCATTTCTAGCTTGTGGTCTGTAAAACAAGATCATAACTAGGACATCTGGTGCCCAGCACTGTGCCAGTAGTCTGGGCTTTCACAGTTAATACGCGCATTACACATTTTCAAGGGGTTAGGCAAGAGCAGAGCAAAGTACATTCTTCTCCAAGATATAATCTACTTTCTTGGAGAAAAATCACCAGATTTTTGGTGAAGAGACTTGGTTCTAACTGTGGTTCTTTTGTTCCCTGATCTGCTGTTATTTGTAGCCTTGGGCTCGTCACGTGGCCTCTGAGCCTCACCTTTAGGAGGGGATACTCCTGTCCACCTCAGGGGGTGGTGATAACGGAAGAGCAGTCCCAGCTTCACTGTTTCCTAGTACTGCGTGACCTAGGGGAAGTTACTCAACCCCTCAGTGCCTCAGTTTCCTCATCTATAAAATGGAAATAATAAAATAATATATGAAGGCCCCCCCATAAGGGAATTTATTTATAAAAAAATGTGTATTCTTACCTGTTTAAACTTTGGTCACCTTCAAAGTACTCTTTATTTCATGCAATACACTTCTTGAGACATCTGATGCCTTTTAGTGCTTCTGTCACATCAGGAAAATGTTTCTTTTTGAGGGCTTTTTCTAATCCAGGGAAACAAAAAAAGTCTCTTGGGGTGAAACCAGGTGAATAGGGAGGATGGGGCACAGGGGTCATGCCATTTTGCAGTGTGGGCAGGTGTGCTCATAAATCACCCATCATGAAACAGGTAAATGCATTGAAAGAGTCTTCAAAACTATTCTCTGAAGCTGAATGCATCCTCTGACAACAACGCCAGCTGGTGCACTGATACTGGTGGGTTCCTAGAACACTCACCTAGCAGGGGAACCCTGTGCCACAAGGGGCCTACCCTCCAGAAGATAATTCCTTTTTTTTGGATCTCCCCCGCCTTGTATACCTGGTGGAGTTTTTGTGAAGAATGAGTTACTGCACGTCACACACTTAGAGCAATGCCTGGCACATAGTAAGCCTTAATAATTCTCCTCCTCCTCCTCTTCCTTCTTCTTCTTCTTCTTCTTCTTCTTATTATTATTATTATATAAAACTACTCTAACAATAGCCAGAGGGGAGTGGGGAGGGGATAGTGGGGAGAGGGGTTTTCAGGAACTACTATAAAGGACACATGGACAAAACCAAGGGGGCGGGGCAGGGAGGTGGGATGGCTGGGGTGGAGTGGAGGGATGAGGAGAAAATGCAGACAACTGTAACTGAACAACAATAAAAAAAAAAATTAAAACTGCTTTGAAAGAAAACTAGAGTAAGGGAAATAATTATTTATTAGTATCTAAACTGCACATGTAAGAATTGGGTTTAAATACATTTCTCATAGTGTGGGAATCCATCGGTACTTGGTAGAAAGAACTTGTTCCAATATTACTTCTCCATGTCCCTCATTTTTCTTTTTATTGAAGTCTTTTTCCTTCTCCTTATCTTCTATTTCTCTTCATTCTCTGGAAAATGAAAAGTGATCTTGAAGGGTGGAAGATTAAATCTCTCAACTCCTCAGTAAAAAGAGGCTATAAAACTGCAATATAATAATGCTAACAATAAAAATAATATGTAGTCAAATCTGCAAGCAGTGAAAACAAACTCAGCCCAGTTCTGTAGTTGGTGTGGCTGCCGAAAGCCTATGAGTTTCTCAAGTGACCTGCAGGCTGCTGAGCACAGTCCCAGCTGTAAGGCCTCCCTGCAGGGCAGCGCAACTGCTGGGAGAGGTGGGGACGGGTTTTGTAAAATGTTTCTCTCGCGTGTAAGATTGATATGTTTGATATGACACAGAAGGTTTATTGGGTAAATAGATTAAAAGTCTGTTCAACTGCGATGTGTTGGCTGGGACTAACACAGTGTTCACAGACTATTGGGCCAGCTGTGTCAAAAGTGGGCGTCATAGGGGTTGACCATGGTAAGGATGTGGGTTATGTGTTACTGAGAGTACTGGGAAGTGAGTAGGAAATATTTTGATAGATACCCTATCGGTTCCTGCAGAGTGGCTCCTGTCTAATTTACACAGCTGGCTCTTTGGAGAAGGATTCTGCCGGACACTCTTCAGCTGCCTGTAAATACCGAATGTTCCTACATAGAGAAGAGGATTCTGAGACCAGCAGAGAGTGCCTGGTACCCACTGCTACCTCCACCTCTATCTGTCCACCCATCCACCCACTCACCCACCCACCCATCCATCCATCTACCTATCTGTGATCTCAGAATCAATTGAATTCAGAGAGACCGTTGTAGAAATTGTCAAGAATCCAAACAAAGTGAGGAGACACTGTCTTCATCCACATTAAGGGCAAACTGTGAAATGGGTTTGGATGCAGTGACTCTCAGGAGACCGTTATATCCATAGCTTAGTGAAGAAATGACTTATTTGTAAATTGAGAAAGTCCCCATTAAAGCAATGTGATTTAACTGATAAGATCAATCCAGAAATTATACTGAGCTTGAGCAATAGTGTACATATTTAAATCCCCCCAGAACGTGTTTATGCAGAGAAGAGCAGCAATGGCCTATTGTGCCCATAATCTGTGCATTAAAGGGCCCCACAGTGCACATTTACACAGCAGACCGTGGTCTGACTCCAGTGGCAATGAGCTGTGTTCACTCACTGAGAGCTACCAGGCACTTCCCCTTACTTGGTAGTAATAGCTCCAGTGGAACCCTTACACACTTAGGATCTTAGTGTAACAAGCAGGATGGAATGAATGCATTTCCGCCTTTACTTCTATAAAGTTTTTTTCCCCTTTTATAAGCTCATTTCTATTGGCATTAACTAAACACAAACATTCCCAGAAATCTAAATTGAAAATGAGAGTTGCAATGTATACTAACAATGTTATTCAAAGTTGAATCATGTTATAATGTACCATATATCATATGTTGTCAATTGTTTTGGCATGCAGACATAATTAATAATAAGCTAGCCATTAATGGTATGATAGATGATCTAGGGACCTTTACTATAACAAAACCAACTAATATTTATCTCTAATGTGCTATAATCCTTATATCACAAAGCATTAACAAAAAGTATATTCTTTAACGCTACACTCCTGAGAGTTTATTTGAACTTTTTTTCTGGTTTAATTAGCTTCTTCATTGTAATTAAAGTACAGTATAACATTTACATGGTGTTCAATCTGAAAGTTAATCCTGTCTTCTTAAAAGATTAAGTACAGTAATAAATATAAAATAATAGTGATTGTATCTCATAGGACAGTACTTTGGCTACATGAACAACTGCTGCAGGAAGTAGAAACTTTCTTCCCCCCTCCCTCCCTCCCTCCCTCTCTCTCCCTTTCTTCCCTTCCTCCCTTCCTCCTTCCCTCCCTCCCTCCCTTCCTTCTTTCCTTCCTTCCTTCCTTCTTTCCTATCCTTTTCTTAATACATTAATGCCACAACAGGCCCTAGCTGGGTAGCTCCGTTGGTTAGAGTGCCATTCCATATGCCAAGGTTGCAGGTTTAATCCCTGGTCAGGTCACATACAAGAAGTAACCAGTGGAAGTAAAATAAGTAGAACAACAAATCGATGCCTCTCTCTCTTTCTCTTTCTCTCTCTCTCCCCTTCCTCTCTCTCTCTCTGAAATCAATGAAAAAAAGACAGTAATACCATAAGAATAGCTTTTTAACCAATTAAGAGCTTCCATAAAAGCCAGATTCCCACCCTGCTGCTCACGAATATTCACATCTCTTGGATTTGAGGTGGAAGCCCAAGGCCTGCTCAGCTGTCCCACAGCCTGTATGTGTGTGTGTATGGTCCACTCCTCTCCTAGACTCTCCCCTCTGTGCCCAGTTCACCTTGACCAGAGAGTCGGATCTTTCTTAGAGACAGGCATGCTTGTCGAAAGCATTATTCTCTAGTCCAGCTCTTGCTTTTGTCCAAATTCATTGCCTCTGTGGGCAACCTGTACAATAAGCACCCTGTCTCTTGGCCTTTGCATTGATGATGACATTCTCTTCCATTCTTAGCCATTCATTTCCACGGTCACATTGCCAGAGACTGCATCACTTGGAAGTCACTTACTCAGACATGCTGTTCTTCAGCCATTACTTCCTTTCCTTCCTGCTTCCACTACAGAAGTACTTCATTAAGACCTCTAGTCCCTCAACTTCTCCATCTCCTCCTGTCTTTATTTCCTTCCCAGTTCACCTACACTTCATGGTCATTTCAATTTCTTTCTTGCAAATACCCTCGGTTCCCTTGCACCACTCATTCCATAATAATACTTCCTCTATTGGATGAAACCAGTCGTTCATTCATTTACCTTCCCCATGTCCATTCCCAAATGGAATCTTGCCCATCATTCAAACATGCTTTTGGACTCCCACTTGAGGGAGTTCCCCCTTAACTTCACCTTCTCATCAGTTGCGTCTTTCACAGTCAAGGTTGTACGAAAACTTGTATACACATTTTTACCTCATTGTCTTCTTATTTGCTCTCCAACCAGTTCCAATTTGGTTCTCGCTCCTACCTCTCCACCAGAATTCATCTTGCTAAGGTTCTCAGTCACTTTCATCTCACCAAATTTAATTGACACTTTTAGTCTACATCTTCTTTTGCTTCACAGCTGTCTTTGTCAGAGCTGCCAACTCCTGCCATTTTGAAATACTCTATCTTGGCTCCAGTGACACTAGCTCTGTTTTGGAAAAAGTCTCCTCTTCTATTCAAGTTCTATGTAGAATATCCCAGATCTTGTCCTAGGTGCTCTGATTTTCCCAAATTCTTGATTTTGAATCCTAAAGGTTCAAATGCTCCTATGTGAAAACCACCAGTTCACACAAAGACCTGTAGGTGAATTTCCATAGCAGCTTCATTCACAAAGCTCCAAATTGGAAACAATCCAAAAGTCCACCCATAAGTAAATGGATACACAAAATATGTTATTCATAGAATGGAATACTACTTAGCAATAAAAAAGAATGAACAACTGATACGCACGACACCATGGGTGAATCTCAGATGCATTGATAAGTGAGACGAGACTGGTATAAAAGAGTACGTATTCTGTGATTCCATTTACTAAAGTTGTAGAAAATGCAAGATAATCTGTATGACATAAAGCCAATCAGCATTGTCTGAGGCTGGGGCAGAGGGAGGGATGGGCTGCAA
The DNA here is from genome assembly GCF_022682495.2 of Desmodus rotundus. Taxonomy (NCBI): domain Eukaryota; kingdom Metazoa; phylum Chordata; class Mammalia; order Chiroptera; family Phyllostomidae; genus Desmodus; species Desmodus rotundus. The sequence goes on along the minus strand of NC_071388.1, from coordinate 163,294,368 downwards.
AAGAGCACAAGGAAAACTTCTGGGGTGATGGAAATGTCCTGAATCTTTACTGTGAGGGTAGTTTTGTAGGTGTATAGATCAGTCAAAACCCATGAAATTGAACACATTAAATAGGTGCAATTTATTGTAAGTTACACCTCAATAAACTTGATTAAAATCTGCTGACAATTCTTACATTTAAGTCTCTAACATATATCTCCCTCACAAGCCTCAGGCTGTGGATCTAATTATTCACATGACCTCACCATTTTGATATTTCATGGGGATTTCAAACATAAATCTAAAACTGAACCCTGGATCTGTTCTCCACGGGCTCCCCCCACCTCAGCAAATTGCTGTCTTAAGAAGACCTCAAAATACAGTGGCTTAAGTGAAATAGGAATTTATTTCTGTTTCACACAGGTAGGGGATCCCAGGCTGGTTGGGTGACTCTACCCCCGTCCTGAGCCCTGGATTCCATTTCTGGGTCCCAGGAGTGTGTCAGTTCTCATCCTGTCCCAGCCAGCAGGTGCCGGAAGTGCCTGCTTATTTCTCTTTCAGGGGCATAACCTGGAAATGTCAAATGGCCACACTTCATCTCAAGGGAGGCTGAGAAATATTGTTGTTACGTAGCGATGTGTTCAGCTAAATCTTTATTCCAATGGTAGAAGAGGAGAATTGATATTGAGAGACCCAACTTTCTCCATGGTGTTGTGGCCACTTAGGAAAATGTTTTTGTGGGGCCCCTTTCTATTTCTTCAATTTGATTAAAAATGAATGACAACATCCATGGGCCTATGTGAAGTGTTTTGTTGTTGAAGATTTAGGAAAATGGGTAGAGAAGAGTTGCTGCCGTATTGGTGTGTTGTCTAATCAGTGCACAGGCTCTGGCATCTGTTCATGTTTTTATGGTCAGTTGCATTGTTCCTGGCCAATTCTGTTTTGCCCATGCAGTAAAAGAAGTAGCTCTTTGTTACTGTGCTTCCTTGATGATGACTGCAAGTCTTAGCCAGAGGAGTCAGGAATATGCAAGCCATCATTTTCGTGTAGCCCTAAATTTTCCACTTCTAAATTTTGGCATAAAGGTAGAACAACACGTCTTCCAGACATGTGTTTTCTTGAACTCCTCAGGTTGGAATCGTTGCATCCATAGAATGTGATCTCTTACAATGCCAACTGCACTTCTGCCAGGCACAGGGATGAGGTGCCTGTGGTAGAGAGGAAGGATCCATATGCACAAGGAATGAATGTCCATCCTTCAGCACAGCTAAAGACTGACCTGAGAGAGCAAGGCATCACTGCCTTCATCAGGGGCAAGAGCAGGTGTGGGTTACAAGAGTCTGTTGTCATCTGGAAGCAGGGGTCTTGGCAGCCTCAGACAAGATAGTCACTCCTCCAGCCCAGGCTTGAGGTGCCTTTCCTGTCCTCCTCAGTGATGGCCCAGGACGCAAGCTGCTTTCTTCTACTTGTACATAGTGCCACTAGCCACTTTTTATGTTTTCTCCAGATGACAGCCAATAGTGTGGGACACAGTATCCTCAGCCTTTCCTGACTTCCAGCTGACTTTGAAGATAAGCATCCAGTCCCTTTAATGGGAAAAGTATGGGAAAGGTACCAAGGGGGAAGCTATAAGCTTTTAGGAAAAAAATGATTCAGTCATAATGACTAAGTCAGGATTCCTAGGCTAGATACCATCGAGTATGGTAATTGGATGGCCCTTTGGAGTCTTACTCGTAGTTTAAAAATGGCATTTCTCAAGTCACTCTTTTTTGAATAGTTCATTTTTTATTGTATTTTTTGTGTGTTACCAATTATTCAAGTCACTCTTAACACAGAAGGCTTCTTCAGCTCCTTCTGGAAGTACCTTCCAGGCCTGGCTAACCAGCCTTGGCAGAATCGGAGTTGTCATCTTGTATCTTTGCGGTCCTGAGGCCTGCCACATCAGGTGTCTCTCACCAGTTTCCCTTGTATGGTGGCCTCACACAGTTTCGAGTATAATGGAGTCTGTAGACATCAATGCAACAAGACTAATGGAAGGTCTCCCTGTTAACATTTTACAATTATTATCCCCATGGTACCTCCAGCAACATCATGGGGAATGATCGTTTTCTCCATTTTAAAGATGGGTAAAGTGAGAGGCAGAAAGACTACATAATTTTCCAAAATCTGTCTGACTCCAAAGAACTCAGTGTTTCTATCTCAGTTATTCTCTCGAAGGGAAGCAATAAAACACAGTTTATGTGTCTTACCCTGATGCCACCACAGAAACGGTTTTGGAGACATTTTGACTAGTCAGTGCCAAATTTCTGTCTCATAGACTACTTGTTCCTGGAGGGTGTGAGCTATGAAAAGAACTGCATCTCTGCAGGAGATTAAGCTGGACACAGCCTGGCCATCTGCTCTCCTGGCAGGGGCTGACATAGGCCGCCTTATGGATACGGGAGATGGAGCAGGGCACGTCACTGGCCGACAGCGAGGCATGGAGGCAGACAAGCTCGCAAGCTGCTGACTGCTGTCAGCATCTTAGAGCCTGTAGACTTAGTGAAAACTGTACATCTTGAAGGAGAAGGAAGAGCTGGAGTCCTGATTGCCGTACAGCTCCAGTGGTGGGAGGGAGGAGGCCCCACTTTGGCCAGCAACCCTGCAAGGTATCATGCTAGGTGCTGGTGTTAGAACAATAAATAAGAGAACACGGCGGATAGAAAGACATTAAGTAGGTGTTATTGCACATGATTATTCAATTGCGATTGTGATAGACTCCATCACACAAAAAAGTAGATGTTCTTTGAAAGCATATAATGGGGAGATCCAAGACTGGGAAGGTTTCCTGAGAAAGTGACATCTATATAGCAAATCCTATCCTCATTGATCTGAGTCAATAAGGGTGGTCTCAGGGCCTTGCCATTGATTGACTGAGGCATGTGTTAGCTTACCGCATGTGATTGGCTAGGACATGTGTTACAAGTTTGGCTGAGACAAAAGAGGAGTCTGCTAGAGGGCTTTTGGGTGTGGGTTACTCTTTACAAGGAAGAGGCACCCTTTCTGCCTGTGAGTGCTGTCATGTCTGAACTTCAGTGGTGCTCACCTGAGGAAAAATCCTGCTCACCAAAGGCAGAGGAGGAAGATGAAAAGGATGTGGGTTCTTGTTGGCTTCCTTCACTGTGTAAATCAGCATAGAGCCCCTCCAGCTTTGGGCTTTGCAGTGTGCGCCTCATTATGTGAGCCAGTTGGTTTGAGTTTCTGTTTCTTTACACCTGAAAAGATAAGTTATCTAGGTAGTAAGTGTGAGTGGAGAAGGCCATTCCAGACAAAAGAACAACACATGCGCAGCCCTGAAGTGGACTTGGGAAGTAGTCCCACGTGGCTGGGAGAGCAGTGAGTGTGGAGGAGTGGAACAGGATGAAGCCGGAGAGTTGGTGGGGCCACTACCATTTTTGGACATTAACTAATGATTTATATTTGCACTCCTTGCAGACATATTTAGGCTTATAGTTCCTTGTTCTGAATGACTCTAACAGAACACAAGATGATTCTTTTCCTTCTGTATTGTGGAGAATGGGGATAGTTTTGTAGCTTGATGGCCTACAATATGAACAGAATTCAGTAATTTGCTTGTTTTATGCAATGATAGCCTGAAGTGATTTCTGTCTGCTGCTCCTGGATTTGCTATCTAGTGGGACTGCCTGAGGGTTACTCAGTCTCCATGGCGTTGAATTGGGTCCTCAGCATTTAAGCATTTGGGACGATACTTTAGAGAGTAGTTATGCTGGTTGAGTTTGTTATTATGAAGCTGGAGATCTTCAAATTGTTTGGTCTAGGGACCTGATGGAGAATCTGGGAATTTTGTAAAGTAACCAGGTTGAAGGTCCAATGACTCTTATAGAAGAGTTCCTGTGTGGTCCCAGCAGGTGGGAGAGGCCCAGGGGAGTAATAGGTCCAAAATACAGCTACGGGGGAGTGTGGTTTCCAACAAGTTCTATTAAGAGACCTGCCTGCTTTGCTCACCCTTGCCCAGTGTCTTTGGTTCTTCTGCATGTGTAGGGTCTTTGCTCATTTCTCACCGTGCTCCTCTGGCTGTCTGTGTCTTCTGGCAGGGCAGCCTTCTCTGGGTGGTGGACTGTAAGATTTGGATCCTGGGTTTCAAAAACTCAGGCCTTGGAAGCAGATACTGCTTAGCACATTATGGAACATCTCCAAGCCATAGTTTAGCCATCTGTAACATGGTACTGATAGCACCTAACTCACAGAAACGTTGTGAAGGTCAAATGGAATAATCTGTGACAAGTGCTCAGCATGGCACAGATGTTCAGTCTGTGATAGCCGTTATTTAAAATCATCACTGCTCGTTCATCATCACTGGTACTGGCATTCGGGGGTTGGGTCCTGACCCTCCTATGGTGGCAGTATGGAGGACCCCATCACCTTTGCCATGGCCCCAGTTAATACAGAGCCACAGCACACCTGTTTAGTGAGCTGTGTGCCAGGCACTGTGCTGGGTCTGGGCACTTAAGAAAGTAAGAACAAACGCACAAACAAAACAATCCCGCAGCACTCAAAGTTCCGGACAGAAAAGCTTGGCTTTACCATGAGCATTTATTTCTCACAAAAAGATCTAAATCAAGAATGTGATTGTGATTGTTAGTATGAATTTTAAAAATCATGACTATAAAGATCTTTTTAAAAGATTCCTTGCAAAAATGTTTAGTATGTTGATCTGTGCTCTTTGATAGGAAGGTTGAGCCTCTTAAATCTGCAGATTCATTATAAGTGCCTCATATTCAGAGAGAGGGTTTTCTTGGGGGGAGGGTGGGCCCTTCTGGGATGTCTCCAGCATAAGCACAGCTCTGAGCAAACCATGCTTTGCAAAGTCAGTTATTTGTTTTACTTCTGCCAGAATATTGAAAGTTTGCCTGGTGAACATTCCCCGAAATCAAAATGACTTATTATCAGGCTTCCTTTGCTTTTGATCCGGCTGCAGGATGGTGTGTTTTCCTAATGATGCAGAATCTCTCGTTAAGTTCAGGAAACAGGATATAAGGATAAGTCAATTGACTCAATTTATGGACATAATAAAATGGTCCCTATTACCTTCAGCAGTCAAGGCAAGACAAGGTGAAACACAGTGTTGTAAAGTTATTATGACAAAATAGTTTAGTATTTACCTGACCAAATAAAGTGAAAATACTGCATTTATTTTTGAAGCGGCATTTCAGACATTATGACCTAAAATTAATAGCGGTAGACGATCATTTATCCTGTCGCACAGGGATATTGCAGAGTTCACTCAAAGCCAGGAATATCTGCTATTAAATCATGGCAAACTAAAAAAATTTTTTTGAAGTATTTCCTCGTGTCTGCTCTATGTCTACTGTTGGCCCCACCGAGCCAGTGTTAACAGCTAAGGCATTTCTTTTTCCATCTTGTAATATAATTAAAAACAACTTTAGAAGCAGAATAGATGTTTTGTTCGTTAGAGCCCTGTTCGTTTTGAGGGAAGGCACTGGCAATGTACACAGATGTTTCTGACAATTACAAACTCAGAAGAGCAAAAAAACGGTGGAAAGAAACCAAACTGGCCAAATATGGTTGCCTTTGTCTTCCAGTGGGAAGCAAGTCTTTGGGGTGCCATAGGAAGAACAGATGTAAATCAAACACTTTTAACCTGCTGCATTCCGTAAGCGATGGACATAAAGCCAAGGGGGTAGAACTGGTTTCAAGTAGTTGAAGACAGAAGACATTTAAGGGTACATATGGTATCAGTAGCTTAGGAAAATACTTAAGGTTTGGGCTAAATTTCGGCTAACTTCTGGCTTTTGGTTATTTTCTCAACTCTAGAGTTTAAAGCCTAAAGTGATTTTGTTTCTGAATTAAAATGGACTATGACTTCAAGTTACATAAGTAAGACTGTGGGCATAGAGCAGATGAGAAAAAGTTCAAGTGTTGGTTTGAGTATCATCTGTTTGCATATGTTGACTGTGAGTTGCAGAGTGATCGACAATTAGATCCTTCAAGTCCTTGCTATCAGCTGCATAAGGCCTACCCCTGACAACTCTTTAAAGTGCATGTGGTCAGATGACAGCTGGTGGGGGGCGCTTAGGGGGTGGAGGGATTGAGCAAAAAGGAAAAGGGCCTCATGGACATGGACAACAGTGTGGTGATTGCTGCGGGGAGGAGGGTATAAGAGGGATAAATGGTGATGGAGAAAAATATAATAAAGATTAAATTTTAAAAAATGCATCTGGTCATGCTCCCTTCACTGCCCCCACTCCTAAACCATCTTACCCACTGTAGCTTTTTCTTTGTTATAGTTCTATCACCTTCTAACATTCTACATAATTTGCTTTTTATGTTTGATATTATTTTCCCTCTCCACTCCCCATATGAGGCTGGGTGGGATCTTTGATTTGTTTGTTGATGTATCCCAAGCATCCAGACCATTGGCTGACACATAGTAGGTGCTCAATAAATATTTGTTGAACAAATGAACCATATCCTTTTTTTTTTCCCCTGCCTAAAACATGACAATAGTTTACATGGGCTTTGTGATAAAAGTGTAACTTCTTTACGTGGCATATATGATCCAGTTTACATATCCAAATACATGTTTCTTTTCATTTTTTCCCGAGTGGTTTCAGCTCTACTAAACCATGGCCTGTCTTGCTTATGGGTCTTGTTCATGCCGATTCTTTTGCCTGGATTTCTTTTTGTTCTCTCTCTTCCTGGCTAACTCTGATAAAGTTTTTAGGACTCAGTTTAGATTTTTTTCCCCTAGGAAACTTTGCTTGGCTGTCCAGGTTGGGTTGGGAGCTCCTCCAGTATGTTCTAAAGTACTTTGTACTTCCCTTATTTGCCGCTTACAGACTTCTTACAGCTATAAACTCTGTGGGGTCAGGAGCCAACCCTGCCTTGTTCATAGTTTCCTTTGTGCCAGATGCCATGCTTGGCACTTTGCAGGAGGTGCATTAACTATGTTGAATCAGTGAATCCTGAAAGGAAGGCTGTGTAACTCAGACATCAGCTAGGATCATCCTACCCAGTAAGACCTGGGGAAGCCTGGCCTAATGCCTTCGTCTAAGGTATTTTGACTATTTCTAGGGGCGTATCACTTCTGGCCCCGATGTCCATTTTATATTCTTATTTCCCTTAATTTAGTATACTGCAGTGCAGTGCCTTGGTGAAGCACATGGCCCTGGAGCTCCACCATCTAAATTCCAATCCCACCCCTGCCATTTATTACCTTGTTAACTTCTCTCTGCCTCAGTTTTCTCATTCGTAACCTGGGGGGGATTATGATAATAATAGCACCTACTTCACAGTAACTTGTAAGGATTCAATCTGTTTGCACATGTTAATTACAAACAGTTTAAGACATCCTAGTTCTTAATACATTTTAGCTCTCCCAATCAACGACTTAAACAAGGCTGATGCATGAAGTAGAATTTGCACTGAAGGTGTGCAGGACCCAAGGTTATGTCACAGCAAATAAATGAAGACATCTCTATTGGAAATAGTCCCTGTGTGTGTTCCACCAACAGTTTCTCCTCAGTGCACTCCCTCCCAGCAGAGGGCTCTGGCCGTTGGGTGTCTCACCAGCCCCTTTCTTCCTCTCCTCTGCTTTTGCTTTTCTATAATCTACATGTCTGCCCCTCTCCCCACAATGGCAGCTGGAAACGCCCGATTCTTCCCTCTCTCTGTCTCTTTTGTAGTGTATCTAAGCTCTACTGTTCCAGGCTGACTTCTGCACTAGACTCTGCACCCATCTCTACCTATATGAAGCTCAGTCCAATGACAGGGTTATCATCGCCAGCTTCAGCAGATGCCTATGTCCCCATTAACAAGGCCATTTTCCTTAGGAAGTAGCTCTAGATAATGGCAAATTTCTTTTCTTTGTTATGAGTAGAAGGAAAAAATGATAAGTACCTTCACATAATTTGTGCAGCTGAAAACACGAGGGGAATAGCTACTCTTTAGCATGTGCTTCTAATATGATTCAGTTGTCTTTTGCATGAACAGGACTGTGGAGGCCTCACAGCCCGGAGATGGCATCCTTTTGCTTTCCCCTCAAAGAAGGCGTTGCCTAAGTGCTGTGTTGGAAGCAGCCACATTAGCAGGGCTGAGCTGCTGCTGCAACATTGTAAATGCCAGCAAATAAAAGTGTCAGCAGCCTGGGCTGTGGGAGGCTGGCAGGGCCTGCAGTTTAGTGCTGTTCTGTCCAGATCGGCCTTTCCAGGGGGCTGGTTCATATCCAGCCCACACCAACAGTGATTCAAAGTTATTTCCTACTGATGGCTCTTCCTAACCCCAGGAAAAGGTGTTCGGAGGTCTCTAGCTGCAGCCCACCAAGGAGAAATACCTGCTCCACCTGAACTGCCCTCTCTCTCCAACAGATGGCTCCATCCCGGTTAATGGGAGGCATTTTGAATGGCTGGTAGATGCTTCCCCACCACTACCTATACCGGTAACGGAATTTTTGTATTCCTTCTCATGGGACCCATAATCATGTGAAAAAAAAATGTTTTCTTTTCACCACTGGATGTATTTATTTACAAAGAGGGACTTTAAATGGCCAGAGGCACACACTCACTGGTAGTAAAACTCCATCCTGTGATTCACTGATTTCTGGGGCTGTGCTTCCGCCTGCACGGAGGGTCTGTAACATCGAAGTACTCAGTGGGAGCTTCAGCCACTTTTGTGTTGTGCCACTGGACAGACGAGTCCTGCGTTTGGTGAGTTTAGCAAAAGCAAATAGTGTTTTAGGCCTAAGAGTACATTTTACATTGAATCTGAGAGAAAAATGCAGCCTTGGCCCTCGAAGTTGTGGAGGAGAAAATGCCTATTTCTGGGTAGTGGATATTCAACAGCCGTGCCCCCAGAGCCTGCCCACCCACTGACGGCAGGATCCTCGCTGGGTGGCCAGGCAGGGTCACCCGGTGAGGTCCCAGCAGAGGCAGGGCCCAGAGCCCCGTGTTGCTGAATGCTCTTGGTAATGGGTGTGTTAACGGCTTGGAAATCACAGACAGCCATTTCAAATGATGTTTTCAAGGAGTTTTTAAGACACAGGAAAATGCCTCAGTTCATTAGTAAGTGAGGGGAACAAGTAGGATACAAAATAGACACAGTATGATCTAAACTCTGAAACAATAATTATTGAGAGGGACAGAGACCAAAATGCCCATAGTGGGTGGTAAGCTAGGAATCTCCTTTAGTCTTGTGTCTATTAATAATGTCCAGTGATTTCCAGGCTTCCTATAGTGAGCCTAAATTACTTTTAAAATCTGCATAAAATAAATGTTTACTTAAAAAATAAAGTGGAACAATTTACTCCCATCAGTGACAATTTTAAAGGGTATAATTTTTTATAATGCAGCAAACCTATTTTTTTCAAAGATTTTATTTATTTAGAGAGAGGGGAAGGAAAGGAGAAAGAGAAGGAGCGAAACATCAATCTGTGAGAAATACATTGATTGGTTGCCTCTCACAACTGGGGACCTGGCCCACAACCCAGGCACGTGCCCTCACTGGGAATTGAACCTGCAACCTTTTGGTTTGCAGAACAGTGCTCAATCCACTGAGCCACACCAGCTAGGGCACAAAGCTATTATTATTCCCTTTTATCGTTCTCTGTTGGGAGGTAAAATGGCCCCATCCTACTGTAGCCAGCTCTTGTGATTTTCTGTGTGTATTCTCACCTCCAAAAGGATGTTTTACATGCGACCTGAGTTAACATTTGTGATAAATGCCAACTTTTGGGGTACAACTCAGGACTACTTGGTTTTAGTTTTGATGCTAAAGCTTTTATCTTTTCATCTTAGAGTAATGTGATAAAATTCTATAAACAAAAATTGCAAGGTATACGCATACAGTTAATATATTTACATATAAAAATCTGCCAGTGTTATTACCATTATAAAATCTTGTTTAAAAAAGTAGTCAAGTAATTAAATATCCTAAGTTATTGAGCTTTTATTTTTGACATTGACTATTACAGGGAAAAAAGGCAAGTTCCGTTAACTCTAATACCCTCTCTCCATCATAGTAAAGCTGGTGTATAAGTTTTAAATGCGCAGTTTATAAGATATATCCTTAGGTCATATCTGTTTAGCCTAATCTCATGCACCCTTCACATCTACATTTATGTTCTAAAGTAAAAATTCTAGAATTATATTTTGTGGAATAAACAGTTCCATGACATATTTGTGAAAAAGGACTGTGTGTATGAAAATTTGGGGAAACACTATGTACTACCATCTCTCAACTCAATTCTCAATTCGTATACTCCATTAAATGTTCTGAAATGTTCTGCAGCAAAGAAATCTTTTAAACTCTGTTTAAACCAGTATTTCCCAAATTTACTAACAAGGATATCGGAAGTACTATTTCCAAAGCACTGCAAGAGCCGTATCATCAAAGAAATATTAAATGACTTTCTTTTACTGTACTGAAAAAGAAGCAGGAGGGTAGACGATAAAATGAAAATTTTCTATAAAAATGACTCAAAAAGGTCTTTATGCTTACATCATAATCCTCTGCCCCAAGCCCTTTGATTAACTGTAGAACCCTCCAGATTCTTAAGTGACTAGAGCAAGGATGGCTTTAATTCAGGTCACAGACACACTAGAAGCCAGAGTGCAGTTCTCCTTGGCCATCTCTGATCATTTCAGTTTATTCCCTAACTTACAGGTAATGCTTGCAATAGCTGCAGAGTTGATCTGTCTGGTGTAGAATGTTAGCATCCCACTCTCGCTCCAGCCCCACCCCCAATAAACTCACCCTTCTACCGTTTCTTTCAATTTCTGGTCTTTCTTGTTTTGTTTCAGACCCCAAAATGACTGTGAGTACAAGGCGATCTCTTCTTAACACCATTTGTTTTCCTAACTCTATCACGTATGAGCATAGGCCAGTAGATCTCCATTCTAACAGGTGCATGCTTGCCCTGTTTAAAGGACAGGTTTTAGGCTTTATTTAGTAGTGACACTTTGAAGATATTACGTCTTCGAGAATGTCCACAAAGTCTTCTGGGCCTGCTTCGTCTGTGACATTTATAGCTTTTCAAAGACTGTGGCTATATTTGTTTGTATAGTGCCTAATGTATTGGAATCTTCCATTATTTTCTCTCGGTGCTTTTGAAACCAGTCCCTGCAGGGTGGGCAAATCCAGAAACAAAGGGAAGTGGTTGGGATGCCATAGTTGTTTTGCAGAAGGTACCCACGACAAGGCTAATTGATTCAGGGGACTTCATTTTCAATAAAGAAACAGAGATTAGTTTACTGTCGATCTTAATTATTCCACCCATCAACTATTTGTTGCCCTGGACAACTGCCCCCATCTTTGTTTCCTGCTAATTTTTGCTCATTTTACTTTAGTGAGACTTATTTCTTTTGTTTCATTTTTGTGTATTTGGATGAGGAAACAAGGACCTGACATTTCTATGGGTAAAATTCTAAGCTGTGCCATGCCGAATTCACCAACAAAAGATATCTCTCTCTGCCCTCCCACCCCCATTTTTTTACTGCTTGGCTGAAATTCATAAACTATATGAATGTGGGTATATGTGCACAGAGTAACCAGTAAATTAATATAAATAACATGAACCTGTAAAGGAACATAATCTGCCCTACTTGCAAACAAGCCAAAATAAGTGAAGAGAAAATATAATTACCATAGCCAGAGGATATTTGGTCAAGGTCTCAAAAGTGTACTGAAGTCTGGCTCTTGGAATTTATGTATGCCCAGTGTTTTTTTAGTTATATTACTTTTAAATTAGTTTTTGGTTTTGTTTTGCTGAACTCCAAATGCCACTCCACCTTTCTGCTCGTCTCCCCAGTGCCGTTATGCATCTTTGCCTTGTCTGCCTCTGCACAGCACGGTCTTCACGGACCACTTCGAACATGTGCGGTCTGGATGGAGGCGCCTTCTAATTGGAGCCATAAGTGGCAGAAGGAGAAGAAAAGACAGGGATGTGTACTGATAAAACACAATAAAATACTTTCAGAAAAAGGACAACCACATGGCTAAAAACACTGGGAACCTACTTTGGTAAAAAAGTACAACACAATAATACTCATTTAAATACTGAGTTTAGATTTTCACTTGTCTGGAAGGTAACCTTGACTCATTTAGAGGCAGCTTTGTTTATGGAGGGGAACAGAATTACAACTGTTTGGTCGCTGCTCTTCCTTCTCATTGTTCTCTATTCTTGGCATCTGACTACACTGTGTAAGTCTGCTCATACATATGTCGAGTTTTCTAGAGCAATCACATGAGATTCATAACAGGCTAATCCAACGTATTTATGTCTCTCCTCTTTTTTTTCCCCTACATGGTAGTTCTCGGGTCACATAAATGACACCTGTGTTTGTCAGATATACTATCTGTTGCAAGGATCGGAAATTCAGTTAAGAAAGCTCAAGTCAAAATAGTGTTGACTTAAAGGGTATAGGACCACTTTCATGGAACCCCCTTATGAGAAATGTAGCTGGGCTTCCTTGGGACTCGAATGCCATCAGGAAATTGCTCTCGATCTCTCTGGCTCTCTCTTCAGGCCAGCATGGTCTTTCATCTGTGTATTTGTCTGTGAATAGAGAGATACTCCTCTGTGGCAGATCAGCTTTCTGTCCAGGCTCCTGGGTTTTGCTCCTTCAAATTTCATGCCCGCAGGGTGTCTGACCACCACTTCACATGCTCTCAGTTTCCTGCCCAGGCCCATTTAATGGGTTCTCACCGACTCCTTGTTTTTCTTACTTCAAATGAAGGGTTATCGTTGGTCTCCCCACGAGGCTGTGAGCTCTGTGAGGGCAGGAGCCGTAACTTCATTGCTCACCAGTATATTCTCTTTGGCACAATTCATGGCATGTAGTAGGTGTACAGGGAATTGGTGAGTAAGTGATAATGCCAATATCTAGGTATTCTGGGGGTTCTTTCTGTTGTCTGATATATTTTTATCTCTTGGTTTTGGTTAAATGATGTCTAACTGAGAGCTGAACATTGTGTATGAAAAATTGAAGAGATAACTGGAGATTCTGGATGATATTGTCCCCTCATCCCCCAGAGAGGACACATTTTTGCTTTTTTTGTCATGGTTTTATGTATTTTTTTGGTTTTTAAATTTAGTTTTTATTTTTCAATTACAGTTGACATACAATATTATATTAGTTTCAGGTGTACATCCACCCCAGTGATTAGACATTGTATAAGCTACTAAGTGATCATCCTGATAAATCTTGTTGGCACCACACATAATTATTTCAATATTGACTATATTCCCTATGGTGTACTTTATATCCTCATGACTATTCCTTAACAACCAATATGTACTTCTTAATCCTTTTACCTTTTTCACCCAGTCCCCCAATCCCCATCCCATCTGGCAACTGTCAAAATGTTCTCTGTATCTATGAGTCTGTTCTTGTTCTGCTTGTTCATTTATTTTGTATTTTAATTTTTTGGTGCATATGTATTTATTGCCATTATATTATTTATATTTTTTGATCTTTTTCTTTTTAAAGAAGACCCTTTAACATTTCATATAATACTGATTTGGTGGTGATGAACTGGGGAGCTCTTTATCTGCCCTTTAATTCTAAATGATAGCTTTGCTGGGTACAGCGATCTTGGCTGTAGGTCTCTGCTTTTCATCACTTTGAATATTTCTTGCCATTCCCTTCTAGCCTGCAAAGTTTCTTTTGAGAAATCAGCTGACAGTCTTATGGGAAATCTTTTGTAGGTAACTACCTGCTTTACTCTTGCTGCTTTTAAAGTTCTCTCTTTATCATTAACCTTTGGCATTTTAATTATGATGTGTCTTGGAGTGGGCCTCTTTGTATCCATCTTGTTTGGGACTCCCTGTGCTTCCTGGACTTATATGTCTATTTTCTTCCCCAAATTAGGGAAGTTTTCTATCATTTTTTCAAATAGATTTCAATGTCTTGCTCTTTCTCTTCTCCTTCTGGTATCCTTATCCTGCAAATCTTGGACCTCTTGAAGTTGTCCCAGAGGCCGCTTATACTATCCTCATTTTTTGGATTCTTTTTTCTTCTTCTTGTTCTGATTGGTGTTTATTTCTTCTGTATGTTCCAAATCATTTATTTGATTCTCTGCTTCTACCTTTGTTTTCTGTAAATTATTCTTTATTTCAATTAGTGAATCCTTCATTTCTGACTGGATCTTTTTTATGCTGTTCTCACCAAAACTCTTGAGCATCCTTATAACCAGTGTTTTGAACTCTACATCTGATAGACTACTTATCTCCATTTCATTTCACTCTTTTTCTGGAGTTTTGATCTTTCATTTGGGCCATTTCTTTGTCACCTCATTTTGGCAACCTCCCTGTGTTTGTTTTTGTGTATAAGGAAGAACTGCTATGACTCTCTGTCTTGATAGTGTGCCCAAATGTAGTAGGTATCCTGTAGGATCCAGTGGCACAGCCACCCCTACCACCCAAGCTGGGTGTTCAAGATGCACCCTTCGTGTGTGCTGAACATACCCTCCTCTTGTTGTTGAGCCTTGGTTGTTGTTGGCAGATCAATGGGAGGGATTTATCCAGGGCAGTCAGGTGCAAGGATTGGCTGTGACCACTCACCACCAACTTCCACCCTCTGTGGAGGATCAGCTGTGCAGGAATAGGGTGGTGGTTCTCCGAAGTGGTCTTTAGCTGTCGACTGGGTGTGCTGGCCCTGGGGTTTCCTGAGTGGCACAAGGAAAGTTCAGCCCCCACCTGTGTTCTGCCCAGGGCCACCCTTCCTGAGCTGTAAAGCAATGTGAGAAGGCTGCTATGTGTGCTGGGCTTGGAGATTCCCAGGTGCGAAGCCAAGCTGTGAAACTAATCTGGCTGTTGCTAGTGCCTGGCCTGGAGCTCACTGAGGCCAGCTATTGCTTGTTCTATAGGTTTAGGAAGTTGTGAAGCATGAGCCAAGACCAGCCATTCATATGCAAAAGTAGCTGGGTGTGCCCATAACTTGGGTGGTACAGAGTCTCTAGGGATATCTAAGGTGGGTCAAACAGTGTTAACTAGGTTGACGGAGTCGTAAGTAAGGCACCAGCCTGCTGGCTCCATGGCTCTGTAGGTGGCAGCTCAGAAAAGGAACTGTGGCCTCTGCTTGCCTTGATGCCAGACACTTCAGCCTCTCCCAGTATGCCGCTGGTGCCCTTCAATGTGCTACCCTGGCTCTGGAGCTCAGAGGAAGTGAGACCAAGTAGGTGAGTCCATGTGTGTGTCCTTTAAGAGGAACTGCTTGGGGCCCCAGCAGTTCCTTCCACTGACTCAGTCCCACTGGTTTTAGCAGCCAGCAGTTGTGGGATATATCTTCCTGGCACTGGAACTCTGGGCTGGGGGCTGGTGTAGGTCTGGGTCTCCTCCCTCCAAAGATATCCCTCCCAAGTTTTTATCTACTATACATGGGTGAGAGACCAGCTCGTTCCATGTCTGTGTCCCTCCTGTCAGTCTGGATGAATGTCGTTTCTTTAATTCCATAGTTGTCAGACTTCCATTCAACTCGATTTCTGATGGTTTTGAGTGATGGTTGTTATATTTTAGTTGTAATTTTGATGTAGTTCTACAAGGAGGCAAGTTGTGTTTACCCACACCTCCTTGATTTTGACTGGAAGTCCTAGAATCTGAATATTTCCTGCTATTCCCTTCTGGCCTGCAAAGTTTCTGTTGAGTAATTAGCTGACAGTCTTATGGGGGCTCCCTTGCAGGTAACTAACTGCTGCTTTTCTATTGCTACTTTTAAGATTCTCTTTTTGTTGTTAATCTTTTGCATTTTAATTATTTCTTGGTGTGGGCCTCTTCAGGTCCATCTTGTTTGGGACTTTTTATGCTTTCCAGACTTGTATGTCTATTTCCTTCATCAGGTTAGGAAAGTTTTCTGTCATATTTTTTCAAATAGGTTTTCAATTTTTTTTCTCTCTTTTCTCTCGGCTCCCCCATGTGAATGTTGGTGTGCTTGAAGTTTTCCCAGAGGCTCCTTCACTACCCTTATTTTTTGGATTCTTTTTTGCTCTTCTGATTATGTTTTCTGCTTCCTTATATTCCAAATTGCTGTTTTGATTCTCAGCTTTATCTATACTACTATTGATTCCCTGTAAATTATTCTCATCATTTCAGTTAATGTGTTCTTTATTTCTGACTGTTTTTTTTTCTTTTTTTTCTTTTTGTCCTTTGTAATGCTGTTGAACTTGTCTGTGTTCATCTACTTTTCCTCAAATTCATTGAGCATCCTTATAACCAGTGGTTTGAACTCTGCATCTAGTAAATTTCTTATCTTCTTTTTGTTTTTTTTTCCTGGAGTTTTGTTCTATTCTTTCATTTGGGACATGTTTCTTTGTCTCCTCATTTTGACAGCCTCCATGTGTTTGTGTCTATGTATTAGGTAGAACTGCTGCATCTTCTGGACTTAGTAGCATGGCATAATGTAGTAGGTGTCCTTTGGAGTCCAGTGGTACAGCCTCCCCATTCATCCTAGCTGGGTACTCCAGGTGCCCTCCCCCTATGTGGGCTCTGTGCACTGTCCTGTAGTAGTTGAGCCTTGATTGCTGTTGGCATGTCAATGGGAGAGATTTACTCCCAAGTTGGTCAGCTGCAAGGACTGACTATGACCACCATGGAGGATCACAAGCCTACCCCACAGGAGCAGGATTTACTTCAGTGGTGCTCTGGTGCCCACTGAGCCTGTCCCTTGACTATTTTGCTTGTAGAGGTGGTTGGGTGGTACTTCAATGTGGTCTGAAGTTTTCCATCAGGTGCACTGGCCCTAGGATCTCCTGGGAGGTGCAGGCTAAGGTAGCTGCCACCTGTATTCTGCCCTGAGGCCACCTGGCATGAGCTACAAAGCAATCTGTAGATGGCTGCTACTTGTGCTGGGCTTAGAGGTGGCCCAGGGGAGGCCATGCTGTGAACCAAGGCCAATTACCACTGGTGCTGGGCCTGGGGCCACTTAGTGATTGGCAGCACTCTGAGGCCAGGTGCTGCTTGTTTGAGAGATTTTGGGAGTCTGAAGTATGAGCCAAGACAGTCCACTCATATGGAAATGCCACTGGAAAAGCTTGGGTGGGCCTGCAAGTTGGGTGGGGTGGGGTCTCAGGGAAGCCTCAGGAGTCTCAGATATGACACTTGTCTGAAGACTCTGTGGGTGGAGGGCTTAGAAAAGGAACATTGGCCTCTGCTAGCACTTCTGTTTGAGAGAAAGATGCCCTCCAACCCTGGCTCCCACCCTTCAGTTCCTCCCTGTATGTCCCTGGTGTCTTTTAAGCTCCTTCCTCAGTGCTGGAATTCTGAGCGCTGGAGTTCCAGTAAGTCTGGGCCTAGCCCTTTAAGATCTTCCTGAAACTCCAGAAGTCCACTCAGCCACAATCCCCACTGGTTTGTACAGCCAGAAATTGTGGGGAATTCTCTTCTTGCCACTGGAACCCTGGGCTGGGAGGCCTGGTGTAGGGCTAGGATCCCTGGGTTTTCAGGGGGTACTTCTGCAGCTGAGGTATCCCTCCCAATTTTTATCCACCACACATGGGTGTGGGACCAGCATATTCCTCATCTCTGTCCCTCCTAATAGTTTTGATAGGGCTTCTTTAAATCCTTAGTTGTAAGACTTCTATTCAGCTAGATTTCAGGTGGTTCTGAATGATGGTTGTTCTGTAGTTTAGTCGTAATGTTGCTGTTATACTTTTGTTTCTGAGGCTTGGACAAAACTATTAGGATAGAGGCTAATTACCTTAATCTAATCTGAAACTTATAATTGGAGTTTCTGACAGCTAATATTTTTTTCAAATAGGCTTTTACTTTTATTTTTGTAAAAAAATTTTATTGTATTTTTTCCATTATCATTTAACACCCTTATAACCCCCACCCCCTGCAATTACCATACTGTTGTCCATGTCTATGAGTCCTTTTCACTTTCTGCTCAAGCCCTCTACCCTCTAACCTCACCTACCACCGCAATAGCTGTCATCCTGCTCTCTATGAGTCAGTCTCTGTTTGCTTATTAGTTCAGTTTGTACATTAGATTCCACATATAAGTGAAATCATATGGTATTTGTCTTTCTCTGACTGGCTTATTTCACTTAGCATAATGTTCTCCAGGTGCACCCATGCCTGACAGCTAATATTTGTTCTGGTTCCTCAAGTCAAGCATCCAGGAGGCCGGATGGTTTAGGACAAAGCACAACTGAGCAGCAGGGCAGAATGAAGGACCGGTGACAAAATGAGGCTTGATATGCATTAGTATGAGGCACCACCAAATACCTCTCTTACCTAAAATATATTGCCTGGGAGTCCCTGAACAAAGGCTCAGAATGAAAATATGTAGGTGAACTTAAGAGTTGATAATAATGCACACATTCTTGCTTGGCTAGCAGGTTTGAAACTCGGAATAAAAATGAGGAAGAGGTGCTTCATTGGGGAAAACAGGAGCAAGGCAATGAGTTAAAAAATAAGGCTTTTCAATTTTGCATATCAATTTTGCTTCAGCTTATTTTTATTAGAGTCTGGAAAAATTGAAGCTATACCCCAGAACACTTTTTGTCCTTTATGGCTACCTAAATTTGCCACTTAAATATAGCAATAACATTACCATTATCATGAGAGCTAACACCTACTGAGAACTTATTATGTTCTTAATATCCATCATTGTTTAATTCTCACCACAGCACTATTTCAAGGCATTGTTGTGACCACATTTATAGATGATGAAACTGAGGTTAGAATGGGTAAGTAATTTTCCCAAGGTCACTTACAGCTTACTAAGTGGCAACGGCAAGTTTTTGAATTCTTGGACTGACATCAGAACTCTTAAATGCTACACTACACTGCCTCCCTGTGTACATGTAATATGTATTAAAATGTTTGTTTTTATGACTTTCTACACAGTAAGAAAAGTGTATGGGGAAGTATGATTTTCCATAGGAAAAGATTTTCTGTGTATTAAAAGGTTAAATTAAAATGTCCATATTTGTGTATTTACTAACCTGCTGTTACTATATGCAGTGACTCACAGAAGACAGATGCCCATTGCTCTTTCATCTAACAACCCGGGGGAAGTCAAGTGTCTGACATCACCCAGGAATTGAGGTTATTTCTCTCTCATTCCTCTGCCGGTCCCAAATGTGTTGCCCATGTCCGTCCAGTTGAAGCTGGCTTTATGTCCACATTCCAGCCCATGGGAAGGGGGAAAGAGAGAGAGCAGAATACATATTCAGACTTCATCAATGCCAAGAGCTGGATGTTGCACACATCACTTCTGCTTACATCCTATTTATAAGAACTTGGTCTCACGGCCACACCTAGCTGCAAGGGAGGCTAAGAAATGGAGTTTTTATCTGGGTGGTCTGTGACTTGTTAAAACTTAGGAGGGGATTTTGTTTCCAAAAGGGAGATTGAGCAGATGAATACTGGAGCCCAGTTAATAGCCTCCGCCTGGTTTCCAAATTCGTAACACAAACAATATATTTATGAGTTTGGAATTTTTCAAGTTAGCTGTCATTGGTTATGTGATTTTTTTCCCCGCTTTATAATAAAACTACCCTGTCTTGGATATAATCAAGAAGATCAGAATAATGCTGTAACTCAAAGCAGTTTTATATACTACATTAAAACCGGAAGCGATTACAGGCCATTGTTTTACGGCAAAAGACATAATAAACATCATTAAGATAAACTTCACTGTATAACTAAAAGATATTTATAGACACACATCATATAAGCCCTTGACTAGATATTTGGAAACAGCTTACAGGGATTAATTATAAACATGCTATCTCTTCCCTATTCGATTTGTGAGATAAGATTGATGGGGGTACACACAGAACAAAAGGGGATTTAATAACAGGGTTCAGCCTCACACCAAGTAGGCGGTCTGATTTAAAACAAACACAGCAGTCAGCACACCAGCTCATGACTCTAACCCTCTAGGCTTGATTAGCATCCTTGGGCCAATTAAGAAAATTTCTTAAGGCCCCCACGGGGGCCCATACAGAATGCAGTCATCTGAGCTGCTATCAGCCCAGGAAAAATGATGACATCTAGGCCTGCTGTTTTTATTTCCAAAGAATGTTTGCTTTGAAAATTTCTGTGCATGCATGTGGATAAAGATTCACAATGGTCCCAATTACCGTGTAAAACAAAATGCCCTTTTGGGTGCAGTGAGCCTCCGATTTACTGCCATTTGCCATTTTTGGAGGGTGGTTTGGTCTCCAAAGTCAGAGCTTGTTTGTTTTGGTGATTGCACATTCTTTTTTCCCTCATGTAGTTTTGTAGTCCTTGCCTGAAGTGATCATTAGTTTTAGTTCATGGACCAGGAAGGAGCTTCTCTAGGGATGGGCACTCAAATCATAGGACATGAAACTGTAAGCATTTCACAAACAGTCCACCCACGGGTGGGCAGTTGAGGGGCTTCATCGTGGCTTCCCAGCCAGGGCAGGGCAGCTGGGTCCAGAACCTGTGTGTCTGCACTCCTAGTCAGTGCTCTTTCCCAGTCTCCCTTGGATGTATTAATTGCGCATATTAGGCAGTTTGGGAATTTAATCAAAGTTCTCTGATGTCCTATCTATTTGTCTAAAGTCCACTTTAGAGTCTGAAAATTCTCAAGTAAATTAGGCATTTCCTGACACACAGGGCCTGTCCCAAGGCCAGGAAGGTCTTGCTCTGACCAAGGGCTTTTATTTGGACTTGGACGTTATTTCCAAGTGAGTTATTTATATCCAGTCACAGTAATTGTGTGTATGTCATTTCAGTACATTCATTTGTTAACTCTGAACATTTAAATAGACCCAATTTTTATAACTGTTTTGGCATAATATATTTCGTTTTAAGAAAACAGTAGCCTGGACAGTTGACTGCCTCATGATCTTTTAGAGATGTTTGGGATGTCGCCTTGCACAGGTACAGAGTGGAAGCGGAGTAAACATTTGTTGAACCGAGTTTGGGTCCCGGTCTGAGAATTGAGCTTCTCCTCGATTGCTTTGCTGTTGAGTTCAGTCCTGGTGAAATCAGCGAAGCACAGCAGAAAGAGCATGGGGCCTGATGTGAAGACATGAACATCGAAAACTGACTCCACTGGTGAGTTATGTAGCCTTCAGCCAGTCGTTTATTCTTCCAGAGCCTCAGTTTTCTCCTCTCCGATATGGGAATAAGATATTCCCATATTGTTTCCACAGTAGCATTGTGAAGCATGGTTACATCTTCAAATAAGATGTTTGCAAAAGTCTTTTGAAACGGGAGGCGTCATTCAAATGTGAGGCATATTGGTTTTTGTTAATATTGGAGTAGCTTTATTACTATACTACTTCAATTGTAGTTGATTTCCAGTTCAGTGGCCTACGTTCTAACAGGGTACGCTGTGGTGAGCTAGATGAAAAAATGTGCCAACCTGAGTATAGGGAATTGTGTGTGGCCCACACATTCACACAGCGATACTAGAACCTGACACCCAGCAGCATACCAGCAGATCCAGAATATCTTTGTCCACTGATGTGATACCTTTTTTGAGCCCACCCCCCTCCCCACCCCAACCTGCTAGGGGAAGCCACTCAGCAGCTTCAGATGCCCCCAGAAAGTAAGGATGAGCTGTATTTAACCGCCAGCATGCTCCTTAACCGCCATCTATTCTCTGCTAACCACCTTCATCTCCCTGGGTCTATGTGATCATAGTTAGGTGGCCAAGGGAGCAAACACTGTCCCTGATCAGTCACAGCGACCTTCCTGTCCTTTGAGCATGCATGACATTGACAATCTGAAACCCTCTTCCTATGTTGGCTTTTTTTTTTTTGGTAATGAAGTCTCACAAATACAAAAATCGGAGGGCATTTGTTCCAGACATAAAATGCTCCCTCCAACAGTTACCCACTTCCTTCTTTGAGCTCTACCTTTGTCAAGGTTCTCATGTTACTTTGCTGATTAAAGTGAGGAGAAACTCTTAATGGTGGCCTGGCAAGGAAACTGCACCTGCAAAAGTTCAGAGGTCATTGAGACCCTGGAAGTCCAAGTACTTGAAAGATTCGTTGTGTGAGGCACTGAGGCAGGAGAGGGCAAAAGGCCAAACAGGCTGGCCTTGTAAGCCAAAGAAGAGAGTTTGCCATTGCCCAGTGGGCAACAGGGAGCCGCAGAAGTGTTTTAAGCTGGGAGATGACAAGATCAGGTTTGCATTTGATCCCTCTACTCCTCCTCTGAACCTTCAGTGGGAGGCACACAGAGCTCCTGGGCCTGTGCATCTGGGAAACAGAGGAGTGGAGTCTGCAGGCATGTGTTCCAGAAAAACACAATGGCTTAGTGGGGTAGAAGGGCAAGCAATTTCCTTGAAAGGGAGAAGTAATAACGAGGCAGATTATTTTTGGATTTATGGCAACAGAGAAGACTAAGCACTTTGAAGTCAGGAGAAGGTCCTTGTGGTCAAGGCCCTGTGGGAGGGGCCGTTTGCAGAAGTCTTCCTGGGGCCTGGTCACAGTCACATGCTGCTCCCATGGCCTGGGGCCTGAACACTTCGAGAACAAGTTCAATTCTGATCAACCCTAACCAGACCCGTCTCCAGCCACCCTGTGCATAGCAAGCTAACTTTACAGTGTAGCAAAGCCTGGTCCAGAAATCAAAGGAACCTATACCGAGACCATATGGTTACCGCAGAGTCACTGTGGGATCTGAAGTTGTCCCATGCTGTAGGTAAACACCGTTGGCCTCCCAAGACAAACACAGCTCTTGGCACTGGGATCAGTGTTCTGGTTTACATGAGGGCATGTTGGTAGTTCACAGAGGAAATATGTCCTGAGCGTCATCACGGGAAAGGGCTCGGTGTCGGGGCACAAACTCCACAGAAAATGGGGTCCTGTGAATTAATCTTTGACAGACTTATGTAATAATTTTAGCATATTTTATCACAAACTATTGTGATGGAATTAACACCTTAATCTACAAATTGAAGAGGAAGTGGGAGGAGCCGAAGACTGGAATGATTTCATAATTTTGCCTGGGTTTGGCCTTGGTCTCTGTTTTTATCCTGAGAACCAGTTAGGAAGGCCTTTCCTTTTGGAAAACCAGACTTGAGGTGTGTGTGTCTGTGGGTGGGGGCAGGAGGCGGGGGGCTATCCTCTCCCCCCCTCACTTATTTTAGTTCAGAAAACAGGTTGCTTTTGTTACATGCAGTTAGTAAAAAACAGAGCAGTTCATAATTTTGCCGGGGTGGTTTGGGTTAGGTGATAGATTTGCAAGGCTATCTGGAGAACTGCTCTTTCTTTCAGTTCCTGCACACAGCAGTGGCGGCACTCCGAGTGAGAGTTACGGGGACAGGAATTCTCTTACTTCAGGGCGTGTCTGACTCACCTTTGGGCAAATCAGCGAACAGAGGTGATAGGCTGGCATCTGTGAGAGGGATGCTGGGAGGGTATTCTGATATCGATGGAGGGTAATGAGTGTAGAAGACCTTCTATGGTCCCCTTTAATTGTAGGGCTCTGCACTTTGGTGGGGGCATGGAGGGGTGGGAGGTGTGGAGAGAGAGACAGACAGAGACAGAGACAGGGAAGGAGGGAGAGGAGGAGAGGGAAACAGCTCAGGCCTCTCCGAATTGTAAATGTGCGAGCTGAAGTTAGGAGAGATTATCATTGCAACTATTGTGTGAAGCCTAATTGAATTTTCTTTGGATTTTTTTTCCTCTTGTTTTCCTTCCTTTTTGTCCTTTTCTTCTCTCACTTTGCTGCCCCTACTGCTCCTCCTTTTACTTCTCCTTCTCATTTTAAAAGAAACTGGTAAATAGAACAATTTCCCAATCTAGTACGACATTATTGTGAAAAAATCAAGTGTTTATTTTATCTTGGGATTTTAGGAAATCTGACTCTAGTAAAAATCATGAGAATGTATGTGGTGGAACAGAATTGTGAAACACACAGTCAGTTACACAGGTATTTTAAAACGGATGGTTCCGAGGGGTGATTTGATTAGGTAATTACCCTTGTAAGGAAGTAACTTAATCTCTGAGACACTCCCCCAGCAAAAAATTCATACTGCTTTAGTTTAAAATAATTTCTTCACAAATTGCACTTAAAAATAATTGGAAATTTTAAAAAAGCAAATCTAATTTTTCAATAAAAAAAATCAACTTTTAAAATTCCTCCCTGGTGGTCCGGTATTATTAAATATTCTTCTGGATTTTTTTTTATCTTGCTTTATTGGAAGGAGAAAAACAATTATCTGTAAACGTAATTTTTAATGCATGGTAATAAAAATAAATGGCATAGTTCTGCCGCAGTTCACCTAAATCTTCTTCCCTGGTGGTCTAGTGGTATTAAATAATCGGTACCACATGTATTCATCATCCGCTGACAGCAAAAGAAAAACTTTGGCATTTTATTGTCTAAAAAATCAGGCATGATGTTATTTAGGCTTCTGGGGCGACTGTGCTGATGGTCTGTGAAGAAACCTTCATTTTCCTTGCTGATGGGGCTGTGCTTTTGTGTTAATTTACGCGACAATTAGTATAAAACCAGAGACAGGCACTCTTACAAGGTTGATTTGAGTTCTCGCAGGTTGCCCCGAGAATTTTTAAACTTCTTTCTGCATTAATTTGGGGCAGTGGAAATGTTTTATATATTGTTAACTCTGTGTTGGGGGGGACTACTGCAACTGGGTAGCACCTGAAAAATGGTACTGAGTAAGTGCTATTTTCTTTGCACTTGTGTTGAAGGTGAATCGTTAGCCATCTGAGGAGAGCATTTTGACTTTGCTTGTGCCTACTACCCCTTTTGCGTGGATGAGGCTGAGCTTATTACAACTTATGTACATAGCAAATTTCAAACTTGAGAACTGATTCATATTCCTGCTTGTGCATATTAGAAACAATACCTTGTATTCTTTTGTGACAAAAAGACAGACTTATAAAAGCTTAAGTAAGATAAGGCCCTTACAGGTGTGTATAGTAAATACAGCGGTTATCTGGAGCGCAAGAAAACATTGGTTATGATCTCTGTGTCAGGTTTTAGAAAGTGCAATGGAAGGCAAAGTGATCACATTTGCACACTTCTTTGTTTATACATATTTATTGCAAAAGCAGTAAGTCCTTTCTCCCCCAGAAATACATGCCTTATATAATCGCAGAGATTGGTGAAAAAGCAGAGTGCCCCAACCAGGGATCGAACCCTTAACGATTCAATCTCTGGGACAACGGTCCAACAAACTGAGCCACACTGGCCAAGGCTCCTATTGTTATTCCTGATGGGGTGGCACTATATCATAGCAATAAACTTCCAGACAGTGTTGAGTTCGAATCCTACCACTGTTCCTCATTAGCTGTGTCACATCGGGCAACTTAGTTAAACTGCCTGAGCCTCAGTTTCTTCAGTTATGGAATGGAGGGTAATAATACTTCCCTTACTGGGTCTGTGACAGTTGAGTAATCTCTTGGCACAGTGGCTGGTACATGCTAAGGGCTCAGTATTTGCTAGTGTAAAAAACAGGAAATTTATAGAGCAAATTAGTAGTTTTCATTTTCGGTGGGACAGTATATTGCTTTGAATTTGTATAATCCTACTCAAAAATTACTCTAGTCTTGAATCATTCCATAAAATGAGATTTTTTTTAAAAGGGAGAAAACTTATAAAATCATAACCTCTAAATCAAAAAGGACAATGCTCTCTGAGCCCATTTTCCTGAGAAGTTTCCCAAACTGCCTTCCACACTGCCTTTTTCTGACCACCTTAAGCCCTGGAAAGAGCAGAACATTGGACATTTGAGGTTGTTTTAAATGTTCAGAGCTTGCTGTATTTGAAAGAGTCTGTAGGTACTACTTATACTACATACTATCCTATAGGTACTCTACTATATATACTAGATATTTATACTTAGAACTATAAGTACTACTAAGAAGTACTTGTTGGATTATAATTAGATGCAACTTTGATTTCACTATTCAAGAAGGTGTGATAACTTAACTTAAACCAAAGTTGCAAAACACTTTTTAAAGGTAAATTTCCCTTTACCAGGGTCTCAACACTTTCCCCGTCCTTGGATAGGCCATGTGGGAGGTGGTACAGCTTTCTTCCTGAGAAGTCCAACTACATGAGCTGTAGACATTCCCCCTCAAAGAGTTTCTCCCACGCTAGCAGTATTAATTTGAACTCTGATAGAAATCTACGGGTTGTAATTGGAAACATGTGTGCTGGGATCGAGTGGAGCTGTTGCTGCCAAGCTGTGTGTGGCAGGAGTGAATCTCCACTGAGCTCCAAAGCATTCCTGATTTTATGGCAAGTCTCTCCATTGGAGTCCTTATTAATAGGTTTTATGTAGGTGGCTTTTTGATGATCGACTGGAGAGTGTAAAGCTTTTTGTACAAGGGTTGAAAAGCAACATTAAAGCCCTGGAGGGAACAGGTTTTAATTTTGTGGTGTTTTGATTTTAAATGATATTGGATGCTATGGCTTTGCCTTTAAACTTCTCCCCCAGTTGATGCTAGCAGCCTCTCTGGACTTGTGCAGGGAAACTCCCTCACAATGTAGCAATTACTGATTTATGTTCCAGTGATAAGAATGTGTTTTATTGTGGTCATAATATTTGTTCAATTTAACTACTATGTACTATAAAGTATCATAAAAACTTCTCCTCTGATCAAATGTTATGAGACAAAGGATCATCAGCTGCTCCTGATCCATGCACTCTACTCCCGTGGTGTCTACGGCATGCCACCACGAAGACGACAGGCTGTGGTCCTGAGGGCAACTTTCTGTGTCCTCCAACCCCTATTTTAAAGTCAGTCCCCAATGGTTGCTTAAGCATTTCTGATGCTTTCTTGCCATCAGTTGAACTCCCTTTCAAGACTATTACCTCCCCCTTTGTAAAAAAGTTTGGAAAGACTCTTCATTTCTCACCGCTAGCTCTCAGCTTCTCATCAGTCTTTCCCTGGAGCGCCTCTTTTGGAAATGAATTTCACTGAGTTTTGCTGTCAGTATTTGAACCTGAGTTAGGTTTTTATATGTTCTATGATCATATATAAAGAAAAGGAAAAAAACTGAACTTTCCCCCCTTCTTTTCTTTAATTTTGATTTATTAACATGAGGGGCCATGGAGAACCTCAACTATAAGTAGGCAGGGCTCTTTCCCCAAAGCAAGGTCACCACCCAAGCTCTGGGGAAAGGACTTCTCACCTTGCCTCCGTCCTGCCACAGCCAGTGTGCTCTTCCTGGCTCTGAATTCCCCAGCAACGCTCCACAGCCTTCAGAGTCAAGCCTCCATTAGTCTCTAAGGCCTGTGTGTTTTTAGGCCATCTCTAGGACACCCCATCTCCTCCTCACCATCTCTTCTGCTCACTCTTTCTATCCTCCAGTCACAGGGAACTATGTCGATTCTCCAACAGATTCAGCACATCATATTCTTCAAGCTCAGCCTTGTCTAAGAGGCCTTTCCTGCTGCTCCAGTGGGCTCCCACAGCCTTCACTGTGGACGAACTGGAGCTGGACCGGGGGTGGGGGATGTGCTTGATTCTGTAATAGAACCACTGTGAGAGGATTCTGCGTGCTGGTCCTGATCCATTCAATGTGAAATCAAACAGAAATGATTTATATGCCTCTTTACATCTCCCTATAGACTGGAAAACATCACATTTTGTGTAAGCTCTGTCCCCCTTCCATCTGGGACTGAGCTGAGGCCAGCTAGTTTTTCCACAGACACTGCTGAGGAAACCCAGGAGGGAAGGACAAGAGCAGACACGGCCTTAGTGTCGTGTTGTGGGATGACCCTCTGCTGCCTTCACCCTGCAAATCGTGACCTGAGTGGGTCAGTCCTATGTAAAGGGAGAAGCACAGACACAGGATGAGATGTGGTCAAAGGCCAGGGTTCCTTCTGGGCAGTAATTTGTATTCATCTTTTGCAACCAGGTAGGTATTTCTATTCATTAAAAAAAAGAGTTGATGAATTTGATCGCTCTATTGATTTTAAATGTCATTTTTATTATAATAAAATGCTAATAACATTATATTGTAAAAATTAATCATTAAACCTCTAAAAACTGTATTCATAATCATTGGGCCTAACAGTTACGGAGGGGCTACGGAAGGGAGTGGGAGGACAGGTTGAGGTGAGATAGCACTGTGGTAGAGCAGTGGGCTCTGGAGACCTGCTGTGTGGCCTTGGCAACTTCCTTAGCCTCTCTGTGGCTCAAATTTCTCATCTGTTAAAATAGGGAATAATAAACGTACCTACCTCAGAGTTTCGTTATGGGGAATAAATGTGTTAATTTGTGTAATGTGCTTACATCAGTGCCTGACACTTAGCTAATATTTACTGGGTACTTCCTGTGATATTTTTTGGTCAATTTTTTTTAAATAGCAGCTGCTTGTCTTCAAATACCTCTAAAGAAAAACCAACTGTGCCCGTTTACTTGCCTTTCTTCTGACTAGATTCTGAATTTCTTTAGCCATCTTTCTGTCCCTAGCACCTACCCTACAGGAAACACCCATAATTATTTCTTGAGTGAATTAATGAGCAAATGGTAGTGAACTACTGCTCTTCCTGCTTTCTATTTCATCATGGAAGAATGAGAAAGGAACGTGAATTCTGCCACAGTGTGTGATTACTCTCTGGGGGTTGTCTGACCATGGCAATTAAGAATTCACAAAGATGATTAATCGTACACGGCTGTGCTAGTAAAATAACTTTGATAGGCTCGTTGAACGGGAATTTCCCTAAAGGGTCATAGAAACCATCTTCCTGCTTTTGGGCAGGTGGCTCTAATATAATGTAGAAATGTTATCTGTGTACTATTTCTAATAAATCTCCCAAAGAGAAAATTCCTTGTCTTTCTTGGTGCTCATATATAATAATTTAGTGGCCTGTATCTCTTAAATAGGAACTTCATTGGGTAGTTTTAAAGGCACTAAAGATTTAGGTGAGGTATAATGAAAATGAATATCAGACATTGGAATAAATTCTCATCCAAGTATCTGTCTTTCCTGCTTTAGAGAGTCTTTGAAAATAAAGCTGGGTAAATGTCAGTCCTGCATGGCTTTGTCCTACCTAAGAAGAGGTCCATTGATACACCAATTGATGTGCCTTCATCAGGTGTCTATTGCGTGCCTTCCATGTACCATACTGCATGCTCTGGACTGGGATGTGGTAGTGTATACTGTGCACTTGGTCCCTGCCCTCTTGGAGCTTGTAGTCTAGTTCTAAAGCTAGACTTTGAACATGCAATTAAAAGGGTACTGTGTATTTTAAAGATCTCGGTCAAGGGAATACTTCTGGGTGGGTGTCCTTTAAAAAATAGAAAAGGGGAGAAATTCACTCAGACAAGGATGGAGAAGTAGTCAGGGGCCAGACCATGCTGGATCCTAAGACCATACCTGGTGGTTTTGGACTATGTATCCACCATACATAGTTTTGGACAGTGAAGCTGTATCACGTTTCCCAGAAATCCCACTCCCTGTATGGTTCTGTGTTAGTACAGGTCACAAGGGACATTTTGTGGGAGCTTTGGAGGGTAGAAGTGAAGCATCACTCATACGTTTTATGCTCTGAAGATTGGCATATGGCTCTATGTGGCAGCTCATGCATGCTGTCCTTGGTCTGCCAGCAAACCTCGTTAGTGTGGGGCAGCACCTGGATCTAATGCTCCCCCCAGATCGCTTCCTTCAGCTTCTTCGAGTCCAGGGCTAGGTGCAAGTGTAGCTCCACGGCTAAAGTTGAGGTTGGAGGTGGTGAGAGATGGACGTGGGTTCCATGTGCCTTCACTATTTCCGTTGCCCAGTTCATTCTCATTGGGCTCCAATTTGTCGTGGCTCTTGTCCACACCCAGCTGGTTTCAAATCAGCAGTCTGGTTGGTCTATGATAACTTCAGGCTCAGAACTGGATGCAGAGGCACTGGCCAACATAGGCAGCTGCCCCATCAGCTCCCACAACTGTGTAATAATAATAAATCCCTTTAATAAATAAATCTACCCCATAATAAATCCCTTTCTTTATCATGGTGGTTCTTCTTGTCTAACCAAACCCTGACTGATGCACCATGGGAAGGATTTCAGTGTTTGTCCTAAGAGAAATGGTGGCCATTGAAAGGTCCTAAACTGGAAATTGTGGTCGGAATTTTTTCTATTCTGTCTGGGGTGTGGAGAAGGGCTTAGAGCGCGGTTGGTCAGAACAACAGCAGATGTGAGGAAATCTCTGGGCAGCGAATACTAATGCTTACCAAGAACCACTTTTTTTCCTTCTGGCACAGCATTAGATAACTTTTCCAGCCCTTTCACAATTTGGTAAGGTTGTGTGGCTGGGTCCTGGCCAAGCAATGAAAGTGGATGTGATGTTTGCCAGTGCCATGCTTGGCAACTCTCCACGTTTCTCTCTCTCCTCATTTACTAGCCCGAAGCAGCGGATCCAGTGGAGGACTGGCCTTGCTAGGCTGTCGTCCTCACTTTCTTCCTGACCTGGGCCTCTTCGTGGAAGATAAAAGGCAGGGTAAGATGATCCTCAGGGACATATTTTTGTTCTGTTTTTTTTTTTTTTTTGTGGAATGTAATTGTCAAGAGATGCTCAGTCTATTTCTAGAGGAAAGATGATTGCTAGCCTCTACTGTTAGACACAATCTTTTATGTCTTGGAGGATATTGATAATTAAAATGGACAATAGTGATTTTTCCATTTTTACTGGCTTTGGATATTGGCCTCTGAAAGTAGTATTAATGCCCATGACCAAATAGGCATGCACTGATTTTAGTTTTCATATGTCACCTATCAAGTTTGGATGTAAACCAGTAACCCAGATGTAGGACACATAACATCCTACCACTAATCTCTATATCCATAATCTTTATTTTCTGTGCTTGCCTCTCCTTCCTTCCTCTGGGTAACAATTTAGACTGGTCTAGACTCAAAATGGATGGAAGACTTAAATGTAAAACCCAAAGCCACAAAACTCCTAGAAGAAAACATGGGCAGTAAACTCTCTGACATTTCTCTTAGTAATATTTTGTCTGTTATATCTCCTCAGGCAAGGGGAACAAGAGAAAAAAATAAACAATTGGGATTATATCAAACTAAAATGATTTTGCATAGCAAAGGAAGCCATCAACAAAACAAAGAGACAGCCTACCAACTGGGAGAAGATTTTCATCAATGATACATCCCATAAGGGGTAAATATCCAAAATTTATAAAGAACTGATTCAACTCAACACCAAAAAAACAAAACAAAACCCAATCCAATTAAAAAGTAGGGAGAGGACCTGAATAGAGACTTTTCCAAAGAGGACACACAGATGGCCAATAAACTACAAAAAGATGCTCAATGTCACTAGTCATCAGAGAAATGCAAATTAAAGCCACAGTGGGGCATCACCTCACACCTGTCAGATTGGCCATCGTCAATAGATCCACAAACAACAAGTGCTGGTGAGGACAAGGATGTGGAGAAAAGGGAACCCTCGTGCATTGTTGGTAGGATTGCAAATTGGTGCAGCCACTGTGGAAAGCAGTATGGAGGTTCCTCAAAAAATTAAAAATAGAACTGCCTTGTGACCCAGCAATTCTATTTTTGGATATTTCTCCAAAGAAATTCAAAACACTAATTTGAAAAGACATATGGACCCGTATGTTCATTGCAGTATTATTTAGAATACCCAAGATATGGCAGCAACCTAAGTGCCATTCAGTAGGTGATGGGATGAAGAAGTGGTACATATATACAATGGAGTATTACTTGGCTATACAAACAGCATGGATGAACCAAGATGGTACAATCTAAGTGAAATAAGAGAAAGACAAATACCATATGATTTCACTTATATGTGGAACCTAAAGAACAAAATAAATACACAAACAAAACAGAAACAGACTCATAGACAAAGAAAACAAGTTAATGGTTGCCAGAGGGGAGGGAGGTTGGGGGACTCGATGAAAAAGGTGAAGGTATTAAGAAGTACAAACTGGTAGTTACAAAATTGTCATGGGGATGGAAAGTACAGAATACATAGAGAGTACAGTTAATAATATTGTAATAACAATGTATGGTGTTAGGAGGGTACTGGATTTATCAGAGGGATTACTTCAATAAATTATATAAATGTTCAACCGCTATGCTGTACACCTGAAACTAATATAATATTGAATGTCAGCTGACATTCAACTGATAAGAAAACAAAAACTCAGATTGGTCTAAGTGTGTTCATTTGTTCACTCATTCATTCAACTAATAGTTTGTTCCTACTATATTCCAGCCAAAGAACAGAGTGTGGGGATGCAGAACTCAAGAAGATAGAGCTCCTGTGTTATAGTTCATATTTCAGTGAAACTATATACAAATTATTAGGGAGTTTTGATCTGGAGTGGGGAAGTGCTATGGGCACATGTGTAAAGGGAGCCAAGCCCAATCTTAGAAATCAGGAAGGTTTACAGAGGGCTAGCCGTGTAAGAGTGAGAAGGTGAGGTGTTGGGGAGGCAAGGAGAGGAAGTGCTTTTGCTGAGGAAAAGCATGTGCAAAGGGGGCAATTTTCTGACCTTACATGGGGTGGCCGGTGTGGCTCCACACACTACCCACAGGAGAGAGGGTTCTCAGACTGCCCCGCACTGTTCACAGAGGACTCTCCCAAGGGAACTGGAAATAGGAGACATCTACAGCTTGTTCCTCCTTTCAGGTTTGTGTAGGATGCAGTTTTTCCAATATTTTGAGTTTAAACTTGTTTCTGGATGTGTGTATATGTGAGTGAGTGAGTGAGTGAGTGTGTGTATACATATTCATGTCCTCAGACCGCAGAAGAATGCCCAGGTACATTGGGTAGGGTAAGACCTGGGGCTGAATTCAAATACACATTGCTGTCATTCTTCTACCGATGCCTGATCGTGGTGTAAGGGAGACAATGGTTAAAAACCCAAGGCGGAATGGGTCTACATTTTAGGCACCAACGTCCAGGGGCAAATGTGCTCAAAAGTGGTAGTCAAACAACATGGCTTCTGAGGTGAGTACGTAGCTGTGGTTGGCAAAAACAGGATGGCTGGTTTTTTGTGTCAATGTAGGAAAGAGCTGAGGTGGCCTTGGATAAACAATATTTGAAACTTCTCTGGGATTCCCAAGGAATGCTCAGGGGATTCAGATTCAGAGGTCCATGGGGCACGATTTTAGGAAACAGTGCTCTGAAGAAATCAGCTTAAACAAGAGGTTTAATTTCTCTTTTTCCCGCAGCCCCATGAAATTGTTTCCCGTTTGTTTCTGGCTCTTCCTGAAGACATTTCCACAGGACGACACAGGGAGGGCCCGTTTGCAAATCACCTGCAGGCTGGCCAGAGAGGTTGAAATTGAAGTATCAGCGGTTTGCAAAAGGAAGGCTTTTTTCCTCCCTCCCCTGCTCTGTTATCACCTTATTCAGTTTACACTTTATTTTGAAGCACTTGTGTAGAAATAAGCAAATTATTAATTCAAGCTCATCTATTTTGTGCTTGGCCTGCAAACCCCTAACATCTCTCCCAGTTCCCCAGGCGGACTGCTGAAGGCTTGGTGATAGGCTGCCGTGGGCATATTCATTATTCAGTGTGAGCTGCAAGCACTTTGATGTTTCATGTGAGCATGTGGCAGAACTGGGTGGGGGGAGTGCCATTCAGGGGAATATGGTCTGGGCTACTACCATTTTTGTGTGTAGCTGAAGGCTTACCATTAGCCGTGCTCACATTTCAAGGGTAATTCCATTGAGAATCTTGGTTGCCACCAGGTGTTTTTGTCTCTGTGACATGTCCTATTTCTCTGCGCAGGGGAGCACTTCTTGAGCCAGGCCATATGCTCGGCATCGTGGGGGCTGTGTGTGTTCCTGCTGGAGCACTGGGAATAACGAGATGCTGAACAGCAAAGGGCAGAGTCCTTGGGAAGCAGCCATACTGTGGAGTTGGGGGCTGAGGCTCCAGGGGCATTTCTAGATGGTGCATGCATCGTCTGCCAACACCTCTATTTCACTGGTGGGCACCCACCCCGTTTGAAAGAGCCCTGGATCTTATGCTCCATTGTAAGAGAAATGTGCTCCACATTCTTCCTCACACACCTAAAAATGTCTTTTCCTTTGCTTATGAACTTGTAGGTTGTCACCAAGCTTAGGATCATAGAATTTTAGAACAGAAAAGTCATTAGAGTTCATTTGTTTTACAGCTCCCCCCACCTCCCCATTTCTACCTCTGTGGGAATTTGGGATTGCAGAGGGTTAGGGGATTTGTCTGGGACACACGGCTAGTTAGATGCAGCCCACAGACAGACCCCAGAGAGATGGATTCTTCAGTTGGGTGCTCTTTGTGCTAAGATAACAAAAACCCAGAACAGTGCTTGGAACACAGGGAGAGCCTCAATTATGTATACAGAGAGGAAAGTATTTTTTGTAAACTACAATATCTCCCCAAATGTTTGGTCTAAAATGTATTCATTTTCAAAATCTTTTCATTTTCAAAACCTTTTCCGTCAGAGGGTCTGAGAAGTGCTGTCTTGGTTATCTGAGAGAGCATGTCTGCAGCTTTTAGAGTTCTGGAGGCTGAATGTATCCCCCCTCCCCCTTTCCCTGTGTTTTATGGAGGGACGGACGGCTCAGGTCTCCGTGGCTGATTTGTGAACCGAGTATTATCAGTGGTCACTGTGGGATGAGAACAGTGTGTTTGGAATAAACAATGAATAAGCTGGCATTGAGTTATCAGGAAAAATAACAATGAAAACGTCTTGGGTGCCCTCATCCCAGCCATTCTAAATCTTTTTTTTTTAAGCAACAGACCTGCATCTAATCTGCTGGGCTGCTTCTCTGATTTTGCTTGCAGCGGACTCAAGTGCCAGGTTAACTGGCAGACAAGGACACTTAGGGCACGGACAGAATGTAGCCAAGGAGCACGGGAGATGGGGATGTCTTAGCAGAACTGCTGGGCAAATTAGCACAATGCTCTCTATTAGGGTAAAAAGTGAAGTGAAGAGACATGAAGACTTAGAAACTGGTTTTCCTCAGAGCAATGTTAAAGAAGCTTCTGAATTCTCAGCTTGCATTTGTTTTAGCTTCAGTTTGTACACACACACATGCACACACATTCTCTCTCTCATACACACACTCACACTCAGGGTTGTGTTCATTGTCACACACCAGGTGTGACTCTAAAGCGGTGGTTTTCCTAGGGGGGTCGAGGGACCTGGGGTCCTGAGACCTTTCAGGGAGGCTGTAAGATCAGAGTATTTTCGTCATGGCATTAAGATATTATCCATCTTTCACACTCTAACCCTCTTACAGCGTGCAGTGAGTTTTTCAGAACATAAGACATGTGATTGACAACAGATTGAGCGTAAGGGCAGGACAAGAATCTGGCAATCTAGGGAGCCAGACATCAAAGGGATTTGCAAAGATATTAAACAATGCCATTATCTTGCTAAATTTTGTTTTGTTCTGCAAAAAATGTATTCATTTTGCATAAAAACATGCTAGTTATATATATTAACATGTAGTGGGTTTATTATTTTATCATGAATCAACAAACACTTCACACATTTCTCAGTTTTAATTTCTAATATGGTACAAATCAATAGCTATAGTTCACATAAACTTCTTTGGAGTCCTCTGTAATTTGAAAAGTGTAGGGGAGTCTTGAGGCCAAATATTCAAGGACTGCTGCTCAAAAGCAATGAGACATTCTCTGTCTCTTTC
Source organism: Desmodus rotundus (assembly GCF_022682495.2). Taxonomy (NCBI): domain Eukaryota; kingdom Metazoa; phylum Chordata; class Mammalia; order Chiroptera; family Phyllostomidae; genus Desmodus; species Desmodus rotundus. The sequence goes on along the minus strand of NC_071388.1, from coordinate 163,258,788 downwards.
TCTCAAACAGATGCTGAACCATACATCAAGTGAGGGTTTTCCCTTTCCAAATAGTTGCTTTGAAATCCTATATTCCTAGTCTAGTGACGTCGTTGCTCAGTCCCCTTCTAAATCTCCCCTTTGGAGCTGTCTTGTTGACCAGTTTTTGAGCTTCCCGGAAAACCCAGTTTTATGATTTTATCTTCAAGCTGGTTTTTGATCCATAATGCACTGTCTCTATTGAGAACCTACGTTGCTAATCAAACCAGGCTTCAAATGACTTTGGACTCTTTCCAACAATGAAATTCATCACTCAAGGGACCCACATCTGCAACCAATAAGTTGTATCAGAAGGCTGTGCCTGAGTTCAGAATGCAGGTCCTCAAAAGGAGTTTAAAAAATGTTTAATAACAGCAGTATCATGGGAATTATGTAGCTTTCAAGGATTCTGCTTTGGGAAAGAATAACTTTTATTGAGAATGCTTAAGTCCTGGAATAATTGTTAAAACTTGTTCTCATTATTTTAGGATTTTATCTCATGAAGCTCAGAATTACAGGACATGCACTCAGAGTTTGTATTTTCAAGCAGAATGCTTATTTGTATACTAAAATGAATTCTTGTGAATTTTCAAATACTTTTTGGCTGAGTAAAGATTAGATCTTGTTTCAATCTCTGTGAGAAAACTCAGAAGCAGATATGCTCAGTGAATTCCTCGCTCCACTGGTGTCTCATTGACCCTCAGCAGGACGGCACGCCTGTTTGTGATCATTTTAAAATGATGCATTATGTTTTCTGTGTTCGGTTGCCTGGTGATTCTATTTGAGAACAATTTGTACATTTTTTAAAAACCTCGCCTGAGGATATGTTTGTTGGTGAGAGAGAGAGAGACAGAGAAAGACAGAGAGAGAGAGAGAGAGAGAGAGAAACATTGATGTGAGAAAGAAATATCGATGGGTTGCCTCTTACATGCATCCTGTGCCTGGACCAGGCATCAAACCCACAACCTAGGTACATGCCCTGACCAGGGATCAAACCCACAGCCTTCTGCTGTACGGGATGATACTCCAACTGAGCCACCTGGCCAGGGCTGTACATTTTTCTAGGGAAAAAATATAATGGTACGGTGCTTTGCAAATCTCTTAGGAAAGAGCAATCTCAGCATTTCTTGTTAGAATCGCTTTCGCTGGGCTGTGTAGCATCCTTTGCAGGTGAATCGCCCAGGGCAGTTTTGGTGGTGACTAAGGCAGGCGGCAGGCGGCAGGCGGCAGGCGGCAGGCGGAAGTGTTAAATGCAGTCAGTACTCTGAACAATGGAGGATTTCCTTTTCTGCTGTCGGGCTCTTTTGCTTTGTTTATCAATGAATTTTAAACAGAAAACACCTTAAAAATACAGAGGATGGTGACTTACCAGGAGCAGAGGCATTTTCAGAAACATTGGGGCCCACGTCTACATTACTGTAATATGTGACGTTAGTGGGTTTTTTTTTTTTTTTAAATGGGAAACTACATAAGCTGATGGATTAGAAACTGCCTCTCCTATCTATTTACTCCAGTTTTCTACTTCTTCAGATGCAATCTCTGGCATATGCAATTTACTTAGAGATATCAGTATATCATGTGTTCCATATACCTACATACATGAAAATAAAAAGGGAACAACTGAACACTTCTTATGTTTGCTTTCTTGGAAACATTAATACATTATAGTTATTATTTTGTGTGTACATTTCATTATGTATTTTGTGTTCTTGCATAGGACTACTACTTTATCATTTCCCAACAGGACACCAAAGCCCAGGTGAAGTACCTTGTTTATAACTAAAGGCTAACGATGAAATTGAGTTTTAGGGTCTGTTTGGCTACAAAGCACAAACTCTTTGCAGTCCATCAAGTTGTTTATGTCCTCCCTTAGTAAAACAGTTGAGATAGAAGTTATTTTGTCTTTCTTTTTAAATAGTGTAAGAACTGCTCTGAGAAATAAATCTTGGTGAACTGTTCTGGGGCCTTATGTCTTCCCAAAACATACTACTTAAGTTCATGACCAGATGGGTACTGATTTTTTTAAAGATATATTTTATGGATTATGCTATTACAGCTGTCCCATTTCGGATGGGTACTGATGGACCAGGGGTTGGGGAGGCTAGGTGTTTTCTTGGGGAAGAGCCCACATTGGGCTAGAGAGATGAGGCAGTACATTATGATTTGTTGTAATTTGTATACACATTGTATTAGTTTCCTATTGCTGCCACAACAAATTACCAAAAATTTAGTATCTTAAAACAACAAGAATTTTTTTTTTACTGTTCTACTGACATGGGTCCCAGTAGGCTGAGATCTAGGCATCGGCAGGGCTGTGTTCCTTTCCGGAAGCTCTAGGGTTAGCTGTCTCATTCCTCGACTCTTTCAGCTCCCAGAGGCTGCCCACCTTCTTTGGCTTGTGGCCCCCTCCTTCAGCCCGTCTTCTGTGGTTACACTTCTCTCTCACTGACTAGGGAAAGGTCTTTGCTTTTGTGAGTAGATTGGGCCCACACGAATAATCCAAGATAATCTCCCTGTCTCAAGGCCCTTAACCTTAATCACATTTGTGAAGTTCCCTTTGTCATGTAAGATAACATTCACAGGGGTGGGGGCTGTGGGTGCTGATATCTTTGAGAGTCCATTATTCTGCCTACCACTTTTACAACACTTAGCTAAGCATGTGGGAGTGCCCATGCACCAATCTGTGCCAATAGAGATGCCTAGTGTCAAAATGAACCAAGTTTAATGCTGAACTAGTGACTTTATTCAACAAGTATTTATTAAGTTTATTGAGCACTCAGTGTTTATTGAGACTTTTTTAATGAATAGATTTTATATTTTCTAGAACAGTTCTAAGGTTATAGAGAAATTGAGCAGAAGGCACAGAGAGTTCCCATGTACTTTTTCTCCCATCCCACTCATTACCCCCTATTATTGCATTGGTATAGTATATTTCTTTCCTTTTTTAAAAAAGTTTTATTTATTTATTTTTAGAGAGAGGAAGGGAGGGAGAAAGAGTGGGAGAGAACCATCGATGTGTGGTTGCCTCTTGCATGCCCCCTAATGGGGATCTGGCCCTCAACCCAGCCATGTGCCCTAGACTGGGAATGGAACCAGTGACCCTTTGGCTCACAGGTTGGTGCTCAATCCACTGAGCCACACCAGCCAGGACGGGTATGGTACATTTCTTACAACCGATGACTCAATATTATCTTTAACTAACCTCCATAGCTTACAGTAGTTTCATTCTTTCTGTTGTACAGTTGTCTGGATTTTGCCAAATGCATAATGTCATGTATTCACCATTACAGCATCATACAGAATAGTTTTACTGCCATGAAAATCCTCTGTGTTCCACCTGTTCATCTTGTTCCCCTGCCCCTGGCAACCACTGATTTTTGCAGTCCCTAGAGGCTGGCCTCTGCCAGGATTTCGTACAGCTGGCACCATGTAGACTTTTCAGGCAGGCTTCTTTCACTTAGCGATATGTATTCAAGATTCCTCCATGTCTTTTCATGGCTTAATAGCTCATTTGCTTTTATTGCTGAATAATATTCCATTGCATGGATGTACCATAGTTTATTTATCCATTTATTTACTAAGGGACATCTTGGTTGCTTCCAGGTGTTTGCAATAAACAAAGCTACTATTAACATTTGTGTGTGGGTTTTGGGTGGACATAAGTTTTCAACTCATTTAGGTGGATATTTAGGAGTGTGATTGCTGGATCTTATAGTAAGACTCTGTTGAGCTTTATAAGAAAATTCCAAAAGATCAATGGTTTTTAACTTAGAATTTCCAAATAATTGGGGAAAGTTGAACTGGCAGTGTTTTGGGCCTGCTCTCAAAACTTAGACTAAAAAGTTCTGACTTAATGAATTTTATATGTTGAGGTTCTGAGTTAGGATTGCTTTTACAAAAGAATTCTGCTGCTAAAAAACAATTTGGCTCTGGCCAGTGTGGCTCAGTTGGTTGGAGTGTTGTCCCATAAACCAAAAGGTCACAGGTTCGATTCCAGTCAGGGCAGATGCCTATGTTGAGGGTTCATCCCTGGTTGGGCTGTTTGTGGAAGGTGACCAATTGATGTTTCTCTCCATCTCTTTCCTTCTCTTTAAAATCAATAAGCATGCCTTCAGGTGATGACTAAAACAAACAAACAAACAAACAAAAAACACCAAACAAAAACAAAGAACTTGAAAGCTTTTGAAAATCTAATGTGGCTACTAGAAGCAACCTAAGTGCCCATCAGCAAACGAGTGGATCCAAAAACTATGGTATATTTACACAATGGAATTCTATGCAGCAGAGAGAAAGAAGGAGCTTATACCCTTTGCAACAGCATGGATGGAACTGGAGAGCATTATGCTAAGTGAAATAAGCCAGGCGGTGAGGGACAAATACCATATGATCTCACCCTTAACTGGAACATAGTCAATAGAAGAAAAAAGCAAACAAAATACAACCAGAGACATTGAGGTTGGGAACAGTCTAGCAGTGGCCAGGGGGGAGTGGGGTGGGGACAGTGGGAAGAGGGGATTGCAAGAACTATTATAAAGGACACATGGACAAAATCGGGGGGGATGGTGGGGGTGGGGGAGGGAGGTGGGTTCAGCTGGGGTGGGGGGGGGAGGGAAGGGGAGAAAAGGCATACAACTGTAATTGAATAACAATAAAAATTTTAAGAAAAGATTGATGATAATATCTGATATATAATAGATGCTCAATAAATACTGATTAAAATCTTAAAAAAAAAAAAAAGAAAATCTAATGTGCCATTACAAAGGTCATCTCCTCTCACCTTCTACACTTGGCCCTGACCCTTCAAAGTCCTCCACTCTTGAACTTGACTGGGAGCCCCAGAGGTGAACTGCATTGTATGGGGTGGGGTGTAACTTGAAGGACTTTGATTATCACCCTGCAGTGGACCAGGTGCTGATCATACTGGTAAGAAGACAGGCAAACCTTCTCTCCTGGAGAAAGATAACATTGCATTCTGAAACACAATGAAATTACTGTCCTAACTATAACATATGAGAGTGCTCTGCAGCAGAGCATAACTCCCTAAGGGCTTATAACTCTGCCACTATTTGTCTAGATAAATATACATACCATACACCACACACTCACATACACCCTACTGACAGCTGATACGCACAACCTTAGTTGACTCTTTTAAGTTGCTACAGAGACTGTGTCTTAGTAATTCAAAGGGGTGACTTCAGCATGGGTTTGAATCCTAGTTCCATTACTAACTTCCTGTGTGACCTTGAGAAAATTATTTCTCCTCTCTAAGCATCAGTTTCCTCATCCACAAAGTGGAGGTAATATAACATTTACCTTGTAGGGTTGTTGTGTGGATATCATGAGAAGCACGTAAAACCCATTTCTAAGCACATAGTAAGTTCTCAGTAAATGCTAGACAGGCAGAAGACTACCTTTCCTTTTTTTAAATTTAATTTTTATTGTTATTCAGTTCAGACTACCTTTCCTTTCAAACTCCCACCTTGTGGTGAGAGGGGCTGTTTCCCCCAAATGAGATTCCCACAGTAGGATGGTATTTAATAATCTCCATGTTCTCTCACTCGAGAATTCCTTTCACCCTGGCAACTGATTTATTTAACCCCTGTTCTCCACCCTCTCCACCTTTCCAGCTCATTCCTTCCTAGATTTCAGTTCCATCCCTGACTCCAAGAAGATGGTTTTAGGGCATCCAAGGATGTGTGCTCGTTGGCCTGGTTTGGTCAGTTCTTGCATCTGGTCTCAGTCTGTGCCTGACAGCTGAGCTTTTCTGTGGCCCAATTGCTGCCGTGTGTTCCTCTTCCTTAGTGATATTAGATGTTTTTTTTTTTTTCTGGGTGTTTTATTTCCTGCATGGATTTCTGCCTCTGAACTCAAGTTCAGCACATACCTGGGTCATCAGAAAGGTGCCCCCCACCAAATCTGTGCTCACCACTGAATGCCTCTCATCCAGCTGTAAGCTGGTCCCTGTTCTGCCCCCGACTGGAACACTTGTTAGCACCTGGACTAACAGTTCTTTGTGCCTCTTATCCTGGATTGACATGCCTTCAACTACACCTTGCAAGGCAGTCATGCCTCTTAGCCCAACTACATTTTTTGACTCCCAAACTCTACTGTGTCTTGCAGTCTGTCTCAACACTTGGTCCTGACCCTTCCACAGTCTAGCCTACTCCAGTATGGTCAGAGGCCTGAAACTTACTAGGACCTCAGCTACTGCTGGCCACAGAACCTAGCATTATAAAAAGGCATGCCCTGACATATCTTAAAAACTGGTCAAAAATGTATGTTTTCATGTAGGAAGTGAATTATTCAGGACCTTGGCAGCAAACAGATGGCATATTAAAGATGGTAGTTGAGGGGAGATTAATAAATAGGCTATCTGAAAATGTGTGGGTAGGGTTTGGGGAAAGCAACAAGGCACAGGGCGGAACTGCTGGGCTAATCCCAGCAGGGAGTTATTATACCACCAGGCCTGGTGAAGCAGGGGAAAAGCAGTTACTGGAACCCAGAGAGAGACAGAATGTGCATTATGGGGCCATTGACAAGTACTGGGACCTTCAGCTGAGGCATGCAGCCAGCTCAAAGCCACTATGCTGGGAGACTGTCAATAAAATAGATATCTCCTCTTATTCTTTTTCTTGCCTTTGATATGCTGATATTCCCATTGGCTGAGCCCACCTGGAAGACTGAGATGAGGAAGCCCACTGGTTCAGTTTACACAGGTTACCCAGTGCAGTGAGAAGTGTGAATAGTGAATCCTGAAAAGGCAAACAGAAGCCAGGGGCCAGCATGCTCTGCGTGATGTCTGGCCATGTATGGCTGTGTTCTTTAAAAACGCCGAGCATAATTATGTCAGTGTTAGTATTAAGGACGTTCTGCACCTTCTCGATGACCTTATGGTTTATATTGACTTCTGTGACGGCTGACTACAATTCAGGCAGAATGGTGTGAGATTGCAGATCTACTGCTTAGCAATAATAACCATGTTGTTTTGAGCCTATCCTTTTGGTGATAGATCAAAGGCAATGGCGCCTTTGAAGAGATGTGGTGAGGGTGGGGAGAGAATCTATTGTTTTCTTTATGATTATTAAGTAAATGCCATGGGTTGAGTCACAGTACTCAAAAAAGGCTTGTTTATTCAATTTCAGTAATTTATAATTTTATGATCTTGTAGAAGTTTAAAATCTTTATTCATAAATTCAAAAGGTGAGCTACTTAAAAATGGATAATACCGGTCCAGAAAAACTAGATTTTCAAGATAGGTAAATGAAGAAGTTATTCATACCAATATATATTTCTTCTCAAAGTGATTGAATAGTTGAATCACAGTAATTAAACATGAAATATGACTTGATTTCCAGAATGTAATTTTCCAGGATGCATTTTTGAGTAACGAAAGGTAGATTGTATTAATAATATTTGTAAAAATGGACAATATGTAGGATTAGCAATAACCTTATGGACTGTGGTTGGAAGGCTCCTTGAGGGTATGTGATGTGTCCACTCAGCTGATGTCTAAATGCCCTCTTCCCTAACCTACAAAGGGCCATCCAAGCTATGCTTGACCTTATTTCCTCAGCAAATAACAGTTGTCACGGTTCAGATAAACTTGGTCTTAATTTATCATAATAATATGGCTAATTGCATTATAATTGTCTATTATTAAGATAGAAACTGGCTAGTGGTATGAAAATAATTAATTAGATTTGAACTGTAAGAGTCCTCATTTGCATCAGATAGTTTTAATTGGGGGATAACAAGGTAGAGGACTGGCTGGATTGAGATGAAACTGCTGACAGAGAACTTGAAAGAGTAAGGAGCCTAACATCTCCCTTCAGGTAGTCAAGGAGCTTGATGCCCATTTTACAGATGCTAGAAGAGGCCTCCCAAGGGTAAGCATAATGCCCAAGGCCATGGAGTTGGTGAGTAGGAACTTGAACACAGAGCACCCTCTTGAAGGTCAGGGTTCCTTAGATGAACTTCTAAGGGGCAATAAGTGTGGGGAGAGGCCATCTGGCTGGGATAGGGGTGTACTTCTCAGAGTGTCCTTTTGCTCTGTGGCATTGTTGTGAGGCTCCTACCTAATAAGGGGAATAGAGGCGATCATTGTTCAACGTTGGCCTGGTGTTAAAAACCTGTTAGACTGGGTTCGAGAAATGGCCATTTTTCATTCTCATTTCTAGAGGAGGAAGGAAAGGCCTTTATGTGTACTTGTAAATTCTGTCTTTTACAAATAGCCTAATGGAACAAAGAAGTTAAAAATAGCCAATGCCATTTTCTTACTGGATGCAATTAGCTGACCAAATGTGTCAATTTGGTAGATTCATCCGTTTAGTACAAATATTACTGTGGTTAATATAACTGAGTTCTTTCCTCTGTTTTGTACATATTATTGTGGCTTCCACTTTTCCTGGTAATTAATCCCCTGGAGTTCTCATTCTGACTTGTCAAAGGCAGGCCCAGTTTTCGCAGATCCCATGATGATCCCCACTGCCAGGCCATAGATGATCCCCGGCCCAGCCTCCTTCAGATTTCTGGGGCAGGTTGCCAGGCTGCCTTCTGGAGATGCTAGCCCTGTGGAACAGATCCCAGAATCTGCATTTTTAACAAGTTCTCCAGATAATTCTGAAACTCCTCTAGGTATGGGGACTAATGGTCAAAGATTATGTTTCCAGGAAATTCCAGATATAATTTTCTCCCCAGCCTTTAAGAGTCCTTGGAAAAAATATAAGTGTTCTACATTAATACTTAGGGCCTTTCATTTTTGTAGGGCAGAACTATGGGGCTGGTGGGTGGGGAAGTGGAGAGCTGGTGGGGCTGGGGAGGATGGTGGCGGTGACAGGCCTGAGGGATGAGGACTCTGCAATGAAAAGGTCTGGGAGATACTCAGAAAGAAACTTGGCCCTGACTGGTGGCTCAGTTGGTTGGATGTCCTCCTGCAATGAGAAGGGTCACCGGTTCTATTCCCTGTCAGGGCGCATGCCTGGGTTGCAGGTTCTGTCTCCCATCGGGACGCGGTGGGTGTTTCTCTCCTATATTGATGTTTCCCTCCCACTTTCTCCTTCCCTTCCCCATTCACTAAAAAGAATAAAATAAAAATAAATAAATAAATCTTTTTAAAAAAGAGAGACACTTGTCCCATTTGACAAGCATGCTTTGGGTCAGCTCTGGATGAGTGAACACAGCGTGTAACCTTTGATATCTTACTTCCTTTGAGATGAAGATGAAAATAGTAAGTGGGGTGGAGGGTTTTTAAGTTTCAAGAATTGATATGGTATTGTGATTTTTATATTCTTCTCAACCTAAGGAACAGAATCGAATGGTTATGTCATCTAACCAGCAAGTCTGAGTGCTAAATGCAGTCTTTGAGAACTTTTACTAGGACTTTTTAGATGTGAAAGTATCTGACTTAATCGTGAGGAGGCCACATTCAGAATTTGATGGTGGAAAGTTGAATGTTCCAGTCTGTAAATATTGTATTATTCTTGACTTTGAAGAAAGTAGATACATAATACTTGAGAATATTCAACAGCCCTAAAAGGAATAGAGCCCTCGTGTGTGGTGGGAAACTGGAGGCTGGTGTAACCATGCGGTTCCTGATGGGCCCTGGGTGCTGGGTCCCAGGCTGAGACTAGGGGGACGGACACCGGCACTGCCCCTCCCAGCTGTGTGGACAGCAGCCAGAGAGTCCAATGATAGGCAGATTAGTTAATTGAAAAGTGTTGTCATTTAAGAAGAGTTACCGATGCTTTTTGCTCAAGAATTTCAAAACAAAAAGACCCCATTTTCTCAAGTATTTCAACATTTTTTTAAGTTATAGGAGATTTCTCCCCAAGCTTAAGACTTTAGCTTTTCCTTGAATTGTGCATTGTCCATTTTTCTTAAGAGTACGACACATTAAACTGTGATTTACTCATCGTTGTAATTAGATATAGTGATTAGAATACCCTTCCTCTTACTCTGCACTTTTCCTTTATGGGGAATTATGAAAGAATAATAGGTAAAAAGTTCAGAATGGGGTAAAGAATAAACAGAATGCTGAATGGTAAAAGGAGACAGAATGCTGAATGGATAATAAAATATTTAGTGCTTTTCAATTAACTGTTCTCACGATTAGTACACTAGTATATTATATCATAAAAATCATGTCTATTAATTTTTGCAGCCATTATCTTGACTGTGATTTACTCCCCTCAAATCATTAACAATGCCATTAAAAAGGTGGATGGATGAACGTCCTGGAGAGAGTTCGGGGATGTAATAGAATTATTGTTCAGGGTCACAGAGAGATGGAAACCCAGCAAATGGAGGGAAGGGGGTTTGGGAGTGTGGTGCTCACCGAGGGGAGAGAAGAGGGGAGAGAATAGAAGAGGAAGGCCCAGAGCCTCAGGGTTTGAAATACAAGTCGGTCACTTGGTGCTGTGTCAGGGAAGAGTGCCTTACGTGAGGCCATGCTTCCTCAATCCGTGGGAGACGTGGGTTGTGGAAAGCCCAGTGACTTGGACAGCATAGTTTTTCCTCATGGTGGAGTTTCATATGCACAGGGAGGAGAAGATAAATATGTGTGTGTATAAGAGTCCCCAAGGTCCTATTGGAGGCAATGAAGCATTCTTGTTCCAGGTTATACTGGCTGCTTGAGGGCAGCGTTTCCATCCAGCCAAAGAAAGGGCCATGACTCTTCATAAATAGTTCTCTTCTTTGGAAAATGAGATAAGCTGTATCACCAGAAAAGTGTTAGCCAAGGGAAACCCACACTCTGTAGGCTCGTCCTGCTGCTGTGAATTTTGAGACATTTACTCGTGGAAACTTCTTTCCTTCTTTTTATCTACCTGTGTGTCTCTCTTCAGTAATCAGTTAATCAATATTCTGTTCATCAATCTATTATTGGTTCTGCATTATTAGAGTCTTGAAGTGTCTTTTGGCTCTATTTAAACTGAAATTTTGTTACAGTGAAAAGCAATGATTGGAAGAGTCTCATTCTGCTCATTAGTACTTGGGACAACCAAAAGCTCTTAGTGAATCTAGAATCTATTTTAGTTCAAGTTCTGAAATTCTGACTTTCTATTGGAGCTGCTCAGAGTGCATGCTGCAGAAGGCCAGTGAGTTCATTTTATATTTGTATCGTGCAAGTCAGTGGTAGAGGCCAGAATCTGAAGCCTCTGGTATTTAAGTTTTAAACAGATCTTTTCCAAATAAAGTTTGGCCACAAGACATGTCGTCATAAAGCAAGTTAATCTGTCACAATTTCATTAGCAGGAAATTGGGACAGACTAATCAATCAGACAGCATTTTTAGCAGCTTAGTGTACTTATGAGATAATAGCATTTTTAAGTTTTTCATTTTAAGCAGGAAACATAACATTTCTCCTTACTGTTAATACCAGTTGGGGAAGTCAGCATAGTTGCTCATAGCCTAATCTCGAAAGACTTGTTCAAAACATCAAGAAATCCTAATAAAAAGTTAAAAAAAAAATCCTTTCCCAAGGACATTTTTTCATTGCTTTTAGGGAGAGAGGAAGGGAGAGAAACATTGATGGGAGAAAGAAGCACCAATTGGTTGCCTCCTAGATGTGCCCAGACTGGGGATCACACATGCCCAGATGGGGGATGGAACCTGCAACCCAGATATGCCCTGACCGGAAATCAAACTTGCAACCTTTTGGTTATAGAAAGATGCTCCAACTGAGTCACACCAGCCAGGCCTGAAGAGAAATTTTAGTGATAATATTTTATAACCCAGGAATTCAGGTGTTACAGGTATTTTTCTAGATAACTGTCTCCGTAATTCTCATTATGAGATTATATATAAAAATTATGTATGTAACAGGTATTTATATATAATTCATTATATATTTATTTATACATAACACAAATATATACAAGTTATATTATAAAATTTATATTTATACAAGTGATATAATTTTAATACATAATTTAATATGATTATGCATGTTATTATAGATTTGTAGTGACTCTGGCAGCTGTGTAAGTGGATGGCTGGACAGTGGTCCAGACCACGTATGGCCATCACTTTCATGCTCGCTCTGATCATTTCATCTGAATCAGATCACGACCAGTCTTCGTCTTCAGACTAAACCAATAGCTTATCTGTGTTAAGTTCTGGTCATTGGTGTAACTGTAGAGTCACAAGTGACAGAGGAATGAAGGTCCCACTTACCTTATGGTTCCCATGCTTCTAATAGTGTGAGCTCCCTTCGGAAACATGGGGATATTTCCTTCATGGAGTACCCAGCAGGCTGGCACCAGCTGTATAAGTTACAAGAAATCTGTTTTTGAAGAATGTTTCTTGTAGCAAAGGAACTTTACAAAGCACATCCATCCTGCCACATGAAAATCATAGCACCAAATGTCTGGCAGGAGGCAGCCTACCACAGGCCTTCTCCAAAGCCCTCAGTCAAGACCTTTTTGTACCAGGGACTTTCGTGGTCGTGAACTCCTCCACGAAGTTGGCAGCAGCACCCTCTACTCTTATTTTCTCTGTTGGCATGCTAGAACGATGGTTTTCAATGTTGGCTGTGTATTAGAGTTTTTAAACTACAAATTCTTGAGCCCTACCTATGGAGATTCTGATCCAGTTGCTTTGGGGTAGGCCTTAGGCAGTAGTATTTTTTAAAATCTTCACAAGTGATGATTACAATTTCCAGAATTAAGAGTTAAGACTTACTGCCCTAGGTAGTATAAAAGCAAGGCTAATATTATCTTATTCGCACATACAACAGGCAATTTAAAAATTTTGAAAACTCACAAAGGAGCTGTGAGTATCAAGCAATCTTCTTCCAGCAAACAGCCCTACTCATTTACAAATAAGGTGGGTAAATCTTATGCCTAACTCTAGGGTCCTTCTTACCTCTTACCAATAGAAACTGTTGTCCCTTCTCTAATCAATCACTCTCTTCTAGTCTAGAGGTGTGCAGAGCATTCTTTGCTTACTGTTGAACTCTCAACAGAGGGTGCGTGTCCATTGTCAGAAGGAATCCAGGTGGCTGAATCCTGGTTGTTAATCTCCTCTCAGATGAAAGGGGTGCTCAGCAGCTCTTAGGCATGTTGATCCTGCCTTCCACATGGCTCAGAGAGGTCAAGCTCATGGTTCATACTCTTACAAAGCATGGCCGTATTTTGTTACGCCATGTCTAGCCTAGGAGCAGTTGGTAGACATTATCCTGACCATAACCAGGGAATAACTCACCTGAATAATATGCCAAGTGTTATTTGATATCTCTGGGGAAGGGTTTCTTAACAGCAACACTAATGAAATTTGGGATTGGATGACTCTTTGTTGTGAGGGCTATCCTGTGCCTTGTAAAATGTTTAGCGACATTGCTGGCCTCTTTCCACTAGATGCAAGTAGCGACCCTCCCACCCAAGTCATGACAATCACAGATGTCTCCAGACAGGGCCAAATGTCCCTCAGAGGACAAAATCACCACCAGTTTAGCGCATTTACCAATGTTCCAAAGGGAAACTTTGCAAATTAGTCATTATGAATCATAGCAGGGCTCAGTGTTAGCTCTCTTTGTGTTGCATTACATCCCTTTGTTACTGTGTTTAGAATGGTACACTTCTCCAGATTTATTGGGGTACTGCTGGAATGCTGTCCTCCAATAGGTCTGCTTACCTGAGATATTTTCCTGAAGGTTTATTGAGGATGTTCCTGGGGTACCTGTAGGGAACTAGGGAGGAGGTTTGGATAGAGGAAGACATTGAGCTGCTGGGCAATTGAGATAGGGCCTCAGAAAATTCTATGAGGAGTACTGGAGCTAGGATGATGTTTCAGAGTCGTCCCAAGTTGAGGTGAGGGGGCCAGACCTTTGAACGTTCTCTAGTAGCCAGCCATTGAGTTCCAGCTTACCCCTTCCTTCCCACCCCAGGGTTAAGGGTGGGGGCTAATCTCAGTAAGGCAACTGCCTTTAGTCAAGGGCAAATCCTGTAGAGGGACTTGGCTATGATCTCCTCAGGGGCCAACACTCCAGATAGCAAGGTGAAGGAGAGCCTTGGCCCTGAAGGGTGATCTGGGCAACAAACTACAGGCAGAAAGAAAACAGGTTGAAGGCATTTAAAAGAAGGTCTGGGGCCGGGAGTATGGGAACAGAAGAAAAATTGTAATCCACGTGTAAGTGGGACTATACTGGAGACCTATTTGGGTGACACCAACCAAAGGGCATTACTAATGCAGAACATACTCTTCTGGTTTCTTATTGGGAGTGATCTAGTCTTTGTCTTCCCTGATCTGCCATCTCAGAGCCAGAAATTACATCAGTGAAAGCACATTGTGAATGGTATTGAAAGAACATGATTCCCTCAGAAAGGCAGATAGTGCTAAGGGGTGACAAATGATGGATGATCCCTGACACTGTTTAGGCAAAATGTCACCTGTCACCATTATGGGACAGTGTTTGTAATAAGAAGACTGCTTATCACAACAGACTCCTGGTAGCATTGCCAGGCAGGTTCCCATAGCTGCAGAGGCCATGGTTGGGGCATATTTAATACTTAGAAGCAGCCTGCTAGCAACAGCTAAACGTGGATTTGGAGCATGTAGCTGCATGCTTAGAAAGTTACGTTGGTTGGAACATTTGTGCCAGCCGTGCCTCATTCAGCAATGCCAGGGAAGCTCAGAGGGCGCAGTTAGCTCTTGAGATTTGTTCCAGTTGCACCAGAGAGTAAGAGAATGAGGACGAGGAGGAGAAAAAGAGAGAGGGAAGAGGATGAGGAAAAAAGGGAAAACTAGAGTAGAGGAGGAGCTGATAAAGAAGATTCTAGAATGCTTAGTTTATTGGAAAGGGGTAAGGTTTCATGGTATAATGCTTGTATAGCTAGAAATATTTTCTGCTGTTTCATTCGACACTCCAGGTTCTTACTGTGGGTCCGCTCAGCTCATTTACTCTTCTTCTCTTACTCACTGTCAGACAGACACACATACCCCTCTTACTTTATTCACGGCAGAAACAGCAACCCCCCAGAATGTGATGTTTTTTCTTTTGCTGTTCCTTTATACTGTCCTCAATGGTGTTTTTATTCTTCTGGATAGGTTCTAATTTGCTCTTTGGAAAAACCTTGTGCTCAGAGGCGGCTGCAGGATTACTATCTGACTGGGTGAGGGAAATCAAGGGAATTGTCTGGAAGTGGCATTTGTGTAGCAGGCATGCTATTACATCTATTTATTGGGGTCACATGGGAGGTGGCTTATAGAAATTATGGAGAACCCCTCAGCCCCAGGCTAACCTTAGAATGGCCGTGCCTGCGATGTGGGAAGACAGGGTGATATCATTTTTACAGAAATAGGGAACTGAACCAAGTTTCTTATTATGAAGGCATCTTCAAGTTGTTCTTTATCTGAGGCCACCAGGCCCTTCCCAGCCACCTGAAAACATGTGCAGCCTGTTCTCACGGCATAACTAGTCCTGGAGATGAGTCACGGCTACCACATCTACTATCCTTACCATCTTGTTCTGCTAGGGACAGAGCCCCCGAGGAGACTTTCCCCAAGAGGCCGGTGCTTTTACCAGCAGCTTGCCTGGTATGTGACACAAGAGCTTTCAGTGTGGTGAGGAAGGAGACAGGACGGACTGGAGGTGGCAGGTACAGATGGGTAGTCTGCGGGGAGCAGAGTTTGGCAATTTAGAACTCAGACAGCCCGACTGTGCTGTGTGGGCCTTGGTGAGCGCTTCTCATTTTATCAAACAGCACTCTACCTCCATCCCCACAAGCTCCAACAGCTGTCCTTCCGAGCAGTGTGGGAAGACAAAAACAGCTGTGCGTGTTAGCAGCTTCAGCTGTTCCCACAGCAGTGCTGCACCGCAGCATCCCAGGAGTCATCAAATATTTAGGAGGATGTTGTAGACCTTTGTATCTCAGCCACAAATGCCATGTGCTCAGGTTTGGATTCCACTGGGTTCTTGTTCATGTTACCAGAAAATTGTGAGAAAACTGGAAAGGGCTCTCTCACCAAATGGTACAGGGCTGTCAGATCAACTCTGTCTCCATGCTCAGCATACAGTTACAGCTTTCCAGTGTCTTGTTGGAGAAAACTAAACCAGGACAGTATTGCAGTAAGAGTCTATCTGTCCCAGATGAAGAACACTTGAGAATATTTCTTCCTTATGCTAATCTATTCTCTAAATGTCGTAGCCTGGCCCTCTGGGAAGAGTCACACGCTATAACCCATCCTGGAGATGAGATTGTGTATTTAGAGTTGGCCTTGGCTATAAATTGGGAAAACTACAAGCTGCCTGAAAATCCCCTGGTGACTCTGGATGCTGAGAAGGCAGCTGCGGGTGCTGAGAAGCATGTGCTGTTACAGCAAAGTGTGGTCTAAATTTTCACTAAATATTTCCTCTCAGATGTGTGACTTCTTTGAGGGAGAGGTATATAGTTCTTGTAATCTGGGACTAGAATACCCACTTGGGATAAAATTTGTTCTCCATTTAAAGCTCTTTTTTTCTTTAACAGCTTAAATATCTTTCTTAACACAGCTAAAATGGCTTTGGAGTTTTGTCTTTTCTGGATGACAGGAAAGCCAATTTTTAGAGATCTGCATTGCAGCTTAATATTATGTCATTGGTTCGGTGTCAGCCAATGGGAAGATTAAGTGGATTTCCATAATGGCCGAGCTTGATCCAGTCCTAGTCAACACTTCCTTAATGACTGGGATGATGGAATAGGAATCTGTTCATTAATTTTGCCAATAAAAACACCTGGGTGGGGTGGCTCATGTCTTAGAGAGCCAGTCTTGAACTGTATTTTGAAAAAAAGAAGAAATGGGTGATTTAAAGCTACAGAATTTAAGGGTTAGTTACCAGATAATATTAGGGAGAACCATCAATCTGCATAGCATAAAGGGGTACCTAATTTCTGGGCAGAGATATTACAGAAAATAATCCAAAGTTTATAATATACCCAAAACTATAGCAAATGGAAAATCAAGATGTACGTCTTCACATAACTAGGTTAGCATGTGTCTTTCCAACACTAGGTTTTTTGACTGTTGCCTAGTTATACTGTGCACTGGGGATAGTGGAAACAAACTTCTGTACAATTTCGATGAGGGCTGGTGTTGACTTTAAGAATCCAGATTGCAAAGATCACTGGTGTAATGGTTTCAGTGGGAGAAGGACCTGACTAGATATCTGGATTTTGAGTAAGGAAGCTGTTAATGCTCTCAGGTGAGACAGAAGATTCAGACCCTGGCTCATACTTTGACTCTAACTAGCTGAGTGACTTTGAACAAGTCTCCCATCATCTTGGGTCCTTCATTTCTTGTCTTGGCAAAAGGGGGTTGGATTAATATGTTAATTCTCAATCTGTGGTCCTCAGGGAGTAATGGGAGACTGAATTATTTTCAGTGCTTTAAAAGGCCTAAAGAAATAGTATACTCCTTAGTAAAGAGGCCATATAGACTGCTATTTAATGAATGTAGGTGGTAGACAAAAACTATTAAAACATAAATACACATAGGAAAAATGATACAATTCTTCTTGGTAGTCAAAGTATAGGAAGTATTTCAGCCTCCAAACTAAGCTTTATGATGACCTTGATTGCTAACAGAATTGAGAAAGCTTGAAGGCACTTGTTGGTACTACATACAGAGGGAGCTAGGGAAATATCAGTGGGCAAGTGAGTTTGTTTGCAAGATTAGAGACAAGGCAGAAGGTATCGCTTGTAACCATATGCCAGCCACTTTTCTAAATGTGTCAGTTTACTTAATCCTCAAAACTGCCTTCTAAGGCAGTACAGTTAATATCCCACCTTGAAGATGAGGAATCTGAAGCACAAAAGTAACACAATTAAATTCATTAAGTATTATCAGCTATTACTAATGATCTGGATCGTTCCCAGGGATATGCAGCCACTGATCCCACAGATATGAGAGGCAGGTGAAGAGAGCAGAAACAGGGCTTCTCATCTTCAACTTTCTTCAAGGATAAAATTAAGGGCTCTGGACGAGAGGACTGTGCTGTAGGTAAGGCTCTGGTACTAAATTCCTGTGTGACCTTGGGTGAGTTATTCTAACTTTCTGAATCACAATTTGCTTGTCTGTAAAATGGGGTGATATTCCTGCTGTGTTATTTCTCTGGATTATTGGGAAAACATGGAATAATGTATTTGCAAGTGGCTTGGAACCTAGAAGATGGTACAAACACGAGAGAAGGAGGGGTGACCTCGGGCCTCAGCGGAGCTGCTCCCCAGTGGCATCGGTCACTCGTTACCAGTTACACTCATGGTGCGCCGTGATGTAGGAGCAGAAGGAAATAGAGGTCCTGTGGTGAGATGAAGAAGTGGCAATTGTTCCCTTGTACAATGTCATTGCTCAGATATTCTTGCTATCAAATAATATCTTTAAATGGCAAAGTACCCTAAATCTGCTACATCCCAGTTTCCTGCCTTTGGCTCATGGTCTTAATTCTTGAGTGTCTACATGTTCCTGCTTTTACCCCATTGACATACCTCCCAGTGCTCTGTGTTGTCTTTGCCGCTCAGCTCCACAATCAGTCTGTGGTCTCTGACTGATTACACCCCTTCTTCACCGTCCCTCCACAAAGTTATAGCAGACATTTCAGATGACCAGCATCAAGACCAGTGAAGAGTTCTTGACGTCCCATTTGGGAGGTAGGAGGGGCAGAATCATTTGTATACGTACTTTCGTGGTTATGCGTAGCCACCAGCCAGGTGCAGAGAGGCATACATTCATTTTTTTAAATGAATTGCATTTTATGAATGACAACAGCATTCACATGTATTTGAGAAAGCATAGGTCATATTATATGTGAGACAGAGATTCTGTTTAGAGACGGTAGTTACGTGTGTAGGTTTTCAGGCCATACCCTGAGGAGCCCCAGGCCTCCCAGTGGTTGTCTGCGGACAGGTTCATTTAAGGTACATGTATCGGACCCCAACTTATCACTGAATAAATGATTAATTGAATCAAGCTACTATTCAAATATATATTAATCACCATGTTAAATAGACTTTGGACAAAGAGCTGCCCTCATGGAGCTTATAATTAAGTAGAAGGAAAGAGGCAAATCTAAACCTACCAATGAGAACAGGAAAACACGGGAAAAGTGAGGGGAGCAGGTCTGTGGGGATTAGTGGTCACATCAAACCCAGCAGGGAGAAGCAAACGTTGCAGAAAGGTCATAAGGTTCCTGCTTCATCTCCAAGGACAGGTGGGCCTGGGGGAGGCAGAGATAACCCTCAAACCTGTGGCCTTCTCTGCAGGAGGGACTGTGAGTGTCACTGTGATGGCCCTCACAGTGGCCTCACCGGGTTCAGGAAGTTTCTTTACCTCCCTTATGAAGGAAGAACCTGGGCTTAGACAGAGGGCCAGAAACCTGGTCCAAGTCAAACAGCTGGAAAAGGTTGGTCCTGGTTTATATTCTCAGCCGTTCTGACTTTGCCCTTTCCAGGTTAGCAGTTTTTCTCAGTTTTCAGTTGTTTTCTTGCTGCTTTAATAACTTTTTTGGCCATCCCATGTACAATATTATTTATCTAATATGTTTTTGAATAGACTTCCTTTTAAAAATATTCCTCCATGAATGCATTTTAAAAGCAAAGGCGTACATTCATCTCAATAATTGAATGCTGTTGCTGCTGTGTGATAACAGTGGGCTGGGACCGGAAGGCAAGCGGCTTCTCGTTCTTACACGGAGAACACGGTCTTACTTTAGATGAAATGCCCTCAGCTTTCTGCTGTGATAAATTATGTCCATGGAATGCCACAATCTCTCAGGTCATAGGTAATATACTAATTAATGCCATCTCTGTGTTGGAAACTCTATATTGAGCTTGGAATCCAGAAGTCCTCTGCTTGAAATAAAAAACCTCATTAAGGGCTCTTTTTCTACACCAGGCCACGAATAACCAATACATTGCGCCAGATGGGCACATTCAAACTCAGTTGCAGAGGGGGCCTAGGAGAGGCTGGCATGGAAGAACGAGGCACATGCATTGTGCCTGGGCAAGAAGGTGTCATTTTAAAAAGGAAATAGAGACCCAAAAGATCCAGGGGTTTGGTGCACAGATCCCTTTGAAATGAATGTGAATGCTAAGAGAAAATAAAAATAACTAAACATAAAGCACTGGGTGGCTTACAGAGAGGACGCCATAACAGGTGGGCTGAGTGAGAGCTGAGAAAACAAATCAGCAGTGTTTCTTCTGTTTTCACTTCCTGTGCGCAATGGCAGCTTGTGATTCTCTTTTAAATATGTATATTCTGTTGCAGATCTTAAGTGCTTAGCAGCTCTTTGCTGTTGCCTGTTAGTAGCTATTGATATTAGTATCCATGTTCTCTACCTTTCAATATCTACACCATCATGTATGTGTCCCCTTATAATATTTAAAAAATGTAATTATTCCCATAGTTGTCATGCTCATTGAGGGAAAAAATATATCTTTATGATAAGTTCAAGGTTTTGGATGTAGAGAGAGGCCCAGGTTGGAATCATAGTTCTGGCACTTACAAGATGCAGGAACTTGGGCAAGTTATTTTACTTTTGCAGGCCTTTGCTCTTCTGACATAACATGGGAAATAACAGGTTCTTTCCCACACTTCGGAGACATAAATAAGATAGTGTCTGTAAAAGTACCTGGCACTTGGGCCAAGTGATATTGTTTCTCTTTACATATATTTTTCTTACCTTCTTGAGTTCTGGAACCAAGCATTATGTTTCTTATAATTCATCATAGACTGTTTATTGGGTACTCAAAAATACTACTGAATGAGAATCTACTTTATGTTAATATCAAAGACATCAAAATGTCACTTTCTTGCCTTTTTGACTTACCTTTTTGATTTAAGGTAGAATGACTCACCCCAGGTCACACAGGTGTTTAGTACCTGAGCCTTACCTAGAGCACAGTTCTCTGGTGCAGAGCCCTTACTTTTAAGTCAAAAAGGGAATTTATTTGGGGGCAGTTGATTGTTCATCTTTGATAATTCTGTTTTATAGCATTTTTCCCTCTTTTATTGCACAAAAGTGACATCTAGTAGGTAATGTCATAACTGAAAATTAGTAGCCAGGCCAGTTATAAACCACATGTAGGTTTACACTGACTTGTTGCTTTAGCTCAAGCCAACAAGCTATAGAGAATGAATAATGCTATAGATGGATCCTTCAGCTAAACTTTTCTTTATAACAATTATATTCTTGGGAAAACTGAGGCAAAAATATCTGCCCAGCGAATGCCTAAGATTCCACAGTAAGTTCCTGTGAGAGCCCCAATCAATTTTCTCAGGCCTCCTTGTTCTCAGTAACCATCGTCTCCTGCTACCAACAATCTCTTTGAATGATGTATCTGGACTGGGAGAAAAAAAGGAACAGGGTATGAAAATATTCTGAAGAATTTTTCAGAAAGAATTAGGCAGGGCCTACAGCAATGGCACTGGGCATCAGGTAGGCTCTTCAAGGTTCTAAGAAAGAGAGGAAACCAATGATCATCATGGACGAGGGGTTATTCTAAGGTTGTGTGGGAATGTTGGGCAGCTGCAGGAACCCTCTTGGCAATTATGTGGTTGTTTTGGGTCCCAGTGCTAGCGTGTTTAGAGCTTAGAGGGACATCTTTCAGTTCTGGGTACCCGCCTCCTTCTTGGTCACCTGGCATTTATCCTGCCCAATAAGTGGGCTCTGATTGGGTAGGTTTGCCATTGTACAACACAGCTTTCCTGCAGGGTACAAGTTTTTTATGTCACCCTGAGTCATTGATCTCTTCGGTGTCCCTTTGGCTTGGGAATCATTACTCCAGAAATGGGGATATCGATTTGGCAGTCTTGCAGGTGATAGGAGCCAGGGAGAGGGAATAATATACACAGAAGCACAGATTGCTGCGTGGAGAGTGTTTGGGGGAACATCAAACAGTTCATGATGGTGAGAGCAGTGTTTCTCAGTCAGGAGCCTGTGAACTTCTCATGGGCCAGGAAGGTGTTATTAGGGCAGCTATGAGTTCTCTGTAGGCAGTGTTATAATTTTAGTTTAAATTCTATAAGATAACGAACATAAGCACAGTTTTGGCCATTGATGTGGCCACACCTCATCTGTATGATCTGCTCTGGACCATGCTTATGTTCAGTCCTGTGAATTTGATTACAGCATCATGATTGGACACGCTAAACAGAAGTTATTGGAATTTTATTACTTTTGTGAGCTTATTTGTATTTATTTCAAAAATAATTTTTGATTTGTAATTGTTTATGAGCATAAGTTTTTTTTTTACCAAGTTTTTGTTTGCTAGTATTTTTAATAACATTGTAGTGAAATGATTTAATTCAACACTGGGCATTTGAAAGGCTTTATTAAAAGGGATGTATATTTTGTTCAAATTAAAGAAACAGCTAAGGTGGGACTTAGCACATTTTTTTCCGAAAAGAGCCAGATAGTAAATATTTAGGATTTGAAGATCAAGAAGCAAAATTTAGGATACTATGTTGGTGCTTACATAATAAAAGAGAACGCAAATTTCCACAAATTTTTTTTTGATGAGATACAAATTATAATACTAATATTTGAGTATAATTGTTTGTAATACAGACTTACAGATAAGAAGAATGGAATTTCTTTTTTGGGGGGATAACATTTCATCGGTTCAAAGTTAGTGTTCCCTATCATCAAATGGATTGCAAACATCCGTCTGTAGAAACCATTCTTAGCTTGCAGATTGTACAAAAACAGACAGCAGGCCAGATTTAACTGTTGGCCACGTTTGTCAACATTTAAATGAAAATACAAGGTATTTGTTGAGGGTAGAGCAATTTCCCCGACCTCTCCACGTCTGTTTGGCATTTTGTAAGCTCTTCTACTGGAGACACTAAAAGCAGCAACCTCTTTGGGCTGTTGTAAAGATTAACTGTGATAATTCTTGAGAAGTACCTTGGTCACTGTCTTATCATTACATTAAATTTCAGAGAATATTTTATACTTACTTTCAAAAGTAATATAGGTCACTGGAGGATATGAACAGGGAATAACAACACTGGGGCTGCACTTTGGAAGGGCCATTTGGCAACAGCATGGGGGGATGCACCAGAGGAGGGAGGGCCAGGAGGCCAGGAATCTAGTTAGGAGACTGGCAAAATACCTCTCAGTCCTATCCCAGCTTCTTAGTACTTTCATCCATGTTGGTTATATCCACTGCAAGTGGGTAGGGAAAACCATCTGTGGTAGGCAGAATAATGGCCCCAAAGATGTCCAAACCTGAATCTACAGAACCTGTGAATATGTTACTTTACATGGAAAAAGAGATTTTGCAGGTGTGATTAAGGTTAAGGTCCTTGAGATGGGGGGAGTCCTTAAATGTGGAGAACCTTTCCCCACTGCACAGAACCAGAGAGATGGCAGTGTGAGAAAGACTCAGCCCATCCCTTTGAAGATGGAAGAAGGGGGCCAGGAGCCAAGGGATGCAAGCAGATTTTAGATGCTGGAAAAGGCAAAGGGATAGGTTCTTCCTTAAAGCTCCCAGAAAGAAATACAGTTCTGACTGGACAGAATGAGGATACCTTGATCTTAGCCCTGAGAGATATATATTTGATTTCTGAACTATAGAACTGTAAGGTAATAAATTTTTGTTGTTTAAGTCACGAAGTTTGAAGCAGTCTGTTATGGCAGCAATACAAAACTAATATACCAATACTATCCAGTTATACATGATAATAAGAGACTGGAATGAGAGAGTTCCAAATAAGCCTAAATATTAATTTATTCTAAGCAGTTTCCTTATTTTGAACATGAAGATTATTGTTTTTATTAACAGTTTTTCTTGACCCCACTGAATAAATGATAAACCAATATTTAAAGAACATTTGTTTCAAAGGCACCAAATTATTGGCATACATGATGTCTTAGCATGGAAATATGGAGAAGTTTCCCCAATGTTAGTTCAACAAATTCTACCAATATTTCATGAATCCTTTATTCTGGGATGGTTTCAAAAAATGATTATTTTATAGTGTTTGCTAACATGCATGGATATGAACAGGAAATATGAACCAGGTATTATAGGCAGAGAGTTTCTAAGTGTTCCTAGGAAGTAGGGATGATGCCATACCAGTTGACATCCTTGAAGGTGACCCCAAGTGCTTGGTCTTAAAGGACAAGCAAGAGCAATTGGAGGGGGAGAAAGCCAAGGGTGGTCAGGCAGACGTACCCAGGGCACAATGGAGTAAATGGGAGGAGCCCTGGGAAGCCCTAGAGAGCTCTGACATGGACCTGGCCAGGCTGGGACTTGTCCCTGACCGTCTAGCTGTCATGGTTCTGTGGAGCCGAGGTGAGTGGAAGAGGGGTGTTCTGGTAGAAGGTCTCAGTCTCTGAGCACTGCATCTGGCTTGACCTGCTGCTTGGCCTGTCCCAGATTCTTTTCTTCCCATACTTGTCACTTAACATTTGGAGAAATTGAAAAAAAATCCTATTATTTGTAGAATTCCAACAAGTGTTTTTTTCGGTTATGTAGAGGGAAGGAATGTTTAACTAGTCTACTGGTAAACCTACTTAAAACAGGCAGTTACAGGGGAGAGTTGAGTAAATTGAATAATATTTATAAATAGTTCATAAATTAATCATGGATGACTGACAGAGTTGGTCTTGTGAGGGTGGGAAGGTATGACAGCACCTGAGATAGATGAGGAAATGAGTGAGGACAGAGATAGAAGGACAGGTCACCCTGGATGAGGAATGGCAAGGACCTTCATTAGCTTTGAAAGTTTTTTCCAGGAGGTTCCTTTCCCAAGGCTGTGGACCCCAGGGTTTGAGCAGTGGAGAAATTGCCGAACATGGTAACTCATTCACAATCACATCTCTTAGCCGAATCTGTACAGTAACCCATAAAGCTGCCTCATAGCAGTTTACACAAAAGTTAGACACATAATTCATAAGAGAGCTTCATGTACTTCTAGGTTTCCTTAGTGTCTGAATGGAGTCCACTTGGTTCTTGAGCTAATCTTACTTTAGTAACCACAAAACCTAAGAAGTCACGATCACTACCCCCAACATCACCACCATCCTCAGTAACAAACACTTAAGATTTCTAAAACGAAGTGTAGTTTACAAATACCTTCAGCTGTATGAAACCATTTGCTCTTCTTTGTGCACCTCACATGGCCAGGGGGAGCCTGGGAGAATGCTATTGGGTTACTGGGCCACTGCCTGGGGTAGGCCAACCAAAATGTAATGTTGAATTAACTGCACCCTAAGATGAGACCTGTTTCTGAGGCTTGCTTTCTTGAACTGGCCTCCCACATTATGGAAATGAGAGGGAGTCTGCTGGCCTAAGGCATGCAAACAGCAAGGATTGAAATATAAAAGTAAAGAGAAGAACTCTGTATGCTAGTGTTGTGCTCCCAAGTGTCTCTAGGGATAGGGGTGAATTAGTATAAACATAGGGGTGAGATCACATGGGCTAATCAGAATCTAAAACCTACCCTGGGACAACAATGTGGGACTATAGTCTGCAATGGCAGCACTCGAAGGCCGTCGTCTCCCTGTCACAACAGCAGTAATGAAGCGAAAGTCAGCACTGACCTATCTGACTTGTTCTTCATGAATTCAGTGTGGTGACTCGGGGAAGGGTGGCTGCTGTGTTCTGGACTCCAGTGTGCATAAAGGCAGTTATTTCCTGAGGATTATCAGAAGACTTAAAAAAATTCAAAGACAAAAACTGATGAGAAAGATGAACTGCAGTAATTAGCTAACTATGTCAGTAGCAGAAGCCTCGGGATGGTTGTCCTGAGTTTTTGCTGCAAAGTACTTGTCTGCAATATTTTAAGGGCTTAATAGAATTTTATTTTAAAGCTATGACATTAGCACAGTTAAGCCAATCAATGTTTTTTAATAGCCTTTTAAAGGTGCCGTTTTAATTGTGCTCTGTGGGAGGGAAAGGCACATGAAGACTGGAAAACATCTAAAAATGGCTTAGTCAGACCCTTTCAAAAATATTTGCAAGTGCAAATTTCTGGCTTGGTTTGATTGCTGGAGAAGTGGGGTTAGAGTGTGAGATCTGAAGGGCCTATTCCCCAGTGAAAAAGCAAAGACTTAACTCTTGTGTAGATTCATTCAGCTCAGCACCATAGCAAAATATTTGGAATCTGTACTCTTTTCCCTTTAGAGCAGCAAGAGCGGGAGTTGTGGTTTCCCTTAGAGGAGAAATAGCTCTTTGCAGAAGTTTTCCTGTCCTCCTTGGGGCCTGGGAGAGACAGAGGGCGCTCACATTGCTCCTTCCAGCAGTCCTTTGACCTTCTGAATGTTTGCCAGTGATCACTTCAGTTTTTATAGGTAGAATGTGCTTAACATCTGGAAGAAAAGCAAAAAGTGCCATTAACTTTCAGCTTTCTTGTTGGCACCATGCCTACACTGTTGGCAGAACCATCGTAGTCCATCTCCTTTTCTTTATAGCTTAGTTTTGTGTTGCTTTATTGTTTAAAAAATGCTTTCATATATATAATCCTGTGGGGAGCCCCACAATAGCCATGTGATAAAAGGAAGTTATTATTAGTTTCTGTTTTATAAATGTAGAAACTGAAGCTTGGAAATATGGAGAGGTTTACCCAAGGTCGGTTCTACAAATTCAACCAACATTTCATGAGTAGTGTAGAATGTTTTATGGGTCCCAGGAGGCTTTCAAAAATGATTATTTTATAGTCCCTGCTAACAAACTAGTGAGTCACAAATCTGTTAAATCTTCTTACTTCTTCTCTATTGCTATTTCCGTGAAGTCGTGTTGTCTCTTGCAGGGCATGTGGAATTATCTGAAGAATTTACTTCTTTAAAATTTATTTTAAAAAATTTACTTCTTAAAAATTTTTCAATCCAAGTATTTGGTGGGTTGGAGTTGCAACATAAAGATAGAGTATGGTACAGATAATTTGGGGGAATGAATTAATCATTAGAAAAGAGTTCTTGGTCTTGCTTTTTGTTTCAGTTTCTGAAAGAGGACTCATTTTGAGGATTTGTGTTTTCAGGCTTTTCAGTGCAGTGTTTCATCACAGTGCCGAGTGTTGCTGTATCAACCCGTTCAGTTCCAGCTAGAGGCCATGAGTGTACACACACAGTGGGACAAACTGAGCAAGGTAGGGAGATGAGCTGGAGGAGAAGGGAAGTACCGGGAAACGGGGCCTCCATGGCCATCTGTGGCCAGGCAGGGACTACTCTAGTAGATCTTGATGCCTTTGCATTGGACCTGATACTTGGCTAGACCTGTTAGCAAACAACATGCTTGATGGTTTGTTATTTTCCTTAATTTCCTAGAAAGAAGGTCCTTTTGAAAATTCTAGACTTTTCTGTTAAACTAAGAGGAACAGGCTTTTACTGCCTCCTGCAACTAGTTTTGATGGATACACTTCTCACTCCTTAGTGAGAAATGTATCAGAACCAGAAAGTAGGGGCGACTCCCAGGGATGGTGTAGTATTGAAACCAAGGAGAGGATCTGTTCTAGGGCAGAAGAGTGTGGTGTGGTCTCCTTGAGCTAAATTAGCACACTAACTCTTCTTTATGATTCTTGGGCATTTAACCTTTCTGGGACTAAGTTTTCTTTTAGTAAATTTGATCTAATAATGCTGATTTTAATAGGCTGTTGTATGGGTCATGTGAAATGACATATGTGAAGGGTTAAACAGAGTGCGTTGTATACAGCAGGTACTCAACAACGGTAGCAGCTTCTATTACTGTGATTGTCATTCTCACTACCACTAGTGCAATCGGGACAGACAGAGCAGAAAACTAGGTTAACTCTAGTCTGCCACCTTTTCCGTCTCTTGGGTCCTGCAATTATGGGTAGAAGGGACAAGACTTCTATCAAGTAAACTTCAGTTAGAAATCTATGCCTCAAATACTAATACTTTGGCTAAAGAGGTAGTACTGCAAGGATTTTTCCAATAGTATTTTAAAATTGACTTAGTCTAGCAGGGTATCCAACCTTTTGGCATCTCTGGGCCACACCGGAAGAAGAGTTGTCTTGGACCAAACATTAAATACACAAACACTAACAAAAACCGATGAGCAAAAAAAAAAAAAAAGGGTTTTCAGTACATTTACAATTTTGTGTTGGGCCACATTCACAGCCTTACGGGCCGCATGCGGCCTGTGGGCTGTGGGTTGGACCCCCTGGTCTAGTGGAGACACCAGGCACCAGAATTTTAGGTTCCAGTTATGTTCTCCATTGTGATTCAACTGTTCAGCCACTGTGGGGACAAACATCAGTTTTCTGGATTTGAGTTTACCTTGTGCTAAATGAGAGTGGAACTACATCTCAATCAAATAAAAATGGTAGAAATGTTTGAACGATACAAGCCAAATAGTCAGTGAATAATTTCATGTGTGTCTCCTCTGTTCCCTTGTCCCCCACCTCCATCACAAACACACACATTCCCTCTCTCTCATTCTTTTTGTAATAAATGCTTTGGTACAGTGTAAAGGCACAACCAGGGAGTTCATGCTTTCATTTGTTCATTTATCCAAGGACCTTTTCTGTGCAACTATTACATGTCAGGCATTGACCTGTTTAGGGAAGTGCTTGGATTCCCTCCGGCATTGTAATGGAGAGCACATGAATTATGGG
This sequence comes from Desmodus rotundus, assembly GCF_022682495.2. Taxonomy (NCBI): domain Eukaryota; kingdom Metazoa; phylum Chordata; class Mammalia; order Chiroptera; family Phyllostomidae; genus Desmodus; species Desmodus rotundus. Next base: position 163,230,216 of record NC_071388.1, on the reverse strand, counting down.
TTCATATGTGATCTGACAGCATAAGAACTTTGTAAGTGGGAACAGTGGGTCAGGAAGAAAAGACGCAAAGTCCATCTCTGCACAATGAGAGACTGCACTCGGAGTGATGCACTGTAGTCTGAGAACCTCATTATTAGCAAGTCAGAGACGTACTGGAGAGTGTTCAGAGAAAAGCAGCAAGAATGATAAATGGGCGGAAAGACTGATTTATGAAGACTTACACAACAAAATATGTATTCTTAGATCAACAAAGACTTCAGAAGAAATGTGATCACTATCAACAACTCTCTGAAGGTTGTGAATACCCCGGGGGCACCCCAGAGGTGTTTAGCCCGATATCCAAAGTAATGACAGTGAGTCAGAGGATGGCAAATTTACCTACGGATCAGAGAAACAGGAGGCTGGTAAATCCTGTGTCTTATTGACAGAAAGTAGCTTTTAAGGGCAACATCCTTAACTTATTTTACTTCACAAATATATTTCTGCAGTTGTAATGATGTATAATCATCTGTTGTCTCTTTATATTCAGGGATTTTATGTGTGTTTCCTATTTACACACCTTCCCTGAAGATGTCAAGAATGAAATATTTGATTATGTTTTTTACTTTCTACTTCAAAGGCTTGAAGATAAAAGAAGCTGAGTTATGGACAAATTGTTTTCTTAAACTGAAGTTTGCATGCTTAACCTTTGGTAAAGGTCATTGTCATAATGTAGGATTTTATTCCTATGCAAAGCCGAGCGAGTGACTCTTTGTAAAACTGTACAGTTTATACAGACACACACACACATGCACATGATATAATACAAAGCTTTTGAAGGCTATCAAATAAAAATTAATTTAAGACAGAGTCCAATCTCATGCAATGTTATTTATTCTGGATTCCTGTAAGAGGGGCTGTTTTAGCTATGGGGTAGAAGTGTCATACTTCAAGAAAATAACCCATGTGGGACCGGGCCACAGGCAGTCTCAGAAGAGCTGTGGACTGACAGCTCTCAGCAGTCTCACTGCGAAGTGCTGGGAGAGGTAACTGGATCCAATGGAAGACTGCCATTAAATCTATTAAAAATACTTGTTGGCTCCCAAACCCCGATTTCCATTGATGATCTAACTGCTTTCTGGGCAGTGACTCCATGTCTGGATTGGACCTGGGTTGACGCAGGGGTTGAGCACACAGCCCAGGCTGAGACTATGAGGTCCATCCTCCTGGCCACAGTGATTGGTTCAGGGGTGAGCATGTGACTTGAGCTGGGACTCAAAAGACATTTTTTGAGAATGCTGCAGCCCAGATCTCCTCGTGAGCAGTGTCGCATGCAGGAGGCTGGGACTGCTGGGGTGAATTTGGCTCTCATGGTGGGAGCCAGCCTGAGAAGGAGGCCTGTGCGTGGGCAAACACCAAGACAGAGCCCTGATGACAGAATGTCCAGATCAGGTGCTACCTGTCTGTGCTGTTTTCATTTAGTAGAGCTAATAAATGCCCTTTATTTATTAAGCAATTTTGGCCTCGGCTTTGGTCCCTCATGACATAAAGAATCCCACTTGCTGTTTGAATAAGCACCAAGTTGTGTGGTAGAGATCACAAATTCTCTGCAAGCGTGGAGGAGGGAAGGTCCATGTGAGCTGGGAGGGTCGTTAGGGTGGAAGCTGGAGCATGGAGCATCAGAGGGAGCAGAGGGCAGGAGGTGGCCAACAGTCTAGTGTCCACTGTGTTCCAGGAACTGAGGTGGGGCCCCACAGTCTACCCTCTCAACATCCCTGTCCTGTTTGTCTCATGGTCCTGCTTTGTAAATGAGAAAACTGAGGCTCAGACAAGTTAAGTAACTTGCCCAAGTCACCTAGCTAGTGAGTGAAACTTCCAGGATTTGAACCCATGTTCCTCCCTTCCTCAAGTCTACAACTTGGGTTCAGAATATCTGGGCTTCTAGCTGTTCACTTTTGGACAAGTCACGTACATTCCGTGGGCCTTAGTTTCCTCTGTGTAAAGTAGTGATGATAATGCCCACTTCATTAGGATGGTGAATATATGGGCATGTTGTCAATTGTGCTAGGTGATGGCGAGGCATTATTTTTAATGAGAAAGGCTTCAGGGAAGAAAAACCACTTGAAACTACAGATAGGAGAAGAGGTAGATTTTGGTGGGGAGCTAGTGAGGAAAGGCTGGCCTGAACAGATTGACCTGGGCAAAGGCATGGAATGTAGCCAAACATGAGCCACTTGTGCAAAAGAAAAGCAGCTGCCTTAGTAGTTCCTGATGGGAAGCTTTAGGAAATAAGGTCAAGGGTAGTTTTCTTTTGTTCACTTATCCTTCCATTTTTTCAGGGAGAAATATATTCTCCTAACACTCCCTTTAACTTTCTTCTTCCTGCCTAAGTGCTGGCGCTCTACTGAAGTTATTCGATATGTGTGATCTGTCTAGCTTCCCTATCCAAACGGCTTTCTTTCCTCCTTGTATTTTTATCCTTATCTCCTATACTGTATAGTTTTATATTTTACTTATTTAGCTTATTTGTTTCTTCCATTAGAATACAAGTTCCACAAAGGCAAGGATTACCCCTTTCCCTCATTTGTTTATAGTCCTATCCCAGTACCTTGAAGAGTGTCTGGCACATGGTAGATGCCAATAAAGATTTGTTGAATCTCAGAATGAACCCCTTTTTATGTCTATCCTGCCTGGGGTGGGCAGGGCATGAATGTTATCTGAAAGAAAACTCTCAGCTGATTAGCTCACACGAAGAACTTAGAAATTGTCAGTAAGCATTTCTCTCCTTGTCCTGTGAGTTTGTCTGGCCTCATCTGAGAAGAGGAATTGTCTCCTGTTTCTGGACCACCTTCCCTTCAGCTATTACGAATGTCGTTGGCCTATTTTCAACCTTTCCTTCCTTTCAAGGTGCTGATTCCATCTTGGAGGGGCTTTATCAGGGTTTACTAGTTTTTTGGGGTTTTTTTTTTTTTTTGAGTTCCTGTGCATCACTTAAGAAGCCTTATGTCTTTCAGAGGCTTCACATGTACAAGACAAACTTTCCCCGTGCTATTGCTGATCTTCTCTCGGTCTAACCTTGATGCGCTGACGTACTCTCATGGCCTTTGTCTCTTTCCTGGGTCTTTTCAACAACAGCCCCCTTTATGGGAGAGGATGAGGAAAACCGGGAAAGAAGGGAGAAAGTGAGAAAAAAGAATACTTCACCCTGTCATACACATAGTCCCCGATTCCCTAATTAAGAGAAGACCTAAAAATTGACCTCTTGACTTGTCTTAATTGGGCTGAAGGTATGTTGGGTGACAGACCTAATGCTGGGATCACTCATTTTATTTCTCTCACCCCTACCTTCTTTTTGATTTAATGATGCCTATTGGTAAGTAATGGGTAGACGCACAATGGAATATTTTTTACCAATGTAATGGCTAGCATATTGCATTAAATAAATATGAAATACCTGTTTAAATGTACCTCTGATAACATTTCTTATAGTAGATAAAGCCTTGTTAATTTCACCTACTTATTTTCACTAGGTGACACAGATGTTCTAGTCATATCATTTTTAAATGAAAATATCTATGATGGGCAAATGGAACCCTAAAAACAAGAAGAAAATAATTGGTAAAGTAGCAGACTTTACCAATTTAATTACCAAACTCTTGGAGTTTGTATATGTACTTATTCCAATCCCTTTTCAATTGGAAATTTCAAAGAACCACAAAATAAGAGATGGACAAATGTTATTAAGTCAAATATCTGTGTGTGTCGTCCCCCCCGCCCCGCCCCATGCCAAGATTCTCCCATTGCAGCTCATGCCTTCATACTTTTTCTGTTCTGGATGCACAGTCAGCAGATAGCTCTTGTGTGGCATTCAGATTAGATCCTTCTGTGTGTGGTCAAGCAACCACCTCTCCGTGGCATCCCCTTTATGGCACTTTGACTTGGCTGTTCTTCCTGGAGGCCAGGGATGCTCCTGTGGACTTTGGGTTCTCTTTGGTCAAAGAGAGCCCAGTGTCAAGCTTTGGTCAGCAGTAAACCTCCATCTGGTAAACAGGGGTGATGTGATCATTCCGTTCACTCCTTGGTGCTGCCAAATCTGGGGAAAATCTCACCAGTACAGGCTTCCTGGAGGCTTTTAGTGTTTCTTGCTTCTGGCTGGAAACCCAGAGGACACCAGCAGTGAAAAGTAACAGTGTGGAGAGGTGCTCTGCTCTGTGTGCTGGTGATGTTTAGAAGAGATTTCATCTGGGGGTTGATTTTAGTTTTAGATTGACCATTAATCTTGCTGTATGTCTTGCAGGGAAGAAAAGAAATATGTTTTATTATATTTTTATCCATGTATGCTTCATGCCATCGTATTGATTTTTAGGTGGAAACGTTATTTTCAAGGACATCCTTTTGTTTCTACTTGCCAGATCATGCCAGTGTTAATTCTTAAACTTTAGGAAAAGATGTATGTCGAAGCAGCGGGCTAGACTCAGATGGAAAGCAGGGTCTTTGAAGATCATCTAGACTACAGAGTTTAAAATGCTTATTTAATTATTATTATTTGTGTTTCAGAAGAATCAGATGTGAAGCAGTGAAGGCCAAGGAGGCCAAAGTGATATATTCAAGTTCAAAAAGCCAGAGTCCACAAGGATGGTGGGGTCATGGTGCTTTTCTGCAGAGAAATACCACCCAGCTAGTTTCTTATGACTAATGCCTGAAAACATCGTCCACCTGCATCTCTGAGCCTACTTTGAATTTGAACCTGAACAAAGTCATCCAAACCCCACCTCCCACATTCTGTCCTCCCTACCATTGTCTTTGTGCATGGGTCCTTTATTCGTGTTCCTTGACTTGACCCTTTCCTTTCTTCCCCCCATCATTCTCCTCCCCTCTGGTCACTGTCAGTTTGCTCTTTATCTCCATGTCTCTGGTTCTATTTTGCTCACTTGTTTTTTTTTGTTGATTAGGTCCCACTTATAGGTGAGAGATCATATGGTATTTGTCCCTCACTGTCTGGCTTATTTCACTTAGCATAAAGCTCTCCAGTTTCATCCATGCTGTCACAAAGGGTAGGATTTTCTTCTTTCCTTCTGCTGCATAGTATTCCATTGTGTAAATGTGCCAGTTTGTTGATCCACTCATTTACTGATGGGCATAAATCTGTTATGCCAGTATCAGACTGTTTTGATTACAGTGGCCTTGTAATATAGTTTGATATCAGGTATTGTGATGCCTCCTACTTAGTTCTTCTTTCTCAAAGTTGCTGAGGCTATTCAGGGTCATTTATGATTTCATATAAATTTTTGAAATATTCTACATCTGTGAAATATGTCATTGGTATTTTAATAGGGATTGTGCTGAATCTATAATTTGCTTTGGCTAGTATGAACATTTTGATGATGCTAATTCTTTCAATCCATGCACATGGTATATGCTTCCATTTGTTTGTGTCTTCCTTAATTTCTGTCTTCAGTGTTGTGTAGTTTTCTGAGTACAGGTCTTTTACCTCCTTGGTTAGGTTTTTCTTAGGTACTTTGTTTTTCTTGTTACTATAGCAATGGTTTTTTTCCCCCTAATTTCTGTTTCTGATACTTCATTGATGGTGTACAAAAATGCCTTTTATTTCTGAATATTGACTTTGTATCCTGCTGCTTTGCCAAATTCACATATTGGGTCAAGTAGTTTTTGGGTGGAGTCTATAAGGTTTTCTGTGTACACTATCATGTCATCTGCAAACAATGACAGTTTTACTTCTTCCTTTCCAACTGGATGCCTTTTATTTCTTTCTCTTGTCTGATCACTGTGGCTTGAAGGAAGTTTGTACCCTTTGACCAACATCTCCCCATTTCTCCCACCCACCAGCCCCTGGTAACCACTGCTGTATTTTCTGTTTCTATGAGTTTGGCTTTTTAGGTTCCACCCACAAGTGACATCACACAGTATTTGTCTTTCTGTGTCTGACTTTTTTCAGTTAGTACAATGACTACAAGTTTCATCCATTTTGTTGCACATGGCAAGATGAAATGCTCATCCTTAAATAATTATCTGAAAGCATCAGCTTTTCCTCCCATGAGTAGAATGACTTAAGAATTCTTACTTGTAAATTCAGATCTTAGCAGTATTACATGTAATGTCATAAAAAGATATTTCTATTCTGGAAATGAATAATCCAACTGAGTGTTAAGATGTTTTTCAATTTGATAGTAAGTCATAAGGGGAGAAGCCTGGAAACCACAACTTCATTATAGAAAGGGAAACAAATCCAACTCTAGATTGAGGTACCTGGGAAATAATGATAGGTTTATTTTGTAGCTTCAAAGGGCGTAACTAGTACAAGTCAACGTTATCAGAAGAATATCCACCCAACATAGAGATTTGTAATAGTTGAAAATGTTAAAAATGAATGGGTCACCTAGTAATTCGGTCAGTGGGATATGAAAGACTGCTCACCAGTCAGGGCTGTGTGTGGAAGTGGAGTGGATGAACATTGACAATATGGGGGAATGAGCTTCAGAATGGGGGGCAGGTAGGGATCGGGGCCTAGAGATGTCTTATCAGTGGAGCTGGGAAAAAAAACCCAGAAAAAAATGAGGCCAGTATGAAGGGAATGGGACAAAGGCCATGTGCTAATTAGTCTGTGAGAGGCCTGAGAAGATAATGGATATGAATGATCTTTCCCAAATCTTGCCTTGTTGCCTAAATAATATATTTGGCTTCTCTAGCCCTGTGAGAACTTGTGAAAGTACATTCATTCCTGGTGGACTTGCAAAATCACCTCACCCCACTGGGCCCTATTCTTAGTTTCCAAGACCATCTTTTATATTTCACCCTCTTGATAACAGTTATTGGAAGCTTGACTGACCTTGTCTCAACATTGGAACTTTTCTAGTGTATTTAATATGGGGAGGGGAGAGAAGGAATAGCAATAACAACAAAAACTAAAGCCACAACGACATGATTTATTACAGAACATGTTCCTCAGAAGAGACAAAAAGAGCATCAATGAAGAGCAATCATAGGAGGTTAGCAGTTGTCTCAGAGCCCATTCAACAATTCATAGAGGGTTGACTTCATATAAACAGCTGCAGAAAAACAGTTAAATGATTTTCTTCACACTCTTGGGGGGAGACTGGGTCTAATCTGATGTGGTTGCTCCAAAGGAGTGCTGTTAATGACATCTACACCAAATATCAGTTCAATACATTGCTTCCCTTCATTAATCTGGGTGTCAGTGTCTGCATTAATGGTGTTTACACAGCAGAAGGTCTCAGGGAAGGATAATAAGGACTCATTTTTAGTGACATGTGAGGGTGGCCCTGTAAAATCAAGCAAATACATAGCTGATTCCTTGACTCCAGTGAATCAAAATCACTTTATTCATTCATTCTTTCACTCCACCACTATTCTTTGAATGACTACTCTGTGCCTGGCACAGTGTTAGGTTCTTACATAGTAATTTGCCTTACATACAAAAGTCTTCAGGGAGCTTATAGTTGCGGGCAAGACAGAAATCATCACCCACGTATATGAGGGACTGTGGTGATAGGTATAGCAGAAAAGGACAGATTTCTTTGAAAGAGGAACAATGTAAACAAATTCAGATAGAGATTAATGATTTCTCCAGAAAAATCAGGAGTCTTTGGGAGTCTATAGAAATGAATACTATGCCTCTCTAACCATCAAATCTGAGTGGGACTGTCTCATTCAGAATGTGGAAGTTTCCTTATTGCAACTGTTAAATAACAGTTCTGCCTAGGTGCTTATAGATGAGTGAACATTTGCATGGATAACAACAGGTCACTATGAATGAGATTGAGACACAGTGTGTCTCTGAGAAGTTGTATAATTTTTAGGTATTCCCCTCCCACCCCTGAGCCTTAGGTGGATTAAAAACTACTCGTCCCTATGCTGCCCACTGACTATGGGTGAGCATTGCTTCAGAAATGAATTGGAGCTGCCTCTGGACAGGGTATTTTTTCTTTGGTGTCTGTGAGGTGGCTCACCTGATTCAGGTGTTCTAGAGCTTTTCTGACTCACCTTGAGAATGACATCAAAGGTCCTGACTCTGACTGGTTGTCAGGGGGTGCAGAGGAGAGGGGCGCTCTGGCTTAGTCCTAGCTACAGTAATGCTAGTCCAGGAGGAGCAAATGCATGTCCAGGAAAATTCCACTCACTGATGGGAACACTGTGACACCTGGAAATCTCACAAAATAGCATGAGCATATACCTACTATTTCTGCCTCTATGTCACTGAGTGAGGGAGTAGATATTATGGTGCATCATTATGTGACTCAAATGTATCATCATTACAGCCTCATCCCCCACACTGAAATCTTGTACATCAGACACTATTTTAGAGTCTGTCTGTCTGCTTGTCTATCTGTCTGTCTGTCTGTCTAACTATCTATTCATTCCTCATTTCTCACAATGGATCCTCAGAGTATAACACCCAAACACAGGGATTTTCTTGTTATAAACGAGAAGATATTTTCTAGTTTTCAAAAAGAGACAGTTAGTAATTTAAAGTACAAGGTATCCCCTTCCCCTGCCTTCCCACTTGTCTCTTAGAATGTTATTCAGAATTTGACAACCATGTTGGGCTTCAAACTGGCCAGAGGAGGCCAGAATAGTTTGGGGCAATCTGCCAGGTCCTTTGAGTTCACAGGTGCTTGGGCACATAATATACAACTGTATACCTGTGTCTCCCAGCTATCTTCTCAGGTTGGCAATGACCGCAAGCCTCACGAGGGTAGAGATTTTTAGCTACTTTTTCAATGGTTATCCTCCACTCACTAGAAAATGCCTGGCTCAGTAAATATTTGTTGAGTAAAAGGAGATATTTTGTTGAATAAAAGAAAGAAAATCTGGGTTTCCTAGTTGGAACCACTTCTAAATTTGTGTAATTTTGGGCAAGGCATCTGATATTTCTGTTTCTAATTTACCCCTTTATTTGGTTAAAAATGAAATAGTGGTTGGAAGCCTCATGGAGCTTAGAAGGTAAATAGTTGCTTAAGAACTAAATATTTTTCATTGATTCATTGAAGGTAAGAGAAACAATCAGAAGTCACCAAGTGGCCTTAACAGTTTGGTATGTGTTCACCCATGTTTTCCCATAACTCATGTCACCTGGAAGCTATGTGCTTTAAATCTTCCTCTCCTTTGCATTCCTGTTGGTGGTGGTGGAAACGAGGGATGTCATCAAGGCATTTGCGGTCATACTTGGTGTCTTTCAGCCCAGCAGAAGTAGCTTGGAATCCTCAGTGCCAACAAGATGTCATGAGCTCCTGGTGTTTTATGAGCCTCTTAAAAGGGTGAGTATCCAGGAGTGATACCTGAGCAGTTTGTCAGGGCACTGCGCAGTAACTACCGTGGGGAGCTGCCTCTTGGACTGAACTCAAATTGAGATGGCTCCACACAGCCAACGAAGGTTTTAATATCAGTCCAGTCCATCACCCACAGACAACACTATTAATAACCAGGTAAAAGCCTTTGTGTATAAGCCGATTCCATTTACAGTTACATCATGTCAGGTAGATGTCGGTGTCCTATCTTGTCTCAGTCATACTGATGGCTAATATGATCCATACAGGGTAATAGATGGGGTGGGAAGGATTACGGAGTTAAAAATCAATCAGGGTTTTCTCATACATTTCTATGCTTTTGTGGCTGGTTAAATCATCAAAGTCTCAAGATTGATTTTTTTGCTTTAGTAATCAATCCTTCACAGTCTGTTACCTTTTTCCTCCTCCTTCTTCTCCCACCCTACTTTTTTTTTTTTTAAACATATAGACAAGAGTTAAAAATTTTTTTCCTCTGGATAAATACAAAGATGCACTTTTTGCCCCAGAGGGAAGATTTATCACATTTTGAAGGCAGAGCTGAAAAGTTGTGTATGCCACTACACTGGACAGGCAAGATATGAGGGTTGATAAGTATGAAGTAGTTTGTTCTTTTCAGAAATGTCATTTATACTTGGGCATTTGGTATTTTATTTTATCAGCTAAAGAAAAGTCTCAGTTTCTATCTCCAAAAAAATCTGGTTGTAAGATTTATACAGTGGGAAGCATTAGCATGAAACACTGGGATCCTCAAGCACTGAATGCAGCAAGAAACCATGTCTCTTGGGCTTTGAGACGTGTATATATGTGTGTGCTTATATTCACCAAGGTTCTATGACGCAGTGATGAAAGCACTAATCTGATACAGAACACTCAAAGGGGAAGCCATATATCTGCTATTCCTGAGAAGTTAGAAATGTTTTGACAAAAACCCATAAAAATCCAGGTAATTGTTTCCAAACAGGTTCACAGACTTAAGTAGATACATGAGGGGTAAGAAGGGGACAGAGTGGGACTTCGAGATTGATGAGAGGTGGACTAGCAGTGCTGTGATGAGCCCATCTCAGGAACTGGGGGAGATCCAGTATGTCAGCATAACTTGTGATGTGGAGGGACTGTTACGCGTGGAGCAGTTGGTGTCAGGGAGACACAACACAGAGCAACAGCATTCCCTATGTGTGGGAACACAGGAACCTGGAAGGGGCATTCACTCATTCACATACCACAGCCTTTCACTAAATAGGCACTCTTCTGGGAAAAGCAGATGCAGACGGACATCCTCAAGGACCCATTGTCTCATGGGGTAAAGGGATGTAAACAAATAATTTGGGTGCAAGGAGATAACCTCCACAGTCGATGAGTGCAAAAGACCTGGGATTCTGAGCAGGTGGGAAGGCTTAGGGTTCATTGGCAACATACTGGGGACAGGTTAGTAAGAACAATCCAGTAGCTGTCTCCACAGCACCTCCAGACATAGTCTGTATCCAGTCTCTTCTGTTTGCCTCTCCAGAATCACTCAACATTCTTCACTCTGTGTGGACCAGTTATTGGACTTGCTTTCCCTCTGGCCAACAGTGAGTCCTGACAGGATGTTGAATGACTGGGTGAATGAATGAATGAGCGAATCAGAGGACCCAGTCCTAGAAAGAACAGAGAATGAACCAAGTTTCTAAGACAGAGACTCAAGCAGGAAAAATAGAAGAATTGGGCTCTATTGGGCTCCTAGAACTGTATTTCTTGTTAGAAACAGATATAAGCTGTGTTTTGGAACTGGGTTATGTGATAATGTCCAAGTAAGAAATCCAGAGGCATGCTGGGGTGGGAGTTCTTCATACTTTCTGTGTGTGCGCGCCATGGGTAGCTTTGGAAGGCTGATGGAGCCAATAAACCCTTTCTCAGAGATATGCTTTTAATGCACAAAATGCAATACCTAAAAGTACAGGGAAAACTATATTGAAACAGTTACCAAATGTTCTAAAATTGTGGCAGGAATATATATATATGTATGTATATATATACACTTTATTAATAGATTAATAATAAAATCTAGTAGTGTATCTGATAACCATCAGAAGTTTGAAGTAGTCATGAATGTAAATGGTATTTCGAGATAGCTGCATGAACAATAACGATGACATGAAAGTATATATGATTTCTGTATGTCCTAGATGTGCTAATTCTGCTCTGCTCATAAGTTGAGGAAATACGGAATTTAGTAAAACTTTTTTCTAACCCAGCTTTGCAGGCATCCTGATTTCTATCCATCGACCCATGGGAATTTGTTTAGAACCTTGATGGGGCTGGGCCTGGAGGTGGAAGTCCAGCAGCTCCTCCAGGACAGCAGGGTTGGCAGAGGCATGCACTGCTGGCAGACGCAGCTTTATGAGAGCACTTGAACGATGCCAGTGTGATCAGAGATTACATCTAAGGATACGCTCTTGAACCAGACCCAAACTTCTATCCTTTTAAAGATTGAATTTCTCTGGTGAAAATCATGAAATAGAATACTGTCTAGTGTGATATTTGGGGCGTCCTGCTTCCCAATAGTTGAACAGTTCAAGGAGGAGTCTATATACAATATCTCCGTGTGTTTTCCTGGTCCATTTTTATTTCCATACATATCAACATTGGGAAAATAAAATCATGCAGTTGTGCAGGACATTCCACACATACCTGCTATAAAAAAGATCCCTCTTGAAGAGTGTTTTAGGGTAAGGCATGTAGCTCTACCATTACACCTAGAATACATAAGCACTTACAGATGGGGTTCCTGAAGCTCATTCATCACATTTACGATCTATAGATTCTCCCCAAAGTAGTTTCTTCTTTAACCACATTGGTTTGGGATGTGTGGAATACATCTGCAATTGATCAGAGTTGGAGATGCTCCCACTTGCCCCACTTTAAGAGGAGGGTTCACTCAAATGTGCCTCCTGCTCCAGGCTGTAAGGAAACAGACACAAAGACACACTTTTCAGAATGCAGACTGTGGCTTAGTATTTACCTGGACGTCTTGCTCCTCATCAATCAGAGGGCTTTAGTAGAATGCAAATTTCTGTTATATAGAATCTCTAAAATTAATGGAGGCCCTTTCCCATGTATTTTGTGTTTGGAACTTGACACAGAGGTTTACAGCTGGGGGAAGCTAAAGCTCTTCTAAAGCCTGTAACAGTTTGGCCCCGTGATAAGATTGTTTTGGCCTGGTCAAAAGAATAGAGAAATTCAAATGTAGGCCCTGAGCAGTCGAAGGGGCCTACAATCCTGATGCGTCTTGAACAGAAGTGTTGTTTGGTGTGCAGATCTTAGAAATCCTGGTTTTCTTGTATGCTGCCCATCCGCGTTTCCTGTAGTGGGAGGGTTTCCCCGGGGTAACTAATCCTAATGCGTTGTGACAGATCTTGGCTTTGTGGCAAGTTCTCAAGTGGATTTGAAATGTTTAGGGTTGTTGAAATAATTCACTGCAATGTGGCTTGACATGTGACATCTTATTTTATTAAGCAGAGAAATTGGAATGGAAATCAAGAACATGAAACATTCTTTGCTAAAATAAATCAGCAGTAATTCCCTATAGGTTTGGAGTAGGAATAAGGTTTAGTCTTTAAGCCCGCCCTTATGACATCTGACAATCAAATTAAAACCAGGTGTAACCTGTATCACCACAGCCTGTCCCGTCCAACCACTTCCTGGTTTTTGTTGCTACTATATGTGATTCTGATAAGTAGCATATGCTCTCCTGGTAGGGACTTGCAAAAATATTCAGTAGAAATCATGAAAGCATGTAAAAGGGCAAAAACCCACTTTTGGGTTTGAATTTAGTGTGGAGTGCTGAGAGCTTGTTGCTCATGGGAGAGATTATTTTTCATCCTGTCTACTCCAGCCCAGCCAGTTGTTCTGTGCTCCGATGGCCTCCCAGGCCATGGTTCTCAGAGAAGGTCAGATTGAAACATATTACACCTAACTGGAATTGAATCCCCAGGGACAGGAAGTCACGGCTGAACCTGACATAGAGTTGTGGCCCAGGGTCTTCAGAGCTAGCACCTCTTCCTCTGTTTCTACTCCTAGGTTAAATGCTTATTACCCTTTAAGCCTAAACTTTTAGAAGTAATTAGCAGTTGAATCTTCTCTGGGCTCAATGCTCTTATCTATTTTCTAACCAAATTCCCATTGAAATCAACAACTAGGCTTATTGATTTAATTTAGACTAATTTAATTTGAATCAATAACTAGCAGTTGCTTCCACTGGAAGTTTAAATTGAGAAAGTCCCAATGAAATAAACTAATGGATTTTGGTATTTCATAAATATTTACCTTTGAAAGGCTTAGTTGTATCTATAGAGGAAATGGACTTCTTGAACTTTTAGAAAGCACAAGAATCAAGCAAATGATTTGTCAGAAACAACAGCATACTCACTTTCAACCCCTGACTTCTATCCACTGTCTAAAGCCTTATTCTCCATGTTGAGAAGTGATTGGTTTAAGAATAATTTCCCACAAGCCACTGCCTTGGACATTCATTCACCTTGGGAGCCAAGTCAGAGTGAGGGTAGCTTTCTCAAGGGATCCGGTCCTGACAGCACACATTTCATTCCTTCCGGGTTGCTCAAAGAAGAGAGGTCCAGGTCTTGATGCTGTTTTATTGTTTTAAGAAAAATGATTAGTCTCTTTCTTGCTCTGAAAACTTTAGCTCATTGACTTTCAGGACTTAGGAATAATCTGAAGATTGGACTTGCTTGTTGAAACCTCTGGGAAATGCTACAGAACTGACCAACATTAACTCATGTTTTAAATTCTGTTTGGTTCTCCCCTACTTCCATTCTGAGTTCTAATGTCTTTTCATCCCGGCCAGAAGCTGCAGCTATTTTTCTCCATGCTTGACCTAGCCATTTATCCCACTTTCTTTTGGCAGAAGAATAGAAAACAACATTTGCAGCATCCCTAAATTAATTATACTTTTCTCAAGCTAAAGAACTGTGACAGAGCCACAAAACAGCAACTGAAAACTAATTCCTTAAAAGAATATGAAAAAAGGAAGTTGTATAAGATAGGGTAATTAATCTTGCAATAAAAATAATTGTTTACAGTTAAAATTAATGTAACATGCATTCCTCAGCAGATAATAAATTATGGACTTTCTCATTAGCATTTGAATTGATTTCCTGTAATTTCTGAGGAACACATGAGCATGTGACTAGATTAAGTTTAATTGGACTACAGCTGGTGCTGATTGTATGCACGCAGGGCGGGGGCTTTGCTGACTGATGGGCTGTCTCTGCATTTTGTTTCCATTGTCTTTCTCTTTCTCTACTGGTTTTTCCCCACAGGTAGAAAGATACATGTGGGGAAAATACCAGGATCTTAAAATAGGATCAACTAGTGGAAGAACTATGATTTGGGCTCTGAGGCAATGAGCTCCTACCAAGAATGATTATGATATAATCTACAATTATCATATAAGATAATTGTTATTACCATCTTCTCATTATTATGTAATTATTATTTTGTCAACAGCTAACTTACTGAGCATCTACCATGTGCCAATATTGTACTAAGTACTTCACGTTATTTAATCTGTGAAGCTTTATTGTAGGTGTTCATTCTTCCCATTTCATGAATGAGTAAATTAAGGCTCAGACGGGTGCAACGCTTGTTAGAAAGTCATGGCTGAACCTGACTTAGGGTTGTGGCCCAAGGTAACACAGGTGGATATGGAAGAGTAGACATTAGAAGCCAATTAAAAAAAATTCTAGGGATCATGCACTTAGTCACTTTATTATTCTGGTTATTTGAAGAATCAAGCAGTCTAATTACCCTGTGGATGGGAATGAAAAATGGGTAGGGTATGTTCCTAGCCAGGCATCTGGGCAGGCAGTGTAGCATGTACAGGAGGTGGAAAGCAGCTAAGAAGGGGTTAACATAGGGCTGATGAAGGACTATAGCATCACCATGGAGATAGGCAGGGTTTCTAATAGGCCCATAATTAGGGGGGAAAGAAAGCATGTGTCCAATTAATACTGGAATTGTAAAAAGTGGAAAGAAACCGATATTTCAGAAAAGGCAATGGGAAGAATTGGTAAAATTTAGGTTCCCTTCTACTAGGGTGTGTCTGATAAGAGCTGAGAAAATTGAAAGTGAAATAGTAATTGTAGATTTTTTATTATACAATTTGATGTTTTATTAGAATAAATTTCTTAAAGTAGGAAAAAATGTTTAGAGCAATTTGAAAAATAAGCTCCTCCAGAGAATTCTACGGAACTTCCGTGGTGCGAAGCTTTGTGTCTCTCTCATTTAAGGGAGGACTCAGGCCCCCTCCCAGCAGAAACAGCTCAAGCCTTTTGCTTTCTGATATACCAGAAAAAGTGAGGGTGGAGGTTCTTCAGCAGAAGATCAAATACTTTTTGGTGAATTTACTTGCTTGTTCTGGATTGCCATTAGCACCTGTACTTAGCTCAGGGTCCTCATTGTACTCTTTCTTGTCATACAGTAAATTGTTTACGTGATAGTTCCCCATGGGCTCTGGGCTCCTTGAGGACGGGGCCGACATTAGGTATGATGATGTAGGTACACTAAACTGCAGGTATTTGCTACAATTCTCAATAAAACTTTCCTAATTTTGAACAAAGTTAGGTCTTCAAGTTTTTCTGCCCTCTCTTATTTGCTGAATTATCTCTTTCTACATGGTGTTACATTCAGTGGGGTGTTCTCAAATTCAAGATGATGTTGACCATACAGAGAAACAGAAGTTGGTCATGGTACCCAGATCAGCGTGGACAATAAAAAGGAGACCTTAGGAAATGTTATATGTGTGTGAGATTATAGTCATGCTACCTTGGAGTAGAAAATTTTGTGCAAGGTAGAGACCTGCTGGAGTATTAAACATGGGACCCATATTTTAAACACACAAACACACACACACTTTAGGTCTGGGAGAGAAACAAAATGTGACCCTGGCCTGATGTGCTACTGTTTTAGCTGAGCGCCTGTGCCCAGTACAAGGGTCATGGAACCAGCCTGCTCAGAGCCCGATCCTTGGACTTTTTGCATTTTTTACTAAGTTCTTATATGACTCCCTTCTTTTTCACTCTCCTCTTGTTTGGAGCTGTGAAAAATCTGTAATCCATATCCCTTGTTTCAGTTTTATCATAAGCTGGAATACAGCCTCACTTAAATTTTCCCAATAAACAAAGTGCCACGTTGTTGCAGCCTTGCCTTTCACCTCATTATGGTGGGAGCGGAGTGTGATGTCACACTCGACCCAATACCAGTCTGCCCATAAATGATACAGCCTGTTCCCCCTTTGCTTCCTGGCTCAAGTGCCGGGAAGGAGCTTAGTATGAAATTCATGCCGTGATGACAGATTTAAAAGTTGCTACAAACCCTAACAGACAGCAACTGCAGTTTGTAGACATACACAACATGTACCGCTCTCTTGTATTCTTAAGTGATGACATTCTTCGTTTAAAGAGTTACGTTTATATAGCTCATTACTGTTGCCTGTCTATGAAATGAGGGTGGTAGAGAGAAGGGGAAAGAAGCCTAAATTGGATATGAAGACATTTACCAGAAGAACTTTCCAAATGTTAATGAGCAGCTTAAAGGGCTGCACACATGTGTTGCGATGTAATTGGGTTTGATGCCTTCTGGGGACTTTGAAGCTTTTCCGGTCTTGCCCATTGTGTTTTGAGAGGTGGAATGAGCCCCTCAGATTTCTAACACTTTTGGCTCTGAAGATCCACGTGGTGCGATATTGTAAATCTGCAGACAGCCAACAAACAGAGGGCCAAGCTCCAGCGACTCTTGTTTGGTTTGGGCTTTTCAAGCAATTAAATGAATGGCAGTCTCTAAATGTCTTTGGGGAGGTACAACGTGCTGTGAGGAGAATTTACTGGAAAGGGGCAGGGAGGGGCTCCTACCCTGTTACTGGGGCTTTTGCTGGGGGAAAAAAGCAATTATGTCCAAATGTGTCCTGAGAATTTGCCAACCTGCTCCTATCCCTTAGTCCCCATCACCTTCATAGTCTGAGTTCTATTGGGAAAGCACTGGGGTTTTTTTCCCCTCCATGTGAAGCAGTCATAACACAGAATGAGCTTACATTATAGTTAAATGAGTCTATGTTTTTAAAGATTCCCTTTGGTCCTTTTATACTCTCTTGGAATGTAGTTATGTCTGTTCACCAGAGAAGGATCAAGATGCTCCCAGGGCTTGGTCCAAGTGGGCAAGTTGTTCCCATTGTGGATTGTCTCCAGATTTCTGGCACTGGGGGAGAACACTGGGAGCAGTGAGGCTTTGGGTGGGGAACCCAGATGCCAGGGATCCTGCCCTTTCAGAAATAATGCTTGTTGCCCAGTCTGGGTGAAGTTAGTTATGACTGTTGTTATAATTCTGAGGAGACTCTCCATTTGCATTCTTATTTAAAGCTCAGAAGAACAGTCTGAATGTTGGGTGGTTTACCAAGTTCAACAGAGTCTTTAAACTATAATAACAACTAAGAGGCATCAAGGATCATTAACTACTCTTTTCCGCTCCTTCCTCAGTATGGCCAATTATGTGTGAGGCTCTATTTCAGGTGTTGGGAAGACATGAAGAAGTTTGTTACACGCTTTGGTCCTAAGTAGGGAGTGAAGATAGACGCAAAATCATCGAATATTGGAGGTGGCTCGACAGTGTGGTGGCAGAAATGTGCTCTTAGAATTTGGGAGGACAACTCACTTCTAGCTGGGATGGTTGGAGAAAATCGTCACAAAGCTTCTATTGGATGCTTTCACGCACATTATTTTATTTAATTCAACATTCCAGAAATGCAGGCATTATGATTTTCATTTATCTAATGAGGAAATTGAGGCTCCTGAGATTAAGTAATTCTATCAAGATCCCAGAAATAGACAAGTTAGGATTTGAACCCAGGTCAGACCATGTCAAATTGGGGAGCAGCATTATAAGGAGGTGGTGGAAAACAAGGGTCAGGAGGCAAAAACACACACCAGGAATTTAAAGTTGATGATGCAGTTCTGTAGGTCTGACTTTGAGGTTTGGGTGGTATGGGGATCTAGCTGGGAGAGGATGGGGTTCTACTCTGGAGGGCTTGGAATGGCTGGCTCTAGTGCAGGCGACCTTTGAGTTGACTGTGAGACTGTATCTGTTAGGTTCCCTGTGGGAGTCCCCAGCACCAAGGACCAACCCTCAAACAAAATGGGCACTCACTGGGTAAGGAAGGGAGAAAGGGAGGGGCGGAAAAAGGAGGGGGGCAGGAACCAATAAATTTTATTCTCTTGAGGAGTTTTTATTCTCTTGAATGGTGTTTCAGGACATCTAATTTGACGCAGACATTTAGAGAGGCATGTGGTGGGTAGTAGATCCTGCAGGCAGAGTGAAATGGTAGAAGAGAATCACATTTAAATTACATGGTCAAATTTGGATTTAGAGAATTTTTGACTCACAATCCATATGTGATTGTTGTGCAAATTTTTTGCTGTCTTAAAAATCTTAGCTGAATTGATGCTTCCTAAAACAATGCCATATCTGGTTGGGACTCTCTCACCTGGATAAATAATGTGGAATCACTGGAGATGAAGTGCTTAATCGCTCGTTTAATGTTTCCAATATATACACAGTTGGGACTGTCTTGATGCTGCTCAGCCTTAAAATGTACTCTTTCGAACATTTCTCTTAATAAATGCCAGCTTATTTTGGTAATCAGGGGTGATTATTGTGATAATGGCCAATTGCACATGAATCGTTAGGCCATCAGGGTTCAGAGCTTTATGTGATCAGTCAGAAATTTGAGGAAAATAAATTTGAATTTCACTTTGGCCTCTGGGGCCGGAGGAGTGCCTCGTGCTCAGTAGATATTTTCCATGGGAATGAATGGTACGATAGTTGATCAGACCCCTTAAACTTGACCTGGCTGTTGGATGGGAAAAGCAATGAGTTAAAATCAGTTAATGATGCACTGTAATTTTCTCAAATTAATGTCTGAGTTTTTATTGTGATTTCTGCCTCCTAATTCTAGGTTCATATCATTTATAGTTGATTTTTTTGCAGTAGTTTAACAGCTGGTTTTCCTGTTTTGCACCATTTTTTTCTCTTCTTTCCCTGAAATCCATAATAGTTCATGTTCAGATATAATAAGCTTATGCAAAAATTTTCATGTTTGTTCACTAATGTATTCGTTTGTTTGTTCATTCTAAAATTATTTTTGAATGCCTCTCCTGTGGAAGGTAATCATCCAGGTGTGATGGAGGGTAGGCATGCAGAAAGGGAGGAGTTACAGGACTGAAGTGGGCTGCCCCAGGCTACATAAGCAGCTTTTATATGATAAAACCAAGCTCTCCTTTTTTGACTTTGGAAAGTTGAGAGGTAGAGGAGGAATAGCCTATTCACCTGTGATGAAACTTCTCATCCTGATCCTCACATCTCTTGTATCCTCTTATATCTGTTCCTTCCCTTTGAGGTATAAGCTTTATCTTTTTTTTTCTGCAATAGATCATTCAGTGGCTTCCCAAAGCAAATCACATCCCCCATAGGTACCATGCTCATTTCTACTTTTCTGTTCTTGTCGAAGCTCTTGCCACCTTCTCTCCTGGCATAGCATTTCTCCCTCCTTTCTGCCCACTCGTTCTTGAACATCCAGCTCAATTTCTGTTTTTGCTGCTGAGCTGTATTATGCCACAGCCTATATTTACCTGTTCTTTCCTGAACCACAGAATTTTGCCTTTTAGTTGTATTTTCTATCATGTAATTATTTCCCACTTAAGTTTCTCCACTCCTCCTTATGGATGATGAATTTTTTGTCAGTGATTTTATTTTTGGTTTTTGTGGATGCCTCGCATTTCCAGCACTCCATTCCATTTAAGAATCACTGACCAGTTTGAGTGGGGTCGCCAGAACACTAGTTTCTTTCTTAGGTCAGGGTACAGTTGTGAAAGTGGTGAATATGAGACTGTTGTTAGCATTTTTTAAAAATAGCACTTAATAGAATACAGAAAATGAGAAGACAGCTGTAAATTTTTTTATATACTCAAGAGATCAAAATGAAGATTTATCTTACACAGCTGTTTTTATTACATGGAAAGGTTCCTATGACTTATTCTGCCAAAATTATTCCATTATTGTTGTCATTGTTAATTTTATTGATTTAAAACAGAAAATTTTAAATTGCTGTTAGCTTTCATAAATCCCCTATTTTATGACCCATTGAGAAGACTATTTTGTTGCAGAATTTAAAGAGTGCTGAACAGGCATTATGAAATCAGAAGGAATTTGGATATTTTAAAGCCAGCTGTACTCTCCTGACCAGGGGTCTAGATCAGCAACGTATCAAAGGGAACTCTGTAGGGACCACGTATTGGCTCGCTAAAGCAGGTTCTCCTCAGTGAAGGTGGAGGTCATCCATCAGGTTATGGTGTTGTTGTCGCTCTACCCTTCGTGAACTTTGGGGTTCCTCTGTAGCATCTCCAGGAGAGGAGAGAGAAACTTTTGTAGAAGGCGTCACCTGCAAACAAGCTTGAATGATTTTCGGTGGTTTTATCCCTTGTGTGGTCATTACCGAAACATTTCCAGCCAAGCTCTGGCTGGATCTCTCCTCACAGTTTGAAGCTGTGATACTTGCATCCATATTCTGCAACAGCTTGTTAAATTGTTTTCTGACCAAATTAGAGTTTTCCATTGGGATTATGTTATGTCGGGTAATAAATATGGAATACACAAAGTATCACCTGCTAATTGGCATGGACGAGATTTTGAAAAGATTGATTTTTTCCCCTTCAAAAATATTGATAAATATGATAACCAAAGTCGTCATTAAATTTTTTTTCTAGTAGTGGTAAAAACTATGGTTGTGTAATAACTATTCTAAAATATGTTTTCAAAAGTTCTAATTTGATTTCCAGGTGACATTTTATTGTTGACAAAATGAGCAATTCATCTTAAATCTCATAAACTACATAAAAGTGCTAAATTTGCGTGTCATCAAAGAAAAGTACACAAAGGGAAAGACTGATAATTTGACTGCATTAAAAATAAAGCCATAGAACAACAAAAACATACTTCATAAACAAAGGTAGTGATAAAGACAAACTGGAAAAAGATATTTACAAGGGGATACAAATAATTTGATATGACAAGGGGATTATATCCCTAATATGTAAAGAGCCCCCACAAATTAATAAGAATGTAAACATGACAATAGAAAAATACAAATAGCAAAAAAATATGTAAAAGAATATTCAAACCCACGAATAAGCAAAGAACTACCAATTAAAATAGCAATAGATATTTTCTCCTATGAAACAAATAAATATTGAAAATCTCAATGCTGGCAGAAAAATAGGAATACATATTCTAATAAACTTTTTTAAAAGGTTTTACTTATTTATTTTTAGAGAAAGGGGAAGGGAGGGAGAAAGAGAGGGAGAGAAACATCAATGTGTGGTTGCCTCTCACGTGGCCCCCACTGAGGGACCTGGCCCTCAACCCAGGCATGTACCCTGACTGGGAATTGAACCGGTGACTGTTTGGTTCACAGCCCTCACTCAATCCAGTGAGCTACACCAGCCAGGGAAAAACATATTCTGATGAAGTTTTGATAGTGATAATAATTGGTCTAACGTTCTGTTGGTAATTTAGCAAATTTTCAGTCTTAAAGAGGTGTATACCCCTTGGTTCAAGAATTCTCCTAGAATTTTATTTAAAGGGAATATCTGAAACACATAAAAATGTGTGCTTGAGAGTATTCATTACAGCATTGTTTATAATAGAAACCAAAATCCACCTAAATGACTGCCAATAGTGACTGGTCCAATAAGTAGTCACACCACCATAGATTACCTATAGACATTAAAAATGCAGACATTAATTTCTATTTATTAACATGGAAAATATACTCTGTATGTTGTTCAATGGGAAAAAAAGGTAGGCTAAAAAACTGTAAGAATTTATGCCCCCACTTTTTCAAAATAATGAAAATCTATATTTTCGTTATACATTGTACACATCGAGAAAAGTTTTAAAAGATAAAAACAAATGATAATGATCATTAATCTGATTATTAGTGAGTAGTATATTAATTTTAAAAAAGAGAAGTAATGAATCTCTTTTTATTTTTGGACAAATACATCACAATGTGTTTCTGTCCATAACCACAGATATAACGACAAAATCGTTTTTTAAAGATGGCATCCCCATGTCTGCTTCTTCAGGTAACTCCAAGGACGTGGTCACAGCCGGGCTACTGGAGGGTGAAGATCACTCTGAACTGGAAAATGATGGTAAGTCAGTGAGACAAGCATGGATTTAGGTGTAGGGCTTCTTGATAAATATTATTTTGGGTTTTAACATAACACTAATGTCTGAGAATGAGAATACAAGTCTCCAAAAAAAGGCATGGGATGAGGAGTGTGTATGAACCAGTCAGGAGAGATCTTCTCACCCCGACCCCCTACCCCACAACACCCACACAAAGCATGTTCTGTGCACTTGTGGGGGCATTTAACACATCCAGCACTGTTTCCCAGGCATTTCCCATCAACTGGCAAGCTGCTTCAGCCTGCAGAATAGACCTCACTCATCACTCATGCTGTTGCATTGTGCACTGAGCATGTAATATGCGCCAGGCACAGAGCTAGGCACCAGGAATACAAAGGTCAATGCAAACAAACCCTGTGCCTCCCAGGAGCCCTTGGGTTATGAGGCAGACCCATTAAATAGGTGATTTCAGTGTTTTTTTATTTTTAACATTTTTTTTATTGTTGTTCAAGTACAGTTTTCTGTCTTTCCCCCCACCCTTTCCCACACCACTGTGCCCTCTCCACCTCCCTCCCCTATTTCCACCCCTCCTTGTTATTGTCCATGTGTCCTTTATAGTTGTTCCTGCAAACCCTTCACCCTTTCCTCTATAATCCCCTCCCCTCTCCCCTCTGGTCACTGTCAGCCTGTTCTCAATTTCAGTGTCTTTGGTTATATTTTGCTTGCTTGTTCATTTTGTTGATTAGGTTTCTGTTAAAGGTGAGATCATATGGTATTTGTCTCTCACCGCCTGGCTTATTTCACATAGCATAATGCTCTCCAGTTCCATCCATAAGGGCTTCACGAGGGTTGAGTGTTGAGCTTAACTCTGTCCTAACCTGTTTGTTTAGTAGAGGTTAGGGAAAGCTTCCTGGAAAGCTATCCAAAGGGGAAAGATGAGCAGCAATTAGCTGGGACTGGGGATGTAGGAGAGAGTGAAGACAGGGTTCCAGGAAGAGGAACTTTTCAGTACAGAGCCTTGAGGTGAGAGGTGGCAACTCCCAGTGTGAAAAGGAAGCAGTAAGCCAGGCTGCTGGTGAACAGGAACAGAAGTTTTCAGTCCTGGCCTCAGTGAGAGATTAAATAAACAACAAGCCAGGAAATACAAAACATACCTCCACCCAGGTCCCACTCCACCCCAGTCTAATTCAATTGGCCTCTGTGTGGTGGGGGGTGGTCTTTGAACCTGGTGCCCCAGCCTGCCCTGCAGGACACCCTCCCTGCTATCTGCCCGTCAGGTCAGAGTCCCCCAGGCTGTGGTTCTCTCCCTTTATCTAACAGGCCCCTGGGTTATTGCACAGCATGCAGGGAGAATCAGGAACATGGGGAGAGTATGAAGGGCCTGGTCACCAGGCTAAGAAGTTTGAATTTGCCTTAAGGACAAGGGAGTGCCTGGCTGAATAAGTCTATATGCCACAACCCACCATTAATAATAACGTTCAGAGAGCCTTCAGCTTGTTTGCCAAAGATCTGGGATTTTTATGGTGACCACCTGGGTATATAAATGTTTTGTGCAAGGGAATGGGGTATAAGGAAACACAAAAATAGATATGCGATAGAATGGGCTGTAAATCTATACTTCAGTACACTCAGAAGATTCATTTCTGAATAGGTGCATGTAAAGTGAAAACTTGTAAAGCAAATCATAAGGCCACCTGGGGAAGTTGCTGTTTAAAAAGTCAGTGAAGTAAAACCTACTGAAATGTTAACAATAACTCCTAATTTATTTGTTCTGCATTATTTGGATTTTCATATTCAGTAATGAGTTTTTAAAAGATGGTACACACATGGAACATTTGCATATTTATGTAAACCATGAAGTGTATTTCACTTCATCAGAGGAGAACTAGTCGGGGCATTTGGGAATAAACATGAACTCATTTTCAGACTTAAATTTGAAATTTAGGGATTGATTTTGAGAAAATGATTTCACCTTTCAGAGACTTTTTTTTCCTTGTTGATAAAATGGGAATAATACCCTCACCCACCTTGCAGGTTTGTAGTAAAGGCTTATAAGCAGGTACAGCAAGTAAAGCATCTCGTGTAAGTCTGGTGCATAGTAGGGGCTCAATAAATGGCAGTTATTATTAACCTGCTTTCATAAGAATTTTAGGGGCCTTAAAAAGTCAGGGGCTTCTTGGAGTTTGAACTTCCCCAGCCTTTCCTAGATTCTGTTTCCAAAGCAGATTTTATGGGTGAAAATGGTTGGTTGTTGCTAGGTGTTTCTCATTTACTTAACAACGTCCTGGTATCTAACCAGAGCCAGAAAGAATAATTCAGCGTTACCCATAGAAGATGAAAATAATTGTTTTTTTGGTCAGCAAGCTCCAAAACTCGGTGAACCTATTACATAATTCCAAGCGGTTAATTGGGAATGTGTTTTATGGCTCACGCCTGTGAGCCCCCTGGGAAGCGGCAGAATTCCCATGCTCTGGGTCAGATGAAGCTCGGGAGTGTTTTTGAAGCTTTTCTGCGGTTAGGGTGGATGACTAGCAACACCTGCTTTGAAAATTTTCCAAGCCAAACGATTTCTGTTGTGCTGTACGTCATGGAACCCTGGGGCCTGAGCAGAGCATTTTTCATGTACTGGAACTGACCCCAAGCTGCTGAAGGGGGACAATTCCGGCTGCTTTTGCTCCAGGGGCTCCGGCAACCCACCCCCATGTGGGGGTTGGGGTCAGGGGCACCTCCAGTTTTTAAAATAGGTGGCTGCTGGTGCATTTTCCATCCTTAATCTCCCTAATCGAGAATAAACTCTGGGGACCCCTGAGAGGGGATAATTTTAAACTTTCTGCAATCCAGCTTAATAACCCCCAACATTTTAAAATTACATTTTAGAGTGAAATTAAATAGGGTGAGCAGACATCCTGGCTTGTGTGAGGCAGCCCCAGTTTGTATCTATTGTCTCTGTGACCCATGTAATTAATAAAGCCCCCTCTCCCACTCTCAAGTGCATTCTGGTTAATAACACACATCATGTCATCGCCCAACTGTACTCTGGTCCATGCAGCCTGACCTCTGCCAACCTCCCACCTCATGTCCTACTTCCGCTTTGCCCTCTTGGTGCCAGCCATTTTGGCCTTCTTTTCATTCTTTGAAGACATCAGGCTTGCTACTGCCTCAAGGCATTTGTCCAATGCCGGAGGGCTCAGCCTCAGATCCGTGTGGCTTGCTATTTCTTGTCATTCAGGCCTGAACTCAAGAGTCATCTCTAAACTGGCCCCACTCCCAGTCCGCACACTATCACTCCACCTTGTTTATTTCCTCCACTTTATATTATAACCTGAAATTATTCTCTCAATTTATTTGCGTGTTTATGGTTTATCACCCTCCGCTAGAATGCAAGCTGCATGAGGACAGGGCTCTCGTCCACCATGTTTGCTGTCCCATACCAGCTGCTGGAACAGAGCCTGTTACACAGAGGGTGGTCAGCAAATGCTGCTGAGTTAGTGAATGAATGCAGAAATCCGGTTTTTGTCAAAAAGTGGAGAGAAATGGTTAAAACGGGATTGTTTAGACATGCAATTCATTCACTATTTTAAAAAGTTTTATTGAGATTTAACTCATATATCATACAATTCACCCCCTTAAAGTGCATGGTGGTTTTATGTATATCTGCAGACTTATGCATCTATCTCCACCATCAACTTTAGAACATTTTCACTACCCCCAAAGGAACCCCACACCCAAGTCACCTGTACTCCCCGCCCAGACGGCTGCCAATCTACTTTCTATCTCTATAGATTGGCCTATTCTGGACATTTTATATAAGCGGGATCGTGCAATATGTGGTATTTTTTTCACTTAGCACAATGGTTTCAAGGTTCATTGATATTGTGTTATGTCATGTACTTGTTCCGATTTCTGAATCGTACCCCTGGATCAAGTTCGACCATCCGAAGACGATACACACTGGGGTGGTCTCAAAGGGCCTGAATCATGGCTGCTCATCAAAAGCTCCTCCCCTCCCCCAGCTCGTGGAACTTTTAGAAAACCCAGAGTATGGCTCTTTTCTAGAGTCTGTGAGGTGCAGCCTGAGTTGAGAACCCTCGGTTTAGCTAATTACCTCCACTGGGTTGTTATTTAATGTTATGCATTTGACTTTTATTTAATATTGCAAGCAGAGGTCATGCAAATCTTGGTGCTGCATGTCCCCTCACCAGGATGTTGGGAATCAGATCTTGGGTGTTTGTCATTTTACAAGCATAGAATAAGGGAAAAACCACAGAGCTGGGAGTTCTGACAGGCTTACATCCTAACGTGAGCTTTTTCCTTTGGCGAGCTGTTCAACCTCTTAGCACCTCAGTTTCCTTCCTGTAAAATGATCTATTTCCTAGGGTTGTTGGAAGTATTAAAAAAATTAGTGTCTGGAAAGTACACCAACAATTACAAAATGTATAGAAGTATGATTTGTTCTTCTTGTTAGAATCATGGAATCTTAGGTGTAGAATAGGATGGAGTAGAAGAAGGAGTAGTCTGAAAGTCGAGAATTACTTCTACGTCTGGTGGTCCAGGAGCTGAGCAACACCCTCACTTCCCTCTTCTGTAAAATGTTATAACACTTGGGCCAGGTGATAACTAAAGACCCTTCAAATGAAAAAATTATACCAACCAGTCATTCTCTGACCCATTACAGGTACTCCTCTCTAATACCTCAAATGACTTCCTGTGGCTTGAGCTGACTCCACCTTGACATGACTTTTAACGTACATGTGACTACTTCCACTTAGTTATTACGCAGATCTCTTGTGACCTCTGCTTCCAACACTTGCCCCACCCAAGTACTTTACTATTACAAGGAAATGCTACACGGAAAAAGAGAGGATACAATATATTGACCAACCATAAACCCACCCTATGTAAAAGTTGGTCATATTTCTTTATCTTATTTGGGAACTATTTTAAAGGAAGTTATTGATTGTATTTGACTTCAAATATTGCAGAATGCATACATAAAACAATCATGATATTTTCCTACATAACCATAATAGCATTATCACATCTAATGAAATTAAACATTTTCTGGTATCATTGAACATCCAGCCCATATTCAGATTGCCGCTATTTTCTCAAAAGGTGTCTTAGAGCTGCTCTGTTCAAACCAGAATGTATTGCAATATGTGCCTTTACAATGTCTCTTAATCGAGAGTCCCCCTCTTGGGCTGTTTAGTCTCCATGAACTTGACATGTTGAAGAGACCTGACTAGTTTTTCTGTGGGGCATTCTTCTTTCACTTTTTCAGATCTGCCTATTTCTTTGTGGTGTCACTGAACTTTTTCCTCTATCCTCTGTATTTTCTGTATGCTGGGAGTTAGATCTAAGTATTGATTAGATTTAGTTTAGGCAATTTTGGCAAGAATACTTCATGACACTGAGTGTTTTCTTTGCGTCCCATCAGGAGGCAATGTATTATTACCAGAGATGCAGAGGACTCCCAACTGCTCACTACAATTGTAATTCATTGGTATTGGTTATGACAACACTGGAGAAAAATCAAAGTAGAAAAAAAGAAAACATTTTATTTGAGTGGCTACTAGTATTATAAATTGTATTACTTTATGGGAGCTGTTTACTATTCTTTCTTAATTAGAGAATAACACTATTATGATTATGTATATCATTAAATCATGTGCCAGAATCATTTTGAGATAAGTTCTATTTACTTAGTCTGAAAGACCCTGCACATGCGTCCTTGGTCTTCAGAGTGCTGTTGGATAACTCTGTGGTTTTCTCCCTCGGTAGTTGCTCCCTCCCCCAAACCT
Source organism: Desmodus rotundus (assembly GCF_022682495.2). Classification (NCBI taxonomy): domain Eukaryota; kingdom Metazoa; phylum Chordata; class Mammalia; order Chiroptera; family Phyllostomidae; genus Desmodus; species Desmodus rotundus. Next base: position 163,201,874 of record NC_071388.1, on the reverse strand, counting down.
AGAGGAACAGTGTAAAACATTTTCACTCATGGGAATACACACACACACACACACACACACACACACACACACATGCTTTCTCTCTCTTTCTCTCTTTTTTATTATATCTTTCATTTTCGATGTCGGGGTAACAATAAAAACCAACATAACATTAGACATGATATATTAAAAACAAAATTTAATTACTTCTGACATACAAATTATTCTTTTAAAAATATTTTCTTTTTTAAAAGATTTTACTTATTTTGATTTTTAGAGAGAGGGGAAGGAAGGAAGAAAGAGAGGAAGAGAAACATCAATGTGTGGTTGTCTCTCACATGGCCCCCACTGGAGACCTGGCCTGCAACCCAGGCGTGTGCCCTGAACTGGTGACCCTTTGGTTTGCAGCCCGCACTCAATCCACTGAGCCACACCAGCCAGGGCCAAATTTCTCTTTTATGCCCTCTTTTCTTTGCCACAAAAAGAAATAATGTAAGAGTCTATTTATTTAGGATTTACTAAGAAATTAGTCTATTTGAAAGGGAAAATAAATACAGGTGGGAAATCTTGGCATCTTTTTGTCCCGCTCTTATTATTCAGTATAGTACAGGAAGGCCCTCATCTGTTTTCTAATTGTTTCTTGCACTTGGGAGTGATTTTCCCCCCTATGTCTACTGCCCCTTATAGTACCTATAAGAAAAGCCCAAAGATTTCCTTTGAGCCACCATCTCGATTTTCTCTGATAGCGATTTTATCACTAGACAGTTCACTGCTGCTTGATTCTTGTTCCTTTTTAAATTGTCCTTAGTTATTTCCTTGATCATCAGAAAGTTGTAGTATTATGTATTTTTACATCAAGCAATCTTGGTGCTTCTCTGATTAATATATTTTTTATAGAATCTTTTTCTCTTTTCTCTTTCTTCCCTTTTTCTCTTTCTTCCCCCTACTGCTTCATATTCTCTGTCGCTTCTCACTTTTTGTACTTTCAACTTGCTTGCTATTGAAAAAGGAGAATATGTTCTATTATTTGCCCTGTATCTTAAATTCTAATTGTTTAAGGTAGGTGTGAATGTTTGGGGGCAGCTTTTCTTCCTGAGGGATTTGTATGTTATCAAGAAACCTATACTAAAAAGTCGGTTCTGTGCCCTGTGAAGAACAGTTTGAGGAATTTAAGTAGGCTGCTGCCTTTATCTCCGCAGTCCTCTAGGCCCTCTAAACACATGATGATTCTCGCTTTTCAAAACTTGGTATTTCAGTGGACTCCTCTAGTTCCTGTTACATCATCTTTGACAAATGCTTACAAGATGAACACATTTCCAGTCAGCCCTGTGTGCATAACTTATTATTTGTGAAACTGTGTTATTAAATGGTCCTGGGCAATTAGTACAGAAGGCAGTCACTTCGAGAAATATGAGAAATGGTTCAGTTTAAGCCACTAAATCATTAAGTTTGGGATTTTATCATGTCAATAAGTTCAAGATTTCCTGCGAAAATGAGCCAACTTCAAAATATACAAGCTTCTAAAGTTTTCTGATACAGTTTTTAGAAAGGCAGAATTAATTTTTCACTCTTCCCTCTTTCCCCTCCCTCCACCTCACCTGGGATGGGCGGATGGTTCACTCGACTCTGTAAATTTACTGCCAATAAAAACTAACAAGAATATTTGCATTGAAACAGTTGTCTTGTGATGTCACTTCTTAAATATAATAAATGAAACAGATGATGCATAGCTTATGCATACTCTTTGCATAGAGGTGAATAAGAGATTTACCATTTGGTGTAAGATATTTACATCCGTTCATCAAAATACGACTCCCTTTGTAGTCTTCTAAAGCCGTGCCTATAATATACATTATTATGGTAATTTAAAAATGGAACATAGAGTGGAAAAAGAACATGATAAATGCATATCATCTTACTTGTTATAGCTCTAGTAAATTTTGTACCTTAGGCTATACTGAATACATTCTGAGTTTCTCATGCAATAATCATTTGGGAAATGTGTCAGTCAACAGGCTTCCTTTACTCATTATTATTTAGCCTAAAGATCTGAGGAATCTGTTTTTATTCTGTTATCAATTTATTTCCAAGAAATGCCCCTGCCTTTACCGACTTGAATGAACATTTCCTTTCTTCCCATTTATAACGATTGTAAAGCTAGACCCCTTTCCACCCTCATTTCATCAACTATTTCCAAGGGCTGCACATTTCTTTTTCCACAGGATGCATTCATCTACAAATTAGTATAACAGATACTTCAGAAACAGCAGCGGAGTCTCTGAAAAAGTATTTGTCTCCTCTCTTAAAGCAACGGGAAGAGAATATCTTTCAGGCATTATTTTTCTATGTTTTCTAAGCATTAAACCTTTTGCTCCAATCCTGGAAAAATAAGTGGGGATGCATTTGTTGAATTACACAAAGGGCAGGTGGTTGTGACCTCGGCAGGAACACAGGCTGCAGCCTAGCTGTCCAGGCACTATCCTTCCCTGCAAAGGTGAAATGATTTAGAGGCCTAGAGAAACTTAATTTTTCTTGATCACCATGTGCAACCCGGAATTTTAATGGCAGGCATAATTAATTCTTCTGATGTTAATCATCAGGGCTGGGCTCCACAATTATCAGTCTGGTGCAGCTGGGGCATGGTGCAGACATGAAAAATTAGGAAAATGAATCAGTAATAGGGTGGCAGATTTAATCTGCATCATGAAAACAAAGTTAAAAAGAAGAAGATCGAGAGAATTTCAGCTGAAGCTTTTGTGCCAATGCGCAGTGACAGAACTGAAAAATGTTGCCGATGTCCAAAGTGATTGGTAATTACCAAGCCATTGAATTTTTTATTGTCAATTTATCATTGCGCCAGAGGTTAAATTTAACATCTTCTTCTAAAGCCATCACTCTAAGAAGGCTCACTGTGTACCACGTGGCTCAGAGTCAGCGAAAGGTTAATCAGGTATTTCTTTAGTTTGCATGTGTCTCCAAACTCGCCTTCCGCCTAGGCTGTGCCAGGCCATTGCTGAGTGCCTGCCATGGGAGATTTTCTGCTGTTTCTTACCTGTGACTTTCAGATAAATATCAGGTCATATTGGCCACACACATCCCTCTCTCTCTATTGGCATTTACTAAGAACCCTGGTGCAAGAAAAGAATTATTTCTCAAGTAAGAAAAAAATCCCATCATTTCAAGCCCTGGGGATAGTTCATTAAGGTGCAGCTGAGACAAGGGGCTCTTCTCTATGTTTTAAATGCTATTTTGTCAGAGACATTGGGAGAACTGATACAACCTCTTCTTAAAACAAAATTGCACAATAATTTTATATGATTCATATTTAATTATATTTTTTACTTTTTTTAGCACAAGATATCCCTTTATTAATAGTTGCAGAAAGCTTAGTTTAAGAGGAAGGAGATATTTATCCATGTGAATATTGAATACTTCAAATAACTGTTTCTTGAAAGATCTTTCTGAAATATTTGAACAGATCCAGAGCAGATACTGAAATTCCACAGGAAAAACTTCTTATTTTTAAAAAAATGACTTTGCTTAATTCAGTCACTGCCCCAATCTTTAACATCACCCGTTTCATCTGTTAGTTATTTGCTTGATTGTACCTTTTCTTCCACATGTATTTTGAAATATAGAGCAGTCTCTTATTCAGGGAATGGTATATATTTTCTGTAAATTAAAAATGGAAATAGCCGTAAGGGAGAATTGAAAAAAAAAATCAATGTGTGCATTAATTAGTGCAATTCATTACTCAAATAAAAGTGGGTTCAACTTTGCATTGGATACAAATTTAGGGACTGAAGATGTTTGTAAAAGACAAAGCCTGTGCTCGTGATCATGTTAAATTGCAGATCAAAGACTGTGAATCCACGCCTGGTAGAAGCTCCTCAGGGGATAGGCTAGCGGGGCTCTATCCCAGCAGCGGGCAGTGAGTTATTACTGCTGAATACAAAAGCCGGTCACGTGACTGTCACCTACCAGCAGTGGCACGAGTCCCTCTCCTGCCTGGGCTTCCTGACACCTTGCTTTTCTGAGCCCTTGCTTTTCTATAATTAAATCTGAACCATAAAAGCCATACCTGTCAAATGACCTCCAGCTGCCCTCATAAACAACACTGGAAATTTTGCTGGTAGCAACTCTTTGCTTTTGGAAAGATCATAGGAAAATATCCTATTTAGCTAGAGACTTCCCTTCCCTCCCCTCCCCTCCCCTACCTTTTTTTCCAATTCTCCCCACACTGAGCTTCCTCTTTCCTTTTGGAATTTAAGTAGAGGACTGGAAAATACACAGCAAATAAAAAATACAGTATAATTTATTGAAAAGATTCTGCTGTCTTCTCCTGAATTAGTAACCTGTCCTTTCAGGAAGAAGAGAGAAAAAGTGGAACGAAGGAATGTAATTTTTCTAACAGCATTTGGCTGCCTTTCTTTGATCATGTTTTATGACTGGAGGATAAATTACCATGTGAAGGTTCCTGTTTAAAACCTGAGCATGTTTAGCATGATTTGAATCCTGCCATATTTTGCATAGCTGCCTTGTGCCTGAGCAAGTTCAATGCAAAGATCAGCAGCTCAGAGCATAGCACATATTAGCCCGTTCTTTCCTGCTATTGGAATCCCCCCACTATTTTAATTGGATTTTTTCCAAAACTGCAACTAATTAAGAATCAATTCAGGACCATTAGCAAGTGGGACAAGCTAGCCAGTGTTGCATATTTCAAAAGAGTTAGTTTTAATGAGAGGCATTACTAGATGGGGGGAAAAGAAACAGATTAAAGATAGTGTAGGGACCTTCTTCAGCTAAACTGAACAACTGACTAATGGTACATGGAAAGATGCTGAACTTGTAGTCCTCTGTAATTGATCTACTTACTGTTCTTAAAGAAACTTTAAAAACATGAATGCAGGTATTTAGAGGTACATTAGAGGCTCAATAACGATTTTTAAATGTTACAAATTGTTGGCTTCTGCAGTGGAGTGCTCCTTTTATTGGAGAAACATATGCTGTCTGCTTTCAGACCCGTTAACCTCAGCATTGCCAAGCCATTTTCTCTTCCCTGGGCTTTGCACTGCGCACATCTGCTTATCCAGACTTCGGTGCCTGCAGATGGTGCTTTTTAATTTGTTAAAGGGTTAGCAGTGCCATATTTTTGACAGCTGTTCTCGAGTTCCTTTAACACAAAGAAAAACTTTGCTACAACCTGGTGCTTAGGGAGAGTAATTTGATGCTCAGGTCCTCATTAGCTTTTTGGGGTTTTTTTCCTACTCTTTCTTGGATCTCAGTATCCAACCCTTTGTTATTATGAGTTGTGTGCAGGCTGATGTTTTTCTCTAGAGAATGAAGGTGGAAAGTTAGTATGCAGTGGACCTGCTTTGAACATTAGAGTACGACTGTATATGTGGTTTTAACGGTGCAATGAATATTTAATCATTAGAAAGGATAGGCTATAAATCAAGTGTCTCAACTCGGATGACTTATCTGATGTGCCTGATTTCAGGCTTAACCTCCCTCATGGACTTCTGTCGTGAGAAATTACCTGGACTAAGTTTCTTCATTTGAAGTAATCATAACCCAACTACAGAGCTTTTATGATTGTAAGATAATAGCCAAAGAAAGAGACAGAGAGAGATAGATTCTTGGTTTCTAGTAGTGGAGACAGATAATAAAAATATATTACTCTATAGAAAAATAATTTTACTAAGTTTAGGTTTGATTACATGTTTGAGATGGTGTGGAGGAGATATTGAAAAGGCAATTACAAGAATATTGGAGGCTTGTAAGCTTAAAGGATTCTTTAGAATGTGTAGGGCTAAGGGAAGGCATGCATACTTATTGGGTAGGTTTTTCTCTAGTTACCATCGTTATCAGAATAATAGAGTAGCTCCTGTGAATCTAGGTGCTGTTATTTACAATTGGGCTTGCAACATGCAGAAATGTCTTTCCTCTGCAGTGCCATCCACCCAGTCACCTGGCAGTTGTCCTTGATTCCTCCCTCACCCTGCCTTTGCACGTATAATCATCACCAAGACCTGTGGGTTTTTCCGTCCGTCAATTCTCACTTCTGGTGCTTTGGCTCCACCCCTTTTCCCTCTTAGTTTGGACCTCCATTGTTTCTTGACTAGAGCAGTCTGGATCTTTCACCTCTGTATCTCCAGCCCTAGCACAGTGCACACAGTAGCTCAAGAAAAGTAAATTGCTGAATGAAATACCTCCAATTATATTTTAGGACTTGTTCTAGGTTCTGAGGATATACTTGGAAGGGAACTCACAAAAATCTGTGTGTTTATGGATTCAGGCCCATGTGAATGAACATGCAATGAATAGTCAATCTCAAACGCTCACTTGCCTGCCGGCTGAGTGCAGTGTGTAGGTCGTTCTAGCACACAGTTGACCATCTGAAGTACACACAAAAGAAGCCAGAAATGATGATGAGACATCTTCCAACCCCCGAATTAAACATCAGTAAATGTCTTAAAGATGTTGAAGAATGAAGTCACCTTTGGGTCAAGGATGTGCGGTAGATTGTAGTAATGACCTCCGATTTGTTCATGGCTTCCTTGTACCCCTACCCGTGGACCGTCCACTCTTGCACAGACTCTGAGCCTGACATGTGACTTTCTTTGGTGAATGGTATAATAGCAAATGTGAGACAGTCAGAGAGGTGACAAGTGCCTGCCCACTGGAGCTTCCCTCTTTTCTTGCACATTGGCCTGCTGCTACTGCCGCTACGCGAAGAAGCCCAGCTAGTCTGCCGGATGATGAGAGACATGTGACTTGGTTACCCTCATTGCTCCAGACAACTGTAGATCATCTTCTAGACACACGAGGCCATCTTACACCATCCAGCTCCCAGCTGGCCAGCCAGTTGACCGCGATGCATGAGCAAGCCCAGGAGCAGCCAACCCTGATCCACATCAGCAGTAGTGCCCAGCCTACCAAAGACTTGTGAGCAATATAAAAAAAAAAGGCTACTGTTTGAAGCCACCAAGTTTTGGGTGGTGTGTTATACAGCAAAGACTAATCAAGGTGGCAACCATCTCTTCCATTCCAGCTAGTCAGAACATACTGGGAGACTAGATATTTCATTAGAAGTCCCAACTAGAAAAATCCTAGGCATGGGTTGGGGTGGGAAAGATTGTTAAAAAGGAATTGATTTTCAACCCAGGGATGTGACATTTTCGGTCTTAGGTGTAGCTTGTTCACTTGCATGGGGATGTAGAAGATAGGAGGATGGTAAGCAGGTACTGGTGGTGTGGGGTGGGGTACGCTGGGACTGAGACTCAGGAACCCAAAGTGAGCAAAGAGCAAAGCAGTACAGTGCCAGGGTGGGTAGACCTCAACTAGAGCTACCTTTCTGCCTAACAGTCTGAAGTTTTAGTGTTTTTAAAGACCGAAAGTCATGAGTGCATCATGGTTTGTAGCTCATCTCTTGAAAATAAATAGTTAAGACTTCATTCTAATGTTCTGAAGTTGCTAAGAAGTAATAGAGAAGCAGACATCATTTTCAGTTTCTGCCTTTTGGAGTCATGACATTGAAGTTTTATTTGATTCACTTGTTGAACAACTATTTGCTCATTTCCTATAGGTGCCAAGGGTCGTAATTTGTGCTAGAGGTACAAACTCTCTTTCCTCAAAGTGCTCTCAACTCCAGAGGGGCTGACAAACAAGTGAGCAGAATAGATACTTACACTAGGGCAAAGGCAAGAGCGGCCCGCTAGGGGGCACAGCGTGGGGTGGGGAGCTGGCTCAGCCTACCAGGGAGGGTGAGCCAATTGGCAAGAACAGAGCCCCGAGGACATTTATATTAGAGCACTTTGCTGTAGCTGACCACAGTATTCCATATAGAATGATAAATTGGAGAAACGTTGAGGTACCAGTTCCCTCTTTACCTTCAACCTTATCTCTCATGCTTGCTTTCTGATCGGTTCAAATGTGTTCTTGCTGGAGGAAGCCCAGGTGTTCCAAATCAAGGTGGCCAGCCACCAGCCTGAGGACCCGCCTGACCAGGTCACACCTTCTCCTGCCTGATGGCCGGAAGGACGAGGCCTTCACAAAGCCGAGCCCTGTGTATATTTAGGGCTACTTTTTTTTCTCTTGTATATTGAGTTTCATGTCTGAATTTCAGGACGACTTGCTTTATGTTGGTGTGTGAGGGATTTATATTAGGCTCAGATGTTACCTTGTAAAAAAAGAGAAGCGCATTTAAGGAAGCGGTTTAGAGAAAGTCCTTTGTTGAAGGTGTCTGTTGTTTTGGAGGAGCTGCCTAGCTTTGGAGTCCTCTTAGTGCAGGCACTTGTCAGTGTGTGACACTTGGCACGGCCTTTCCCATTTAGACAAGCTGGAAGACACTAGGTAACTTTTTTTTTCTTTCTGATAACCTTTCCAATTTTGTCAGCTGTGAGAAGGCACGTAGGGCTAGTCAGTCAGTCTCGTCCCCTGGGGGTGCTGCCGAGGAAGTGCTGCTGTGCAGAGCCAGTGGCGTGAGTTCCCTGCCCGGCTCTGGACATTTTCTAGGCCTTTGGTCAGCAGTGTGGATGGGCACCCTGCCTTGTGGCTGCCCATGGACTGTGGTTTTGCTCCTGGGCTTCCCTTTGCTTCTCTTTTCCAAACCTGGATCCCTAGCCCTCCACGTCAATTTTGCCCAATGTCCTTCAATAATTTTTTTCCTTTAAACAAGGCAGTTACTTACAACTAAGGATGCTGACTGATAAATACTTCATTATTCTAGTTTTACTAGGGTTGGGACAAAGCAGGCTGGCTAATCATATTGCTTGAGGTTAAGTTGCTGAGAACAGAATTCACTTTAGCCAGTTTGAAGGGATTTAGGAGAGGGAATTAATTGACTTGGAGAATCATATGGAGGGTTGAAGAAGTAGATCAAGGTTGAGCTTTATGAAAAACTCTCCCAGTTCTTTACTTATTTATTGTGTTGTTTACTGTTTATCTTCTCTCTTAGAGTGTAAGCCCATAAAGGCAGCAACCTTTGTTTTATTCTCGTATGCACTCCAAGCTCTAAAACAGTGCGTGGTAAATGTAGACACTCAGTAGCATTTTAATGGTGATAACAATAATAAAAGGTACATAGGGAAAGATTTTAAAAGAGAGAAACCAGAAAAAAAGTCTTTTAGCCTATTCCCAAATACCATGTTATAAGTGACTTTTCTGAGTTGAAAGATATTGCATTGGCCACAAATTTTGTTCTGTTTTAAAGTACAAATAAAAGACTCCTTTTTCATTTTCACCAATGACTATATTGAACAATGTATTCACCATTTTGTTCCACTACCTTCTGCCATCTTTCAGGCAACTTCATAATTCCATGTTCTCAAAACTTTATCTTTTTGTGCAAAGAACTGTTCCAGGTGCCTTTTGTAGTCTACCAGGGAATTGAAATATTTTTCATTAAGAGAATTTTGTAAAGCCTGAAATAAGTGGAAATCTGAAGGTGCAATGTCTGGTGAATGTAGTGGATGAATCAGAAATTCCCAGCTGAGCTGTAATGGTTTTTGCCTGGTCATCAAAGAAACATGCGGTCCTGCATTATCCTGATGGAAGATTGTGTGTTTTCTGTTGACTAATTCAGGACACTTTTAGGTGAGTGCTCCTTTGAGTTGGCCTAGTTGGGAGCAGTACTTGTTGGAATTAATTGTTTGGTTTTCTTTAAGGAGCTCGTAATAGAGGACTCCCTTCCAACCCCGCCATATACACATCACCTTTGGTTGAAGACCGGTCTTTGGTGGTGTTGGTGGTGGTTTATTTCACTGCTGGTCACAGTTTGTTTTAAAAACAATGTTTAAAAGAACCCCAAAACAATGTTTTCCTTATGTTTTAGTAGAGAATTGCACATGGAAATACAGTCAAGAAGGTTTTTTTCACTTAACTTATGTGGAACCCCAAAATCAAAATGATTATCAAATGATAACCAAGCTGGTGCAAATGATGTTCGATGCTTAATTTGGATGTGTTGAGTACGTCTGCTATCCGATGTGGTATAACATTGCTTGTTCTCAATTAATGTCTCAATTTGATCACTATCAACTTCAACTGGTCCACCCAACTGTGGAGCATTGTCCAGCAAGAAATCTCCAGCATGAAACTTCACAAGCCACTTTGACACATTCAATCAGTCATAGCACCTACTCCATTCATGGCAGAAATCTTTTTTTCTTGCTTTTCAGTTGTGTTTTACCTTTCTTGAAATAATAAAGCATAATATGCTGAAAATGTCCCTTATTTTCTTCCATCGTCAATATTAAAATGGCTGCACAAAAACTTAGCAATTTTGATGTTTTTTAAAATTCATGTTGATATGACAGCTGTGACAATACAATCTAACAAAATTGTTTCAGATGAAGTTAGAGACGACTAAGCACTACTATAGCCATAGCATGGAAAAAATTAAATGAACATTTTGGCCAACCCAATATTTGGTCACATGTTGGAGAATATCGCCAGATCAGACCTCAACTGTCCACTATAGGGAGCTATTTTTTCCCCCAAGAGGATAAATACATATAAATATATATAAATATATAAATATATATCTATTAATGTGTATAATTTAGGCTCTCTCCCATTTAGACATGAATAATGTATACTTCTAGTTTGTATTGCTTAAAAATTTTGATTAGAAGTTTTTATAAATAGATTAAACTGTAGCATTATAGAGCTTGATATAAAGATGGGTTTACTTAAAAATTTGGAAAAAATTTGGACCAGGTAAGCCTCAGTAATAATGCCAGAGTTTATCGATGATAATGACTTTCTTATGGATCCAGAGGAAGGGCTTGACAGCCTGCACAGGTCCGGAGACCAGCGGAGGAAGGGCATGACAGTCTGGGCTCCACATGCAATCCCCATGGAAGCAGTTTATAAGGCTTGGCCTCTACTTTACTACTTTAACTTTGATTTTTGGGTTACAGAACATTAACTTATTTTTTTTTTTAAGATTTTATTTATTTTTAGACAGAGGGGAAGGGAGGGAGAAAAAGAGGGAGAGAAATGTCAGTGTGTGGTTGCCTCTAGTTTGCCTTCCACTGGGGACCTGGCCTGCAACCCAGGCATGTGCCCTGACTGGGAATCAAACCAGTGACCCTTTGGGTCACAGGCTGGTGCTTAATCCACTGAGCCACACCAGCCAGGGAAGCATTAACTTATTTTTGGTATGCTCTATTCACCATTATAATTCTGATGATCAAAGTTTTTGCAATATTGTGTATAATTTTTGTTTTATTAGTGTCATAGTAAGGTGACTAGGTCAACAGGGGCAGGAGAATGGAGAACTCTGTACTTTATAGCATGTCGAGTATGCTCTATAAACATCACTGTCATTTCAGAAGGATTGATAACACGAGAGCAGGAATTTTAGAGATTCTATAAAACATCAGCCTGTTTTTTGCTTTTCACTCTCTTTTAGTTTTAGTTCTATTCTTTTTCTAAATTTAAGTAACATGTATGAGAGTAGTCCAAGAAATCTTAAAAACCAATTAAATTCATTTATTAAAAATTCCATTAACATTAAAAAATCTACTGTAATTCAGTAGGAGCCAGGGAGGGGACTTGGAACAAGTCTGACACTTCTGTTTTTAATCACTAAATTTTTATTGACAGCCTTCATGACAGTAATTTGTTACTTAGTTAACCACATTTATACCCCAATAAATCCCACTCCACTGTCTGTTCTTCCCCATGTCCAAACAAAAAGAAAAACTGCCTCAAGAATGTCACATTGCTGAAACAAATGCTAGAGGCTGAATAGTTATAGAAATAACAGTATAATTAATTGTGCCCGAGTTAGCAAGTTGCCTATTTACAATGCAGTTTTAGTTTAACAATGGACTATTTTTGCCTGTCAGTAATGCAGGCTCTCAAGATGAATTTTCTCAGTAGGTGAAACATTTCACTGTGGCTGGCTGGCTGGGGTCTGCTGGTCCCTGAGCTGTATCAATTAGTTGCTTGGTTTTCCAGTTACACAGGAAGACCTCCTCCTCCCAGAGACCTGACTCTAACAAAACAAAACAAAAAAACAAAACAAAACAAAACAAATCAGGTATGAAAGCTTGCAAAAACCTTGACCATCAGAATTACAGTGGATATTAGAGTATCCCAAGATCAGAGAATCTGGTTTCAGTGCAGATCCGTCCTGTCCAACAGCATTGTTTTCAAGCTCATTGATGTTTCATTTCACCCTCTCAACCACCTCACGGTCTGTTTGCAAACGATCTTTAGGTAGAAAGATTGAAATCACTTTATTTTTTTACAACCTGTTGAGAATTCTTGTAAAATCTTTTTCTCCAAAGGGGAATTCTAAAACTTACTGCTTACAATGGTATTTGGGTATTATCAATGATCTATCAAATCCCAACCTTAGGACCATCTTCTCCAATGAGCCTCCCTTCATTGTTCCGGAGAGAAGTTTCCATTCAACAATGTATCTTCCTTAATATCCTTTTTATTTACATCTTATTAATTACTCTAAAAGACAGCCCCCCATTTTTTTGCATAGTGGTGTAATTTAGATACACAGTATCATTAAGCTTACCTACCATGTATATTAAATACTTGTTTGAAGTAAATAAAACTTTAAGTGCACCTTGCAGATTATTCTTAGAGGATCATTCAGCAACATTCACTCCTGAGCATCTGCTCTGTACAAGGCATCCTGTGGGATTCAGCAAAGAAATCTTTCCTTAAGGTTTCTTTCTTTCTTTTTAAATAATAGAAAGAACCAACATCTGACTTATCCGATTTTGAAGTTGGCTATTTTTACAAACTGTGTAAGAGATGAAATTTTATTGCTATATAAGAAATTTAATTTCCATCTCAAGACTTTATTTTGCCTGGTGGAGAACTTTGTTCATTCAAGATGGGCCAAATCAGGATGATTCTCAGTTAATTCAAGGATTCTTTCTCCTTTCTTGCTTCTTTACCTGAATTCTTAGTACTTACACAGAATCAAGGCAGTGGGGAGGCCAGGGCACTGGCGACTATGATGTCATCTCTCCACGCAGAGAGGTCCTATGCTGTCCGTGGTCCTGTGTGGTTTGCATCTGCATCTGTTGTGTCTTCTCCGTCCAGCTAGGCAGCCTTAGCAGGTCATCTGTCTCTCGTCGGCATTTTATTGCTTGGTGAGGCTGCCGTAAGTGTTCTCTGCTAGACAGCTCCAGCAGGCATTTCTACTCAGTGGAACCAGACTTACAGTGGGGTCAGGCAGGATCTGGACCTAGCTGCTCTCCTGGGCCCACATGGAATGAGGCACTGGCTGCCTCTGCCTTTGTTTCCCCAGAGGCATCAAGGGAAGCCCTGATGCTTTGTCTCCTATCCCTGGAATCAGTCTAGGAGCGATGGGTCAGGGATGAGGCCACTTCTCAGGGAAATTCACTGGAGTCTAACTATCTTGCTTGCTCTCTTACTCTCTTTCCCTTGGCCTGACTCTCTCCTTTCTTCAGGGTTTAGAAAAACTGGCCTTATTATTAATCATGTACTCTCCAAATCTTTTCTGTCTTGAAACCTGGATTATGGCTATAAAATGTTTGATTCTTTTATCCCCTGAGACAAAGGCTATCACCTCGTTTAATTGCAAGAAAAAAAAAAGGTTGAAGGGCAAAAGTTTCAGAAAGCCCATATGCTGGTACACCGCAGTGTTATCCAGCTATACTGGGTTTTCTTAAGGCCCACCGAACCTCCTTACTGCTTTCGTACAGTAGTACCCCCTATCCACAGTTTCACTTTCCACAGTTTCAGTTAACTGCGGTCAACCACGATCCGGAATTATTAAATGGGAAATTCCAGAAATAAACAATTGGGAATTTTAAATTGTGTGCGTTCTGAGTAATGTGATGAACTCTCACGTGACCTACTCTGTCCTGCCTGGGACATGAACCATGCCTTCATCAGCATCTCCATGCTGAATACGCTCCCTGCTGGTTAGTCACTTAGTAGCCATCTTGGCTGTGGGACTGACTGTCGGGGCATCACTGTGCTTGTGAGCAAGTCACCCTTACAGTCGCCTAACACTGCATCACGGTATCTACGTCATTCACCTCGCGTCATCTCGTCACGTAGGCCCTGTGTCATCTCTCATCATCTCAAGCAGAAGGGTGAGTGCAGTCCAGTAAGATATTTTCCATGACTGAGACCACATTCACATAACTTTTATTATAGCCTATTGTTAGAATTGTTTTAGTATCAGTTGTTGTTAATCTCTTGCTGTGCGTAATTTATAAATTAAACTTTATCATAGGTATGTATGTATATGAAAAACGTATATATAAAAGTTGGTACTATCTGTGGTTTCAGACACCCACTGGGGGTCTTGGGACATGCCTCCCATGGGTATGGGGATTCCTGTATTTCTAAGTTAGTTCTCAACATTTTCTTTATGTGTCTCTGTGCTTTGCAAGGTCCACCTATCTGAAGGTCTAAACTTCTACCTGTTTTATGACACTTGCCACAACATGTATAGGGACGGATAATTCCTGATTTCCTTTCCAAACAACCCAGAAACCTGAGCAAATCAGCCACTCCCTCCCTCCTGAAGCCCAAGAATCATCCCTGGAGAATAGGATTGCTGTAAGTTATAGTGGAAAGAGTTAGCCACTGATGCAGTTTTCTTAGTTGGTATAAACCACTAGCCATCATAGTTTTGATGACAGAACCTAGTCTTCCCTGGTCACGGTTGCAGGAGAGAAAGATAATATGAAGATGACTCACTTATGAATGAGATGAGGTTGGGTTGCAGTACTCAGAAAGGTGGTGGGGGGTGTAGAAATTGGGTTAGAGGACAGGGACACTGGGGTTGGCGCTTGTGCTGATTTTTAGGATGCTCAGTGAACAGTGCAGGATTTTTACTTGGCTTTGAATTTTCTTTGCCTGTTGTTATGTATATTGGCATTTACTTCAGGATACAACAGCATGTAACATTGCGGAAGACAATACTCTCTACCTGGACCCATCCCTTCACCTGGCAATCTATTATTTCAAACCCAGGTAGATGTTCAGGTATAGGCCATGCAGATAACAAAACAAAAGCAATAAACTAAGGCACAAGTGGAGGGCTAAGTGACCCATAAAGCTCAGGTTTTCTTCAGACAGACTCTCAGTAAGCACTGCAGTTATGGTAGAGTCAGAATTCAGTGGTTTGAACTGAATTTGAAAGGTCCACAGGACGATTCAGGGCTTGGCCTCTCCAGAGAGTGGTCCTAACAGAGAGTCACCTACTGGTAACTTGACAAGTATCTGGGTCTTAACAAGTGCCTCTTTTCTTGGGAGGTTCTACCCTCCACCAAATTCCTCACTCTTCCACGATGTAACCAGATCCTTAAACTCAAACTGGAACCTTAGGATATCAAAACACTTGCAGTCATGAAATCCTGTTGCCATATATTCTTCTAATTCACTGGGTTCCTAGAAGCACTCTTCTGATTTACGGACATGTCCCCTGAAGGACTCTCGCCTGCTTATCCCTTAAGCCTAACTCCAAGCCTCCCCTCAGCCCTGAGGGGCTTGCTGGAGTCTAGCATGGCCTTGCTACTCCAGATTCACTAAGCTGATGCCTAAGCCCTGATGATGAAGGTTTAACTCTCTTTGCTTTAGTCTTCCTATGTGTCAGTGGGGTTAATTTCACCCACTATCCTACAGGGAGGGTGTGGTTGGAGAGCTAAATCTTGGAATTAGGTTGCTTTGGTTTGAATCCTGTGTTTGGCAAGTTATTAGCTTTTGGGGCAGCTCACTCAACCCCTCTATAAGCCTCAATTTTGTCATCTACAACATGGGCTAGTGGGATAAGTCATGGGTTATTGTAAATATTCACGGAGATAACATATGCCAAGCATATTGCATAGCGCTAGGTGCTTGTGGATATCCTAAAAGTTAAGTGTAAGTAAGTGATTATGATACAGAATATGATTCAGGGCTGCTGTTCAGAAAATTCTGAACTTTGTGTTTGCTGACTGCTAATATTTTATCAGTATTACATTTTTTAATTATGAGATGATTTACGAGGAAAAAAACATGGCCATTCCACAGAGGAGTGAAAGCATACAAATCTAGAGTAAGAAAAAAAACCAGTTTAATTCTTTTGAACCTCTTCAATAACTGACTCTTGTGTGGGTAATATCATTACCAGTGGAAAAATGAATAAAAACTCAAACTCAATAAATTACATTTTCATTGAATTTTTTTGCTTACTTTTTAAGGGGATAGGATTTTGAATTTTTGAAACACTGTTTTGCCACTTTATTTTTTGTGCTCTAAGGCATGACACAGTATGCATTTTAATGTATTCATTCATGTCCAGTTTCAACAAAACTGGGTGGGAATTGGTGTCCCATAATTCATGTGCTAGGGTATCTTATTACAATTATAAAATTTTATTATAAAATGTTTTTTAATATTTATATTGCTAATTAAATGACAATGGATCCTTATAAATCCTAAACAGAGAATTATGGTTCATTAGTTCCTGCTCAGACTTCTTATTAGCCAATCGGAATGTCTGATTTCTTTTTCTAACATACTCAGGTATTTGATGGTAAAGCTTGCTGATGATGCTGATTCCTTTCTATACCTCTGGAGTCACTAAAAGAAGAAAGCTCTCCAAGAAGTTTGCAACAGTCTTGAAGTTTTTACCAGGTGGTCATTTTCTTGGGGATGTTTTTAGAGCACGTTGTGATAGTTAAAAGAAAAAAACCCCTGCTTTTGACCTTCCGTTTCTAAGGAGGTTTTCATACTAGGGACAACATGTATGGTAGCTATAGAAACTGCAGTCGTTTCCTGGTATAAGGATTTCTGTCCCCTCCACCCACATGCACACACTGTGGTCCCCAGAGCTGTTGTGATTGGACTTTAAGGACTGATGCAATGATGTAGGTCGGGAGCCAAGAAACCCTAAGAGAGTGATCTAGACATGCACTGCCCAATAACGTAGCCACCAGCTACATGTGGCTACTGAGCACGGAAAATGTGGGTATTGCCACTGAGAAAAATTCTAAAAAACATTTAACTTTTAATTAAGATTTACATTTAAGTAGCCAGTGAATTTTTAAAAATTCAGTTTCTCAGTCACACTAGTTCCATCTCAGTTGCTCGGTAGGCACACGTAGCTAGTGGCTGTCAGGCAGAGCAGCGCAGCTCCAGGACATTGCCGTCGCCGGAAGTTCTGTTGGGTGGCACTCATCTTCGGAGTCAAGGGTGGTGTTAAGAAGATGTCAGAGTCTTTCTCTTTTTGTTCCACCTTATTCTGTGGCCCGGCATCCACAACACTAGAGAAATGGGAGATTCAGAAGCAGCGAGGGGGACTGATAACACAAATCTCAGAAGTGGGCTGTGGGGTGGACAGGGCTGTAGCCGAGTCGCTGGGAGAGAAAGCTGCTACAGCAAGAGGGCGGCCGCGTCTTCCAGGTGCCGCGGTGCTGATTGTCAGGGCCTGCGTTCAGTGAAAGACTGCGAAGTAGTTGTGTTAAAGAGGAAAAATGTTGACAGTAGCTGCCAGCAATACAAACCTTTTCATCTTTCTCTCCCGTACTACTCTTTCTCGGGATCCAAGTCATCTTATTTGCATTTCTTTGCAAACTTCAATATTGATATCAGTCACCTGGGGAATCTTGTTAAAATGCAGATTCTTATTCAATCTGTATTCTGACAAGAAACTAGATATTCAAATGGCCGAGGACCACATTTTAGGTTGCAAGGATCCAGAAGGTCTAGAAAACATTTGCACTTGAGACCTTCTGTATAAACACTGTTCTAATTACTGGTTTAAACACAGACGGTTACACCTCCCCAGAAATCAATATGCCTTTGGTTTCAGACTCAGACGAGGGAAGTTTGTCTGGGAGTAGGTAGTGGAGGGAGTCTGTTGTTTTTGGAGAAATTAGGCTCATTACCTGGAATCCCAAGACTGGTATAAATATGTTCCCATGTTTTCATACAGAAGTAGGAGATATTTAAAAGTTGAGGAGCACTGCCCTACAGAAAAAAAAATCCATCAAATTTCTTACATAAATAAACAAGTTACATGTTTTGTTTTAGTATTGTTGTTACTATTTTTGTAACACTAGCCCTTTGAACAGAAAGTAGTTTCTATCCAATACTGTGATTTACAGCTAGTTGAAGAAAGAATCGATTGTAGGTAGAGGCCAGCTATTGATCAGAAAAGGGAATGGGAAACTGGAACATTTCTCAAATAGAGAAAACTTCAGAATGAGAAGCCAGAAGGCAGGGAAGTTACTGTTTGGAAAAGTACAGCCAGTCGTTTTCATAATATTTAGATACACTACAGGACTTTTCTGCTTCTGATAAAGATGGAGAAGCTGGGACTAGCAGAGGAGCAGAGGACCTAGAAGAGAAGAGGTGTCTGTTCCTTTGTTAAGGTCTGCAGGGCAAGCTGGTTGGCAGAGGAAGCACAGCTGCTCCAGATGCCCTGAGTCTAAAGCACAGGTGGCAAACACAAGGCCCGCGGGCTGAACGCAGCCCCCTGCCTTGTTTTATCTGGTCTAATACCTTGTTTCTACCCAGCGGCTGTGGCGAGCTCTCGCTTAACTGTTAAGGAGTAGTTACATTTATACAGTCCTAAAGTTACATTCGGCCCTTTGAAGGCAACTGTGAGGCTGGTGGCCACCGGTGAAAATGAGTTTGACACCCCTGGAAAGCATCCTTATGAGACTATGCTGGGAAGATACAGACCCAAAACGAAAAGACACCTGCTCTGTTATATCTGCGCCTATCTAGAGAGGAACCAAGATCGGGTGGAGTAGAAACCTCGTGCTCCAGACATCCCCGTAAGGTTCATGCTTTGCTTAGTTGCTTTTTAAATAAAGTGTTCCATGTTTATGGAAAAATCAAAATCAAGACGACAGGCCTACCATTTAGATTTCCCATTTATTCATGCTCAAGGGAAGCTGAGATACTAATTTTTTCATTTGTTGTTTAACAAACAAAAACCCTTTTCACCCAGTAGCAGCAAAAACAAACAACAACAAAAGGGTCTCTATATCCGAAAAGTAATGGCAAACAACTCAAACATGATAACATTGTAGTAAAATAATGCACCATTAGGTTACTGGGCCGGTGTGAGAGAGAGGGAACTCCACTGGCAATTAGGAGACCTATTGCCAAGCATAAAAGAAAATCAACTCAAGATTTAAGAGAGCTGATAGAGCATGTAGTGGATGAAACATATGGCCTTTTATCTTCACGGGCTAACTCCATCTACTGTCCATATCTGGGACCCACTTGCTCAGGTTGCTACCTTTGGGGCCACACGGTGCTGAGACAGCTCCACCTCCCGAGAGGAGACAAGAGAGCTTCTGCAGCCACCTCTGGGTTTACCTTTGCCTGAAATCCTTTTCCTCTTCTCCTTCCTCTTTTTTCCTTAGGGGAGTTGGGTGTCTCAGTCACCTCTTAGGAATCCCTCCTTTATGTTTTCTCAGTATACTGCTAATTTTTTTTCAATTCTTTATAGGTGACAAATTATCTCCAAAACCTTTGTAGATGTTACCTCTTCCTCTTTCTTTTTTTCCTACTCCTTTCTCAGTAACTTCTTTTGCACTTTCAGATCTCAACTTAAGTGTTATTTCTTCCCAAACCTTTCTCTGATGTCACAGGTTAAAACAGGGCCTGGTATCCATGCTTTTGCCACATTGTTGTTAAAAATCATGCATTTATCACACATTTTTGGTAGCTACTGACTCCCTCAGAACACCAAACTTTGAGCAGGATCAAGCCTAACTTTCTATGGCTTTGAGTTCTACTGTACAGTAAATGCTTTGTCTGAGACGGAACAGGCACTCAGTACATATGAGTTAAATGAAAGAAGGAATAATTCTTTTCCTCTCTGTATCTCTATCATTAGGCACAGTGCCTACACATAATAGATGCTTGGTAAATATCTGTTGAATAAAGATAATGCTTTAGTTTTAACATGGCAAAGAGTCTACAACTTTATAGGCAAAATAGTGGCTGATTGCAAATTATTGAGCATCTAGATTCTTATGAAAATTCTTTGCAAAATACAAAGATTTTTGAAATAGGGTCAAACTACTTCCATATAACAGATTGGAAATATTTCCACTACTCCAGACTCTGAGCAGAAAAGTGCCAGACATTCCGCAGGCCCCTGGGCAAGTGTTCACACACCTCGAGGGCAACCCTACCCTTCTTCAAAGCACAGCCATCGAGTTAGAATAATGTAGCAGTTAGCAGATGAAAACCATGCTTTATTAAAAAAAAAAAAAAAGAACGTGAAAGGTAAAGCAAGCTGGCCAGTTCTTTATAATTGCTTACTATTTCCCTATTGCATTTTAAAAATGTAACGTTTCAAGGGGCAGCTTTTTAATTTGGTTTAATTTTCTGAGGCAGCACTGCAAATAAACATCACTCAGAGAACCCAGATTCCTGCCAACTCTTCATGATGCTAAGGAGCCATGTGCAAGTGTCTGAGTTCAAATATAACTTAAGACCATTGTAAAAAGAAATCAGGCAGAGTTGAGCTGCACCGTGAGCGAAAGCTGTTCTGTTTGCCCAGCGGGGGATCACTGCGTCCGCAGCAAGTGGTAAGAAATGAGAATACCTGCCGTGGAGGTTTGAGAGGGAAATTGATTGCACACATTTAAATAGATGGGTCTAAGATTTTTCCATAACAGTAAAACCCCGGAATTGTAAGATGAGGAATTTAAGGACAAATGCTTTGAGGTGGACACGGGAGGAGCGGGGACTCCCTTTTATCCTCCAAACCTGAGCATCTTGGACGCAAGCCAGGAAGGTTCTCAAACTGCTGGAACAACTGTAAATTTGGGGCAGAGAGTGCGCCGAGTCCCTGCTGTGTGGCCTGGGAACCCTGCTTGCTGTTTGCTGCAGAGACCACCTCTTCCAGAGGGAGCTCATCTGGAAGGCTGTGGAATCTTGGCTCTGGCCCCATTCATTTATTGGTTGGAGGGAGAAGGTGATGGAAAACGTGCCTTGGAAAAACACAGATGGGTTTGTGAACCAGCAACCTTGTGCTTAACCCTTGATGGCCTAAGGGAGTGGATCTCAGAGTGTGGTCCTGGAACTGGCAGCCTCGGCAACAACCTAGGAACTTATGAGAAATGAACATTCGCACGTGGGGGCTGACCGTAGACCAACTGAATCAGAAACTTTGGATGTGGGGCCCTGCACTCTGTGTTTTAAGAAGCCTTCCAGGTGGTCTGGGCACATCAGAATTTGAGAACTCCTTACCTAAGATGCTCAGAGGACATGAGGAAGATTGTTTACCAAAAAGAATAAGATTATGATGACTCAGAATCCATCTGTTACACTCATGAAGGAAGGGAAAGACCAGATAATCACGAATCTTTTGAGGAGGTGTGACAATGTCAACATCATTAGTATGAGTTAAAGTTATGAAAGGTCGATGTAATAGTTAGCTATCACTGTGAAGTTGGTGCGGAACAGACACGCACAGCATCTCAGGGGCATACAGCAGCAGACATTTTCCTCCCGCGTCTGCAGGGCTCATTTGACCTCAGCTGGGCTCCCTCTTGTGTCTGCAGGTTGGTCGATCTAGTTTGGGCTTGTTTTGGGTGACTTGCCTTTGCTCCTGAGGCCGACGGGTAACACAGGCATGTGCTTGTCCTGGCAATGGCAGCAGTAGAAAGTGACAAGCAGAAACAAACAAGGCTTCTTGAGGTCTAGGCTTAGTATTGGCATACCTGACAGTTCCACTTCATTCTGTTGGCCAAAGCAAATTGTATGTCCAAGACCAGACGCAAGGTATGAGGAACTAGACTTGCCCATGTAGTAAGAGGAACTGCAAAGTCACAGGACAAAGGGCATGGATACAAGTGGAGGTAAAGGATTGAGGCGATTCATGCAATCAACCACAATCAACAGTGAATAAGCTGCTCTTTGAATTTATAAGCTGTGCTTGCACAGTAAATCCTAAATGTGAATTTGACTTAGAAAAAATTGTATCTTTCTTTTTGACCCCAAAAGCATACTGATTTTTACTGATTTCATTTGGACTAACTGCATGATTGAAAAAAGTTCTGTGTATAAAATACTATCAAACAGCATCACATGCAATAGAGAAATCGTTCTTGAAAGGAAGAGTCAATGAATGAGATAAACTTCAATGTTGTCTTGTTTTAAGGAATTGCCAAAGCCATCCCAGCCTTCAGCATCCTCCACCCCGATCAGTCAGCAGCCATTAACATTGAAGTAAGACGCTCCACCAGCAAAGAGATTACAGCTCTCTTAAGGCTCAGGTTAAGGTTAGCATGTTTTAACAATAAAGTATTTTTAAATGAAGGTATGTGCATTTTAAAATACATAATGCTATTTCACATGTAATATTCTACCGTATAGTGTAAACATAAATTTTATATGCATGGGGAAACCAGAACACTTGTGATTCACTTTATTCTGATATCGCTTTATTGCGGTGGTCTGGAACTGAGCCTGTGATATCTCCAAGGTGTGCCTGTAGTTAAGTCACTTTGTTTCTCAATAACATATCAAATCTAGTCCTTAAAAGCAAACTGAGGGACAAGACCTTCTTCTCTACTTCAGACTTTCATGCTTCAGTACACTCCTGGCATTCTGCAAAAGGTCATCTGATGTATACCTCTGTTTCAAATAGAACTTTCAAGCTAGACCCCAGCACAGCTTTCTGGGTGACTTAATGGTTGTAATACTGCATTCCTAATTAGCTGCTGACACGGAAGTATGGGGGCCCGGGCGGCTTGCCCATCTTCCAGGTCTGACCACGCATTGAGCAGAGATTGAGTCAGGGAGAATTAAGTATCTGGAGACATGCTGCAAGCCCCCAGAGTTGGGGAGATGCCTGCCTTTTCCCCTCTTGTCTCTTTGAGATGTGGATCCAACAGAAGAAATAGCAAGTAGCTCCGGTGTGATTTCCGAAGATGAGCATTTCCCCATTTTGGTGAACAAACATACAATTTCCTTTTTGTTTTCCACAGGTAATGGGAATGAAATTATTTTTTTCTCATTGCCCTGAGTCTTAGAGTTGTCTACAATCTCAAAGAAACCTCAGAAATTTTTAAAAACCCTCTTATCTTCCTGGGGAACAGACAAGGCACGTAAAGCAGTGATGTAACTTGTTCTAGGTCACCAGTTGGTTAGGAAAGGCTAACTGCAGATGCTAAGTCTTCTCATTTCACTACGGTTTCCTTGTGGGAGGGGAGTGTTCACGATTGGATGGATCACGTCCAAAATAGCGAGAGTGTTATGGTCTTGGACATTAATGGAATTCGATTTTCCTATTTGTGAATTGGAGATAAATATTTTTGTAAAGTGCTTAGAATGTTTGAGTCAGCAACAAGTTCTTTTCTTTTAAGGCTGAACAATTGTCATTAAACGATTTGGAAAAAAGCACCACTGGCCAATCATTTGAAGTAAACTCATGTGGCTAACAGTGAAATCTAGTACCAGAATGGAATATCCTAGGAACAGAGTGAGAGATGGAGCTCAATGTCTTTTTCAGCATGTGTAGTTACCATATTTTGCTGTGTATAATGAGCACTTTTTGCCAAGATTTTTGAGGGGAAAATAAGGGTGCACATTATACATGAGTTTAATGGTTACACACCATGTGTATAATAATGGGTATCATAATCCTGTGTATAATGTGGACAAAAACCGTGGGCGCTCATTATACATGGCAAAATACGGTATTTGTTTGATTAGAAATGTATTTTAAAAGATCCTTTGGGGTACCATACGAACAGGGGGTAGGGGAATCAGGACTGCTCAACACCCACAACTAAGGACTCTCAGGGCACCCCGTCTATCCCCTTGAACCAGGGGCTGCCAGAAGCCTATGCCTAAAATTTGCCTGGAATCCATCCCTTCTTCCCTTTCTTTTTTATGATGCTGAAGCTGAGGATGAAAAGATAAAGGATTGCACGGCTTGGCACATGAATGCTTCCCCACTGCGTGCCGCTTTTGTGGGGAGGAAGTAGCAGCCACCAACCGCTGTTTTATTAATAATGAGGCATTCATATAAATTCCATGCAAAATTGATTTTTGACTGTTATATAAGAATCAAATACCAGGCTTTAAAAAGTAATTGAGAAATCTATTTGTAATTTACTTTGCCTATAAGAACCCGCTGTCCTGCCATAAACAATTTTACAGTATTTTTCTCCCTGTTAAACAGCCATTTTTACACATCTGTTTGGACTCTCTTAGATGACATGCAGTCAGGAGGTGTAATGAATACAAGTTTGAAACAACATGTGGCCACAATTTCTTTTAGTTTCATCTTCAAGGGGATCTCTTGCAAGTCGTGATATCATTTTCATCACAGTACAGGTGAAGTATGTTAATGGCTAATCATCTGACACTGGTTGTTGATGGATGAGTCATAAATATGCTTTGTGGCAATAGGAAAGCGTGATGAAATAACCAAGTACTGCCCCCCAAAATCCCGAATCCAAAAAACTGACAAACCAAAACAATCTTTCTCACTTATCTTCTAACGCCTTAATCGGCTACCGTCTAATGAAACTCTCCTGTAACAAAGATTTCGTCTGGAAACTTATTTAATATCCAGTAGTTTTGTATATTAAAGTCAGCCAAAGGTATGTAAGGGGTAATTGATTTATTTCTAATATTTCTTGAGATGAAGATTAGAGGGACCCCCAAAAATAGCATCAAAAATCACTATTTTATATATTTTGTGTAACTTGCAGAAGGAAATATACTTTTGTTCTTATGCCAGGACATTTTTTTCTTTCTTCCTTTCTTTAAGGGATTCAGAAACCCTAGTAATTAAAAAATAATTTCACCCCAGTTTTGTTGAGACATACCCTTCATAGGATAAATCCCAAGTGGACAGATCAATGAATTTTGCTAGTTGTATGCAGTGGCATAGCTGTTCCATGATCAAGCTAGGACATGTCCGTCACGGTAAAATGCTCCCACACGCCCCTCTGTGGTTAATCCACGCCCCCACCTCCTGACCCCAAGGCAACTGCAGACTGACTTGATGTCGCTGTAGTTTTGCCTTTTCTAGATTTTCATATAAATGGAATACTAGTATGCAGTCTTTTGTGTTTAGCTTTTTTTCGCTTAGCATAATGCTTTTGGGATTCACCCATATTGTTGAGTGTATTAGCATTTTTTTCCTTTTAGTGCTGAGTGGTATCCCACGGTGGGGGTGTGCCACGGTTTGTTCATCCACTTGGGTGGTTTCCGGTTTTGGACTGTTATGAATAATGCTGCTATAAATACTCACGTAAACATTTTTGTGTGGACACACATGTTTATTTACCTTGGGTAAATATCTAAGGGTGAGATTGCTGGGTCACATAGCATGGATATGTTTAATATTAACATTAACAAAACTGTACCATTTTATAGTTTTAACAGGAAATCTTTGAGAGTTCCCATTGCCTCACTTCCTCACCAATACTTGGAATTGTCAATGTGTGTTAAATAACTTATGTGGTCTTAACAGGCATAATAGGCACAAATTTAATAGGCACAAATTCCACATAATTTGTGTTGAGCATCTTTTCATATGTTATTGGCATTTGTATGCCTTGCTTTGTAAAGTCTCTGTTCAAATATTTTACCCATTTTTTATTGGGTTGTTTCCTTCCTATTGACTTTGAAGAGTTCCTTATATATTCTGGATATAAGCCTTTTGTCAGATCTGTGTGTTGCATGTATATTATCACAGTATTTTGCTTGCTTTTTTCTTTTTATTCCAGTTTTATTGAGATAATTTTAAAGTATAAGATATAATGTGTAAGTTTAAGGTATACAACATAGTGGCTTGACTTATATGTTGTGAAATGATGCCTTTTTGTCTTTTTAACTATTTTTTTAAGAGCAAAACTTTTGTCGTTGTGCCAGAGCTTTCCACGCCCAGCCATGGTCAACCCCTCCCGGGTTTTTGGAAGGCAGGCCCTCGGGCTGCCTGTCTCCTGTCTCTGAGCTGTTTGCAGACAAAGTACGAAAGACTGCAGAAAACTTTCATGCTCTGAGCACTGGGGAGAAAGGATTTGGTTATAACAGTTCCTGCTTTCACAGAATTATTCCGCGATTTATATGCCATGGTGGTGACATCACACGCCACAATAGCGCAGGCAGCAAGTCCATCTACGGGGAGAAATTTGATGATGAGGATTTCATCCTGAAGCATGTAGGCCCTGGCATCTTGTCCTTGGCAAATGCTGGCTGCAACACAAATGGTCCCCAGTTTTTTATCCGCATTGCCAAGACTGGGTGGCTGGATGGCAAGCCTGTGGTCTGCACCCACACTGGGTGAAAGGCAGTGTGGGGGCTGTGACAGCCACGGAGCACTGTGGGTCTAGGAATGGCAAGACCAGCCAGAAGATCACCATTACTGACTGTGGACAACTCTCATAAATTTGACTTGTGTTTTATCTTAACCACCTGACCATTCCTTCTGTAGCTCAGGAGAGCACCCCTGTCACCCCCATCTGCTTGGAATGTTCTGTAATCTTTGTGCTCTCCCTGCAGTTCATCGGGTTCTGTGTTTTCCTTACCCTTCCAGGTCCAGCTGGATTGCAGTTAAGTTTATGATGATGAAATAAAAACCAAACAACAAAAAAGAGCAGAACTTTTAATTAAAAAAGTCAATTTAATAAATATTTTCTTTTATGATTTGTGCTATTGTGCTTTTCCTAACTGGATGTCACATTTTCTTTTATATTTCTATCCAGAAACTCAATACTGTTAGTTCTTATGTTTAAACCTATGATCTTGTCTCAGTTAATCTGTGTATGTGTTGTAGGGTAAAGATAGAGGTTTTTCCCCTACAGAGATCCGTTGTCCCAGCACCATTTTGCTGATTTTCCCATTTAATTATCTTGGCATCTTTGTCAAACATCACGTGGCCATGTAAATTTGGTCGTACTTCTGGACTCTACTCTGTCCCGTTAATCTGTAAGCCTGTTCTCACGGCAACGCCGCACTGGATTGTGGTAGGTCTCTCGTAAGTCTTAGAATCAGGCAGGGTAATTCTTCCAACCTTATTATTCTTTTCCAAAACTGTTTTGGCTAGTCTAAGTCCTTAGCCTTTCCATACACATTTTAGCTTCTACTTGTCAATTTCTTTAAAGAAGTCCACTAGAATTTTAATTAGGATTGAATTTAATTTATAAATGAATTTGGGAAGAATTCATGCTAACATGTTAAATACACTTCAAACTATTACTAAAACTGTAATAACTAGAACATGCACATTAAAATGTGAGGTGACCATTTTTAACACAGTGGAGAAAATTAACATGTCAGTATGTACAACCAGGTAACAAGTCTTTTTCACAGACAGAATACATTTTTTTCTGTCATTTGTTTCATAAAGGTGTGACTTGAGATCACAAAACACTGTTAAAAGACTGTTAAAACCTCTACAAAAAGACATTTGCACCTACTGACTCATTTTTTATTTTTTATTTTACTTATTTATTTTATTGATAGTCAAGTACAGTTGTCTCCATTTTCCCCTACCCCAGCCCCCAGCCCCAGCCATCCCCACCTCCCACCCTTGATCCTACCCCCTTTTGGCTTTGTCCGTGTGTCCTTTATGCATGTTCCTGACAGCCCTCCCCCTTTACCCCCCATTATCAAATGCAGCATGAAGTAAGAGGCAAGAGCTAGGGTGCCTATTGTACCTGTGTTTGTCAAGGCAGCTTCATTATTTCATTAATTGACTTTTTATTTGTATCTTTCCAGCTTTTTAAAAAATATGTATGTATATATATATATATATATATAAATTGATTTTACACTATAAGTGCAGTATTGTATTCTGCCTTTTAAAAAAGATTTTAATAGCTGCATAAGGTTGTGCTGTCTTAGACTGTGTGCCAGGCCAGTAGTCTGTTGTTATTTGAAATATTTGGTTTAAAGCAGGTGACGCAGACACTGTAGTCATCTTCTTACTCCACAGCAGTGCCCCTTGTCATCTCACCTAAAATGACCATGATTTTGTTCAGACGTGTGGAAATGACTTGTTCAGTTATTTATCTATTCAAATGACGTATTTACATTTCTTGACACAATCGACGATTTCTATTGCATTTTGAAGTAATCCAGTTATTATTTACAAATTTATTAACATGAAGAATAATTATCTTTTAATTGTGATGTATTTGTTATGCCCTCCTTTTTCTTCTTTTTTAATTTGAAATGGTTTTTATTTTATACTAACTGCTGGTAAATAATAATTTCTGGCTCCCTTATGATCCTTTCTGTGCATGGGTATAACCAATCATACTAGCATAGTGGATCGATTAACTATTTAAAAGTACCTGTTACTTATTTTGCATACAACAGTGGGTTGGCTGCTCTGGTGCTGCAGAGACACCCCTTTAAAGGAAACACGGAGGAGCCTGCAGTATGAGAGCAGGAGGCCCAGCTGCTGTACTCGGCTGACCGTGCACTAACAGTTGGACATTCAGAGGGTCCCGAATACCCCATTTCCCTCCTGCAAGCCCATGAGATGCATGAATGCCGCCCTGTCGGCCACAAAGGAGAGAGAACAAGCTGCTTGAGTGATAAAATAGGGACAACATCCTCCTCAAATCAAATAATATTCACTGCGTACCAGTAAGTGATATGTTTGTGTAGTCCCTGAAGGTGTATTTGGTTGACCCTCACAGTGACCGAAAGCTTGCAGGGAGTTCTGCCTTTCAGATTTTTATAAGTGACAAATTTAAGGATCAGAGAATTGAATTGGCTTTCTCAAGGCCGCAAAGGTACACATCGGTAGAGGGGAGACCAGATTTTGTTTTCTCTCATCTCCAGTGCTCTGTTCTTTCCTTCTCCCCAGCATAACCTTAGTAATACCAACATAATGTTGCTGTCCAACATTTACTGGATTGGGCGCACTTTACACCTTACAATCCCATTTTCTCCTCGCCACAGGCCTGTGACGTGGGTACTATCATGTCCCCTTTCTACGGGTGAAGCGACTAAGGCACGGAGTCTACTATGGCAGCGTACCAGGTATAGTGGGGACACTCCAGGGTGAAGAATGACCCAGAACTTGCTCTCAAGGGATTTACAATCAAGTCAGGACAATGTATCATACGTATTGTAAAGGACAATAATAACATGCCTGAATAATACTTTGATAGTGGAGTACTTGGATAATTGAAGAGCACATTCTGAGGGTCCGGTACTGAGAACAAGCAGCAAATCAACACAAGTATACTTTTGATTAGTGGGGCAGTTTGCTTATGCAAGTCTTCTCCTAAACTCTTTTTGCAGTAGATGGTTCTGGCGGTAAATAAAGCCCTTTTGTAGGTCCTGTCTTTTGTGAAGGGATTACAAGGACCCCCTCATTAGTCGAGTGATGCCCAGTCTCCCCACATCTCTGGCGAGCATCGCTGCTCTGTGAATCAGGGAAAGATGTTTCAGAGCTCTCAAATCTCTGAGTTCCTGTTTTCTTTTTCTCATCAAATTTGCCCTTGTTTTGCAAACTTGACTTCCAGTTGCAAGAGGAAAGGTATCAGAGAGAATATGAAGCTGGGGGTTTCCCTTGCTGGGCTAAGGTGAAGCCCTTAAACAGTGCAAACCCCCAAGTGAACAGTGTTTTCACTTTTTGGACCAAAGTTCTATTGGCAGACATGGATTCCCTGCCTACTGCTTTCCCTACTGCTTTCATCCGTAGAACAAGCCTAAAACTTTTAGATTTGGAAGGGGCTGGAAATCGAACCCACACCCCGCTTATTTTATGCATGAGGGTGGGAAAGCCAGGGACCAGAGGGAAAGCCAGTAACAGGTATGAGGTTACCTAGTCAGGGAATGTCAGTACTCAGAGGAAAACTCCGGTATGTGACTCATAGTTCAGAAGTCATAACAAATAGTGTATCTTCAGTTGTTGCTAGAATATTTAAACTTCTAAGCATAGAACATTGTAATTATTAATTTTCATAAGTCTGGGCTTGATCTGGAGACCCTCTGACCTGGCTGGTGGTAACTGTGGGAACACAGGGGGCACATGTGTGGTCATGGATCACACCCGCATGCCGCTTTACCCTTAGGGGACCTTCAGTCCACGTTTGCTGAGCTCTGTGTGCAAATCACTTGATGGAACATGAACATCTGGCTTTGCCTGCACCCCTGTTTCCCATTCCCCTATTCTCTGTTCTATGTGCTGACCACTTGGAGCCTTGGTTCCTCTGGCCCATCTCCCAATGGAAGAAACATAAAGTAACTGATTGCAGTTGTTCAGCTTCTTCTACCAGGTTCCAGCGAGTGACAAAAGCTTGATTGTCCAAGGGTGTCACATGGAGGAGCAAAGCAGGAGTGCCATTTTGTTAATGTCAGATATAAATATTTTTATGAACCTTATATGTCTGGATTCATTAGCCATTGAATGAATTTGATGCACAGATGTTCAGGAAATTAGGAGCAACTGACTTCATTGGAAATTATAGTGAGCTTGGTGCCATCCAAGGTATCAAAACCATGCTGGTCCTACAATCTGCCAAGAAACAAGGTGTAGGAATGGTCTCTGTGTTATATATAAGCTCACTATTAACACTCGATAAATGTTAATTGTATGATAATAAAAATATTGAGCACGACTCTTCCCAGTGGAGATCAGGTTGTGGACATAAAGGGACGTCCTCTGTCTTCAGACTATATTTTTCCTTTGGATTTAATTATATTCACCTGATGGAAAGTAAAAGCGTTGAGAAAGAGCTAATTGGTGCCTAAGGCTGAGGTTATTCATTTTGAGTAAAAAAAATTGAATTCGGCTCACTGAATTTGCCATCAAAACAATCGTATCAAATGTCTTGATTTGCTCTGCCACTCACTTTGTGGTTCGCAGACTGTGAGTGAAGCACGAAGCGGTGAGGAGAAAGGGCATGGTCAGGCCAGCCCAGGCACTGAAGCTGGCTGTGCGGGGACATGCTCACCTAGCCTAGAGGTCGGCATCGTTTTCCAGGGTAATTGTCCTGCGTTATTGCTAACTTTGTCCTATTATACCTTTTAGAGGCACCAATATGGAGGGGGGAAAAAGGGGCCAAATAATTCTATGATATGTACTTGAAAATGTTCTTCCTTGGTAGTGGTATGTTGATAAATGTTTAAAAACTGGCTTGCTCTCTCTCTTTGTAAGTAAAAAGCCCTG
Source organism: Desmodus rotundus (assembly GCF_022682495.2). NCBI lineage: Eukaryota > Metazoa > Chordata > Mammalia > Chiroptera > Phyllostomidae > Desmodus > Desmodus rotundus. The sequence goes on along the minus strand of NC_071388.1, from coordinate 163,170,772 downwards.
ATTTGTAGTGTTTGCCTGTTTTCATGGTGTAAATGCTCCCAACTGTGGCCAGTTCCAAGTCACCAGCTCACAGACTGCCCTGGAATGTAACAATCAGCTCTTGCAAACTGATACAAACGACTCTAGCAAACAATAACAGACAGCTGTTCTCTGTATACAGCGTATGCGTGGGTAGCGATTAAAGAAGCTCTGGAGTGGGTAATTCCCAAGGTTAAATTCTAGCTCTTCCTCTTACTGGCTCTGTCATCTCTAGCCAGCTAGTCTACCTCTCTGATCCTCAGTCTCCTGGGTGCCACGTGGAAATAATCTCATAAGCTTGATACTTGTATAAGGCAGATAACAAATATAAAGTGTCCATCAAGGTTCTTGGCATGTATGTGCTCAAAAATGCTAATTGTTATTAATATTTTTGTATCTTAAGGTTAACTATGACAGTGCCCTATGTGGAAATATTACACTTATCAGAAAATGTGAAATATTGTAGGTATCAACTTGGCCTGGCATGTGAGTTATGGGAAATTTTTCTTAATATCCACCGGATATTTATTATAATAGTCTGGTATACATAGATGGGAAAGCACCTCACAAATATCCTTAAAAAGGAAAATATATGTGCTTTATTTCTGAGAAATACAAAGAAGAATCCACAACATGTTGTTTTAAAGATGCTGCTGTCAGTGCGGATAATGCTTGTGGCATCTTCTTTCTTGGTGACTTGTTAGTAGCTTTTATCTTTAAAATTCAGTCTTTTGAACCAGGTGGGCATAAACCAATAGTGGCAGGTGCAGAGCTGTTTGAATGTCCTGCTTCTCACCAGCTCGAGAGGCCCACGTCTCCTAACTCAGCTCAGAGACTTGCCGACCATCTGGCGGGGGCCACTGCGCACCCCTCCCGCCACGGTGCGCATCTCCTCCCCTTGGAACACAGAGCAGCTTGACAAATGGAAGTTCTGAGGAAACAGGCCTTCTTTCCCCAGGGAACCAGGGAAACCTTCTATCTCTCTTTCTCAGCCATTTAAAATGATAATTGGTCTAGCATTTGTACTCTCTGAATCAGTCCATGGTGTTGAAATTATCTGAATGACAATTGATGAGGAACACAAATGTGCAACACTTTGTAAAATGGGAATTCCCAGTAAGGGAAAGAAATTCTGAGTATCGCAGTTAAGCATCCCTCAGTCTTGCCATGCCTTGTTAAAGCATCCCGAATAATTCTTTGGCTTTCCCTCCCACCGTTGTCTGGAAAAGCTAGTCTTCTGTCACCAAATGCTAGCTAGCGTAAACTGCTCAGGGCTCTATTATTGTATGTCACTAATTTTATTTGATCCATACTCAGCAAGCTCTTTCTCTTTGTAGCATGAAAGCATTTCAGCAGGGCAGCCATTAGTGCCACGAGTGGGGATCGTGAACAATCACACACACAAAGAAGTTGCAAATAAGAGCTATATTCCTTATATCTTCACATGGCTGACTGAAGTAAGACAACTCCACAAACAATGCATTTTAAAGCACATTTGCAGGGTGAATATATTACAAATATGGCTAGGAAGTGGGCTGCTGTAAATCTTCAAAAGTGACTGATTTAAACCCAAACTTAATGTATTTTGGAGGCCAGCAATAATTTGACTTGCTGAGTGGATGGGATTTATGGGTATAATGCAGTGCAAATAAAAACATCCTCTTTCAGTCATAAAGGTGTATGCTGTGTCCATGCTGGGAAATATAGCTTCCCTTACCCCTGACTTCTGGTGAGAACTCAGGGGAATAGCTAAGTCAGACTAAATGCATTTTCTTTGTGGCCTTATGGAAATACCCAGTTTTATTTTTGTGTGTAAGAGGGTTTATAGTGCCATCCTTGGATCTGAGCTTTTGTGTTTGAGAACCAAATAAATAAGACAAATCCAGACATGCACAGCTGAGCCACACTTTGTTGTCTTCATGAGGCAACCAGACCAGGTTGAAGGGCAAGTAGAGGGAAGGGCAAGTAGAGGGTAGGACAAGCGTTCAGGACACAGGATGGCCACAGGTATCCCTCAAAAGGATGACTAAGGATAACACTGAGGTCGGTAAGAAACACACTGTCAAAGGACGTCTGACTCTGGGATCTCCTGCTTTTGACCTGTTTGTTCTGATGTGTAACCCTAAGGAAGAAACCGCTCATGGTACAAGTGGCCCAATGTCCACGATGCACTGAATTTGAGGTTAGAATATAGGAAGTGATGAATTTCTGTGGGTAAATTGTCATGAAGTGAAATAAAGCCTGTAGGCTTCCTCTTCTGCGTCCTCAGTGTTTGAGAGAAGCCCTTGCTCTACCCCTCAGCTCTTCACCATGCAACCCCCACTCCCCCACCTGCCCCACATCCCCAACACTTCAGCTTTTGCCCACACAGCCCAGCGATTCCAGGGGGAGGAACAAGATCAGGTCTGAGGAGGTTGATCATGGGCACTAGGGCAGGTCATTTCCTCTCCCAGCCACTCTTTACTCATGGAGGACCTGGAATTTTCAGCAGGAGGCTCCACCCTCATATCCGGTAGACTGATGATGTGATGAAATGCAATATTGTCAGAGTCCAGGGGGATTCGTACAGCATCAGAAATTCACGGTTTACAGGCCTGCAGTGAAGGCAGAAGAAAATTACATTGGTGTATTCTCAAGGGTTTTGTATTCCCTGATATATTTTCAGCACACATTGCAGCTTTTGGAGAAGACATAGTCCTGGGCCCAGTCCAATAATTCCATCAGTTTCTTGAGAAAAATCATAAAGATCTTTCAAGTCAATATTTGTTTCAGAGGTCTGGAACAAGTAAACGTTTGGATACTCATGACCACCCTCCTCTTACTCCACAGTTTACGGTTAGTCTCATTGGCCTTCCAGAAGTGGACACTTGGAGGGAAGGAAGAGATGCTGGGAGAAGATGTAGGGTTACTGTGAAATCACGACACAGGGAATAGCCACAGAACGTTAGGTGCTTACTGAAAAGTTCAGAGAGTTAGTCCAAATTTCCACTGAAATGTCTTTGCTCGAAGGATTTTTTGTTGGATGGATACTATTCCTGTAGCTAATTAGTGAATCAGCCAGAATTTATAGCGCCTCCTTATTGTTTAAATTCATTGTGGATTTCTAGGGTGCATCTCAATAATAGTTTTCCTGAAGGAGAGTGGCAGCTTTTAAACTCTATGGGAGGTACTGGAGACGGGGAAATGGAGCTGGTTTCAGATGGTTCTACCTTTGCCTGTGGTTCTGGTCGTGACTTTTTCCCAACTGTCAGGCTAGGGGAATACATGGCCCCCTGTGTGTCCGGCCAGTCCTTTGTGTCTGTGACCTGTACGCTTGAATCCTAAGCTGGTTCGGGTGTCCAGAAGTCTGAACATGGGGTTGAAAATCCATACTGCAACAAGTTCAGAGAGGTTTGCTGCTGTGACATGTAGTTAAAATCTCTTGCCCTAGGCCACTAACATATCTTTTCCCATCCTCTCCCAGATTCCTATCCCCTATTTCCTTAAAGCATCAGCTAATACAAGCCAGCAGGCTTCTTGGCTTTCAGAGATCCCTTAAGCTTTGTCTAGGATGACATTAGATTTTGGGCACCCTTAAGATAGCCCAGATTTGGGTAATATATAGACTGGGGTGATGGAAGACCCGGGAGAGGACACTCTAACTACCCATGTTGGTGGGGCCTTCCTGCTTTCTGGATTGGCCCTAAAAATTGGCTTTTTAGAATGAGTTTCTTGAGACCTAGGGAAGGATAAGTTATATTAAAATTTTGGTAGCTGGTTTTTGCCAGCTAAAACTTACTTTCCAAAGTTGATAGATAACATCCCTCTGCACTTCTCCCTGGTGCCGGTATTTTGTTAGGTTGCTATGTTTTGGGAGTGCTTGTTCAGGCTGCTCTACGGGGCACTTGGGAGGGAGCTGTGATGAAAGCGAGCTGGGCTGATCAGAAGGCCTTTGTTAGGCAATATATGGGTGGTTTGCTAATAGTTTTATTTTTTAATGGCTCCTCAATACCTATATCTTGACAGAAAGAAATACTTCTGGAAAGGTATTGTTTGGTTCTCCTGCAGAACTGTGTTTATGAAGTTACCCTTTGGTGTGTGCTCATGGACTTTGTTTGAAAAGTGTTCTGTGAAACACAGCGGTGTGTTCACGGGCCTTGTGTTGAGGAGGATGCTGTTTGCCGCATCATCGAGGGCTGGTATCTGAGAAGCTGGGGAGCATTCTCTCTGGTCTTAGTACCCGCAGTCATTGTGCTTTTGCATTTCTGCTTTTGTTTTGCTTTGTTTTATTTTAATCACCCAGGCATGGAATTGTGGCTGATTATGTTCCCCTTTTTGTACTGGCTGCCAGGGACCTCAGAATCAATTTTACAGTCCACCTACTCATAGACTGTATTGTAATCTTCTTGAATACATTTTATTTACTACATTCACTCTTAGATTTAGTCTATTTTTAGTTACCATCTGCCATAATTTGTTCTCTTTTGTATTTTTGTGAGGTCCTTTAAACCCTTTCTATAGTATGGAGGAGGAAAAATAATTTTCCTTCTGCTCTTCTAAGTTCTCCTGGCTGGCCTAATAATCAAATTAACACAAGGCAGATTAAAGAAGAAAGGAAGCGACTTTGTGTGTATGTACCTATGGGGGTTCTGTACAAACATGTGACCTGAGGACAGATCAGGCCGATAAAGCTTATATGCCCCCGTGAGCGAAGGAGAAAAGTGGGGGTTGTGGTTTGGGGCTTCAAAGGAAGGAAGGCAATTCCACATGCAGGTGGCAAGACACATCTTTGCCAAATAATTGTTTGCTGAGCCATCTTTAACAATGGAGTGCAGGGAGGACTTGGGTCAAATGGGCCTTGCTAAGTTCCTCCCTATCACACACTAGTTCCTATTAAACCATAGTTGTCTCTGATGATAGCTCCCTTCCTGGAGCAGGTCCTCTACCTACATTCTTTTAGGCAGTTAGGGGGAAGGTCAAAGGTTCCTCCTGAGTCTTTTGTTTCCTAAAAATAATGAGCTTAAAATAATCAATATACCATAAAGGCATATTTTGGAATAGTAAACTCTGCTCTCCCTCAATAGCAAAGCAAAGTATAAATATCTAAATAACCACAAATGGTGGTAAAAATATGGTCAAAGAGTCAAGGGGAGAACATATGGGATTGGAGACCACCTCTTTCCTGAATGCCCTATTACACAGGGCTAAGGGCCCCTACTTCCTACCACTGCAAGCTAGCCTTATTCACCTCTGTCTCCCCAGGTTCAGAAAAGTATCTGGCATGCAGTGGATGCTCAATAAATACTTGCTGTATAAACAAGAAAAGTTTACCTTCAATCATAGACAGTGGTTATCACCAAGGTATCTAACTTAAAGTCTTTGCTATTTAAAAAAAATATGATGAGATACAGACTGGTTTAAATACTATTTTAGACTTTACCTAGACTGAGTTTTCATACTGATTTTAATTTTTAAGCTATACAGATGGGATTTTAAAAATCAATATCTAAGCTGGGCAAATATTTTTTCCTTATACAAGGAGGAGCTTCTTTCATGCAGGTGGATGCATTTGTTATTACCTGACAAGAATCATTCCCCAAGCCATAATTTTTCAATTATGGTAATAAAAAGTTAGTGCTCCTATCTATGTATTGAAACAGATTTCATTCATAGACACCTACCCTTTTACTGGCATGTAGCCATGTTATTCAAGTGCTTTTTGAAGTTTTATAACTTCAGCTGCAAAAATTAATTTTCACCGCCTGCGCCGTGATCAATGTCGCTGCCGCAGACTGGCTGACTCTCTGCCGCCAGAGCTGTTTTGGAATGAGGAGGGGTAGAAATAAATAATTTTGCGGAATTGGTTGATGGAAGGTCTTGCCAAATCAGGCTAAGAGTAGAGATCATTGGCATGTATTTTCATTCAGATTAGTGACAAATGTGTAAATCATGATTTTTTTCCCAACACAACATTTTTCACAGATATGTCTTTAAGGGGAATATTTATTTTATGAAAGATGCCAAAGAGGCCACATCACCTCGTTTCCTCGTCTGTAAAAGGAAAGGCGTGGGGGAGACCGTCATGAAGGTCATTTTCAAAGAAGGTTAGATAAGACACCCATGGGCCATGGAAGTACGACCCAGAACGGGAAGATCCTGCATGACGTTGCTTTTATTTTCACTATTCCCTCACCTGAGGGTGGGGAATGCGTTCTTCAACAGAGATGGGGGATTGAACCCTATTTTATATGGAAATTGGACCTATGTTATTCTGTGCTTTTGTATCTTCAGTTGTTTGGAGACAACCACCTTATCAGCAGGGCCAATAAAATCATTAATGGAAAACAGTGTTGTGTCCAGTAGATCTTTACTCCTTGATCAATAGTTATTTACTTCGGAGGGGTCACAGCTTGGTTAATATAGCCGCATAATTTTATTGATAGAAAACATAACAATGAAAAATAAAGTTTAAAATAGAAGATGAATGAATATAGCCCTTTCTTCAGTGGTGAGTATTATTATTTGAACACTGTAATAGCTGCTGGAAAGTTGGAAGGGCAGACAACAAAAGCATTGAATAATTGTCCTAGGACTATAATCAGACTTCCATTATTGACCTCTGTTAATATTCTACTGTAACTGTCTGCTAAATTGGTTCCTTGGGGCTTGAAATATACAGTGATGTTATGCGTTCCTATCGTAAATTGCCACACAGTAAAGTAGCGAGTCTCTGGAATAGTGTTGGCTCTAGTTTGATCAATACTCAATTCAAAGCAGTGCAATAGGCAACTGTTTCCATAGAAACATTGATGTCACAGAGGTTGAACAGCGGCTGTTACAACAAATCATTTCCTTTGAGCAGTTGTAATTGACTATATGTACAGTTCGCTGTCACTTGAGACCATTTACATCAAGCAAGTAGCAGAACCGCATTAGTTATTCCAGGAGTAAGAGGGTTAGCTCTTCCTTTTGTGACCTTACAAATACCTAGGAGGATATTGCTATAGCAACCAGCTATATAACAGGAGGGACATTAAGGTAGCTAGCTGTCTTAATGCAGTAGCATTCTTTTGGAAGCTGAAAGGTAGTTTTAATAAAGTTTACCCAGTTGTTACATTACCACAAATCCTTTGCACCCCACAGTAATGACTGGGTTCCTCTCTCACAGACATCACCAGTAACACAGACATTACAATTCCATTTGCACTTCATTTCCTGTTCCTTACCTGTGATTTTCCCCTCGGCATCTGGCTGTGCAGGCGGCACACAGCACATTTGGCATGGTCTTGTTGATGGAATACAGAGTGTGGCCCTGGAGAAGCGCTGAAGTCTGAAGTGCTTCAGAGTTGAAAAGTGAGATTGTAAGAGAAAGGAATCTTGACAAAAAGTTACATTTTTACTCTGAGTAAATAATTTCCAAATTTTAAGGACATGAAAGAGAACAGAAACAGATGCAAACTTAGCTTACCTTTGTTGTGTTCCCTCAGGCTAAAATCATCACCAAAGTTGAGTTTCCTATTCGAGAATCCTTCACATTATCCCACTATCTCACCACAGTTTTCCTGGGGTGGCTGTGCCCATGGGCACATTTGGAATATTCCATATACTTTTTGGGAAATTAAGAGATTTGTATGTTCTTTTGTAGGTAAATAGGCAGAAATGGCATCAATATGTCATCAAACTCCATGCCAAATCAAAAAGCATAAGCTAATATGAGTATTTCTAGAATTATGAGAATTAAATATGTCCAGACATAATATCTAGTTTTTAAAAATCTTGCCAGCATCTCATCTGAGCTGATGGGTGAAATTATCAAGAATAAGGAGCTGTAACAGCGTTAACATCGTGGGCACTGCCATTTGCCATGGGGTTAGGCTTAGAGAGAGTTTGGGAGATATGTCAGGGTCTCAACAAGCAATCGCAGCCACAACCAAGAAATCAGGCTTTATGTGGGAGAGGCAGGCATTGCCTGTCTCAGCCATACCTGCAGGTATGATTAGCAACACTGTCATCTCGGCATCTCTAGAAAAGAAAAATTATACATGGTCATCAATGAAGAGAAGAAGCAAAAACCCTTATAGTAGGTGTTTACTTGCAAAGGGTTTTCCAATACAGACCCACAATGATCAGCCTATAGATTTTTGGCCAGTCTGCCCTACTCCTCGGGGTGAATCCTCAAAGGTAATAAAATTGAATTGCAATCAGTATTCTTTGATACTGGCCTGCCACAGACTGTTATTCACCTTGAACTAGAGAGCAACTATTTATAAGATTGTTTAGAGACACAAATCCAGTAAATTACTCTGTTTGGCCTTAAAAGAATGTTTGACTTGGAGCATAGATATGGCTATAAATCTTATAGGAATAATTTATAGGACAACATAGTGAGTGGCAATCTTCTGGTTACAATGGCTAAAGAGAGACAGTTTGAAAGGAAAAAGTGTTCCCCTGCCCGAGGTCAATGAACTTTTCCAGAGCCCTGCATACAGGAAATTTAGTAATGGCACCTGGGCATCCTGAGAGAGAAGGGAAACAGCTGCCCTTTGCACGTATGCACTTTCCTGGAGCAATTCTTTTCTCGTTGCTGGCCGTCTTTCCTTTGACAACATGGCTCGGCCAGTGGAAAAGGAGAATGAGTCAGCCGTTGCTGGTACCCAGAGGGGCCTGTCAGTCAGCGGTCGGTCAGTGGACCAATAACCTTTCACAAGGTGTTGCAGTCAGAACAGCTGGCTGGGTGTGTGTGTGTGTGTGTGTGTGTGTGTGTGTGTGTGTGTGTGTGTGTGTGTGTGTGAGAGAGAGAGAGAGAGAGAGAGAGGGAGAGAATATGACAGACACTGCATTCTAGCTGAATATGATAATTCCTAAACATAAAAAAGTTGGTCAGTTTTGATATAGAGTTTCATTGATTAACACATGGTATTATATTAGAGGAACACATCTTAATTTTGTTAGTAGAAGACTCTATTATTAGTCCTGAGAGTGCAGATAGTCTAAGGATAGAAAAATAATATAGTAAAATAGAGAAGACAGGGAATCAGGAGAAATGAGTTAAAATTTTGTTTTTTCTAGTTGCTGGTTTAATATCTGTTTTATTTCCTTCATATGAAAATAAGCCCTACTGATAAATTTATGCAGTGAAATAGTCAAGGGGTAAAGATATTTTAATAGGACCACTTCATCCAACCTAGAGACTTAAAAACATATTAAATTGGTTATTTTTGAGCTTAGGGGAACAAAAGAAAGCATCCCAAACTCATTGCTTCTTTTCACATCTCGTGTCTTAATTTAAAAGTAGTTACATAAAGAAATGGATTATTTCAAAAAGTATGTAATCAAAGCAGGTGAGGCTAGTTTCTTGGTGATTTAATTTTTGATTTCTGAAACTCATAAGAGTATCAAGTCTATACAATATTGCCAAGATAAATTTGCTGTGAGACTATCTGTAACCAAATTACTTCATTTGAATTTGATTAAGTAACCCTAATGAGGTAATATCTACCTCATAGACTTGTTGATAAGATGAAGTGGAATAAAGCTTTTAAAAGTATAAAATTTTTGTTAAGTATAGAGTATGAGCATAAGTAAGTATTTCTACAGTGGTTGGGATCCTTAATATCAGGATTATTATCTCAAACATCAGTTTTTGCTGTTTTGTGTGGCTGGAAAAGATACAAGAGTTGAGCTGAATCTGGATAGACCCCATATTTCTTTGTTGACTAAATCTCTAAAATGTTTTTTTTTTCTTTGGCATTTTCCCCTCCCTGTTTCAGAAATGGAAGACAGGTGACTAAACTCTGGTTAACCAGACTTCAGGGAGCTGGCTTTCTGCTGGTCAGTGTGGTGACATTATTGTCACCAAGCATCATGGCCCTCCTCTGAGACTGTGGAGTGCCTGAACTATGCCTTTTTGGTGGTGGTGTGAGGGGAATGACTCTGATGAACGTGATTTTGACTTAATTTTTCTCAATTTGACCACTTCAATGTCTGTGATGCCTTGGGACTAGTCTTAGCCAGTTAGTCTCTGGCCTCCTATTGCCATTGGGTTCTGCGTCCTCTCTGGCACTTTCTGACAGACCGTGCCAGCCTGTGCTGGAGCGTCATGCTGTGCCTGCCCGGAGGTGATGAAGGCGGGGGCTCCCGAGTGTCTCAGTTGCTGGCTTCACTGCCCATCACCATTCTCTGCTTCTGCATCTCTGTCCTGCCTCGGGCACTATAGCCCATCCCCTGTTCTTGACAACTTTATCCCCATCTTACTTCCCTGATATTTCTCTTCGTTCTTTCTCTTTCTCCCTGACTCCTTCTCTCCCTCCACCATTCCTCACACCTTGTGTTTCCCTGGAATTAGCCTTTGGCCTTACGCCCACTCTAACTCTGTCTCGAAAGGCTTGCATTTATTCCCATAGCTTCCATTCCCAGTGCCCCATTCTGTCTGTCTCCCTGTGTGGTGGATTCTGAGACATTTGAATAAAGTCAACAAAGGAGGTAATCCAAGGTGGGAGGCCAGTGTGGGAGGGATTTCGTCAGGACACTTTGGAGCCTATACTTGGGGTGGGGTGGGTGTCGCCGTAGGAGAGACACCCGAGGGGAGTGGCAGAGCCTACAAGGGGTGGCTAGGCCCTGCAGCAGCTGAGAAGTCTTCCAGTTGTTAGCAGTGATTACACCACCACTAGTGTAGTACTAGTACTAGTATTCCCACTCCTATGGGAGTAGTAGTAATACCTACAGAATTGTAAATACCCTTTAAAGGAGTAACATTTTACACTATTTATAGTCACTCCATTAAAAAAGATGAACTCAACGACTTTCTACGACCAAATAAGTGCCTGAAGAATGTGAGAGGCCGATACCCAGGCAGTGAAGAAGGCGGTGTCAGGGAAGGGGCCAGGAGGTGAAGAAGCAACCTTCCTGATATCCTGACACCTGGTCACAATGTTGTCACCCTCCCATGTGAATGTCTGTGTCCTCCTCCTGGCTCTTGTTTTCAGATGCCTCACACAGCCAGCTGACGTCAAGGCCGCCTTCCCGTGATACCATTGGGTCTCCAGTCACAGACCACTGTTTCCTGCAGGAAGACTAGTGACTCTTTCAACATGACAATATTTCCTGGGTTCTGCTGACATGGCGCAGCCCCGTGACTGGGTTTTCCAGTCTGCATTATGGTATTTGCAAACCTGTCAAGGAGAGACCAGGAAGGGGACCTCACATCTCCTCAACTCATATGTCCTGCAGCCCGGACTGGAGGGCTGCACTCGTCCCAAATTCTCAGATTCTCAGGAGAGAAGTGTGATTGGCCTAACGTGAGCCAGTGTCCTCCCCCCTATTTTTTTTTGAAAGGAGATAATATAGTATAAAAAAGCTGCTTAGGGCACACTCAGAAGGGTGAGATAGGTGGCAGCTAGACAAAGATGGCCAGTGGGGTCAGAGCGGGTATTTCAAAGTCCTTTTCTACATTTAAGTAAATTACAAATATAAATAATACTTCTAAGTTTTTCATTTAATAGTATGGGTGCCCAGTGTGTTATCAATTGGGTGTGTGTCATTTTATCCTGCATAATGGCTAATGTTGTTTAAAATATTTCTAAGGGAGCTGACACACAAGTCTAATGCTAAAACTACCTGTGGGACTTGGGCAAGTCACCTGAATTCATAGTTAGTCTGATGCTGATGACTCTTGAGCAAGGACCTGAGTTCAACACCAGTTGAGTTCAGTCACACTGGGGCTGGCAGCGCCTGTCTGTAACCATGTAAAAGGGCAAGGGAAATGATTCAATTTGAGGTTAAGTTCTGAATTTTGCTTAAGGCTCATGAGTGTCACCTCCAGTTAATAGAAGTGAATCTAGGGCTTTTGTGGGGGGTGGTAGTGAGGATGGGAGGGTGGTATATTTAGGGATTTTTAAATACACTTACTTCTATTATGTCACCATAAATTTATAACACAGATTTTTATACAATGACTACTTGTTTGGGATGGAAAACCGGCTTTTCCAGACCAAGGTTTTTAATACTCAGTTGTGTTTTGTGTGTGGCGGGTTTTGAAGCATAGCTTGTAGCCATGACCATATAATAATATAACCCATATGAAACTAACTGAACTTGAAGAATGACCTGACAATTTGATTTAGATATAAAAAAATTTTACAGCTTGGCCATAAGAATGAGATGTTTTTTCCTTCCTCAAAACTTGTATGCAGCATCTCTTAGGACATAGCCAGGTAATCTTCCTGGGGCAAAATGAACATTCTCCGGCCCTATGTCATCTTTGTGATCCTGCCATAAAAAGTAGAAGAAACCCAGTAATGAAAATGTGTTATTTCAGCTAAAAAATTTTTGGTTTTGGATACTCAGGGTAATGAAGAAAAAGGCATTTTGGGTAGAGAAGGGGGGTTAGACTCTAATTTGGCCTGAGGTTTGCAGAGCCACTTTAGACCTGGTTCTGTTATTTGTAATTCAGTGGGATGGCTTTTAGGTGACTTCTGTCTTTAAGGTTTCAATTGCTGGATTTGTACTTGAGCCTAGTATATGTGCTGCCAAAGTGAGCATGGTTGACTGTGGTCTAAATCTAATGTTATGCAGAAGCCTAGGAACTAATCTGTATTCTTGGAGCCAGAACAATACTTATAGATACTTATGAATGACTAATATGTGACAAGCAGTATCCTAATATTTTGCATGTATTGATTCACTTAGTTCTCAAAACAACCTCATGTGGTAGGTGGTTTTTGTTTTTTTGTTTTTTTGTCCCCATCTTACCAATTAGCAAACCACAGAGAGGTTAAGTCAATTGCTTGAGGTTGCCCTGGTGGTCAGGATTAGGACCAGGATTCAAATCCCAACAGTCTCACTTCAGAGCTGAAATGCTTCTCCACCATGCTGAACCCCCAGGAACCTTTTGGGCTCTGAGAAAGTTGTTTAATCTTGTGTCTAATTCCTTTGTCTTCAAAGGGCTATAACAGCACTTCCTGCCTCCCCAGCTCAGAGAAGTGTTCTGAGATTGATAGCGGTGTGTGTCCATTTCAGTCTCTGTGGGTCATTCCCTTATGCACCGAGCTCCCTTTGATGTCAGTAAAAGCCCTATGTGTGTGTGTGAAGGGAAGCAGGGCCCTTGGCGGGTGAGGGGATGTGTAAATATTGAGGGACATCTATAAATCACTTTTATTTTCTTGGAAAATGATCTCTATAAACATCAAATAACGTGAAGTGCTTTGTATTGTGTGCTTGCAGGTAACATTCTCCCATGTGTGATATTCTCATTTTGAAGTCACAGTCCATGGAAAGTGAGTAAGTAGGGGATAATTTTATGTTTCTAGTGTTTGCTGCTCCCATAAACTTCTCACCGGCAAGAACTAGGTCTGATTCATCTTTATTCCTAAAATTTCCTTACCTTCCCCTTCCCACTGCCTTCTGGCATCTGCTTTGGTACTTGGTACATAGTAGGTGCTCAGTAAAGCCTTGCTGAGGGAATGCAAGCTGGGAGAACTGGATTTTGTATAGTGATTTCTCAGTTTGTTTCATTCGTAGGGAGGACACCTAGAAGGGCAAATATTTGGGGAGAATTTTGACAAGAGCAGTTTTAAAACACTAATTACAAGAGGGAGTATGAGAAATTGTGGCTAGAGACTAGGAAGAGTTTCTTGACCAAGAAGACTGTGAAAAGCTGGAAATTGTCTTATGGGTCAAGGCTGAAATCTTTCCTTACAGACTTTGAATATTAGGTTATCTGGTATATACTCAGTTCTACCTAGAAGTAGAGGGTAGGTCAAGGGAGGAAGAGGTAGTTCCCTTCTCAGCTCCGATTCCATGACTGGAGCGTGGAAGCGGCAAGGAAATCATTGACCACAAATGGAGTGCAAAAGAGAGGAGATTTGCCCTGACTGATGTGGCTCCATGGGTTGGGCATCACCCGACAAACCAAAAGGTCGCCAGTTCCATTCCCAGTCAGGGTGCATGCCTGGTGTGCAGGCCAGGTCCCTGGCTGGGGGCCTGTGAGAGGCAACCGATTGATGTTTCTCTCTCACACTGATGTTTCCCTCCCTCTCTTTCTTCCTCCCTTCTCCTCTATCTAAAAATAAATATATAAAATCTTAAAAAAAAAAAAGAGAGAGAACAGATTGTCAGACAATGGTTGTGCCACGAGAAACTGTCACTAGGGAAGTGTTTCCCCAGTCAAACTTTCTCAGACAGAATGACATCTCCTCAGGGTTTGCACAGCAGGGCTGTTTTCAGACGGTAACCTATCCCATTCACTTTAACATTTATCCAGTCCAGGGACAAAAATCTACTGAGAAGCAAGTAACTACTTTCTCTTGGGAACTGAGACTTAATACCCAGAAGAATTTCATCCTGGGCATTCATCCCCCCTGGAGCTCATTAATTTGGGCCCTTGTTTTCCTCATTATCCTAAGCGGGACAAAATAATCATGGCAATTTCAATTCCTAATGACAGAGAAGATCAGTGACTTTCACTTTCATTTTCCAATCAGTTAATCAGTAAATTAATCAATATTTTTATAACTGTTCTGTGACAGTCATCATGCTACAATTACATTTAATATCAAAAGAACAATTTAAGGGTAAGGAATGATTCAGGAATACAAGGATAGGTCAACATTAGAAAACTTAACAAAAGGGAAAACCATGTAAATCTCATAAGGCAGAAAACCATTTGATAAAAATCAATATTTAATCTTAATAAAATCTTTTAGTTATATGAGATTATAATGATGGTACTTTAAAATAAAAAGTATCTGAAGACAAAAGCTAGAGGAATTTGCATATAAAGAAGAGACAAGACAAAATGCCCACTTTTACCATTATTATTCAATACTGTTTGGTAGTTTTAGTCAATGCAATCAGACAAGGCAAGAAAATAGGAGGTATAAATACTGGAGATAAAATAACAGCTTTTTTTTCAGATAAGAGTCAAATCAAAGACTATTAGAATCAGTAAGAAAGCCAAAAAGGCGGGCAGTTATAATTATACAGATGAAACAATAGGTTTGCAAATTGACTCTTGTATTTTCAACTAAATATTTCTAATTGAATAGAATGAAAAAATTCCATTAATAATAGCAACAAAATAGGAAATTTATAGAAATAAAAAAGAAAAGAGCAAGACCTAAATTAAAAAATATATATGTATATGTAATTTAACTATAAGAAATAAAAGAAGACTTTGATAAATGGAGATTAATTCTAGAGGTGCAGTTATAGATATAAAATATCATGTTCTTAGAAGGGTTCAATACAGTCAGGAGGTAAAAAAATTTAATGCAAATATAATCAAAACCGTAATAGATTTATTTTGAAACTTCACAAAAATAATTATGTAATTTGTTTGGAATAATAATACACGAAAATAGATGAAAAAACCTAGAAGAGTAATGGGAGAGATGCTCTAAATGAGATAAAAGTGTATTTTAAAGGTTTGCTGATTAGAACAGTGTGATACTGGTCATATAAAATAGAGGTAAGTCAATGAGTCAGAACAGAAACCCGCAGAACACATGCAAGTACTCGTCGGAATTTATTGTGTCATGAAGGTAAAGTAGAAGGATGGGTTAGGTATTAGGGCAACAGGCTAACCTTTAGGGGAAAAGTTTAGGTCCTTACTTCATAGTCTAGACATAACTAAATTTCAGATAAGTTAAAGTTTTTGTTTTATTTTATGTTTCATTTTACTGTAGAAATATATGAATATTTTTATAATCTTCTAATAGACAGAGACCTTTCTAAGAAAATGCCAAAGGCTTAGACCACAAAGTTTTGATAGATCTAATTATATAAGAAACTAAAAACTTTGGTATAAAGAAAAATCAACCCCAAATGCCTCAGCTAAGGTTACATGCTCCAGATGTGTGCTTGTACCATCCATCTCATGCCAGCTCTGATGGTTACATTATCAGGAACTTTGCAAGCTGATTGTTAAACAGAGCCATCATTAAAAATTAAATCAGAGACACTTGGAATTAAATAAATTATATTAAGAATAAACTGTAATAGCATAATCAATATATTTTTTAAAAAAAGACCAGAGGTAATACATAAACAAAACAGCCTATCTTTTCCTAATTATTTTTACTGCATTTTGCTGTAGAGTTTACATCTATTATATCTGTATCTGGGAGTATGATCAGATTACAGGGAGGAGGACACCTGGAACTGGGGCCTGGGATGCACCAGCACCTTTCACCGGCCTTCCTCATCCTGCTCTGCTGCTTTCTGCATGCCAGCACCGTCCTCTTCTATTGAAGACCAGTTTCTTTATGTGGCTGGTCCCCGTTAGCCGGCAACTCTTACGCTTCCATCTTTAATTCACTGCCAGAGAGGCAAAGAGCCACTGAAACTGGCTTTCTTAACTGAAGATAACAATAGCCCAGAAAAAAGCTCTAATTGGTCTGTTTGGGCTAAGTGCCATCCCCTGGACCAGTCGTTATGGCCAGAGGGATTTGCTCGATGATTGGCCAAAATTTAATAAAGTAGCTGGTCTAAGACCAATGTGAAGTGGGAGTTCAGCTCTATTAGAATGTGGCCCCTGCTTTTTGAAACACGTATTAGAAAGAACATTTCTTAGAGAAGCATTTTGTTTCGGACAGAGAAAAGAATGGATGACCATGACTCTGAGCTTCTACCTAAGTTTAGCCAACTTTTTGAGAAATCCCTTCTTAAATTATAGGACTTGTAAACCACAAGAAATCGAGTTGTGCTCAAGCCCAAAGCCTACATTGTTATAAAAGTAATCGGAGTTTGGGATACAGAGATGCTATTGTCTTCTCCTCTAATCTGATACTCTTCTACCAATCCTCACTGCCATTGTCAACTGAAATCATAAACACTGAGAGCCTTAAAAAAATTAGCATACATTTATTTCAAAGATACAAACATTAACTAACCAACATTAATTCCTAACTGATATTTTGGAAACCATGAAGAAAATAAAAACTATCACCATTTTTTCTATTTAGTCTCCTAAACATTTATTGTAGATATGAATTTAGTAAACATTTATTGAGCACTTAATTACTATGTGCCTTAGGGTGATACCAAGATAAAAAAGTAACTTCTCTCAGAGCCTGTATCTACTGGGAGACTTGATGTAAGTTCTACTGGCTTTGTCTCAGGCTGAGATCCCCTGTTGGTCATGGAGAGAGAGTGGGAGAGAGGGAGAGAGAGAGACAAAGGGAGGCAGGGAGAGAGGGAAAAAAAGAAGCAGACTCCTTATGTTAGGATCCCCATGAATCTGAGGGTCTGATAGCTCAGTTGGATGAGTGTTGAAACTGCTTCCCTGCCTTGGGGTAAAGAGCTAAGAATCCAGGCATGAAATTAATCCCTGCTCATAGACCGTGGACCTAAATGAAGTCTTATAGCACCTAAAGAAAACTAAGCAGTGGACCTCAAAGCAAATTAACATCTTTGTGCCGTCCATCTACTTTTGCGCTGTGGTGATTTCATAACCTATGATGTTCAACAAAGTGAGAATTATTACTTCTTTCTGTTTTTATTTATGCTCTGTTTATAAATAAAAATCCACATACAAGGAAACATCCTCAGGTTGTCTCTGACAACACTGACAATATGGCTGTTCAGTTCTGGCTGTGGACGGGTGTTTGTAGGATTATGTTAATGCCAGTGATTGGGGGTTTAAGAAATTCAAGAGCATCTTGAATAGTGGTATCTATTATGCTTCATCTGGATGCCTAGGTTTTGGGAAGAAATGGTCAAATATTGATTTCAGTATTTTACCCAGCTATGGAAAGAATTAAAGAAATGGGATTGTAGGAGGGAGAAGGGAGGTGGTACTCAAGGTGGAAAATTCTAATTTTAGAGGTATGGTGGAAGTTTCAGGGGCCTGTCCATCTTGGCAAGCCCATTCTAGGCTGACACACACAGCCAGTTTCATGAGCCTCTGTAGCAAGACAAGGATTTGGGCCTCTTCCTCTGACTTTGAAAACGGAGGCTGCTCCAGGCCAGAGATGTCAGCATATATAGTTAACTGTTATGGATCTTACAATAAAAATTTGTTGAAGGTCATTGAACACTCATCTCTTTATGTTTATTACTTTAGTCTTTTATTTGTTCGTAGACATGGATCGTTTGATGTCAGTTACCACCACACTTGGCATTTTATGCAGTAAAGGTCCTTATGGTTCTTGATGGGTAAATAAACAAGCTAGTAAAAAGCTACAGTGACAGTGGCTCTTGCATTTCTGCTCCCTTCGCCTGAAATGAGAGTGGGAGGGTCTGTCTGCAGCTGTGTCTTCTGTGAGTGAGGCTTTGGGTGTGAATCCATAGCCCCGTGCTGCTCCGCTCTGGTCCCACATACTTTCCTCTGCGAGTGCTACAGTGGCCTTGGCAACTCCAGATGAATTTGGGGCTTGGATTTTCCTTTCTTCTTTTTCCTCTTCTTCTCCTACTCCTCCTCATCCCTGTCCCTCCTTCCTCTTCTCCATCTTCTCCTCCTTCTTCCTCTCCTCCCCTTCCTCCTTCTTCTAAGTCACCACCACAAAGCAACTTGTTTACATGGAATGCTGATTTCTTTAGCACTGTATGAACAGGGAAGTTTATTCTTTTGCCCAGAGTACCTTTTTTTTTTTTTTTTTTAAAGATTGAGGTCAAGGCATTTCTTTTCTTCCTTTTTCATTTATTTTTTTTCATGATGTATAATTCAGAGTGACCCTCCTTGTGTAAAGTCCATGTTTAGAATATTTAGCTCAGCGTCTCCTTAACTACACACATGATTAGATGTTTTCTCATGCCCCTATTATAGCCAGTAGGCCTGAAAGAATATATTAGTTACTCTCTTGGTGTGTGTATCCTGTGTCCATCTTTCTGCTAAATATTCTGCCTACATGATCTGATACCCTTATGACAACACTATAGGTAGGCAGTAATATAACCTCATTTTACAGATGAGGAAACTGAGGCAACCACCTGCTCAAGATCATACAAGTAATAAGAAGCAGAACCAGAATTCCACATCAAGTCTGTCAGACTTGCCAGATACGCTCTTGAGCACTTTGCTGAACAGCTCAAGCTTTGTTACTTGCATGCCTGATACAGCAATTATTCTGAAAAACAACAACAAAAAACAACCCACCAACAATTTATATACAATATTCAGAAAAATTTCAAATTATGATAAAATGTACTTAGCTCTCAAATGATACCTACCACAATTTATTCTTGCTTGAAGGTTTTGTAAAATTCTCTGAAATCTTTCATACTATGAAACACCAATTATCCTCATGTTGTGGATATGAAAAGATGCTGGGTAATAGAAATTGTTATTTAAAAAAATCCACATAATCCACATAATCATAGCAAACACTGTATGTGGTATTTAAAAAACCTTTAAAAAATTAATGTTGTGAAGCTGAAGATGGAAAAGATGGGGCTGTCCCTGAATTTCAGTTAAATAACGTTAAAAGAAAATGTAATGAGCTTAATGTTGACGAATAGGTAGCCTGCGCACATTAAAATAATTATTCATTTCCCTTATTTTTGGAACTCCATTTCATAGTGAGATTCATTCATTGTATAGTTGGTCATGTAATGTTTATAACATGGTATGAAGAATCATTAGTATTTGTTTTAAAAAGAAAAATAGTTCAGGAACCAATTTTATTGATTTATTCATTACATTTATTAAATACCCACTAGCTAAAAGCTAATAATAACCTATGCTTTCAAATATATAGATCATTTTGAAATTATACCTAATAGTCAAAACATAAACTGTTTCTTAAAAGGAAAAATGTTTCTTACTAAAGAAACCCTTTGTGTGACAATACCTGGGAATTCTAGGTCTCTACCCAGGAACACTTGAATATATATTTGGTGACTTCCTCTTGAAAATTAATTGCAGTTCCAGGAAAACAACCAGGTGAGGCAAACCATGCATATGCCTTTGTCTTCAGACCTGGAGCATCTCCCGTTTGAGTTACTGCTGCTCTTTGCCACTGTGTTCTTATCACCCTTCTTTTTTCACTCACCTCACTTAGAGTGAATTAACATTATCATCTTTTATTTACAGGCACACTTGTCATATTTATTAGAACTGGCCATTTCATGAAAAATATTTGTACGTTAACATTAAGCATAAAATGTTATTTGTCAATAGATGATGAATTAACCATCATATTTAAATCCTTTTTGTACATTTAGGCATATTAACATGTCTAATGCATTTCTATTTGAAGTGTGTAAATCTTTAAGTGCAGCATTGCATTACCCAACATAGTTCTCTTAACATTTTTATGTATATAAAAAGCTCACATTCATGTAAAATGATACTTTTCCTTCCCAAAATAGGAAATGAGGGCCTAATATAGAATGTGCTATACATTTCTCTCCCAAACAGTTCATGATTGACTAAAGTCTAAGCTTTTAAAAAATTCTTTATACTTTTATATGTATATGTAATATATTATATACATTATATATATTATTGTTGTTCAATTAGTTTTCCACATTTTCCCCCATTACTCTCCCCTGCCCTACCCACCCCCTACTTCCCACATTCAACCTCCCCCCCATTGTCTTTGTCCATGAGTCCTCTGTACATGTTCCTTGACTTGACCCTTCCCCTTCTTTCCCTCATTGTCTCCATCCCCCCTCCCCTCTGGTCATTGTCAGTTTGTTCTTTATTTCCTTGTCTCTGGTTCTGTTTTGCTCGTTCATTTGTTTTGTTGATTAGATTCCACTTATACGTGAAATCATATGATATTTGTCTTTCACTGACTGGCTTGCTTCACTTAGCATAATACTTTCCAGTTCCATCCATGCTGTCATGGAGGATAGGAGCTCGTTGTTTCTTTCTGCTGCATAGTATTCTATTGTGTAAAAATACCACAGTTTTTTGATCCACTCATTTACTGATGGGCACTTAGGCTGTTTCTAGCACTTGGCTATTGTAAACAATGCTTCTATGAACATTGGGGTGCATAGGTTCTTTTGAATTGGTGATTCAGGGTTCTTAGGGTATAATCCCAGCAGTAGAATTGCTGAGTCAAAAGGCAGTTCTATTTTTAGTTTTTTGAGGAAATTCCATAGTTTTCCACAGAGGCCGCACCAATCTGCATTCCCACCAACAGTACACTAGGGTTCCCGTTTCTCTACAACCTCACCAGCACTTGTTTGTTGATTTGCTTGTGATGGCCATTCTGACCAGTGCGAAGTGGTTTTAATTTACATCTCCCTGATGGCTAGTGATGCTGAGCACCCTTTCATATGTCTATGGGCCCTCTGTATGTCCTCTTTGGAGAGGTGTCTGTTCAGGTCCTTTACCCATTTTTTAATTGTATTGTTTGTCTTCCTGGAGTGGAGTCATGTGAGTTCTTTATATATTTTGGAGATCAAACCCTTGTCTGAGGAATTATTGGCAAATATGTTTAGCCATATGGTTGGTTCCCTTTTTATTTTGCTGATGTTTTCTTTAGTTGTACAGAAACTTTTTAATTTGATATAGTCCCATTTGCTTATTCTTTCCTTTATGTCCTTTGCTCTAGGGGACATATCGCTGAAAATAGTGCTGTGTGGAACATCTGAAATTTTTCTGCCTCTGTTCTCCTCTAGGACTTTTATGGTGTCACTACTTATATTTAAGTCTTTTATCCATCTTGAGTTTATGTTTGTGTATGGTGTAAGTTGGTGGTCATGTTTCACTTTTTTGCATGTTGCTTCCAGATCTCCTAACACCATTTGTTGAAGAGGCTATTTTTACTCCATTTTATGGTCCTGTCCCCATCGTTGAATATTAATTGACCATAGAGACTTGGGTTTATTTCTGGGCTCTCTGTTCTGTTCCATTAATCTGTGTGTCTGTTCTTATGCCAGTACCAGGCTGTTTTGACTACAGTGGCCTTATAATATAGTTTGATATCAGGTATTGTGATCTCTCCTACTTTGTTCTTCTTTCTCAAAATTGCTTAGGCTATTCAGGGTCATTTATGGTTTCATATAAATTTTTGAAATATTTGTTCTATATCTGAAAAATACGTGATTGATATTATAATAGGGTATCTGTTGAATCTATAAGTTGCTTTGGGTAGTATGGCCATTTTGATGATGTTCGTTCTTCCAATCCATGAGCGTGGTACATGCTTCCATTTATTTGTGTCTTCCTTAATTTCTTTCTTCAGCATTGTGTAGTTTTCTGAGTACAGGTCTTTTACCTCCTTGTTAAGGGTTATTCCTAAATACTTTATTTTTCTTGTTGCTATAGCAAATGAGATTTTTTCCCTAATTTCTGTTTCTGATATTTCATTGATGGGGTACAAAAATGCCTTTGATTTCTGAATATTGACTTTGTATCCCTCTGTTTTGCCAAATTCACTTATTAGGTCGGGTAGTTTTTTTGTGGAGTCTATAAGGTTTTCTGTGTACACTATCATATTATCTGCAAACAATGGTGGTTTTACTTCCTCCTTTCCAATTTGGATACCTTTTATTTCTTTTTCTTGTCTGATGGTTATGGCTAGAACTTCCAATACTATGTTGAATAGAAGTGGTGAAAGTGGACACCTTTGTCTTGTTCCTGACCTTAGTGGGAAAGCTTTTAGTTTTTGCCAGTTGAGTGTGATGTTGGCTGTAGGTTTCTTCTATATGACCTTCATTATGTTGAGGAATGCTGCCTCTACTCCCTCTTTTCTGAGTGTTTTTATCATAAGTGACTGTTGTGCCTAATGAAGTGATTTTTCTGCATCTATTGATATGATCATGTGATTTTTGTCTTTCCTTTTGTTTATGTGATATATTACATTTATTGATTTACAAATATTGTACCATCCTTGCATCCCTGGGATGAATCCCACTTGATTGTGGTGTATGATCTTTTTAATGTATTGCTGGATGTGGTTTGCCAATATTTTGTTGAGGATTTTAGTGTCTGTGTTCATCAGCAATATTGGCCTGTAGTTTTCTTTCTTTGTTATGTCTTTATCTGGTTTTGGGGTTAGGATGATGCATATAAAAGAGAAAGAGTTATCTTGAATCATTCCAATACGCAGCCAAAGATTAAAAGTCAATGACCATATAAAAAATATGTATTTGTGTCCTAATCTGAAATCTCTTACTTATTTTTTTCATTTGATGAACATCTCCTTTTGTATTAAGCTTTCCTGAATTATAAAATAACTATTATACCATAATACTGTAATTGTATACTGATAACAAGTGATACTATTTAATATCTTAACCAATAAACAGATAAATCAAATTCCAACTAAAATTTATGTTTTATAACACAGAACACCTCCACTAGTGACTATTTCTACTTAAATTAACATTGCTGGAACTACCATTCCACTTATTCTCTTATCTAAAACTGGACCTAGATTCAGAAGATTCAGGCTCTAGTTCTGACCTACCACTTAAAGAGTTATGTGACCTTGGCAAGTCACAATCTGTTTAAGGTTGAGTCTCCTCCTACTCCCCATTAGTTGCAAACATGGTTTATATATTGTAAAGGGATATGTAAGTAAGTAGCATTAATTCATTTTATCTAAATGTGTCATCCTCTAGAAATACTTTGGATGAACTATCTTCAATTCTTTAAATAGCAGGGGTTACATTCTTTACCTTTTTTCTTCGTGTCATGAAGATTTCACCCAGACCACTATGGTTAGAAATATTTTAAGAACAGAAAAATCAGGTTCAAAATGAGTGCCCCTTGGCTTAACTGAACAAGATTCAGGTGCAACAAAAGAATTTGGAAACATCCTTGGTGTTGTAATGGATTTCATTCTGTATTGTAACAAAAAGAACTAATTTCGACTCATAATTATTGATAAAAATAGGAGGATCTTATATAACCAATGCCGCACAGGTCCAGAATATTCAATTTTGGTTAGTGAGTCTCAACCAGGAAGAGGTAAGAAAATGAGAAATCTCTAAGTGGGTTGGTGGCAAAGTGTTTGGGTTTGAGAGTCAACAGCAGCTGGATTTGAATTCCTCCTTTGTCATGTATTAATTACATGTTCATGGGTAAGTTACTTAAAGTCTCTAAGCATCAGGTTCCTCACCTGTAAAATGATCCTGTATATAGAGGTGTCGGGAGGATTGTTTGCGATAATATTAGCAAAGTGCTGAGCAGAGTCCTGGCATTGTGCTAAGTGCTCACTCTCTGTACAGTAGCTACTTATATGGGCTTGATGTAAGGGGCTGTACTTGGCACTTTACAAAGTGAGGTCAAGACAGCACAATGGAAACTCCAAGAGCAAGCAGTCATAAGCCCCCTGCAGCTCTCCTTGGGGATAAATCCATTGAATAGAGACTACTGTTATTTAAGTCAAGTTGAAGTGATAGGCATTTATAGAAAGCACAAGGCCCCCTGTTTGTAGTAATTTCCACATATTGTGATTATTTTCTGAACACTGAGATGCCCCTTTAATGAGATTTTTAAAGAGATCTTTAGCAGTATAGAAGTTCCTACTTTTCAGCAAGATGTTCTATTGGATAGTGAATTTTAGAGTATATTGTAATAAATGCAAAGATTAAGTAATTATAAACATTTGCTGAAATAACCTAAACCCTAAAAACTTGACATGAATGGTATATCTGCATTTTCCACAAAGCACCCTCCGGGTCCCCTGAATTGCTATCTGCACAGAGGCTACCTGTGTTACATATGCTGTGTTACATATACTTTACATGTATTGTTTACTTTCCTCATCAAAGAGGCCATTTGTGCTAAACATTATTAACTTCCTTCTACAGATGAGGAAACTGAGGTTCAGAGATTGAAATAACTTACCCAGGTTTAAATACATAAAAAGAAGAGGAGCCAGAATGTGAATCCAACTGTGTCTAAATAAAAAATTCTCATTCATTCAACCACATAATAAAAAAGAACTCACCAGAGGTCAGCAGGTGGGACCATGTAGGAAGATGTTACCCTCCTTTGCTTTGATGCTATGCTCTCTGGTAGAATAGATAGGCCATTGATATGGCAAAGAGCCTCAGCAAAGAGAACCGTGTTATATGTCAAAGTTACATTCCAGGAAAACACAACTCACACCCAAAAGACATGAAAAGGCCATTCTTTCCTGAGAATGAATGAAGCAGAAGGTCTAGATTTATTTCCAGAACACTACCACCCACCACTAATAAACTCTTAGCACTGTTGTATACCTTATTGAATAACACTTGACACTTGACATCACATAAATAGTAAAGAAATATTTATTCTTACCTTAAAAATGTTGGCTTGATGGATAAATTTTGCTCTAAAGGTAATGACCATGAAAACTTGTAGATACAGTGACTTGGGCAGGAAGAGCAAGAACAAAGATTTTTCTACCCCCACACCCAACTCCGTGAACTCCACATCTGCATCCAGGGGGTGTCACACAGGGGAGTCTTCCCCCTTTTTATCTTTCCTCAAGACAGTGAAGAAGGAATAAAGTGTCCACCTGTGCACTTAGCATGGAGAATCGCACAATAACATACTGTTGCCACCCACAACTAGTTACAGCGTGGCACACTATTCGCATAGCTTAAAATGTTGGCTTAAAGCAACATGTAGCCTGTATAAATGAATTATTTAAATGTGAAAAATATAATGTGGACTCTCCTTGTTTCTTGTAACATTTGCTGATGGTACTACTTTTCTCTTGTCTCTTTCTACTGCTTTCTATGTCCCTTCTCAACTTTGCAGCAATGGCAACAAATAAAAATAGTTAACAAATAAAAACAGAGCTAACATTTGTTGAACACATTATAATGTTCTAAGAATTAAGTACTTTACATGTATTGTTTACTTTCCTGTCCACAAACTCTAGTCATAAAAAATGATTGCCATTCCCATTTTACAGAAGAAGAGACCAACATTTGGGAATTATCCAGTTTTTAAGTATCTAGTAAATGCTGGCTCTCATTAAGATTTAGTAAGTACACACTACCCTGTTCATTCTACTGAGGGAAGTTACAGAACCTGGACAGAATATATGGAGCAGTTATTGGAAGACACTGAAAAGTGAATAATAGTAGGCAGATTGGGAAGGAAGACCAGAATTTGAAGTGCCACTAAACAGGTCATTGTTTCACTCTCTGGTTTGAACTCAGTGTTCAAACTGCAGAAGAGGGCACTGTGGTACAGAGAGAGTTTCCAGAGAAATCCTTTATGTCTGGATTGAACAGCAGGAAAGGGAGCTCTTAACACTCAGAAAGAGTGGGGGAAATCACCCATTTTTCTTTAAAAAAGTGTTCTCTGTATTTTCTACAGAGAATGTAGAAGCCCTTGGTCTTGAGGCAGCCCTGTCGCAGTAGTGTGAGAATGAAAGCCAAAACTTGGAGAGAAGGAACTTTCTTCTCTGGTCAATAGAGCTGTGGTCCTAGAGAGTTTGTATAACAGGGCAAACCCCTGTTTACTCTGCTACCAGTTAGAGTAACTAAAGGCACAGTTTTCTGGCCAGAGGACTGAAAGTATGGGAAATTATTTCGTCAGGAGTTCACAGTACCAGAAACTCTTTGAAAGATCATAGAGTAGAAGAAACTTTGGAAAGTGATCCCCATAAAATTGCTTATGATCTCTAGGGCTCACCCTGAGCTGTGCATGCACAGATCTGGTCCCTATCAGCATACAGACTATTTTGAGAAATAAAGTAACATATAGATGCTGCCCAGATCCCAGACTGACCACTGGGTGATAGACATGTGGGATGGATCTGAGAAGTGGTGTTAAGGCTTTGAAAACTGAACTGACATCAAAACTTCTACCCACAGGAAATGGGGTGCAACTTGCAGCTTAAACTTAACCAGGTTGATTGCCTGCTAAAACAAAACATATCAACACTCTCATAGGATTTAAACAAGATCCAGAATCTCATAACAATACTGAAATTGTCAGATATATTCAAAATTACTTAGCTTTCAAAGAACCAGGAAAAAAAAAAATCTCAGCTCACCTGGGAAAAAACAACAGATGCTGATTCCAAGATGACACTGATGTTAGAATAAGCTGTAATAGACTTCAAAGCAGCTATTATAAAACTCTTCAACAAGTGATTGCAAACACTTTTGAAATGAAGTCGAAAATAGAAAGCTATAACAAAGAAATAGAAGGTACAAAGGAGCATGAAAAGAAAATTTTTTAACTGAAAAATACAATAGTGTATATTTTTACAGTAAAAAACTCACTGGATGGGCTGAATAGCAAAGTGGAGATGACAGTAAAAAGTAATTGAACTTAAAGATAGATCAATAGAAATTATTCAAGCTGAACAACAGAAAGAAAAAAGTTTTTAAATAGACAGAGTCTTCCATTTTCAGCTCCAACACATAAAGAACTTGGAAGTCACCATTCTCATTTCTACAACAAGAAAAAGTGAGATCAACTAAAAAATGAATGCTTTTCTGGAACTATCAGGTCACAAGGCTAAACATTACCCTGATATCTGGAGAGACAGGTGCATCCAGAAAGACACAGCTGAGATGCGCCTGGCTGAAGCAGCAGCCACTAGAGCCATAAACCAGCAGAATCACTTAAATGATAACTTAGATAAGTTGCTGGAGGTTGAATGTGGATGAATATGACTGTGAGAAATTCCTGGGGGTTGCTGTCTTTCATGGGCTGCCTCTCTGGAAGCCCCACCAAGTTCTCCCAACAATATCTGAAAAAGATCACCTTGTGGCTTTGGCAGGGGAGAGGAAAAGTAATTATTATGAAATGTACCCAGAACCTTCTTCATAATAAAGTCTCACTCTACATGGGAAAGGAATTAGCCAGGGGTTTTTCCCACCCCCTCCAGCCTTCCTGACTCACCTTAGGGAAAGCAATCACAGTTACCAGAAGTCAGGGATTCAAGGAAATAAAATAGAAATGTTGCAGTCAGGGAAGGGAGTAAAGGGCAAGTGAGGAAAAAAATTGTACTGGAGAAACACTTGTAAAGATCACAGCCAAGAGGTGCAGGCCCACTAAATGATGATTTAATCAGAAGATTATAGAATGTTCTTCCTCACCCACAGCTTACCACCATACCCCAGAACTTCAGTATAATAAGTGGATTGCAGCAGAAAGACCTGTAAGACTCAAGCTTAGCAGGAGAACTTCGGGAAGTTCAACGATAAAACAATGACACTAAAGAAATTTGAAGCATCTGCACTTACGGCTACAGCAAACATTATACACAGCTTAACTCCTACCCAGATTAACATAAATCCTCACACTAAAGTCCCATTTACCCCATTTCCTATTACTCAATATAACATCTGCTCTCAACGAAAAATTATAAGGTATGCCAAAAGGAACAAAAACAGTCTGAGGGGATGAAGCAATTACGTGAATAAGATTCAGATATAACATAGATGTTGAAATTATCAATCAGGAAATTTTAAATAACTGTGATTAAATATATTGGAGCATTTAATAAAAAGTACACAACATGCAAGGAGACATGAGTAATACAAGCAGAGATGGAAATTCTAAGAAAGCATCAAAAGGAAATACTAAACATAAAAAAACCCCCTAAGAAATAAAGAAGTCTTAGTTGGACTCATCAGTAGATTTGACTCAGCTAAGGAAAGATTCAGTGAACTTGAAGAAAGAGCAATAGATGCTTTCCAAAATGAAATGCAAGGAGAAAAAGAATGAAACAAACTAGAATAGAACAGAACATCCAAGAACTATGAGGCAATATCAAAAGATATAACACATATATAATTAATATACCAGAATGAGAAGAAATGGAGAATGCAGCAAAAGAAGTATTTGAAATAATGATGGCCAAGAAATTTCAAAAACTAAGGACAGATAACAAAACACAAATCCAGGAAGCATAGAAAACACCAAACAGGATAAATACCAAAATGTGCACATGGAGGTATATAAAACTACATTAAAACTGCAGACAATCTTGAAAGAAGCCAGAGGTTAAAAAAAACACACCTGTACAGGAACAAGGATAAAAGTTACAGAATATTTTCTATCAGAAATCAGGTAAGCAAGAAGGGAGTGAAGTAAAATGTTTTAAGACTTGAAAGAAAAACATCACCAACCTAGAATTCTATATCCAGCAAAATTACCCTTCAAAGCGAATGAGAAATACTTTCTCAGACAACCAAATATTGACCAACAGATTTAGCAAAATGTAAGAAGTTCTGGAGAGAACCAAGATGGCGGCGTAGGTGGACACACTGCGCCTCCTCTCACAACCAGAACTGACAGAAAATCGAACGGCAAGGAAGTCCGACACCAAGTAGATAAAAAAGAAACATATATCCAGACCAGTAGGAGGGGCGGAGATGGGCAGCCAGGGCGGAGAGGACTCGCGTGGCCAGGCGGACGATACTGGCGGAGTGCGGGACGAACGGGGCAGGCAGTCTGACCACTAGCAGGCCCTGCGGCCCCACATTCCCGCAGATAAACCGAGAGGGCTGGACTCAGAGTGGCGGAGAACAGGGCAGGCAGAGCGGCAGGTAGCACCCCGCGGCCCCACATTCGCGCACAGATAAACCAGGACAAATGGCGGGGAGCAAAGCAGACCTCGTAACCCAGGGCTCCAGCTTGGGGAAATAAAGCCTCAGACCTCTGATTGAAAGTGCCCGTGGGGGTTGGGGCGGCAGCAGGAGAGACTCCCAGCCTCACAGGAGAGGTCGTTGGAGAGACCCACAGGGGCCTAGAGTGTGCACAAGCCCACCCACTCGGGAACCAGCACCGGAGGGGCCCAATTTGATTGTGAGTAGCAGAGGGAGTGATGAAAATCCGGTGGAGAGTGGAACGGGTGCCATTGCTCCCTCTCCACCCCTCCCCCACGTACAGCGTCACAACGCAGCGACCAGCATTACCCTGCCCCGGGGAACACCTAAGGCTCCTCCCCTTAAAGTAATAGACGCGCCAAGACAAAAAAAAAAAAAAAAAAAAAAAAAAAAAGGCCCAAATGACAGAACACTTCAAAGCTCCAGAAAAAATACAACTAAGTGAGGAAGAGATAGCCAACCTATCAGATGCACAGTTCAAAACACTGGTTATCAAGATGCTCACAGAATTGGTTGAATCTGTTCGAAAAACAGATGAAAAAATGAAGCCTGTGCTAAGAGAAACAAAGGAAAATGTACAGGGAACCAATAGTGATGCGAAGGAAACTGGGACTCAAATCAATGGTGTGGGCCAGAAGGAAGAAAGAAACATCCAACCAGAAAAGAATGAAGAAACAAGAACTTGGAAAAATGAGGAGAGGCTTAGGAACCTCCCAGACGCCTTGAAACGTTCCAACATCCGAATTATAGGGGTGCCAGAAGGAGAAGAGGAAGAACAAAAAATTGAAAACTTATTTGAACAAATAATGAAGGAGAACTTCCCTAATCTGGCAAAGGAAATAGACTTCCGGGAAGTCCAGGAAGCTCAGAGAGTCAAAGAAGCTGGACCCAAGGAGGAACACACCAAGGCACATCATAATTCCATTACCCAAGATTAAACGCAAGGACCTACATCCAAGATTACTGTATCCAGCAAAGCTATCACTTAGAATGGAAGGGAAGATAAACAAAGAACTTATAAGTATGACCCATGGACATGAACTATAGGGGGGGAATGTGGGAGGGAGGGGGGTGGGCAGGATGGAGTGGGGTGGGGGGGAAATGGGACAACTGTAATAGCATAATCAATAAATGTATTAAAAAAAAAAGCCTACCTGAAATCCTCTTTGGAAGTAGACAAAGTAGAAATGAACAAAAAATGCAAATAAAGGACTGCACTATCAATACTTTATATGAATTGATAATGATTTATTAGGAATAACTGTAAGTATGAATATGACCAAAATAACTTGTAGAAGAGTTTGGAAAAGCTGCTGGCTTTATGATCAATGGGGCTGGAAAAACCAAGGACACAAAGAGACAGCAGCAGCCGGAATTAGTGACCGGGAGTCTCAGGGTCTCTCCAGCTCTCGGTGGGGAGTGGGAGTGGAGGGTTATGAGAGGGATGATGCCCCAGCCCATTAGGGGTTTCAAGCAGATGTTTGCCTTTTCCAAGTGTGGGAGTCAGGGCAGGTGCTCTTAGCGCTGTACCTATGGGAAAGGTGAACCTTGACTTCCTCAGCAGAATTCATATGAGGAGGAAGCCTTGGAAATAAAAAATGAACTCATTTCTGTAACCATGACTTCTCCACCTGAAAATGCCCGAGTCCGGTATGGGTGTGCTACCGAGGGGAAGGGGTGAATGAGTGTTGGGGGTCACATGTGATGGCAGAGGCAAAACACATACGTTGCCCACCTATTTGCTCTACAAGTGTGTCTTTTTTTTTTTAATTCACAGACTATTAAATTAAGACCAATTCTTTTTTAAATTTAGAGCCCAGGTTTTTAAAATTAATTTTCGATTTGCATGCAGGAGTAGTCATTATTTGGTCTAGTGTTCTGTAAGGTTTGACAAGTGCCTAGAGTCATGCAAACCTCACCACACTCAAGTTACCCAATGGTTTCTTCACCCTTCCCTCTCTGACTACCTCATGCTGCTCCTCTGTAGTCCAACCCTTCCCCACTTCAGCCTCTTGCAACCTCTGATTTGTTGTTTGTTCTTGTAGTTTTGCTTTTCCAGAATATCATGTAACTAGAATTACACAGTTTGTAGCCTTTTAAGACTGGCTTCTTTCACTCTGAATGGTGCATTTGAGATCATCAATATGGTTGCATGTAGCAGTAGTGCTATGGACTGAATTGTGACGCCCCACCCCAAATGCACAGTGTTGAAATCCAAACACCCAGCATCTAAAATGTGACATGGAATGGGATCCCTTCCTTAACTTCTTCCAAAAGGAAAGAAATCTAGAACATGGGTTCAATATACTTTCCTTGAGACTTTTAGGGACCAGGAGGGGTTTACATCACAGCAAAGTGAACAACCTAAAGTCAAATTTACTCGTTTCCTTCTTAAGAGTACTTCCATAACGATTACCACCACACGAGATGTTTTCTCCAGGTACTTCATCTCCAAGTGCTCCCATCTCGTGCCATTTTCCAGGGTTCTCTGTCCTTCTGGTTCCCTTTCCTTTGCTCTCCCCCACTCCCTGTGAAGAGCAGTTTTGACTCTCTTTGGCTCCTTAGCTCTTGCTAAATATGGGTCCTCTGGGTTTCATCATCTTCCCCTCAAAACTTATCACAGTATTTTCCTAAAAATAATAATTGACTTCTTAAGAGTAATTTTGGTAGTAGCTGTTGAGGTATTTTTTTATTCTCCTCAAAATGTGATAATTACAAAATGTTTTAAGATCCTTACAAATCTCATCCTTGATAAGACATTTTGTTATTTTGACTAATCAAATATATGCCTCATGGGATGCAAATCTACACATATTGCTATGCAGAACTCTGTACTCTTTGAAATGCTTTATACAGACTTCATTGAGCAGATAATCTCTAGCAGAGTGAAATGGGAAAATATGAAAATTTAATACAATATCTAGAAAATTAAAAAGAAAAAAGAAGGTGTATCTCATATCAGTGAATCATAAAAGTACCCAGCCATGTAATATGAAAAATAGAGACATTTATTGAAGAAGATGCAAGATACAAGAAACATTGTACATAGAACAATGATACTTCAGTCCCCTTCAAAGTAGGCACCTTGGGACCTCACATAGTTCTCCCAAGTGCCATCAGCTAGATGCCCTGTCATATTTTCCTGAATCTCATCAACAGTCTGAAATCTCTACCCTTTCAAAGGTGATTTTAGTTTGGGGAAGGCCAGAAGTCACACATCACCAAATCTGGACTGTAGGGGGACTGAGTCACCTGAGTGATTTGATGTTTTGCCAAAAAACTCTGCATGAGACATGCTGCATGAGCAGGCGTGGTGTCGTGATGAAGCTGCCAATCACCAGTTGCCCATAGCTGCGGCCTTCTGAATCATCCAAATAGTTTCCCTGGAGGAATGTTCAAACTTAATGCAAAATTTGATGCAAGTTCATTGCTCTACTTTCTTGGTCATTTTGAATGCAATGGCCACACAGTACACATGCTCACTCAATGGTGTCTACCACCCCCACTGACTAGTAAAGTCATCATTGTTCACGCATGTGCACTCCAGCCCACTCTCTGTGGCTGCCAGGTTATATGGATGTTGCACAAACTGTTCTCACTAGATTAACAATGGCTGGACTCTTTCCAGACAGACCTCGTATTCCTACTGAAGAACTGTGCATAACATCTTGAGGAATCTTGAGTAGCTTTATAGTTTGTGATGGGAAAAAGAGGGTGCTGGATCCTGACCTTCAAATCTGCACTGCGGTGGCGGTCAGGCTCTTCTTGGAGCCGGGCCTTTATGGGTGTTGGCAGAGGTGCCGTGGGCACTGTTATTTGACCATTTCTTCT
Organism: Desmodus rotundus; assembly: GCF_022682495.2. Lineage (NCBI taxonomy): Eukaryota > Metazoa > Chordata > Mammalia > Chiroptera > Phyllostomidae > Desmodus > Desmodus rotundus. Next base: position 163,137,475 of record NC_071388.1, on the reverse strand, counting down.
TGGTGGTCTCAGTGCTTCTGCTCTTCTCCTTTCCCCAGGCCGTCCAAGTGCTCCCCATTTGAACATGGGCCAACAGCTTGTTTGAAAGGTCAAGGAGAAGAGAAACAGAAATGTAGGCAGAGACATGAGACAGCTGTTTCTAAGAAGGGAGCTCCCACAAGGACAAGTTGACATAGGAAAGAAGGCATTTATGTTTTGTTCAAGCGGCAGAGGGGGGGGTGAGTGATGGCTGGAAAGGGGATGATGTGGCTCAGGCAGACCTCCTTTACTGCCTAAGAAAGGGGTCTTCTGGACTTGTGAAGATGATACCTTTTGGAAATGAGGAGACAGAATGCTGGAATACCAGGTTTCTCCTTCTTTTGTCCAAACAGCCCTAATGTTGTCGCTTCTCTCTTCTCTCTCTCCTCAATCACTCGCAGAGGTTATTAACACTATTTTTATTTGTATGTAGGACCTGATGATTTTAAAGGTGACTTAGATTTTGCTCACGGCCCTTGGAAAATTATCTGGTTGGGTAGGAGACAGTGGTGGGCAGAACAGGCTCTGCTTTATGGGTGGCCCACTGGCGTTTCTCACTTCCCTTGGGAGGGGCCTGACCCTGCTCCCTGGGGCAGCTCATTGACACATCTCGCCTAGCACTACCCCTGTCCCCTGTACAGGCAGGCTGCTTTGCCTTAGCTAAGACAGCGCACACCTCTCCCTGTTGGAAATGTACCTTGGAGATGATCTGTTTGAGTAAAGGTCTAATAGCTTTATTTTCTTTCAGTCAGCATGCAAAGTTTTATACAAGAAAATGTCAGTTTGTATTTACTTCCATGCTGGGTGTATGAAACCATATGGGTTCGAGGTCACTAAACAATATGCTAAGTGACAGTTCTTTCCTGCAATGCCAAAGTGCTCTTGTTGAATGGTGAACAGCGAGCCAAACACTGCCCAGGCCAGCCCCGACGAGCCCCTGAGCTGGGAGAGCACAGGGCGAGAGAAGGGAGGCCGCTCTGCTGATGCGTCCGACTGTGTCCTGCTTCTGTTTCTGACCTCCTGCCATAACTTCTCCTTTTATCATCTTCCTTGTAAACTGTTTTCATATATTTTCAACAGCAACATTTTCTTTACTGTCTTTAACAATTTATTCCCAGGGTGGTGATGCTTCAGAGGGCCTACTAGGTCACCCCTTCAATTTATAATTCAGAAAATGGACACCTCTGTGCTTACATTTAAAAAATTAGAACCTACCATTTAAAAATCCAAGTGGTTTATTTTATTACCTGCTTCTCTTTGGCTGCCTTGATTTCTCCTTTAAATTTCACTACCACCATCATATCAGAGCACACATCTGTAGAACTCTCTGATATTTAGAATAATCCATGGGATGTGTTTCTGTTTCATTCTGTTGAATATGTTTGAAAGGTTAGTTCCAGCTCCTTCCAGGCTGCCTGTCCATTCGCAAATTCCATCCATTTTGAATTTCCTTTCCTTTATTTTTGGACATAGACACGCAGTCCAGTTGGTTTTAGCAGCCCTTTTGGAGTCTATGACATACGGGCTTAAGAACATAGCAAGACTGTCCAATGTGGAGGCCACAGCAACAACTCATTTTCAACAACTGATTAACCAAACACAATCTGCAATGTTGTGATAATAACTGTATAGCGAACTTCCAACAACTTATCAACCCCCGATTATAACAGACTCACAGAAGATCTGTTACTACTCAGGTCATTGAGATATTCGACTAGCCCTGGCCACCAAGTGCTCATCTGCTCCTTTTTCTTCCTTTATGGCTGTTTAACAGTTCAATTGAACACTGCATCATCGAAGAAGCATGGGATAATGAAGACTATCGTGAAGCCATGTTTAGTGTTTGCTGAGGGATCTCAAATTGCTACATGTATGCTGACCAAAGAGGCAGTGACATTAAACCGTACAGCTAAAACAAGATTTTGAGCTCTGCACTTCTCTGGACGCGTGAGAGAGCCATTTGCAGCAGCCTTCATTCAGGAACAGGATTATCAAATAGTCCCTTACTATAAAAATGGAGAATTGGAAAAAACCTGAGCAACCAATTATTCCAGTAGTTTTCATCCTCATCTGGATTATGACCGTCTTTGAGAATTACATAGAAGTTATAAAGCAGAATTCAGAAAAAAATATGTATCTCTGCAAACATGCAACATCTGGTCCAGGGTTTCAGAGGATTCACGGCCATCAGGTCCATCAGTGGGTCCCCTAGGAGACGCAAGGACCCAGCTTAAGAACCCCAGTCTGGTCCAAAACCAAAGGAGGCAACTGAAGCCCAAAAGTGTAAGTGACATGCTCTGGGTTGTCCAGCTTCATCAGCTCCTTTTTCTGTTCTCCTCTCCCTTTCCTTTTGTTACTTATATGCATATTTTCATTTGATGCTAAATTGACATGTGTGCAAAAATCTTATTCTTTTATTACAAATCTCTTCCCAAATAATGGGTGATAGGAAGTTTGCTCCCTGTCTCTTTCTCTACCTCATTTAATAGATGTGGCACCACAGTCCCCATCACAGGGCCAGTGTAATGGATTTGCTTTATTACAATGGAAGTCTGCCATGGTGTTAAAAACTACCAACATGGCTGCAGGTGCTGTAGTCAAGAAACACCCCCGAAGGTCCTGAGAGTTGTGTGGGGCAAAGGTCAAGCCAAGCTCTCTTCTGTTGCCGTATGGGTAGCTAGAAAGTAAGAATACTTATGCCAAGTTCACTCTGAAGTGGTTTGGCCCTTGACTTGGAAAATTCTGGCACACCTAACCTCTTATTACTGTAACACACCTTTATAAACACTTAATGTTGGGAAATTACACATTTCGATCAAAAAGCTCCCTTGTCCTTCTCCTTCCCAGTAATGAGTAGCGATGTAAACAGCCCTTTAGCAACCCCCTGATGTAACGTCAGACAACCCAGGAAACAAAATGTGCATGTGAGCATTCTAGGTGCTGCTCAAGAAACTTCTGCAGCCCAAGGAGGGCACTTGCAGGATTCTGCGCTTTACCCCTTTTGCTCGTTAGAAGTTTAGAATGATAGTCCATCCTTTTCATCTTGACTCGTAAAAACTATGCATTTTCTAAACAATTACCTTATTCACATCAGACTCTTCAGAGCCACTGGAGACATAGCCGTGAGGCTATGTTTCCCAATACGCTTTGTTTAATGCATGGCTTTCTTTGTCATTTCATCTCAGGGGCTCTGAAACATCTTCCTACACAGCGTGTTCTCTGTGGTGTGGTAAAGTGCTTCTGGGTAACTAATAATTGTTCTGACTCAGGCCCTTTGTTGGCCCTGGATAGCTGTTTGAAAAAAAGCGGGGGAGGTTAGATTAAGGTCTCATCAGGTAGGTATATGATAACATGAAGGAGGAATTCTAACTTAAGGGTGGCATAACGGTTGTGCCTTGACGGGAAAACACCAATCTGCAAAGGTTTCTGTTTTAAAACATGATAAAAATCGAAAGCAATCACTTAAGTAGGCTGGGTAAATAATTTGTCATTTGTGAGCAGTATCTGCAAAATGATCAAAGACTGTGAAGGGCTGTCTTCCCTGGAAAAGCTTCTAACCATTTAAATCACCATCCTGGTGTTATTACCTGAATCACCTCCGGGAGTCAGATACACACCTGTAATCTGCTGGTAATTCAGCAAAGGAAGCAGCCCTCCCTTATCCCGTTTGTTTCTTTCAAGTAGTTCTGGTGTAGTAAACCGCGTGCACAATTTTGGATGTGCGGCAAGCTAAGGTTACTGCTTTGCGCCTAACATCCAGCCAACAAAGCTAATAGCAGGAAGAGCATGGTGGTTTAGCACCTCAATACGGTGTACTTAAAGATGCAAGGCTAAGTGCAAAGACAATAGATATCAGTAGTACTTGGAAGGCAATTCAGCAATTCGGTTTAAAAATGAGAGTAAATGATGCATGTTTGGAAGAGCAGAAAATGGTAGCTGTCTTGTTTAAACTAAACGTTTAAACCACGACATGGCTATTGGAATAATAATCTCCTGGAAAGCAATATTTAAATGTATCCATCATCATTTAGGGTTTAGACACACAGTTAAATATTATTGATCATTTGCAATTGTGTGCATCCATGTGTACATATATTAAACTGAAAAGTAACGGTAGCATGGAAAGTGTAGAAGATGAAGTGTAAAAATAGTACTTGAGTTTCTAATTACCAGTTTTTAATTAAGAAAGCCACAAGCAAATTATAAACATCCAGTTTATAGCATTGCAATCTTAGAGGCTTACACTCATGAATATGGTAATTTTTTATTTTATGTCCTCTTGAGATGTCTTGTTAAAAACATTTTATTGGTGATCCTAAAATTCAGTAAATTTGAAGCCCTTGGCACCTTGTAGATAGTTAAAGTTCTTCAAAAAAATGTCAGCAATAAATATTTGGCAAATATAAAGAATATGCACATTTTCCCAAGTGGGTGATTTTTTTTTTTTGCAGTTCTTATATTCAAGTGATGACACTGCAGTTCAGAATGTGAATGCATATTGATATTTTCTCCCAGAAACTGCATGGGTTGCTGGGACAATACTGCTCCCACGGAGTTATTTTTATGCAGGCACCTGGAAGTGGTGGATACTTGCTCCAGCTTGCAGAGTTGTTTTGGACAATCAGGTGTACATACGAGCAAGTGGTCTTTATTTAGAGCAATTAAGATTCTCACATTCTCCTCTCTTGACATGCAATTACTAGGGCTCTGCTGTTCCCACTAATTGCTCTTGCTGGGGACATTGGTGAGAAGCCAATGATTTTGATGGGTAGCGGATTATCATTTTTACTTTGCTACCTGAGAAAAAAAAATCATTTGCAAAATCCCACGTGTAATTAGCAAGACTCATGATTAATTGTCCTGCAAAATTAGCTTCACTGTTGCTTTTATTTTACTGCTTCAAATATTAATTAATGTTAACTCCTTTCCTTCAGTTCCAGCTTTTGAATATTCAACACGGCTTTGAAAAATTATCAAGGTTTCTGGTTGCATTAGCATGCTAGAGCTTTGATTTCAGGAATAAGTATTCTGATTTAAAAGATCACACTTGAGTCATAAATAATTTTTATAGGAGGACAAACAAAGCATCGGAGCATCATGGGAAGGCATTCATGCACTAACGGAGAGTAAATTGTTTCAATAATGATTCATTCCCACGTGCTGTTGGGGGGAAACGTCAGCAGATATGCAAACCACTGCATTGTGTGGGGGTAAAAACCATTTCCTGGTGACAAGTAATGGACACTGGCATTTTTCTGCCTGTAAATATGTGGTGGATGAGGCTCAGAGCCTTGGCAAGAAATTATGACCTCTCTGGTTTAAAGGGATCACAAACATTATCTTGTCCAAAGATTCCAGTCTTGCAGGGCACTAGAAGAGCTGCAACATTTATGAAAATTACGTATTCCTTAAGTTCCACTCCAGAACAAATGAATCTGACCATATGGCATCGAGCCTGGAAATGCATAGTTTTTTCAAATTCTCCGGGACACCGTGGTGAAATCTAGGTGTGGAAACCATCCATCTCACTGAATCACCTAAATGTCCGAACTCCCTCTACAACAACATTTAAGCCAAGCAGTGCTTAAATACTTCCAGTGTCAGAAAACTCACTCTGTTTACCCTTGAAAACAGCTTTAATCTGTGTTTTGTCTCTACTGTTGATTCCTTCTGTTCTGTTAGCGGCAGGTGGTTAATTTTGTGGTGCAAGATTGCAAATGCCACTGACGATGTTGCAAGGGCAGTTCTCCATCAAGTGCTTGGAATTAGACTGATGGTATCTATCACACTGACATGGGCAAGGTTATACGTTATATCTAGACTCCATGGTCAAGGTTATACATTATATCTAGACTCCCGGGAGTCTAGATATAATGTATATCTAGCCCTTTCTTAGTCAAAACTTCACCACACTGTGCCATCTGGTGAAGGGAGGGTGCTGTGGGCCAAAGGACCCAGCATTTGATTGCCGAGATGGGCAAGAAAGAGCCCAGACGCCTCTTTCACCCTCCCGCCGGCTCTGTCTTTCCAATCACCCAGCCCTGGGGCAATGGCTCTTGCGGATCTTAAGGGGAAGGTTCTGCTTGACATCCCTTAAAGCATTAGACCTTGTTTCCCCTGAGATCTCTTTTGGCACAAGGTGCCCCTCCCACAAGTCTAGGGTCAAAGAGCCACAGGGGTGGACTCTGCTTTGTCTCCGCAGGTGTCGCATGGAAGAGCTCCTTTTTCTGGCATTGAGCAGACTTTGCCCTGGACACAGGGTCCAGCTGCAAGCACTTCCGGTGGGCAGCAGAGAAGGGGGAACCTTGGGGATGACGATGGGCTGTTGCAGGGTGTCCTTCTCAGAGCGCTTCTCTAACAAACAGATGTCCGGATAGCTTAGAAAGGCTTGTGTGGAAGTTGCCACTCCCATCTGCTGTGTGACCCTGTGGAAGATACTTAACTCCCCAGTGCTTAGTTTCCTCAGCTGTAAATGGGTAATAGCAGTGCTCTTTCACAGGGTTCCAGTGAGGCTTTAATGGTTAAAACTAGTAATGCTTAGAACAGTGCTGGGGATACAGTGAGGCCTAAATAAGTGCTTGCTGAGCAAATAAAACTAAACACTACTATGACATCTGTTTCATAGATGAATACATTTTAAATCCCAAAATACTACTTCCTAATGAATTTTAGGAAGGCAGCTTACAAAGAAACTGGTAACTGGATGCAGGGCCTGACAGAATCCGGTCTTTTCTTACACTCTAGGGTAGCAGAGGGTTCCAATTAGATTTATTTTTTAACCGGGAAAGCTTTCCAAGGATATAGGTGGAAATTATATCTGGGCCTGGAAGACTGAACTTTTTTTTTTTTTCCCTCAAAGTGGTTCAAAAGTCCTCTTGGCTCCCTTTAAAGTTGGCCTTTTGAGGGGAAGGTAGCCTCTGTGTGGATGGCCTGAGAACCACCCTTGTCACCACAAATACAGTTTTTGTCCTCATTTCCTGCGCACTCCCCTCACTTCACAGTAACTAATTGTCCCTTGGCTTAGACGCTGAAGGAGAGCAAGGCCCAGCTAGAAGCTCATGGCTTATCCCCAGCACCTGGCATGATGCAGTCAGAACAGGTTTGGAGAAGGGCTGAGAGAGAGGAAAGGTGAGTCAGCTGAGGCCCTGACGGAACAGTGCCTGCCGACCCCACCAGTGCAGTTGCGGGTCAAAATGGCAGGAGACTCTGACATATTTTTCTACTGTAGAAACTTTCTCAGTAGAAATCGTCCACTTCTATAAGGGACTGGCTAATTTTTTTTCTCTGTGCCTCAGCGTCATTAGCCAGTGTTTCAAAGAGGTGAAGAGTAAGTACATAGCATCCTTCAAAAGTAACTCAGAATCCCTGGGAAGTGCACGAGCACATAATGCCTCAAAGCACGGGTCTGGCCCAGGCTGGGGGTGCGTGTGCCTGTGTGGGTGAGATCGGAGGGCCGGTGTATCCCTGGGTAACGTGCCTGTGGCCCTGCAGGGGCTTGGACTTACCGGTCTGGGTCTCCTCCTAACTGCGGGAAGACATGAAACAGAGGCCTGACTATCTGGGGTCATTGCGGGGGGATGCTCCCCTCTCCCCACACCAGAGGGAGTGTCCGGGTGCTTTGGTTGAGTTGTGGCTGCATCAGCTACCTCCTGCCTGTCACCACAGCCCTCCTCCCATCCGGCTTTCTGCCAGGCTTCTGATGTGTCCTCGGGTCCCCTTTCCCTATGCAGGCATTGCCTCCTGCCCCAGAAGGAGGGCATGAGGTTGGCAATGGCTCAACAGAGGCCTTTTTAGTTTAAAGACAGAGTGAGAAAATGTCTTCTGTTGTCCTTTTGGGTTGATCTCACTTTTTAAAAATTTGGCTTAGCTTAATTTCTTTATCTCTACATTATTGTTAAATAACAGAGCCACTGACTCTTGGCAGACGTTTTGATATACCAGGAATAAAAGACAGAGTTCAAGGGAAATGTGGTAACTCTGCCTAGTTATCTGTGGAAGAGGAATTGAGTATGCCATCGTATGATTCGATTTGTATTGTTGGTGATGAGATGGGGAAGAGAAAAAAGACAGGGAGTATCTTCTGATTGCTTTTATTCTATTGGTTTTTTAACTCTAAGAAACCTGAGGCTAACAGTTTAAAAGAATTAAAAGAAAAAAAATATTGGACGATGAGTCCAAAGCTTATTTTGGCCCTTCTGTAGAGTTTTATACCCTTTTGAAGCTAACTTGGACCATAAAAATATTTATTATGGGTACATCTAATGAAGAACAACCCCTTGTGCATGCCAGTTACCAGCAGCAGCTCAGTGACATGGTAAAAGCAGCACCAGCTTCTTCGCTATGAGCTAGTGTGAGGTCAAGGTTACCTCTGATTGGGAATATCTGGCATATGACATATTTGCAGGTAGGCTGTTTAGTTTTAAAATGGTTGTGACATCATATTTACTGCTAGGTTAAAGTACTATAGACCCGTTGTTAATATGAGAAATGCAGCTGGTAGGCTGTTCTAACACAATGCTAACGGAAAGTTAAGGCCTGCAGGAACACTACATAAATAGTGTTCCTCCTGTATTATGTTAATTCTTAGAATAACCTTGCAGCAGCATTTCATCGTGACATCTGCCTCTATATACCCTCGCGAAGTCTTAGGTTGCTTCCTCAGGCACAGAAATATGTTCCTCTTGCCTGTGGCTGGCAGAGTAAATAGAAGTCAATGGAAGGCAGCAGAAGTGCTGAAGTCATTCCAATAAGGAAAGTGCTTGTTAATTTAAATTTTGCACTTGACATTGGTAAGGACTAAAAACAGAAAATAATGTCCTATGCTGACTTCTAAAGTCATTTTGGTCATCGCTTATCCTAGATTTCTTTGTTGTTGCAAAAAGAGCGTTCTAAGTAAGACACACGTCTAATTGTGTCAGATCATTAAAATCGGGGGTGGGGGAAGTAGAGTTGTGTATATGTGAGTGATATTAAGTCCCTGGGAAACTTTTGCACAAAAGGGGTCTTACCATGTTGTCGTGGATCAAGTGACCTCTGTGTGTGTGCGTGCACACGTATGTATGCATGTGTAAGCATTTTAGAAACTTCAAAAAGCACCTCCTGCTGCTTTCCAAACCAGGCAAGTATGTCGGAGGCCTGGTGGTAATTTAAAATAGGAAGATATACACAGAGCTGAAAGTGGCTCTACAGGAAATTAGAAAAGTCTCGAGTCCTCTGAGCAAAATGAATGTGCCATTGTATCGCTAATAATTGGAGGGGTGGGTCTGTGTTATTGATGCTAAACAGGTGTCCATAAATCAGAATAAATGTTTGTAATTAATTGTTATTAGTGTTAATAACAAAGGGTTTTAAATAAGCTGGCTTGCTTTTTCCTCAGTCAAGTCTTTTAGAGTCTCTGGCTTGTCATTCCAGTCCTGAATGGATTGAGATGCTAAAGTGTTCCTGAGGATTTTGTACTAGATCAGTAGAAGAGTGTAACCTGGAATCTGTTATCTTTTTTTTTCCCTCGGCAGAACTCCTAATGTTAGACAAAAGTTAGGTTCCTGATCTGAGCTGTAGAGTGCCACATGCTGTTGGAACACGCAGTTCAAAGCAAACATTTTTTTTAAAAAGGAAACACCCGGTTTGCCAGTTTTGGGGGTGGAAGTTTCAGACTGCGTTGTCTTGTCATGGCTGCCTGCTCTGCTGTGGGCCCGCCTGGCTCCATGCCTGACTCAAAGAGATCGACCGTGTTAGGTGCCCCCAGAACACCTGCTCTCTCTCCATCTTTTCCCCTTCAAAGACAGCTGTTAAAGAATAACAGAACTCTTTAGATTCACTTCTCAGATTCGTGGGAAAGCCTGAGTCAGGCACTTTGCAGCCCACCACACCTTTCTAAGCTTGCTGGTGGGGCGTGTTATTATTTAATCCATATACATTCCTATGTAGGAACAAGTGTGGATATGAACGGGCCAAACATCTGGGAAAAGAGACCACAGAAAAGAAAGAGCATAGGGCTTAAAACCTACTCTGTGTTCATTCTAAGACTGTCACCTGGGGCAAGGAGGTGAGGGGAGGAGGAGTTTTGAATCCTGTAAAGGTGAAATCAAGGTTTGGAAAACATGGTGAGATTATGTCCACATCAGTGGACGTAAAGGAGAGTGCTAAGACTAATTGCCACAGGCAGAATTTAAAGTCCTAGCACGTGCAAGGAGGTATTTATTCTACACTCAGCAATGTAACAGCAAGATATTTTTGAGAATAGGGTAGCAGTCAGAAAATATTTCATAGCTAGTCTACATCGAGGACTATGGGATGGGCCTGGTGGATGGAAATGAAACAGGTTATACTCTCTGTTTCTGTTGTACTCTGGGTTTTGATGCTCTTCCAGATGCAATAGTCCTCAGAAATCTGGGGAAAGATGCTATCTAGACCACACCACCATTAGATGGATGTTCAACCAGCTAACAGGATACAGCCAGCCAAGGCTAGGTCAGTATGACCCAGACGGTGGGGTGGGGCGGGGTTTATGAGTATTGGGTTGAGCCCACTCTTGCTCAAATGTTTCAAGAATGATCTTAAGATGGAAAAGAGAGATAGGAGAGGAAATGCCTGAAGCGTGCCAAATGTGAGATGTAGCTGGGCTGGCTCTAATGCAAGCACGGCAGAAAAACACTTAGAGGTCATAATTCGCTTTTTATTTATTAATTTTTTTAATGCGCTGGCAGCATAGCACTGAAGTGAGCAAACACTGTGTTCTGTTAAAAATTTTAAAATACTTTTATGTGAAAGATGGTAAGGTACACGCCGGTAACTTCGTCAGCAGCGCTCATTGCTTTTGAAGTGCATGCTCATGGGTCCTCTGGGGTCGCAAGGTACGTAGGGCAGGGGGAGAGGAGGGCACTGGCCACCTCCCTCAGCCTGGGCCAGGGTGAGGGGCCACTCCATGGCTTAGTTCTGCTTTCTACTGAAGATTTTCCTGCAGTCAAAGTTACCTTTTTGGAAACATTTGGAAGAGTGAAATGCCATCTCCCCAGTTTTCTGGCTATATATTCGTCTGCCATCGTTTGGCCTGGAAGCTTAAGCAGGAAGACCACTTGAAGGCGGACTTTGGAGTAATCTGTCTCTAAGGAATAACTGTCATATTACATTGTTCAGTTTTGCAATTCTTCTTAAGCTACTGTAAATTCTCAGCATAAATCTTCAGAAAGACTTCCTCCTCCACATCAAACCTTCACAAGCCTCCGTTTCTGCTCTCATTTCAGAATCTTCTTTCTAAGATCCAAAGGCAGATAGAGGCAAAACAAAAATCCAGACACTGCACTAATGGGTTAAATCCTATGTCAGAGGCACAACCACAATGCATATTACAAGCTTTTCATCACGTAATACATCACTTGGGGGGAAAATATTTGGGGCGGCTTTTCTAATTCATCTTCCTGGTGCTAAATGAGCACATCTTCAGTGTTTGCGCCTTTGTGCTTCAATTAAAGCAACCTTTTAGGAAGCGACTAAGGGTTTATTACCTTTTGTTTCACTGCTGATATTCAACTTCTCCTTTTGGTCTTCCCTTCCCACTACATCTTTTTTATTTTTTAACGTTTTAATCTGGTGTTGCTTCTCAGTACAGAACAGAGTGTGGGCTATTGTTTGACTGTGTGGCCACTGATAAGAGGCACCTTGTTTCATGAACTCCAGCATGTATTTATTGTGGCCTGTGTACGTGATACACAAGTGGGTGGGAGAGGGCAGAGGAAATATGAGATGGTCCATGGTTCCAAGAGGAAGAAAAGATGTCAGTACTCGAAACATCTAGAAAACGATTCACTGTCAAATATAGGGCCAGACATTTGACTTCTGGGGCCAAGTAATCAAGAAATTTAAAATAAAAAGAGTAGCCCTTTTGGTTAAGAAACTCTTGCTGGAGGGAGGAGTAAACCATTTCTCATCAAGGAAGAGAGGGAAAAGCTTTCAGGTTGAGAGATGGCCTGAGAATAGAGGGCAGGATCAGGAAACATGGTTGGAGATGTGGACGAAGCTCATCTGACCAAGGGGTGGGGGCTCCTCTGCTGGGAAAGTCAGGTGTGGGCACTACTGACAGAGACCTTGAACTGCAGGGCTGAGGGGCGGGTATCTGAGGCAGGGATCCTGGAGGCTCTCTAACAGAGGGGAAAAAATGAATGCAGTGCATGGAAGCATGGAAGAGTATGTGGCTTTATCCAGCAATGGTGTGCAGGATTCCCTGGAAGAGGAGGTAGAATACAAGCACAGGTATTTGGATCAAATGCCTATTAATGTTCTTTCTAGTATACTCTAGAGAAAATAAAATGAGAGAAAGAGAGAGAGAGAGAGAGAGAGAGACTGAGACTTAACTGGAGGTATCAGCAAAGGTACCATAAAATGGGTGGATTTAAACTGGTGTCATGGAGATTGGAAGAGACATTTCAGGCAGCAAGAGCAGCATAAACAAAGGAAGAGAAGTATTGGCAAGTGTGGGACCATATGGAGAACAGCTAGAAGTTCAGTTTGTTTGGAGTGGGGGTGTGAAAAGGAACCCTGGAATAGGTTGGCATAAGGAAAAGGCTGGCTGTTGGAGCTGAGAGTTGTACGGAATCTGAGGTTATCTCAGCAGGTCCCCGGCCCATCTCCATGATGGGAGCCCTCTTAACGTTTTCCGTATGGTCCGCCTGTTTTTGAACAAGGAGGTTCACCAGCAGCTCGCTATCTCTCAAGAGAACCCACACTATTGAAAAACAATTTTAATAATTAGAAGAATTTATCATGTTGATGTGAAATTTGACTTCCAAAATTTTGTTTCTATTGATCCCCCTTTCTCTTTTCTGAGGTTAACAGAAAAGGTATCAACTTGTGAAAACTTGAATGCCTGATACCAGGCTGAAGAGTTTGAGCTTAACTCTCTGCGAGCATCATATCCAGAAACAGCGAGTGGACTCCTCAGTTTCACCCAAGCATCAGCAACCCCTGAAGCTTTCTGAGTAGAAGGATGATCCTTCTTGAGGAAGATTGACATAACAGCTGTACAGGAAAGAAAGCCAAGTTGGGGAGGACAAGTTGGAGGCAAAGAAGACAGTGCAGAAGGAGAGGTGGAAAGCTCTCTAGAATGAATGCTTACCTCAAGTTATTCAGCAAACTGTAGGGCTGTCTTTGGGATTCTGTTTTCTCATCTCAAAAGCTGAGGAAGTTAGACAGGTTGCCTCAAGGGATACTTCCAATTCCACTATCTTGTTATTCTGAGTTTTGGGAACTGAAAGAGACATTCAAAATGTAGGATGAATTTGTGTTCTTGTAGGTGAAAACAGAGAGGGCCTGGAATGGGACTGGGAAAAGTGTTGAATCCAAGAAATTGTTACAGAGAAGACTCGGAGGCTGTGGTGACAGCTTGGCCATCTAGGCCAAAGGGAAACCAAGCATCATCCCCAACTCAACTCCAGGGTTAAAGGGCGGGGTGTTTCTGAGAGAGGGAGAGGAATAAAAAGTTAAACTGCAGAGGATGTTGTGTGAGAATGGGAGAGGCCAAGGAGAGGGAGAAAGGGCCGTCAGCTGGGCAGCCCGAGAGAGGGGTCTCAGGAAGAAAGGGGGCGAACACCAGAAGGAAAAGGAAACATCCAATATGCTGCAGGGGTGGGCGTGGGGAAAGGTTCAAGATTAAAAGTGAAGGCCATTTCTAGAGGCATCTGAAAGAAAAATTGAGACAACTGTAATAGCATAAACAATAAAACATTAAAATTAATAAAGTAAACAAAAATATAACACAAGGTAAAAAATGTGATGGCTGACATTTATTTTTTTAAAAAGATTACTTTCAGTGAAGTAATGGCACTGGAAATCAACCTGTAATAAATTAAAGAAGATGTTCATTCAATAGAAATTGATTAACCACCTGTTAGGGGCCTGGCACAGTTTTGGTATGGGGAATAGAGCTGTAAGCAGGACAGATGAAGAAATAAGAAAAATTCCAGGTAGAGATAAGTGCCAGGTAGATTGCAACTCAGTGAAGTGACAGGTTGGATGGTTATTTTAAACTGGGCACTGGGAATGGCTGTGTGGGAAAGCCACTGACAAGAGAGCTGTGAGTCGGTGAAGGTCCTGAAACGGGAAAGCGTTGGTGTCTGTGAAGGACAGAAGAAGGCTGGTGTGTTGGCGAGTAGAGGCGGTTTCTGAGGAGGTTATGAGATTATTTCAAAAAGGTTTTTAGAAGCCAGAATATGTTGGAGTAAGGAATTTACACTTGGGTATCTTGGGTGTGTTTCTAGGTGTGTTGAGAAGTGATGGTAGGTTTTGTGCAGGGGTTTGATGTGACCTAATTTATGTAAAAGGTTATCTTATCTGCCTCATGGAAAATGACTAGAGGGGTGGAGCCAGAGGGAGGGAGGCTATTGTAATAGTCTAGGTAAAAGCTAATGGTGGTTTGGACTGGGGTGGTTGTCATGAAGTTGAAGGGAAGGGGAGAGATGAGGGATGTGTTTTGGAGGTGGAGTTCATGAAATTTATTGATGATTTGGATGGAAGAAGGAGGAATATATTATATTTAAATCTTAAAGTCACATAAGTTAATTTGATCAAAGTTAACAGAACTAATGCGAATCCCAGTTTCCAACTCAGTTTGATTCAATGATTATCAGTGGTGCTCCTACTATGTGTAAGACATGCCCAGGTTCATTCATTTGATGAACATGTATGGAGAACCTACTTTATCCCACGTACTGTGTGAAGCACTACTGATGAAATGTTGGACAAGGCAGACACAGGTCTTTGGGTTGAGTGAGGGAGATAGTTATTCATCAAAGAATCACACAGCAAATGCACGGCTACATCATTAAGAAGGGCTAAGAGGGAAAAGCACCCAACGTTTTTGAGCTTAAAAATCAGTGAATCTAATTTAACTTGAATGGTCAGAAAAGCTCCCTGGAGAAGGTGACATTTGAGCTATCTGAAGGATGATAGCAGAGAGAACGTCATGTTCAAAATCCTGTGGCCAAAGGAAACGTGATCCAAGAACAGGAGGAAGGTCAGGGTGGCTGGAGCCCAGAGAACAGGCAGAACAATGACGCTAGGTGGGTGGTCAGTCAGTAGTCGGATCACGCAGGCCCGCATAGTCCTTTGCACAGGACTTTGCTCTTTATTCCAAAGGCAAGAAGAAGCTGAAGTGATTAGGTTTTTAAAAATCTCTGTGGCTAGTTGAGAACAAACATGGAGAGAATCTGCACATTTGAGGCTCCTAGGGGAATGTATGGATTGGCTACAACCACGTGGCACATGGGTCGCGTGGGCGGCCTCAGGGAGGGAGGCGGGGTCGGGGGAGGCTGGAACACCAGCGTGGCTCTGTTAGAAGGCCAGGAGAGGAAAGTGCGTGCTGGCAGGACGCCACACAATATATCATGGTCACCTTTCCGTGTCAGCACATCTAGAAAGGCTACATTTTTTCCCAATGTCTACATAACATTCAACTATATCGGTATGTTATATTTTAATATTATTTACCACCTCCCTATGAGTGGCCATTTAAGTTGTTCTGATGTTTTATTATAACAAACAAATCTGCTAATTGGAACATTCTTAAACATTTATCTTAGCTCTTGTAAGATGTACAGAAGTGAAAATGCCAGGTCAGAGTACATGAACATTTTCAATTTTAATAGATTATGATAAATTTTCCTGAAAAATGTGATGCCAGTTTTGAGCAGTATTTCAAGAAATAATCTTGAGCTGGTGTGTAATACCAGAGCTAGAGAGTCCGGAGCTGCGGCGGCAGCAAGGAGCCGGTGCGGTGATGCAGGGACAAGGCGCTGCTTTTCGGATCGCCTATGATGGTTTCTCTTGGAGTTTGGGGGCAGGAGGTTGACTGATGGACCATTTTGACCAGTGAGTCCCTGAACTTCTAGGGCACAGGCCACAAGGAGGAGCAGGAGCCTTCTGAGAAACTGACTACCAGGAGCCAGAATCCCAGGAATGTTCCCCTTTCTTACTCCCTGCACTCCTACTCTCCAGGGATCCCAGCAGCACTCAACAGAGCCAACCCACTACCCCCTTGGTACGCTCCCCTTTTTGATTTCCATAACAGCACTCTACTGTTTTTCCTCTTCTTTTACGGGCCAGCGTGTGAGCGCCCCGTCTTTTGTTCTCTTCAAACACGGATGCCTCCCAGACTTAGATTCTGGTCTCTCTTCCTGTGCATCTTCAGCCTCTCTCCTTGAATGACCTCCTTCCTTCCCAGGCTCAGTGTCTGTTATATGCTGACAACTCCCCAATTTTCATCTCTAGCTTGAAGCTTCCCTCTGAATTTTAGACTCATACACCTGGAAATTAAACTTGTCAAATGGAGCACTTAATTTCCGCTTCCACTGTATGCCCTCCCTCGCCCAGCGTTGGCGAAAGGCACTTTCTTTTTTTTTTTTTTTTAATATATTTATTGATTATGCTATTACAGTTGTCCCATTCCCCCCCCACTCCACTACATCCTGCCCACCCCCCTCCCTCCCACATTCCCCCCCATAGTTCATGTCCATGGGTCATACTTATAAGTTCTTTGGCTTCTACATTTCCTACACTATTTTTACCCTCCCCCTGTCTATTTTCCACCTATCATCTATGCTACTTATTCTCTGTACCTTTCCCCCTCTCTCCCCCTCCCACTCCTTTAATGACAACCCTCATGTTCTAGTTGTTTGCCTAGTTTGCTCTCGTTTTTGTTTTAGGTGTGGTTGTTAATAACTGTGAGTTTGCTGTCATTTTTACTGTTCCAATTTTTGATCTTCTTTTTCTTAGGTAACTCCCTTTAACATTTCATATAATAAGGGCTTGGTGATGATGAGCTTCTTTAACTTGACCTTATCTGAGAAGCACTTTATCTTCCCTTCCATTCTAAGTGATAGCTTTGCTGGATACAGTAATCTTGGATGTAGGTCCTTGCGTTTAATCTTGGGTAATGTAATTATGATGTGCCTTGGTGTGTTCCTCCTTGGGTCCAGCTTCTTTGGGACTCTCTGAGCTTCCTGGACTTCCCGGAAGTCTATTTCCTTTGCCAGATTAGGGAAGTTCTCCTTCATTATTTGTTCAAATAAGTTTTCAATTTTTTGTTCTTCCTATTCTCCTTCTGGCACCCCTATAATTCGGATGTGGGAACGTTTCAAGGCGTCTGGGAGGTTCCTAAGCCTCTCCTCATTTTTCCAAGTTCTTGTTTCTTCATTCTTTTCTGTTTGGATGTTTGTTTCTTTCTTCTGGTCCACACCATTGATTTGAGTCCCAGTTTCCTTCTCATCACTATTGGTTCCCTGTACATTTTCCTTTGTTTCTCTTAGCATAGGCTTCATTTTTTCATCTGTTTTTCGAATAGATTCAACCAAGTCTGTGAGCATATTGATAACCAGTGCTTTGAACTGTGCATCTGATAGGTTGGCTATCTCTTCGTCGCTTAGTTGTATTTTTTCTGGAGCTTTGAAGTGTTCTGTCATTTGGGCCATTTTTTTTTTTTTTTTTGTCTTGGCGCGTCTGTTACTTTAAGGGGTGGAGCCTTAGGTGTTCACCAGGGCGGGGTAATGCTGGTCGCTGCGCTGTGACACTGTACGTGGGGGAGGGGCCGAGTGGGAGCAATGGCGCCCGCCTCACTCTCCTCCGGATTTCAATCTTTCACTCCGCTACCCACAATCAAACTGGGCCACTCTGGTGCTGGTTCCCGAGTAAGTGGGCCTGTGCACACTCTAGGCTCCTGTGGGTCTCTCCAACAACCTCTTCTGTGATGCTTGGAGTCTCTCCTGCTGCTGCCCCAACCCCCAGGGGCGTTTTCAATCAGAGGTTTGAGGCTTTATTTCCCGGAGCTGGAGCCCTGGGTTGCACAGTCTGCTTCGTTGCCTGCCGTTCGTCAGGTTTATCTGTGGGCGAATTTGGTGCCGCGTGGGGTGCTACCCGCTGCTCTGCCTGCCCCACTCTCCGCCACTCTGAGTCCGGCCCTCTCGGTTTATCTGCGCAAATGTGGGGCCGCAGGGTCTGCTAGTGCTCAGACTGCGCCATTTGTCCCACACTCCGCCAGTCTCAGTCCCGCCACAGCCACGCGAGTCCTCTCCACCCGGTGCCCGTCTCCGCCCCTCCTACCAGTCTGGATGAATGGTTATTTTCTATTTTCTTGGTGTTGGTCCCCCTTGCTGTTCGATTCTCTGTCAGTTCTGGTTGTGCGAGGAGGCGCAGTGTGTCTACCTACGCCACCATCTTGGTTCTCTGGCGAAAGGCACTTTCATCCACACATCTGCTCAAGCAAAGACCCTGAAAGTCATCTTGAATCTTACCCTCTCAATGCAGTCTGCCCACAAGGCTAGTCAAGTTCAATTCCAAATTGAATCCATCTACTTTTCCGCCTCTTCATTTTCCCACCCTAGTCCAGGCCACCATCTCTCTTCACTTAAACATCGCCCTCCCATCCACTCCCTACAGAACAGATAGAGAGATTTTTGTAACTGGAAATCAGATCATGTCACTGTTGGTGCTAAACCACTGCCCCAGGATTTCTGTCATTTATAGGAAAAAATGTAAATGAATGACCTTGGCCTACGTGGTCTTGCACAAACTGGCCAGGGCCCACCCCGAACTACCACCTGCTTCCCAGGCATTCTCAGTAAGTTCCACAAAGCCCTGCCTTGCTGCTTTCCTTTCAGCATCTCCGCCTGCCAAGTGTCTGTCCACTTCAGGGCATGCTCACCAGGAACTCTCCCCCCCCCCCCCCCCAGTCTTTGCTCAGGCAGCCCCTTTGCCTCCCTCATGTCTCAGGGCACAGGTCGCTCTTCAGATAAGCCTACCCTGACCACCCTGTATAATGCAGGCTCTCTGTATTTGGTCCCTACCGTAGCCCTTTGTCTGTCTCCTTCATACCAGTCATGCAGCTTGCCATTTACTTTTTACTTTTTTTTAGACTTTTCAGCTCTAGAACAGAAATTTCATGAAAGATGGCCCGTGTATGTCTTGCCCAGTATGGAGTCCTCAGTATTAGTAGGGAGCAGTAAATATTTGTTGGATGAATGATAAGAGTCCTATTTATTGGTTTTATTCTGCCAAACGAGAGCCTCATTTCTCTATGGTAGTGAATCATCGGCAGTGCTATATTCCATTTAGAAAATAAAACATTAGTTTATTGTCTACTTTTACTCTTTTTAAGTCTCCAAAAAAGACAGCATCTCCTTCACCCATCTTGGCTGTGAAATTGCTTTTTTTTTGTTTGTTTCACCAAATCAGAGATTTGAAATTCAACTAGGTCTTTTTCTCTGGGCAGTGCACAAAAATCACATCTGAAATAATTTGCTGTGCCCTAAGTTAATTTTTATCAAGTGTATTTCCTTTGATTCTGGACCTATATATGCTTTAGCATCAAAACATCAGGCAGCCTTAAGGAAGATCTGTTTGCTTGTGTGGAGTGGGTCTCACACCAACACAGGGTAGAAGTCACTCCCTCGACCAGCCACAAGGAAATGACAGAGGGCCCTGTTTGTGGGGCTCTATGTGTCCTTTCCTTGTATCAAAAACACTCCTTCCTCCTCTGAGAGCTGATCAGTACATTCACTGCTGCCAACCCTGCCACAAGTTCAAGATTGGTCAAGCAGTAGGCGTCTGATGAATTAATCATGACCAGCCAGCTACTGGCTCTTTGAGAGGCATTGAAATCTACTAAATTTAGTAATTGGCAGGACAGCAAATAACAGGAGGCTTGTGACTTGTGGCTTGACCTTCTCCTACTTCTGGGGCCTCTTATTCTAATCTGTAAACCAAAGAGTTGCATGTTTCCCCTCATCTACCTCCTGAATTCATGAGCTTTCCCTCTGCCCACACACATGGATGGGGATGAAGGAGAAGAAGGAGGGGAGATGGTATCTGAGAAGACATTGTGAAAGTACTGTGCTTATAGAAGAACTACATGAAACTTTTCTAACCAAAGTAAATCTGACTTTTAAATGTTATCTACTAGCGCAATGGATTTCTACTTCTGTTCCAACAACCTGTAAATGTTATTGTCTTCCTGAACCGAAGTCCATCTTTATTTGAGCATGTGAAGGCTCTGATTGGTATATGTGTATAGATCTGATTGGCCTGATTTTATCGCACATTAAAAAATTCGCAACAAATTTGTCCTAAGAATGATGTGGCGTGTTAGAAAGCACTAGTCATGCAAACAGTGTGGTATGGGAGTAGGTCAGGTAAACAGGTCAACCAAACCGGAGGGAGGGCCTGTAAATGCAGCCACACATATGCTAAAACTCAGTTTGTGTCAGAGAGAACGCTGCAAATCGAGGAAGAAGGCAAGGAGAATGAACCCACCCCACGGAAAAGAATAAATGAGACTTCTACTTTATACCATACACAAGTAAAAACTCCAGATGGATTAAAGGCCTAAAATGTAAATCAGGTAACTCTAAACCTACGTGGGAGAAAAAAGGTATATCCTCAGAGCGGGGAAAGCTTTCTTTAACAAGATAGGAAAAACTCACACTACAGAGGAAATGGTACTTAAATTTGACTATAGCAAAATTTAACTCTTTTACATGCAACAAGCAAACAAAAACCCCATTATAAATAAAGTTAAAATACAATTTGAACAGAACAAATGACACTCTGTATTGAGAGATTATTGACGTATAACATTATACGAGTTTCAGGTGACCACATAATGTTTAGATATGTGTATAGATTGCGGAATGAGCAGCACCACAGTGAGTCTAGTTAACACCCATCGACACACCTAGCTACAATTTTTTTTCTTGGGATGAGAACTTTTAAGATTTGTTCTCTTAACAACTTTCAAATATGTAACAGAGTTGCTAACTGTAGTCGCCATAGTATACGTTATATCTCTATGACGTTTATATTATTAGTGGACGTTTGTACCTTTTGCCAACCTTCATGATTTTTTTTTTCAAATAAATAAATAGCAAGAAAACAAGTGGGAGGAGAGTTATTAAGGACTAAAATAATTTCAAGAACCAGAGCAGCCAAATGAAATGTGTGGACCTTGTTTGGATTTTGATTCCAAGAAACCCAGTACAAAAAGATGTTTGTGGGTCATTTGGGGAAATTTGTACACTGACTGGTTATTAAGCGATTATAAAAAATTATTGTTAATGTTTATGGCATGACAATGACAGTGTGGTTACTTAAAAATTTCCTGTTTCTTAGAGATACTACTGAAATATTTATGAATAAAAGTACACAGTGCCTGGCATTTGCTTTAGAATAATCCAGCAGGTGTGTGAGGAGAGGGGGTGGGTACACAGATGAAAGGAGATTCACCACATGTTCTTAGTTACTGAAGCTGGGTGAAGGGCATTGGGGGTTTATTATATTCTTTTCTTTTACATGTTTGACATTCTTCATAATGATTTCTTAAAACTGCAAGTAATGGATATAGAGCTATGCATGGTCTGTAATAAACACTCAGTAAATGTTATCCATTATTATTATGTTAAACCCGAAAAAAGACAAGTGACGCAAACCTCACTGGAGTGTAAACTGGTGCAGCCTCTGCAGAAGTTAACTTGGTAATGCCTGTTAAAATAAAAAAGCACTTCTCCTTTGACGGTTTATCCTACTGTTATTTGTACTTGTGTGAAAAAATATGTGTGCAACAGTAGTCATTAAAACATATTTTTTAATAATAAAAAATTGGAGGCAACCTAAATGTCAACCGGTGGGAAACTGGTCACATAGGCTCTGATCAATGCAAGTGCAGACGGCAGCCAAAGACAAATAAGACAAAGTCAATGAACTAGAGAGAAAACTATAAACTGAGATAGAATGACGTTTATGACATCTTTTAGTGAAAAAAGCAAGATACAGAGGTAATGCATAGTATGCTACCTTGTGAATTTATAAAAACTAGAGTAGAGTCACGTTTAGGCTATTTTTGCACCTGCGTAGAAGTCTTCGGAGCGGTGTGCTGGAACATTTTCAAGAAGGCTCGCTGACTGGGGGAGGGGCAAAGGTATGAGCGAGATACTTTTCTTTGTTTACTCTTGTAATGTGTTAGGTTCTCACCATCTGAATATATTACCAGTTCAAAATAAGTGGAGAAGATTTATTTGCAATGTGTGTGACATGCAAAAGATCTCCCATCCACGGTACATGTAGAATCCTTATAAGCTGGTAATAAAAATATAAATGACCTAATATAGTAATTTTCAACCTTTTTCATCACATGGCACACATAAACTAATTACTAGAGTTCTAAGGCACACCAAAAATGTATTATATTTTTTGCCAATCTGACAAAAAATAGGTATAATATTGATTCTTTCACATTGGATGGTTATTGTTGTGTTGGCTGTTGTCATTGTTTAATATGGCAGTCTAAGGGAAAGCAGGTCAGTGCCCCAGATGAAACAGTCAGGTATGGCATGTTTTAAAAGTTCTTGTGGCACACCAGTTGAAAATCATTGATCTCATAGAAAAAGAAGCAAAGGATATGATAAAAGAAAACCTTTAATTCTAATAAACCTGTGAAAAGATCATTAAACTTACCAATAGTCATGGAAATGAGAAATAAAACTAATACTTAGCCATTATTTTTGAACCATTTAGTTGGATAAAAACTGTGTCCAGTAATATCATGTACTGATAAGCATATGAGGGAAAGTTCCCATTACTTTCTGCTGCTGGGAATGTACATGAGTATACTGACTTTCCGAGTTTTTTGGCAGCACCTGAGTAAAATTGAAATTGTGCATACCATAGGCCCATACATTCCACTGCTGAGTGTATGTCCAAAAAAATTCTTGGATGTGTGTACAAAGGGACATGTATAAGAATGTTGGCTGTAGCATTGTAGAAAATAGTGAAAAACTGGTAAGAACCTAAATATCCATTAATAATGGATTAGAAATATAATATATACACAATGAAAAGGGATTAACTAGATCTAAATACCTCAACATGGGAAAATCACCAAAAACCTAATATTAAATGGGAAAAAATCAAGTTGCAGAGACTATAAAGAATGATGTCATTTATACAAATAACAGAATACAAAAAGAAAGTAAGCTATATATTACTTGTGGGGTGTATAAGTGTGTACTATGTATACAGTTTTAATAGAACAGAAGGGCCCTTACACACCCCATTCATGAAGGTAGTTTCCCTTGGGTGCAGGGGAATGGATTGATTGAAGAGGACAACATTTGGAATCTGAGCTCTAGTATATCTTTAAAAAAAAATGGAGGGAGAAATATGACCAGATGTTAACAGTTAACCCTGGGAAGTATGAATGTGAGAGTTTAACTTTCCTGTATCTTTTACATTTCTCAGGAATAGAAGGTGGGGTGGGAGAAAACTTTGTCAGGGCAAAAGAATCATATAGACTTCCCTCTGAGCTTTGGAGGATCCAAGCAATGTGCACTCCCCTTCGTGAAAGAAAGAAACCCTAGTGAATGCTTGGCTCCTCTGCAAGGACTTTTGCTGTTGACAGCTCATTTCCCTCTTCCCGACTTCTCGTCCTGCCCTACACCGCAGACGCTCCAACAGCGCTCCCAGGAAAGACAGCTAACTTTTCATACTGGGGTTTAAGGCTCAATCTGTTCACATGAGATCATGTTTGAGAATAAATGATTTCCATGAACCTGATCGGTGGGTTTTAAATTCTACACTGTGTGTGTGTGTGTGATAGTACAACTATATTTTACTGGAAAACTTGCTGTATCATAGGGAATAAATAGTAGAAAGTGGCTTAACATGTTGAACCAAAATTCCAAAGATTATATACATTTTAAATGACATTCTGAGGAAGGGATTAATTCTCCAATGTTTTCCCAAAAGAAAAGGTTGCCAAAGGTTATTCATAAATTCTGTAGGAAAGAAAATATTTTGCACAACGTGACAACTTGATCAGGAGACATATTTGGTAGTAAAAGGCCTCTACTTCCATGAGCTCCTTCTATTTTACCTGTAAATAAGGCTGACCTCGAAGAGTGGGAAAATGGTACCTTCAACTCACGTGATGCAACGTGGGCAGGGGGCGGGAACAATTAGGGTGTTAGGGTGGAAGAGCAATTATCTGGGCCCATCATTGTTCCTGTACTTGAGCCCAAGTATGGACAAAAAGAGCACAGAGTCTTCTTGGAAAAGGAGATTTTGGGGTCAGTGGGCATCAAATAGTGCCTTTTTTACGTTTTAATAAAGTAGTAGTAGCTTATTGCACCAGTTGGCCGCACCGAACTCTGCTGTCATCTCCTTCTCGACAATGACAGAACTGTCCACCTATTCAGTTTTCAGAAATGAGACTTGCTTATGGTGACACCATTGTTTCTGTGAAAGAAGAAGTACCAGATAGTAACCAGACTGGAGAGGACTGTTATTAATGGGCAGAATCAGTTAAGAATAATAGCACTGCCAGTCTGCGGCATTCAGGAGAGGTAAAGCCTTGAGGAGGCTCTGGAATTTATGTGGAAACATTAGCCCGGTTCTTCTTCTTTTAGCTTGGGCAACATATGGTCTCATTTCCAAGTGTTCTGTGTGTCCAATTAAAGGGAAGCTCACCCTGCCCTCCAATCACTTAACCTCTTACAGTTTGTGATACTAAAAAAATAGTATGTGAGCAACTGTAGGGATTCCTATGTGTAGAGATAAGTCTTTGCTTCTTACTTAAGCCTTGATTTATTATCTTTAGTTGCTTTGGGTTGGCTGATTTTTGACAAGAAGATAAACTTACAGATGGAAATTCTTTCAAGCCATAAATACCACTAACTCGCCTGGTCCAGGGAAGTTCAAATAAAGACACTGGGATTTAGCACTGCTGAAATGTTTTCCTTCTTTTCCCTTTGGCCAAGAAAAGGATGTGCCCCAGCATCAGTGTGTAGGCGCCAGGGCCTGACCTGGACCTGGATATGTAAACCATTTCGAGCTCCTCTTGCAGAGAAGGGAGGCAGAAGATGACAAATTGGTCTACACCAGTTGACCTCTGAAGGGGACGTGTAACTTTACACGGCAATCTCTGATGGTTTCCTTATCTGCTTATTTAGTATAAACACTACCCTAAACTCCTCCCTGATTCTCCTACCAGGCTCCAAGGATTAATTCTGGGTCATTTGCTGAATTCACCACCTCTGCTCCCCAATGTTGTTTCTATCTTCTTTCTTAGTCTAGTGCAGATCCTGGAAGATGTCAAGTCTGAGGGCTGGTATAGTGTAGCATCTTGTTTACACTTGGAATCTATCACTGCACGGAGCACAGCACCTGTGACCTAGCAGGTAAGCAATACATGCTTGTCAATTGGTTAACTCAGTAGTCTCCAGTGCTGCCTGCACATTAAACCCCTGGGGGGACTTTAAACAACAAACAACAAATGCTGCCCTGGCCTTACTCCACCAGCTGAATCCTGATCTCAGGGCGGGGAGCCCCAGCACTGGAGCAGTTGTAAAGCGCCCCAGGTGATTCGGGATTAATTAACCTGCTGCTTTACTTGGCGACCTTCTGTTTGCTTCCAAGTTTGGAAAAAATCTGGTTGATTTTTTTTTTTTTTGCAGTTCTTTTGAGGGATAAATATCCCAATCATCAAGAAGATGCCAGTGCTATTTCACAGAGAGAGTAGAATAAGTATTCTCATGTGTAAAATGGGACAAATAAAGTAACTAACTCCCTCTTAAGATTTTTTGTAAAAATGAAATGTGAAACTCTTAGCACAACAACTGGCACATAAATATTTTATAATTAAAGTCCAATATAGAATAGGGTGATGTGTTTGTTTTTATTACAGTTGGTTTCTCACATGGTTTATTACTCCGGTTTCCTCTCAGACTGAGCTCCCAGAAGTTTTTGCCTCGTTCTCCCCTTTGCCCCTGCTCTTCCAACTGACCCTGCACTCTGGAGTCTGCCCATCCTCCTCATGCCCATTGCCCACTTCTAGTCCTCCCTCCCCTCCCTGTCTCCTAGACTATGGCCATCAAACCAGTCTCTTTGCCAACAATCTGTTTGTGTGTCAAACATCCCTGTACTGCTCCCCAGATGCCCTAAAGTCAAGTGGTGATGTTGATGCTGCCAAGCTCAAAGCTCAACCTGTATCTTCATGCGCAGTTTATTACTTTCTTCACATCTCCACTTCCTCAAGTTTAAATGAATTTCATCTGAGAATACTTTCTAGTCAGTCGGGTGATTGTGAGAATAGAATAAGAGAATTCTTGTAAGTAAAGCATCTAGAAATCTACATGGCATGTAGTAAGGGCTCAGTAAGTGTTTGGTAGTAGTAGTAGCGATGGTAGCAGTATTTGGAAATGGACTGCCAACAGCTCTCCACCCATCCTAAGTGCTGGCCGATGGAAATCCCTGCTGTTCCCAGACCACGCCCTGAATTAGGTCTCTGTTCTCATTGGTTTAACTTTTGGAATGCCTGCTATTCCTCTACAGGTGTCTGAATCTTATCAGTCTTTTTCTTTCTTTCTTTTTTTTTAAGCAAAAGAAATTTATTCTCTCACAGTTTTGGAAGCCAAAAGTCCAAAATTAATGTATCAGCTTGTCCACACTCCCTCTGGAGATTCTAGTGGAGAATCTATTCATTGCCTCTTCCAGCAGCTGTGAGCATTCCTTGGCTGTTGGCCACATCACGCCAATCTCTGCCTTCGTGTTCATTTCACCTCCTGTGCATCTGTTTCAGTTCTACCTGTGTCTCTCGTATAAGGATTCATACGGCTGCATTTAGGATCCATCCAGACAACCCAGGATAAGCACATCTGCGAAGACCCTTTTTGCACACAAGGTAACACTCACAGGTTAATTAATTCTGGGAATTTGTACATGGGTGTGTCTTTGGGCATAGCCATTATCACAAAAACTTTACAGAGTATGATAAATGCAGTGAGAATTCAGAATAAATAAATTAGGACAAGAAATCTGTTGGATGCCACAGGACAAAAATCTAGAATGGAAGAATCCTATCAGTCTTAAAGGGCCACCTCCTGGAACTAAATTACTCCCTCTCCTGACATTGTGCAAAAACCCACTGGCGTTCTCACACTTCAGCAGACATTGGGTTCACCTGGAGGGCTTGTTAAAACATTGACTTCCGGGCCCACCCCAGGAGGTCCTAATTCGGTAGGTCTAGGATGGGGCCCAAGAATTCACTTTTCTAACAAGTTTCCAGGTACTTCTGACCTGCTTGTTCAAGGTCCACACTTTATGTAGTGCTGTTTTAGGTCCCTGAATACCTTACAACTTCTATTATAGTTATCTGAGTACAAATTCCTTCTCCAAGGAAATTCTAAGTTCTCAATGGAAAGGCCAAAGCCTACCTTTCCTTTTCTCTGGAAGAGGCAGGCCTTGGGCTGGAACTTAAAGGGTGTGCAGGGTCGAGAGCCCTGCAAGTAGAAGTCCTGGACCAACAATAGAAAAGGTCTTGGTTATGGGAGTGTGAGTGGATGGGATAAGAAGTCACAATGGGAAATAAGCCTAGAGAAATGTGTCAGGCTGGATTTTGAGAGGTGGGTGTCGGGGGGACCTTAAAAGACAGGTAGAAGAATGTACATTTGTGTTGCTAACCTGCAAAACTCAATGGCTGAACTGCATGGTGTCATGGTGATGGTCCCTTCCATCTTGACCTTAAGCTTCTGTAGAGCTCGGAT